>NC_080464.1:12287162-12958259 GCF_028018845.1 Melospiza georgiana | reverse complement strand
GACATTCCATTCTGGCAAGGTCCAGATGGTATCTCCTGAATGTAGGAACTGGAGGAAATCCCCCATAATAGCAGGGGACCATTTCATTCATACGATAACACACCTGATATCATCTTAATGCTGTCCGGGAACTGGTTACAATAATAGAACTCTGCTCCCAGCCAGAGTGGTCAGAGACATAACTTTTGGATCTTTGCAATATTTTATACACATATATATCTACATCTATAGCATGAATTATCTCTACCATATACTACACCCCCGTTCCGACTTCTGGGTTTCGAGTCATCAGCGCGAGTTCGTCATGTTCCGCTGCCGCCACCCCGCATGGCGTCGCTGGCGCCGCGTACTCCACTCTTGCAGTCCCGTGCCTTGTTCTGCCTGGCCCGGCCCCTCCCGACGCAGCTCCCGCAATTTGCGAGCATTCCCCGGACGGCTGCTGGCCGCTCACCGCCACGATCGCGTGAGCCATTTCTGCCGTGCACGGCTCCCTTGGTCCCCTCTGCTGTCTCCTTGGCCCCCACTGCCACCCCCGTGGCCGCCCCAGGCTGCTACTGGCTGCCTGGCGTTGCTGCGGCGTGGCTTTGCCAGTCGCCAAGAGGCTACTCTCTCTCAGGTCCCGCGATTTTCTCCTCTCCCCCCTCCCCAATGGTCCTGCCGTCGCCTCCGCAGTGAAGTTCTGCACTGGTTCCTGTGAGTCTGGATAACAAGCCTCGAAGAAGGCAAAGTCCAAATCCTCCAATTTGCTTAGGAAAATCTCTCATTTAAGCTTTCCTGGGACCGGTGGAGGTGTGTCTGGAGACCCAGGGGGTTCTGGAGATTCTGGGGACCCCGGAGACCCAGGGGGTGATGACAATTCCTCCTGCACCTTTGCCGTGGGAATTATTTCTGCTCCTCCTGGATTGACAGGAGCAACTGACGCTTGCTGAGAGCAAGACAACCCCCCCACCCTTGGGGGAATTCTTGCTGCCTGCTGATGGCTGGCAGTTCCCGCGGTATTGCCTCCAGCATTACCCTCGCTGGAGCTAAAAGCTTCAAGGCCGCTTTATCTTCTTTTGTTGCCAAATGATAAAGTTGTCTATTGATTTCTTGCCAAAAGCCTGGCTCAAACAACAGACAGGATTCTGTGTGTGGATAGTTACAACGCAGCCATATCAAAAGGTCCCTGATTCTTTCTCAGGAATCACTACAGGATGTGTGGCCATCACGCTCTGTAGAGCAGATAAAATGCTAAGTTGTTCCTGGGAATATGTTGCCCCCATGTTCTCAATTTTGACCTGTCTTACCAAAAGCTGGGTCGTCTGCAAGGTCGCTCCAGAGGTTGTCCTGGTCACTGGCCAGCAGCTCACAGGTGAGAAGCTCCCAGGCACCTTGGTCACCCTCCTTTACAGGTCCAGCTTGAAGTGACTTGTCTCTCGGGAGAGGTCAAGTTGTCTGCTCTGAAATTTTTTCTTCGATGGTGTGCCTCTTCCCAGGCTGGGATTCAGCATCTGGTGTTCAGTGGACTGAGCTCATTAACCTGAGCCTGCCCACTCAGGGACGCCAAGGTCTCAGGGTTTCTGTGGTTGAGATGACCCTGAAGTGTTAGAAAATCACTTTTTCCCGGCCCCGAGATCGAAGAAGGAGTCAGGATTCTTTGGCTGTGGTTTTCAAGGTTGTTTATTCTTTGTTATCTATAACATTCTTTTTCTGACCTGCTGAGGTCTGTCTAACAAGTCGATCCAAGGCGCACTGACCACCTCAGAGGTGGAGTTATCTTTTTATACTAAAAACTATGTGTACATTATTTACAATAATTTTGCAATACCTATCACCTATGTTAGACAGTGTGTTTCTACTCTAAACCAATCCAGAAGTGCCACCATCACGCAGAAGATGGAGGCTAAGAAGAAGAAAGAAGACGGACAAGGCACGCCCAAATCCCTCCATCTTGGCTTCTGAACCCCCATTCTAAAACCTCAAAATTCTACTTTTCTATCTTGTAACAAACTATCATTCTACTTAAACTCTCGTGGCTTGTAATTCTTCATATAAAGTTGGTAATTTTTTCCACGGGCTAAAATCAATGCCACAGGTGTCTTTGGCTATGTGCCAAGGTCCCTGAGGCCCCTGGCAGGGGCTTGAGTCATCCAGGGCAGCCAGAGGGATGTCCTGGGTTCCTACAGTGGTGGAGTATTGGGAGGTCAGGCTCTGATGATGTACAATTTAGGAAGTTAATGATGTAGAGAGCCTTACAAAGTCTTTGAACGGGAGACAAAATTTCTGTTTCTCTCTGTTGCTTATTGCGGACTCTCTTGATGGTTTGATGTGTCCTTTTTACGATGGATTGCCCTGTGGGATAAGTGGGTATGCCCTTCTTGTGTTCTACCCCCCACTGGTTGAAGAAATCTTTTAACCTACGGAAGGCATAGGCGGGCCCATTATCTGTTTTAATTTGTTTAGGGACTCCCAGGGTGGCAAATGCAAGGAGAAAATGCTTGATGGTGTGAGCGATATCTTCCCCTGTGTGAGCTGATGCAAATACTGCCCCAGAAAACATTTTGACTGACATGTCCACACATTTAGACCTTCCAAAGGATGGGAAGTGGGTCACGTCAGACTACCACAATTGGCAGCTTCTCAGACCCCGGGGGTTAACCCTTGTACCCGCAGATTGTATCTGGTAAATTTGGCAGTTCGGGCACGTCACAACAATAGCTTTTGCTTGATCTTTCAAGAGCTTGAATATCCTGATGAGGGCAGGTGCATTTTGATGATAAAATGCATGTGACAACTTCGTCTGGGCAAAGATGTCAGGGATGTTAGCAGTCTCTACCAACATGGCCAGTGTGTCCCCCTTCCTGTTCCCTTCTGCGATGGCACCTGGGAGGTTGGTGTGTGACCTCACATGCATAATATGGTAAGGTTGCTTTCTGTGGGAGATTAAATGAATTAATTTAGAAATCAATTTGTGTAAATTTGGATTGGAACCCTCCTTGAGATGAGTGTGTTCAGCCCTCACAGCTATTCCAGCAATGTAAGCTAAATCTGTGACCAGATTAAGGGTTTCGCCTTGAATTTCTCAAAGGCTCTGACAACAGCTGCTAGTTCAGCAACCTGTGGAGATCCCTCCACTATTTGGATATTAGCCTCCCACTTTTGAGTCTTGGAATCCCTCCACATCATTACTGACTTGTGGGATGACCCTGAGCCATCTGTAAAGACAGAGCTTTGAGAGATGTCCTACTGTGGACTAATTTTGGGGTCAGATTAAAGGCTGCATTAAAAAGTTTTGTTTTGGCATGTGGATGAAAATTTGTCCTGAGTAGCTATCTAGGGTGAGCTGGAGGTTTTCGTTGGTCTGGAGCTCCAGAGGTCCAAGGACGTTCAAAGGAACCTTATGCTCACTACTGGATTCTAGGATCACTGCATTGGCAGTACATAGATCCATGCCGGGGGAGCCATGGGTGATGTCTCTGAGCCGGCTGGGCAAACCTGAGCTGATGCTGTGCTCTGAGGAATCACTTTTGTCAGGGCGCAATTCCTCTTTGCACTCTTCCTCCCGTTTCCTGGGCCTGCCAAAGGCTGGCCACTAGCATCAAATTTTGACCTGCATTGGCTGGCAAGGTGATCTTCCCTAAGACACCTAGCGCACAAGAAGTCAGCACCTGTACCTGTTGGCTTGGGTGCACCTTGCTGTTTCTTGCCCTTATTCTTGTTCTTTTCCCACAGTCCACCCCTAAGGGTACCTGGCCCGGCTGCTTTGCAACCACCAGAGCGGACACCCTATGATCCATAGCACCCACCCTAACACACGCCATATCCACGACCGATGGGTCACTGGGAAGAGCATCTATGATCCTCCAGCATTTGCTGTTGGAATTGAACTGGGCCAATTGTTTTAAAAAGGATTCCCTCAGGTCAGCCTCCTCAATCTGCTTCACCAGGGCATCAATAAGCTTCTCAACAAATGACAGAAAAGGCTCACTCGGCCCCTGCATTATCATTGTGCATTGGGGCCTCAATGGTCTTCAACAATACAGCAAACCCCTGTAGAAAAGACATTTTTGGGCTGTTCTTGTGAGCCAGCAAAGGCATCCTGAAGATTAGGAAAGCCTCATATCTCTCTCAAGGAAGGTACCAAAGCTATCACTATGACAACGTGAAGAAACAGTGAAAGTTAAAAGATACGGACTTTAGTTGGCTCACAGAGTGACGCAGCTCCTTTTCACCTATTGAGAGTTTTGTTTCTTTTTCATGAACAATGGATAGTGTATGTGTTTTTTAAGCAAATGTAAATATCCTGTAAAGCTATAAAGGCAATTTGTTGTTTTAATAAATAGCCCTATACAGCCTTCTGATCTGAGTCTTGATGCTTGCATCGTGTCGTGCTCTACATCGACATGACACTGCTCAAGAACAGCAGTGTCCAAGGTAGCCTGAAAATCAGGATTGGAATAGGCATGCTCCCTGAGGAGAGCATCCACTCCCATGCCATACCTAGGGTCAGCCTGAGGCAGAAACCTGTTGCTTGCTGCAACCTTCGCAGCATCCTGTGACCAGAATGTCATGAATATCGCAAATTGCAGAGGCCGGAAAAGCACCTGAGCAAGATGCTTGATGTCAAATGGAGAGAGCAGATCTGTGGCTATCACCCTGAGAGTTTGCATGACCTCCTCCTGCATTTTTTCCAACCTGGCCTCGCAGTTCCTGAACCACCTGCCAGGCAAGCACCCCGTGCTTGTCGACTTGTCCCGAATTTGGGACAGCCTTTAACACAGGATGAGCCTGCACCTCACCTTGGGGCAGAACATAGCCCTCCCGAACCACCCGTGCCCCTCCCCCGAGGCGGCTGGGACGCCATCAGCCGCATACCATGTCCTTCTCGCCCCCTCAAACAAATCATCATCCTCAGCCTCTGAGATCCACCCCTTAACCGTGTCCCAAAAGCTACGGGGATTGTTGGGGTGCACAGTCACCCTACAGGGAGGCAGTGTCCAAAGGTTACGAGCAGATGACGATTCCGCCTGCCGGTGCCGGCTGTCTACCACTGGGGCATGCCCTCGATGGGGGACTGGTCGCTCGCTGGTCGTCATCGCTGTCCGAGTCCCCACCTAGGAATGGGGAGGGCACCCAGCGGGTAACAGAGGGTGGCATACTAGCCAAAGGGTCTGGATTCGAGAAGCCGACTGCGGGCTGCGCGACTGAAGGGCTAGTTACAAGCTGAGACGCAAGCGGTCCGGCTGCCGGCACCGGCCAGAGGCGGGGCAGCGGGCAGCACAGCCGCAGCCGACGGCACCACCGCCACCGCAGGCTGCCCCGGCGAAGGTGTAAAAGACATTGTCACCCGAATCGGCTACCGTGCCGGAATGAGGAAGAGGCACTGCCCCTGCTGCATGATTTACTGTTCGGAGAGATGGTGTTGGAGTCGCAGTCACAGCCATCACTGTCTGTGCAGGCGTCGTGGAGAAGGAGGGGAAAACCGGCCGGGAACGAGACGCTGGCTCAAACGGGCAGCCGCCCACAAGCACTGATGATGGGCGTGGCCGGTACAGCCGCGCAGGCTCCATGACTGATGACAAGGAAACCGGCGGAGCGACCCGTTTTTTCTTGGCGACTGCCGAGGCAGGAGCCGACCCCGCCCCCTCCGACAGGTCGGGGCGGGGGGGCTGCTGGACTTGAAACTGCGGCTCCCGCCGTCCAGGAGAATGCCGACCCCCCAAGTGGCAGAGGGGGAGAAAGGCGGGGCTACCGTTGCAGCGAACCCCCAGCCCCATCCCCCAAAGAGGGGAGGAGCTGATTCGCCGGGAATGGGGACGCCGAACTCAGTGCAGGCGGCGAGCCGCAGTCTTCCAGGCGCGGCCGGGACGTGGCGACCGCCTTCGCCACAGAAAGAGAAGGCGGTGACCACCCAGAAACGCAGGAACCAGGGCTGGTCAGCAGAACTCCGTCTCCAGACGAGAGATGGGTTCCACGGGGAGTCCCCACGCCTCCCGCCGCCCCGCGCGGAGACGAAAGAAGGCTGGCAGCCAGCGAGAAACTGGTCGTCAGTCGGTCTGACGACTGTCTCTCTGAAGCGCTGGCCCCACCCCCGCCGATCAAACTCCCCCTCTCCAACGCACCGTCCCGGTTCTTGAGGGCATAGATCAGGGACCCCCACACAGCCATGAGCGGAGGCACAGTATCGTCCCCTCCAAAAAACTCTTCAGCGAGTCGGTCACCCAGCGCCTGCCAGTGGACCAGGCTAAAAGCAGCGGCCATGCTCACTGAAAACCCATGAGCCTTTGCCCACCCAAGCAGCTCACAGAGCGACTCATTCGACACCGAGAACCCCCTATAAGAAAGGAGGTCTCTCCACACAAAAAAAAAAATCGACTTCCTCCTCAGAAATCTGGTCCCCCATCGCGGAAACACCAGCATTCTGCCCCAGCAATCCATGAACTGTCCACTATTCTGGGAAGTTCGTCCCAGTGAAAAATGCATGTATTTTATGATTGGCTTTTCGCAAATATTAAAATAAATATTATATGTGTTGTGTTAGAAAGTAATGCTGTATTTTCTAAAGTACTGTGTTAAATATAGTTTTAGGTTATAAAAATTGTTAAAATAGAAACTATGCTATGTAAGATGCTTTGTTTAAAAGAAAGGATTTGCAGCGAGATAGCAGCCACAAGACACCTAAATCTTTCAGAGAAAAAGAATTTATTGCCTTCTTGTCAGAAGAAACTAACTTCTTCCTGCCTCGAAGGCGCTATTAGGATTAGAGGGAAGAAGTTGATAAAGACCAGACAGAATCCTGTGTTTGAATGGAATTTATGCATCATGTATTAAGTGTATGAATATGCAACGGGCTATTGTTCTTAAGGGTTAATCCTTTGTTAACGGGTGCCCCTTTTTGGCTCGTGATGCCCAGAAAAAGGTACCCGGACATCTGTAATTCTTTGCTTTTATTGTCTCATATTGTCCTAATTCAATTTGGCCGAATTGTTATTACTCTAATTGTGTTGCTATACTTTTTACCCATTTTATTACTATTGAAACTTTAAAAAAATTAAAAACAAGTGATTGGCGTTTTTCACAATTTGGTAGCAGAGGATGGCTACTAACACCTCGATGCCGGTGCTTTAGGAGAGTCAGAGTGGGGAAGGCGGGCCCTGCCCTCTTTGGCAGCCTCGCTCTGTTTCGCCTGAAGTGACCAACAGACGCAGGTTACGATCTGTGGACAAAAGGAGTGTTATAAATGATCAAAACAATAGCCAAAATTATGAAAAATTTAGCAACGATTTATTGGGTCAATTACAAAAAAATAGAATTTCGAACAACCACCACAATCAAGACAACGTCAGTCCCAGGTACGGGCGCTGGGTGAGACCAGAGGTTCGTCCAACAGAGTGATGGTGTCGCCTCAAAGGTTCACACTGTTTCCCCGCGTCCAGTTTATATACAGTTTTTTTGCCTGAGGCATAGATGACCGCATCTTCCTATTCACTTCTTCGAATGCAAATCTATTTCTATACATATGTTGAAATAGACAAAGACAGGTAGACAGAAGACTGAGCACACAGAAGAAGTTTGATTAAGTTCGTATCAATTCCTGAGTGCCCAGATGCAATCAGGGCGAGTCTGAGTCTTGTGAGATTCCTGGGACACAGCAATTAATCATGGACCAGGGAGGGTCCTGATGTTATCTGCCAGGTGCAGGAGACAAGGAAATCATCAGTGATGGTCCAGGAAGGTTCCATTCAGACATTAAACAGGTCTGATGCTATCTTGACATTGCCAGGAATTAGTTACAATTTGAATAGAGCTTTATTCCTGGCTGGGAGGTTAAAACCTTATTTCTATAATATTTTATACCTACATGTATCTGTTTATACAGCATGACTTAACTACATTACATATAACAAATCCCTCCCCATTTATTTTACCCATTTAATTCATGGTACAACTTTAATTTTCTACTTCTACCCTTCACCAATAACAGGACTCCCACAAGAAAAATGTTGTTGTGGTGTGCTGTAATGTCCCATTTTGGCCTTCCAGGTCATTTCCCCAAGTGTGCCTATACCTCTCCCCCTTCCCCCTGGCCCCCATGCTGAGTGAGTCCTGTCAATCAGGCTAAACATTCCAGCAAGGCGTCATGTGGTTGGTCAAGTTCAAAGGATGCCCCTATGCCCAAAGGTCATTGGCCTTTCTGGGTGTCATCTTCCCCTGAGACGCTGCCCCTCTCACCTGGTTGGTGGCTCACCTGTACCTCCCCTCCCCCTGTCCCTGAGCTTAAAAAGGCAATCAGACCATGCGGCCGTGTTCTGTTGGAGCAGTTCCTCACGTTCAGACCTCTGTAACCATGGAATAAACCTCTGGACATTAAACCCTCCAGCAGAATCCTCTCCTTCTTCTCTTAACCATCGCCTGAAGCTATTCCTCCTGAGGTAAACGGGGTTCCTAACAAGCCTGGACTTGTTCAGTGCCCAGCTGCAACCATCAGCAAGCCAAGGTATCTCTGGGGTGATACACCGCAGATGCTGCCTTTGGCCCAGGAGCGAGGGTCAGACTGGCCCAGGCACTATCTAACTGGTAATATTGGGAGCCTTATTCCAATAGAATATTACACAATTTGATATTCCCCTGGTGGGAGACTCTGGTACATTACATTATTCATTTTTCCCATTGTTTGTTTCTCAAATTTTGCCGGTGCTTCGGCAGCACGGCTGGCATACTTTTTCTCTTCCAACTGTAGGATTTTTGAGGGGTTGCCTCCGGAAGCTCCTTCTGAGTCCACGGGAATTATAGCGATCTGCATTCCCTGGGCCACAGAATGAATCAGTCTGATAAAACATGGAATCAGACATGGGAGGAACAGGATTCCTGCTACTGAACAGAGTATGAGAAACATTATTTTGTTCCACCAAGCCCCATAAATATTTTGTCCCACCAAGATGACTGTAAGATTGAATTCCATTTTTGAATGGGCACATGGGTCACCTTTTTGATTTCAGCTGCCAAACCTCTTATTGTCCCCCCATAATCATCAATTTCAATACAACACTCAGATTCACTGAATTTTCCACACACCCCTCGCTCCTCAGCCAGCAGATAATCCAAAGCTATCTGATTCTGGTATACAAAGGCTCGTACCTGGGTGTGCTGCCGACTTAATAAGTCCAAAGTTTCGGAGGTGTGATTTGAAACAATTTCCATGACTGCTTGCAACCTAAAAAAACTGTTCAGCAGGTAAATAGGAGTCCTATACCCGTAGCTTCCATCCTGAGCCCACGTGGCCGGCCCGCGATAATCAATTATTCTTGCTGCTGCCCATTCCTCTTCCCCCCCAGGTTTGCTTGCCACTTATCACCGGTATTATCTTTTTCAGGCTTCTCCTCTCCCTCCTTAGGGTTTTGTACAACGGAGCCCCTTATAGGTTACTTTTTGTCCTGGGGAGAGTGAAGAAGACTGGTCGAATCAAACCTAGAGTGCATGACCCCTTCCACCTGGAGGGCAACTCACTGTATGCCTTCTTTCTGCATATCCAGTAAATTCCATTGGGGGTTTTCCATTTAATATTTAACTTTCCTGGGTCTCCCCAGTATTCCCTCATGCCGTCCAAGGATTGGAAAGGGTTGGCTCCTGGACTTTTGATCCAGCACAATTCCATTCTTTGATCCCACTCACAATTGGCATCATTTTTCCAGCTCCAGTAACCTAAAGGAGGTGCTGGATGCCACATTTAGATTTTTGCATCTGAGTTCACCGTTAAGGTGGCTGCACATGGAGTGTAACCTACCATTTCGGTGTACCTCTTCCTTTCTTGACTAACGCAAATTGTGCCAATTACCCTCTGATCCAAAATCCACCGCTCAGGTCTCTGTGCCAATTTTGAGACTCGAGGATTGTCCCATTTTAATAATTGTTCCAGAGCCAAACCTTCCCCTCTCCAAGGCCATTTTTCTGCTGATTTCAATCCCCCACAAATCCAACCATTCGACAGACCCAATTCGGTAGCAATTTCCTGCATGAATCAATGAACAAATTTCTGTCCAGGGAAGGAAAGTCCCCATGCAAATATTGTCTTTCCAATAACTCATATTGTTCGCCAGGGTCTTTAATCGTTCCTGTTTGACCCTTTGTCTCCGCATTTCTGACTCCCTCCATTTTAATTCTTGGCTTATTCCTATCATTCTTCCCTCGGGATCTTCATTGTTTTTGTTTTTCGAACAGCAAACAACCCTGTCATATTGGCGGCACACCCTGTCATTATTAGCTGGTGACAAATCCAATATAAGCGGGTCTTTACTTAAAGCAATCTTACTATCAAATTTCATGTTCTTTGCCATCCAATACATTTTCCCATTCACCGTGCATATTCCCAACCTTGTGTTATTGTAACATAATGGATTCACCTGGTGATATGCAATGAAGATGGATTCTGTTTTCCCTCCAACCCACATGGTTCAGTTGCACTGACTGCAAACGGGGATCGACATTGGTTCCACACTTCGTTTCCTCATCTGATGTCTGTTATCGTTTGACTGTTCGTATCCTTTGCCTGCCTCGGGACTGACAGACCAAGTCCCAATTTCCAATTCACATAATTTCGCCCAAGTGCCATTTGTCCAACAGTACCTGCCAGTCCTTCTAAGACATTCCTTTGGGGCTTGGTCTGCTGAGTATCCCTCGTCCCTTGCAATCGGGACTACCTGAGTGCATGCTCTGCACTCGTCCGCGGAGCTGTAGCTTCTGCTTTTTCCCAGGATCTCAGTGTGCATGCTCTGCGCTTTGCACAGGACTAGGCTCAGGCCAATCAGCATTCCCACCAGACGGACTCCTCTGCCTTTGCCGCCGCCCCCTGGGTTGCCTCCAGCGGCGAGGAAGACCATCTTCTCGGCAGCAGGAGTCAGCTTCAGGGAAGACACCCTGAGACCTAGCCGCATACCTCCTCTTAAAGGCACCCCACCGCGATATTCTGATTGCATCAGAACTGCACGGGACTCTGATGGACCTCCGGCACTCCACAGCCAATACTTCTGCCCTAGACCTGAACTTTCCATGCAACCCATTTTGAAAAATCCAAAACCACTCGAATGAGTCTAATTCAATAATTCCCAAGTTTGTAGCCACGGTCAGGATACGACCAGTCAATTCATCCTCCTCATCCAAGCACTGGGTACACAACTCCTTTGGTCTCTTCCCTCTTACACAATGAATAACAAAACACCCCTGACAATATTCACACTTGAAATGTACAAACGGATAACATTCACAATCTGGCTGTGTGCAACTTATCCGTTCGTCGTTGGTCATTTACAAGGACATCGGAGTTTAATCTGCGAGTCTCCAGGGGAAGAGATGACTTTCCACTCGGGCTCTTCCTCCTGTCGCTCGACTCTTTTCACTCTGGACGCGTGAGTCTAGCCCTTTTCTGCCCTCCGAATGGCCGAGTCTGTTGTCAGGAGCATAAGGAAAGGACCTTCTGAGTGAGGAGAGAGCAGTGTCTCTTTCCACACTTTGATAAACACTTTGTCCCCTGGTTGAATTTTGTGAATCGCAAATCCCAGAGGGGTACTCTGAGTCACTATTCCCTGTTTCCGTATTTCCTGCACGTTTTTGTTGATTGCAACCAGGTATGGTTGAATCTGAGCATCCTCATAACCTGGGGTGCCCCACCGGCATTCCATGCTTGTATGGCATTCCATATAGCATTTCAAAAGGTGAGAGCCCCATTTCTGAGTGAGGCATGGTCCGGATATTAAGCCAAGCCAAGGACAAACACTTCAGCCAGGACATTTTTGTTTCCAAAATTAATTTTGACAATTGGGCTTTCAGTGTTTGATTCATTCTTTCCACCTGTCCTGAGCTCTGGGGATGCCACGGGGTGTGGTATTCCCATCGAATGCCGAGGGCGTTAGCCAGCTGCTTAATAATCCTTGATGTAAAATGTGTTCCCTGATCCAGATCGATAAAGTTCACCACCCCATACCGGGGTATAATTTCTTCCAATAATTTTCTGGCCACAGTTTGTGCCATTGCCCTAGGGCTTGGGAAGGCTTCCACCCAATGAGTCAGTTTATCTACAATCACCAAGACAAATTTGAACCTTCCCACCTTAGGTAATTCTGTAAAATCAACCTGAATTCTCTCAAATGGTCCGTACGCAATGGAGTTACTCCCCAGGGCAACCTTTCCGGCTTTCGATTTGTTTATTTTCTGACAAATCACACACCCTTGTACCTCCTGTTTTACCAGCTCATAAATTCCTTTGCACCCAAAGAATTTTAAGAATTGTTCTGCTAGGGCTTGTGTCCCCCAATGTGTTTTCTGATGCAACTTTCGCAAGATTCTTCTGGCAAAACCCCTGGAAACTATTTCCCTCCCGTCCAGCAGTTTCCACTTACCTTCTTTCAAATTCACTCCAATTTTCTCATAACATTCGATTTCCCTTTGAGAGCGCGTCTGGGAATCGTCCGAGATTCCCACCCCTCTGATTTCCGGGGTACTTGCCACCATCAACGCTGCTGCCTTGGCTTCCTGATCAGCCAAGTGGTTCCCTCTGGTTAGGAACTGAATCCCAGTCTGATGTCCCTTCACATGAACCACCGTGATTCCGTCCGGCCCCCTTAGAGCTTCTAAGAGTTGCCGTATTAGCTCCCCATGCATCAATTCCTTTCCCCTTGTGTTGATCAGCCCTCTTTCTTCCCAAATTTTCACAAATGTGTGAACCACCCCAAAGGTGTACCTTGAATCTCTGAAAATTGTCCCCTTTTTCCCTTCCAGTCCTTTCAAAGCTCTTAAAACAGCATTCAGCTTGCATGCTTGTGCTGACTAGTTTGCGTTCAGGGGTCCTGCTTCGATCACTTTTTCTGATTTCCCATCCACCACTGCATAGCCTGATTTTCTTTTTCCCTCAATCACCCTGCTTGAGTCATCCACAAACCATTTTTCCCCTTAATCTAATTCTTCTTCCTCCAAATCCTCCCGGCTCTTGGTTTGCAATTCCACCACTTCTACACAGTTATGAACCAAACCCTCTGCAGCTTCCCCAAACAAGAACTGCGCAGGATTACGTGCAGTTGTGGTCCGCAATTCCAAGTCCTGTGAATGAATCAAAATGGCTTCATACTTTAACAACCGTGCATCAGTGAGCCATTTGTCTGCCTTTTGTTGGAGTATGCTCCTCACATTGTGTAGTGCAAACACCACCAGAGGTGCCCCGAATGTCACCTTTTTCGCCTCTTCTACCAACAGCGCCACAGGCAAAATTGCCTGCAGACACGTAGGCCACCCTCTGCTGACCAGGTCCAACAACCTGGATAAATATCCCACCGGTTTTCTGACCCCCGCCCAATCCTGTCTTAACACACCTTGTGCTGTGTGGTTGCTGGTATCCACAAACAACTGAAAGGGTTTTCTCACATCGGGGAGACTCAACACTGGAGCCTCCGTGAGAGCCTCCTTGATTTTCCGAAATTCCTCTTTATCCTCCTGTGTCCATTTGATTCGATCTGGGGTGAGTTTTTCATAGAGAAATTTCACCTTTTCACTGTAACCCTTGATCCATTGACGGCAATATTCTAACAATCCCAATACCTGCTGAATTTCCTTCTTAGTCTGAGGCGGTGGCAGGGCAATGATTCCTGCCACCCTTTCTGGCTCTGATTTCTTTTTCCCTTTCGTGAGCCAGTGTCCCAAATACCTGACCTCCGGCTCAGAGAATTGCAACTTTGATTTTTAAATCTTCAACCCCTTTTCTCTGAGAAAGTTCAACAAATCAATTGTACTTGCCCTTACCTCCTCCTCTCCCCTGCCTGCAATCAACAAATCATCCACGTACTGTAAAAGCTTTGTGTTCTCACTCGGTACGAAATGACTTAAAACCTGCTCCAGTGCCTGCCCGAATAAATTCGGGGAATCCACGAAGCCCTGAGGCAATGATGTCCACCTTAGCTGTTGCCTCCTGTTCGTCTCGGGGTCCTCCCACTGAAACGTGAAATAATCACGGCTGTCCTCAGCAGGAGAGGACAGGTCCAGAAAGCATCCTTTAAGTCTATCACACTGTACCATGTATCCTCGGGAGATAGGTTATTTAACAAAGTGTAAGGGTTTACGACAGTGGGGAAAAGGGTTTTAGTCCTTTGATTCACCGCCCGTAAATCCTGTATCAATCTATAACTACTATCCGATTTTCTTACTGTCAAAATTGGAGTGTTGTGCCTTGACATACAAGGTTCTAATGTGCCCTTTTTTATTAATTCTTTGATCACTGGTTTCAATCCCTTTCTCCCTTCCTTTGGGAGAGGATATTTTTTGACCCTTATGGGGTCTTCTGGTTTCTCAATCTCAACCCGAATTGGTGCTATGTCCAGCTTCCCTGCTTCCCCTGGAACATACCAGAACTTTGGGTTAATTTTTCCTTCATCCTGAATAGTGAGGCTATACAGCCTCACTTTGAGACGCTCTTTCTCCACAGCCAACCCCATCCCTAGAGCGACCATCACATATCCCGCCCCAGCAAGTTGACGTCAGCTCCTTTTGCCAGAGGTATATTTTAAAGTCATTAAAATTACCTAAGAGAGATAGCTGTAGTACATATTAAAGGACACCAAAATGTACAGACCCCAGAAATAAAAGGAAATAATTTAGCAAATCAAAATTGGAAATTCCAGTTTAGGGAAGCAAAAAAGGGGAATTAAAACAAGCTAGGTGGTGAACAAGATAAATCAGGGAAATAGAAACATCTTGATAGAAGGTAATTAGATAATAAAATGCTTACTAAGTGTCGTGGGTTGACAGCCTTTATCCCAATATCGTGTGTTGTGTCTGGCAGCTGTGCCTTTTCTCTCTTCCCCCCCCCGGCCGTCTTGCTGTGGCGGGGCGGGGAAGAGAGGGGGGGAGTGTTTTGACCAGGCTTTTTTGGCTCTTGGCTTTTTGCTGCTTGGCTTGGCTAGCCGCTTTGCTTGCTTGCTTTCTGCTTTTTGCGCTGTTTTTTTTTCTTTTCTTTTGTTCCCTCTTTCTTACCCTCCCCTGAAGATACTGGACCGGTTCCGGACCTGACCTGAGACGTCCAGGACACCTGGAGCTTGCAAGAGAAGCTTGACGCCCTCACCATACACAAAGTCTGTTTCTTTCCTTTTCTTGTGTTGGGGAGTGTTCTTTTGTTACTTGTAAATAAATAGGTTTTGTTTTCCACTTTGCTCCTCCGAGAAATTCCTTCCCGAACCCGGTGTTGGGGGAGGGGTGGTTGGAGGTTTGTTTTGTTTTTGGGGGGCTCCCTTTTGGAGATTTCCCCTAATTTGTCCTAAACCAGGACAATATACTTTTTGGTGCGTTGGCCGGGAAACGGAGGCCAAAAAAAAAACAGTGGAAAAAAATCTATAACAATAATATTTTGGTTTTGGCTATTTTGGTGGGCATATTGGTGATTCATAATGTCATTTGGAGTGGAAGCTTGCCGGTATTTCTGGTCCCTAGGGGTTTTTGAAGTTTTAATACTTTTGTGGTCCCTGGGGTTATTTCTATCCCAAAAATAGCTCTGATGCTGTCCCTAATAAGTAGCTTTTGTAAGCGGGGGGCACTAACCAGAATAGTCATTGTGCTGGTCTTATGTGTGATGATGTGTCGGATAAAAATGCTGGACTTTATTTCAGGAATGTATGGGTTGCTGTTATGGTTGTTTACTCAGTTTGTTTGGGGAGAAGAAGGGGAAGGGGCTTTTCAGCCTTTGTCCTCCTTCTTGTCCTCCAAATTGTTGACATCTCTATTAGAAAATACTGAATTTCCCCTGAGTTTGAAAGAAACCATCTTTCTGGCATTTAATTTATTAAGCCTTTTCTATACTGTCTGGAGTGTGTATAAAATGAAGACTGAGATTTCTAGAGGGGTTAGAGACACTCCTGACTTAGGAGTAAAACAAAGCAGGAAAAATCTTGACTGGAGTGGGAAATGGGAGGACATGGGCCAGACTTTAAAGGAATTTTCCGATCCTATAGATTGGGACTTTCCATCTGATCAAATTCAGGATCCAGTCGAGGTGGCAAAGTATTTGAGGGAGAAGTGCCATGGTAATACTAAGGAGGAAAGGGTTACTGCAGTGAGCTGGGCCTTGGCGTTTGTTTACCGTACTCTGCTAGATACTGTGGAGCAGCAGATAGCAGAAAGGGAACAGGGAGATAAGTTAGTTACTATCCCAGTGACCCAGGCTGCAGCTAACATCCCAGGCTCCAGGCTAGCAGCTGAATCAGACAATAGGCCCCAACCCATGGCTGTTGCAGCTAATACAAGAGGTGGAAAGTGTAAAGGCAAGACTAATCGAAAGGTGGAGGATGATGATGATGATGCAGGAGAAGGACCCTCACCAAAATCAGAGGCCGCATCAAGGGGCACAGAATCTGGAGCTAATATTGACTCCTTTTCTCTGAAGGACCTCAGAGGCCTAAGAAAGGATTACAGAAGACAACCTGACGAATCTATAATTAGTTGGTTAGTCCGCCTTTGGGATGCTGCAGGGGAGGTTACAATTTTGGATGGTACTGAAGCGAGGCATTTGGGATCCCTGTCACATGATCCTGTCATTGATCAAGGTATGATGAGGGGGGCTAACCCTCACAGCCTCTGGGAACGGGTCCTAAGAAGCGTAGCAGAACGATACCTGTGTACGGATGATCTCTATATGCAGCAGACACGGTGGAAGACCATAGAACAGGCGATCCAACGCCTGAGAGAGATGGCGGTGGCAGAACTCATTTTCTCAGATGATACAACAACTAGGAATCCAGACCTGGTACCATGCACACCTATAATGTGGAGGAAACTTGTGCGACTTGGGCCACCTGAATACGCTTCTGCCCTAGCAATAATGAAGCGGGATGATACATATGAGACTGTGCTCGATATGGCAAAGAAGCTTCGAGCATATGCAGATGCTGTGCATGGCCCAACTCATGCCAGAATTGCAGCAGTGGAAACCCGACTGCAGAAACTAGAGGACAAAATAGAGGAGAATCATAAGAAACTCCGGGAAGAGATTAAGGAGGACCTTATTCAAATCTCAGCTGTACAAATTAGAGGCCCTGGTGTCCAACGCTGGCGCTCCTTTGATGGGGAGAGAAGGTACATCCCACGGGCTGAGTTATGGGCTTTTCTGCGTGAGTCTGGAGAAGACATGAGGAGATGGGACAGAAAACCCACCGCTGCTTTGGCACAACGGGTGCATGATTTGAAGAAAAGAGAAAGTATCACCAAAAGGATAGCAGCTCCGGTCGCTCGTAGCCGAGATGTTAAGTATGCTGATGACGATGACATGTCCGATCCCCTTGAAGGAACTTCTAAGGCATATGCCCAAGGAAAGAAGGACAATCTGGCTTAGAGGGGCCCTGCCTCCAGCCAGGAAGAGGCACGGGAGAACCGGGTTTTCTGGAAGGTGTGGATCAGATGGCCTGGCACATCAGAGCCACAAGACTATGAAGCATTGGTTGACACTGGATCACAGTGTACCTTAATGCCATCGGAACACGTGGGGACAGAACCTGTTTCCATTGCTGGAGTGACAGGGGGATCACAACAGTTGACTTTGTTGGAAGCTGAGGTGAGCTTGACTGGGAAGGAGTGGCAGGAACATCCGATTGTGACTGGTCCAGAGGCTCCGTGTATTTTGGGCATAGACTTCCTCCGGAATGGCTATTACAAAGATCCTAAGGGATTCAGGTGGGCTTTTGGAATAGCTGCAGTGGAGATAGAGGGTATTAAACAATTGAATACCTTGTCTGGACTATCAGAGAACCCATCTGCAGTAGGACTCTTGAAGGTAGAGGAACAACGAGTGCCAATTGCCACCTCAACAGTGCACCGCAGGCAGTACCGGACGAATCGAGATGCCGTGATCCCCATCCACAAAATGATCCGAGAGCTGGAGAGCCAAGGGGTGGTCAGTAAAACCCACTCACCCTTCAACAGCCCTATCTGGCCCGTGCGAAAATCTGACGGAGAATGGAGATTGACTGTGGACTATCGTGCCTTGAATGAAGTGACTCCACCACTGAGTGCGGCTGTACCGGACATACTGGAACTGCAGTACGAGCTGGAGTCCAAGGCAGCAAAGTGGTATGCGACCATCGATATTGCTAACGCGTTTTTCTCCATCCCTCTGGCAGCAGAATGCAGGCCCCAGTTTGCTTTTACATGGAGGGAAGTGCAGTATACCTGGAACCGACTGCCCCAGGGGTGGAAACACAGTCCTACCATCTGTCATGGACTGATCCAGGCTGCACTAGAAGAGGGTGAGGCTCCAGAACATTTACAATATATTGATGATATCATTGTTTGGGGGAACACGGCAATAGAAGTGTTCGAGAAAGGAGAGAAGATAATTCATATTCTCTTGGAAGCCGGATTTGCCATTAAGAAGAGCAAAGTCAAGGGACCTGCCCGAGAAATTCAGTTTTTGGGAGTGAAGTGGCAAGATGGACGGCGTCAGATTCCTGCAGATGTTATTAACAAAATCACTGCTATGTCCCCACCAACTGATAAGAAGGAAACGCAAGCTTTCTTAGGTGCTATAGGTTTCTGGAGGATGCACATCCCTGAGTATAGTCAGATTGTGAGACCCCTTTATCTGGTTACCCGCAAGAAGAACAACTTCCATTGGGGCCCTGAGCAGCAGCAAGCTTTCATCCAGATCAAGCAGGACATCGCTCATGCTGTAGCCCTTGGTCCAGTCAGGACGGGACCAGATGTGAAGAACGTGCTCTACTCTGCAGCTGGGAGCCATGGTCTGTCCTGGAGCCTTTGGCAGAAGGTGCCTGGCGAGACCCGAGGCCGACCATTGGGATTTTGGAGTCGGAGCTACAGGGGGTCTGAAGATAACTATACTCCAACAGAAAAGGAAATCTTGGCCGCCTATGAAGGAGTCCAAGCCGCCTCAGAGGTGATTGGTACAGAGGCACAACTCCTTCTGGCACCCCGACTACCGGTGCTGGGATGGATGTTCAGAGGAAAGGTTCCCTCTACCCACCATGCCACCAATGCTACTTGGAGTAAGTGGATTGCCCTCATTACGCAGCGCGCTCGAATTGGGAAGTTAAATCGCCCTGGGATCCTGGAAATAATTACAAATTGGCCCGAAGGTGAAAGCTTTAGTGTCGCGGATGAGGAACAAGAGCCAGTGACCCGGGTTGAGGAAGCTCCGCCATACAATCAGTTACCAGCAGAAGAAACGCGTTACGCTCTATTCACCGATGGTTCTTGTCGTGTCATAGGGATGAAACGGAGGTGGAAAGCAGCTGTATGGAGTCCCACTCGACGGGTTGCAGAGGCTACTGAAGGAGAAGGCGAATCCAGTCAATTTGCTGAAATCAAAGCTATTCAACTGGCCCTAGGTATTGCAGAGAGAGAGAAGTGGCCAAGGCTCTATTTGTATACCGATTCTTGGATGGTAGCCAACGCTCTATGGGGATGGCTGAAGAGATGGAAAGAGGCGAACTGGCAGCGCAGAGGAAAACCAATTTGGGCTGCGGAAGAGTGGAAAGATATCGCTACTCGGTTAGAGAAGTTACCTGTGAAGGTTCGCCATGTAGATGCCCATGTCCCCAGAAGTAGAGCTAATGAAGAGCAGCAAAACAACCAGCAAGTACATCAGGCTGCAAAGATAGGGGAGTTGAAGATAGATCTCGACTGGGAGCATAAGGGAGAGTTATTCTTAGCACGATGGGCCCATGATGCCTCAGGCCACCAGGGTAGAGATGCCACCTATAAGTGGGCACGAGACCGAGGGGTGGATCTAACCATGGACAGTATCTCTCAGGTTATTCGTGACTGTGAGACGTGTGCTGCCATTAAGCAGGCCAAGCGGGTGAAGCCCCTCTGGTATGGGGGGCGGTGGTCTAAGTACAAATACGGGGAGGCCTGGCAGATTGATTACATCACACTGCCTCAAACCCGCCAGGGCAAGCGCTATGTACTGACCATGGTAGAAGCCACCACGGGATGGTTGGAAACCTACCCTGTGTCTCATGCCACAGCCCGTAACACTATCTTGGGCCTTGAAAAGCAGGTCCTTTGGAGGCACGGTACTCCCGAGAGAATTGAGTCGGATAATGGGACTCATTTTAAAAACAATCTTATTAATACTTGGGCTAGGGAACATGGCATCGAGTGGATATACCATATCCCCTATCATGCACCAGCTGCAGGGAAGGTGGAAAGGTATAATGGATTGTTAAAAACCACCTTAAAAGCATTGGGTGGGGGGTCTTTTAAAAACTGGGAGCAGCATTTAGCAAAGGCTACCTGGTTAGTTAACACTCGAGGTTCCACCAACCGAGCAGGTCCTGCTCAGTCTGAGCTCCTTAATATAGTAGATGGGGATAAAGCCCCAGTGGCCCATGTCAGAGGTTTGTTGGGAAAGACAGTATGGATCAACCCTGCCTCGAGTACAGACAAACCCATCCGTGGGATTGTCTTTGCTCAAGGACCAGGTTATACATGGTGGATAATGCAGAAAGATGGAACAACACGGTGTGTACCTCAGGGAGACCTGATTGTGGGATGAGACTCATATATGAATGTCATTGTTTGTTGAATGTGAGACAGAAGGAAACTGTAAGTGTCAAAGGTCTGAGCAAGTAAGATGAGAGGAATGCGTAAGTGTCAAAGGTGTGAGTACGTGAAATGAAAGTTTTATTGTATATTCACGATATGGGATAAGGGGTGGAGTGTCGTGGGTTGACAGCCTTTATCCCAATATTGTGTGTTGTGTCTGGCAGCTGTGCCTTTTCTCTCTTCCCCCCCCCGGCCGTCTTGCTGTGGCGGGGCGGGGAAGAGAGGGGGGGAGTGTTTTGACCAGGCTTTTTTGGCTCTTGGCTTTTTGCTGCTTGGCTTGGCTAGCCGCTTTGCTTGCTTGCTTTCTGCTTTTTGCGCTGTTTTTTTTTCTTTTCTTTTGTTCCCTCTTTCTTACCCTCCCCTGAAGATACTGGACCGGTTCCGGACCTGACCTGAGACGTCCAGGACACCTGGAGCTTGCAAGAGAAGCTTGACGCCCTCACCATACACAAAGTCTGTTTCTTTCCTTTTCTTGTGTTGGGGAGTGTTCTTTTGTTACTTGTAAATAAATAGGTTTTGTTTTCCACTTTGCTCCTCCGAGAAATTCCTTCCCAAACCCGGTGTTGGGGGAGGGGTGGTTGGAGGTTTGTTTTGTTTTTGGGGGGCTCCCTTTTGGAGATTTCCCCTAATTTGTCCTAAACCAGGACACTAAGGAATAGCAGAGGATATGTATCGAAAAGCTTAGTGGGATACTCAGGCTTTGTGCAATCGGTTTCTTTTTTGGAACTATGGGCGCATTGAGATTTTTGGAGTAGTAAACAAGTAACTGAAAGATCTATATTTTGGCAAAGGATAAATAAAAGGGTGATGATATTATATGTAATGCAGTTAATTCATGTGGTATAAACAGATGCATGTAGGCATAAAATATTGTAGAAATAATGTTTTAACCTTCAAGCCAGGAATAAAGCTCTATTCAAATTGTAACTAATTCCTGGCAATATCAAGATAGCATCAGACCTGTTAAACGTCTAAATGGAACCTTCCTGGACCATCAGTGATGATTTCCTTGTCTCCTGCACCTGGCAGATAACATCAGGACCCTCCCTGGCCCATGATTAATTGCTGTGTCCCAGGAATCTCACAAGACTCAGACTCGCCCTGATCGCATCTGGGCACTCAGGAATTGATACCAACTTATTCAAACTTCTCCTGTGTGCTCAGACTTCTGTCTACCTGTCTTTGTCTATTTCAACATATGTATAGAAATAGATTTGCATTCGAAGAAGTGAATAGAAAGATGTGGTCATCTATGCCTCAGACGAAAAAACTGTATATAAACTGGATGCTGGAAACACTCAATGTGAACCTTAGAGGGGACACCGTCACTCTGTTGGCCCAACCTCTGGTCTCACCCAGCGCCCATACCCGGGACTGACTCTGTCTTGATTGTGGTGGTTGCTAGAAATGCTGGTTTTTTGTAATTGACCCAGTAAATTGCTGTTAAATTTTTCATAATTTTGGCTATTGTTTTGATCATTTATAACAAATTGGTGACGAGCTGACGTGATCTAATTGGAGTCCGTGAACCCCAGTCCCGTTCAAGGGGCGCCCTGCTGAAATTCAGCGGCCTGAATGGAATCGGATTCCGAAATTAATCAGATCCAGGAAAGAACCGCAACCGGAGCCACGGACCGTAATCGCACCCGAGTGATGAAAGTTTAAAACCACAATCAAGGGAAATAGGAGGGCCCATTTCTCAGAGAAACTTGGAGAACTTTGGAGAAGTCTTCAAGACCCGAGGTTTTTTCCCGTAAAAATCAACGTGCACAAAGAAATCCACTCAAAGGAAGGAACGGTAAGTATTTCTGTGGTTGGGAAGGAAGTGTGAACGGACACCTGTGTGTTGGACGTGACCTAGTTGCGAAGTGAGAGCGGACCCCAAAAACTGCATTTCCAAGTGTTCGCGAGAGCACTGGTCAGTTATGGGGGGAAGTGAAAGGTTGTGGTTGAAACACACGGGACCTGGGGCTTGGGGAGAGTTTCGGGGGAAAAAACGATCATACTTTGGGGACAGAAGGGGAGAAGTGAGCCTGGAAAGATCCAGGAGCTCGCACACCTTCTGAAAGCAGAAAAAAGAGGTAAGGAAACAGCAAAAGCCAGTGGGTCGGTTTGCTGCTTGGCTTGAGCAACACTGGCGGCTTTGCACGAGACAGAGAGCCCGGCAGCAGAGAAAGGAACGGGGCTCGCAGCGAAGGTCACAAAAAAGCAAGAGAAGGTAAGAAAAGTCACAACCTTCTTTGGGAGAATGGGTTTGGGGAAAAGTAAAAATCAGGAAAGACCTCAGAAGGAACCCTCCGGAATCAAGGAGGAACTTTCTCCAGTTCCCGGGAGAAACTTACCAGAAATTCCTAGAGATAGTGCTCTGGGTTGGATGTTGGAACATTGAAACTAAAATCCATGAAGGGTAGGGAGATTCAAGGAAAGGATGGTCCATTTTTGTATGGAAAAATAGGGAGGGAGAGAAATTGGGAAATACGTAGTTTGGCTGATATTCGGCACCTTTGAAACGTGGACATGTGAGTCTTTGTTCGACCATGTGTCCGGGCACAGCCCACGGGATGAGGATGAGATCGAGTACATAGACATGTGGAGACATGCCTTCCCAGGTCTCTACCCGGTGCGGGCTCTCTGGGGCTCGGCATAGGCAAGAAAAGAATGGGAACCATTGGAAAACCTTCCACCACCGTACCTGGTAGTTCCGCAGCAGCCAGACCAAGCGCAGGCTCAAGGGGGCCGGGAATGGTTCCCCGGGGTGGGATTCCCCAAGCACAAGCGGGTGGGATTCCCCAAGCACACGAGGGTGGGATCCCCAGGCACAGGCGGGTGGGGTTCCCCAGGCCCAAGCGACCGGTCTGCCGCCACCAAAACCAGAATAGGTGGCGTCCACTTTCCCGCATGGCCAGGCGGCAGCGGCGCAGCCGCATTTGCCGACATCACCAAAGAAGGAGGAGGAGAAGGCGGGTGTCTCCTTGGACGCCTCTCCTCTGTCACGCCCAACTAGACGAAAAACAAGGCGGACAATCTTGAAAGACAGTGATGATGAGGAAGAAAAACTGGGTATCTACCCCTTAATGGAGGTACCGACAGCTCTGGGGGTGCTCGGGTACATGAGCATCCCAATCGACACAAGCGATGTGAGAGCTTTCAAAAGGGAGATGGGAAAATTAATGGATGATCCCCTGGGGGTGGCGGAGAGGCTGGATGAGTTTCTAGGAACTAGCATATACACCTATGAGGATCTCCAAGCAATATTAAAATCGTTTTTTAACACTGAGGAAAGGGACATGATTTGGACATCCGCGATCAAGGACTGGGAAAAGTGGAACCCAAACGGGGGAATGTGGGAGGAGCGCTGGCCGAACCAGAGGCCGTCTTGGGAAGCCCAGATGGAGGAGGAGAGGCAAAAGAAGATAAATTTAAGGAAAATGATCATTTCAGGTATCCGGGAGGCCGTACCAAAGGGACAGAACATGAGTAAAGTGCTCAGGGAATTCCAGGGAACAGATGAAACGCCCACAGAATGGCTGGAAAGGCTCCGGAAGGGTCTGAGGATGTATTCAGGTACGGACCCAGACTTCCCGGTGGGAATGATATTGTTAAAAACGCAGCTTGAAGCAAGATCCTGGGATGATATCAGGAAAAAGCTGGAAAAGACGGAAGGGTGGTAGGATTTAGAGTTACAGGATTTACTGCGGGAAGACCAGAAAGATTACATGCGCTGGGACGAAGAAAAGCAGAAGATCCAGGCCAGGGTTCTCGTGGCAGAGGTGAGAGAAGCCCAGAAACTGGAACAGGGTAAGGACACGGCCAAAAAGGCGCCGGCAAAAAAGCCAGGTCTGGCCCCGGTGAAGGGGGCGGGCTAACAAAAGCAGGAATTTGAGTGTTTTTACTGCAAGCAAAAGGGACACATCAAGAGAAATTGCCCGAACCGAGCCAAGGATCAGGCAATGTTCTAGGAAGATTAGGGAGGTCAGGGGCTTTTCACTTTGGGGTCCGGAACATCTAGGGAGCCCTTGATAAAATTAGAGGTGGGACCCTACAAACAGGGAATGTGGTTTATGGTGGATTCGGGGGCGGCATGGACAACGGTATTACAGGTACCTAAGGGATGTGCTCTAAGCAACGATACTATGATAGTAACCAAAGCCAAGGGGGATCCCTTTGAGGTACCAATCATAAAAAACATAGAAATAAAAATTGAAAACAAGAAACACAGAGGTAATATACCTCTGGCAAAAGGAGCTGACGTCAACTTGCTGGGGCGGGATATGTGATGGTCGCTCTAGGGATGGGGTTGGCTGTGGAGAAAGAGCGTCTCAAAGTGAGGCTGTATAGCCTCACTATTCAGGATGAAGGAAAAATTAACCCAAAGTTCTGGTATGTTCCAGGGGAAGCAGGGAAGCTGGACATAGCACCAATTCGGGTTGAGATTGAGAAACCAGAAGACCCCATAAGGGTCAAAAAATATCCTCTCCCAAAGGAAGGGAGAAAGGGATTGAAACCAGTGATCAAAGAATTAATAAAAAAGGGCACATTAGAACCTTGTATGTCAAGGCACAACACTCCAATTTTGACAGTAAGAAAATCGGATAGTAGTTATAGATTGATACAGGATTTACGGGCGGTGAATCAAAGGACTAAAACCCTTTTCCCCACTGTCGTAAACCCTTACACTTTGTTAAATAACCTATCTCCCGAGGATACATGGTACAGTGTGATAGACTTAAAGGATGCTTTCTGGACCTGTCCTCTCCTGCTGAGGACAGCCGTGATTATTTCACGTTTCAGTGGGAGGACCCCGAGACGAACAGGAGGCAACAGCTAAGGTGGACATCATTGCCTCAGGGCTTCGTGGATTCCCCGAATTTATTCGGGCAGGCACTGGAGCAGGTTTTAAGTCATTTCGTACCGAGTGAGAACACAAAGCTTTTACAGTACGTGGATGATTTGTTGATTGCAGGCAGGGGAGAGGAGGAGGTAAGGGCAAGTACAATTGATTTGTTGAACTTTCTCAGAGAAAAGGGGTTGAAGATTTAAAAATCAAAGTTGCAATTCTCTGAGCCGGAGGTCAGGTATTTGGGACACTGGCTCACGAAAGGGAAAAAGAAATCAGAGCCAGAAAGGGTGGCAGGAATCATTGCCCTGCCACCGCCTCAGACTAAGAAGGAAATTCAGCAGGTATTGGGATTGTTAGAATATTGCCGTCAATGGATCAAGGGTTACAGTGAAAAGGTGAAATTTCTCTATGAAAAACTCACCCCAGATCGAATCAAATGGACACAGGAGGATAAAGAGGAATTTCGGAAAATCAAGGAGGCTCTCACGGAGGCTCCAGTGTTGAGTCTCCCCGATGTGAGAAAACCCTTTCAGTTGTTTGTGGATACCAGCAACCACACAGCACAAGGTGTGTTAAGACAGGATTGGGCGGGGGTCAGAAAACCGGTGGGATATTTATCCAGGTTGTTGGACCTGGTCAGCAGAGGGTGGCCTACGTGTCTGCAGGCAATTTTGCCTGTGGCGCTGTTGGTAGAAGAGGCGAAAAAGGTGACATTCGGGGCACCTCTGGTGGTGTTTGCACTACACAATGTGAGGAGCATACTCCAACAAAAGGCAGACAAATGGCTCACTGATGCACGGTTGTTAAAGTATGAAGCCATTTTGATTCATTCACAGGACTTGGAATTGCGGACCACAACTGCACGTAATCCTGCGCAGTTCTTGTTTGGGGAAGCTGCAGAGGGTTTGGTTCATAACTGTGTAGAAGTGGTGGAATTGCAAACCAAGAGCCGGGAGGATTTGGAGGAAGAAGAATTAGATTAAGGGGAAAAATGGTTTGTGGATGACTCAAGCAGGGTGATTGAGGGAAAAAGAAAATCAGGCTATGCAGTGGTGGATGGGAAATCAGAAAAAGTGATCGAAGCAGGACCCCTGAACGCAAACTAGTCAGCACAAGCATGCAAGCTGAATGCTGTTTTAAGAGCTTTGAAAGGACTGGAAGGGAAAAAGGGGACAATTTTCAGAGATTCAAGGTACACCTTTGGGGTGGTTCACACATTTGTGAAAATTTGGGAAGAAAGAGGGCTGATCAACACAAGGGGAAAGGAATTGATGCATGGGGAGCTAATACGGCAACTCTTAGAAGCTCTAAGGGGGCCGGACGGAATCACGGTGGTTCATGTGAAGGGACATCAGACTGGGATTCAGTTCCTAACCAGAGGGAACCACTTGGCTGATCAGGAAGCCAAGGCAGCAGCGTTGATGGTGGCAAGTACCCCGGAAATCAGAGGGGTGGGAATCTCGGACGATTCCCAGACGCGCTCTCAAAGGGAAATCGAATGTTATGAGAAAATTGGAGTGAATTTGAAAGAAGGTAAGTGGAAACTGCTGGACGGGAGGGAAATAGTTTCCAGGGGTTTTGCCAGAAGAATCTTGCGAAAGTTGCATCAGAAAACACATTGGGGGACACAAGCCCTAGCAGAACAATTCTTAAAATTCTTTGGGTGCAAAGGAATTTATGAGCTGGTAAAACAGGAGGTACAAGGGTGTGTGATTTGTCAGAAAATAAACAAATCGAAAGCCGGAAAGGTTGCCCTGGGGAGTAACTCCATTGCGTACGGACCATTTGAGAGAATTCAGGTTGATTTTACAGAATTACCTAAGGTGGGAAGGTTCAAATTTGTCTTGGTGATTGTAGATAAACTGACTCATTGGGTGGAAGCCTTCCCAAGCCCTAGGGCAATGGCACAAACTGTGGCCAGAAAATTATTGGAAGAAATTATACCCCGGTATGGGGTGGTGAACTTTATCGATCTGGATCAGGGAACACATTTTACATCAAGGATTATTAAGCAGCTGGCTAACGCCCTCGGCATTCGATGGGAATACCACACCCCGTGGCATCCCCAGAGCTCAGGACAGGTGGAAAGAATGAATCAAACACTGAAAGCCCAATTGTCAAAATTAATTTTGGAAACAAAAATGTCCTGGCTGAAGTGTTTGTCCTTGGCTTGGCTTAATATCCGGACCATGCCTCACTCAGAAATGGGGCTCTCACCTTTTGAAATGCTATATGGAATGCCATACAAGCATGGAATGCCGGTGGGGCACCCCAGGTTATGAGGATGCTCAGATTCAACCATACCTGGTTGCAATCAACAAAAACGTGCAGGAAATACGGAAACAGGGAATAGTGACTCAGAGTACCCCTCTGGGATTTGCGATTCACAAAATTCAACCAGGGGACAAAGTGTTTATCAAAGTGTGGAAAGAGACACTGCTCTCTCCTCACTCAGAAGGTCCTTTCCTTATGCTCCTGACAACAGACTCGGCCATTCGGAGGGCAGAAAAGGGCTAGACTCACGCGTCCAGAGTGAAAAGAGTCGAGCGACAGGAGGAAGAGCCCGAGTGGAAAGTCATCTCTTCCCCTGGAGACTCGCAGATTAAACTCCGATGTCCTTGTAAATGACCAACGACGAACGGATAAGTTGCACACAGCCAGATTGTGAATGTTATCCGTTTGTACATTTCAAGTGTGAATATTGTCAGGGGTGTTTTGTTATTCATTGTGTAAGAGGGAAGAGACCAAAGGAGTTGTGTACCCAGTGCTTGGATGAGGAGGATGAATTGACTGGTCGTATCCTGACCGTGGCTACAAACTTGGGAATTATTGAATTAGACTCATTCGAGTGGTTTTGGATTTTTCAAAATGGGTTGCATGGAAAGTTCAGGTCTAGGGCAGAAGTATTGGCTGTGGAGTGCCGGAGGTCCATCAGAGTCCCGTGCAGTTCTGATGCAATCAGAATATCGCGGTGGGGTGCCTTTAAGAGGAGGTATGCGGCTAGGTCTCAGGGTGTCTTCCCTGAAGCTGACTCCTGCTGCCGAGAAGATGGTCTTCCTCGCCGCTGGAGGCAACCCAGGGGGCGGCGGCAAAGGCAGAGGAGTCCGTCTGGTGGGAATGCTGATTGGCCTGAGCCTAGTCCTGTGCAAAGCGCAGAGCATGCACACTGAGATCCTGGGAAAAAGCAGAAGCTACAGCTCCGCGGACGAGTGCAGAGCATGCACTCAGGTAGTCCCGATTGCAAGGGACGAGGGATACTCAGCAGACCAAGCCCCAAAGGAATGTCTTAGAAGGACTGGCAGGTACTGTTGGACAAATGGCACTTGGGCGAAATTATGTGAATTGGAAATTGGGACTTGGTCTGTCAGTCCCGAGGCAGGCAAAGGATACGAACAGTCAAACGATAACAGACATCAGATGAGGAAACGAAGTGTGGAACCAATGTCGATCCCCGTTTGCAGTCAGTGCAACTGAACCATGTGGGTTGGAGGGAAAACAGAATCCATCTTCATTGCATATCACCAGGTGAATCCATTATGTTACAATAACACAAGATTGGGAATATGCACGGTGAATGGGAAAATGTATTGGATGGCAAAGAACATGAAATTTGATAGTAAGATTGCTTTAAGTAAAGACCCGCTTATATTGGATTTGTCACCAGCTAATAATGACAGGGTGTGCCGCCAATATGACAGGGTTGTTTGCTGTTCGAAAAACAAAAACAATGAAGATCCCGAGGGAAGAATGATAGGAATAAGCCAAGAATTAAAATGGAGGGAGTCAGAAATGCGGAGACAAAGGGTCAAACAGGAACGATTAAAGACCCTGGCGAACAATATGAGTTATTGGAAAGACAATATTTGCATGGGGACTTTCCTTCCCTGGACAGAAATTTGTTCATTGATTCATGCAGGAAATTGCTACCGAATTGGGTCTGTCGAATGGTTGGATTTGTGGGGGATTGAAATCAGCAGAAAAATGGCCTTGGAGAGGGGAAGGTTTGGCTCTGGAACAATTATTAAAATGGGACAATCCTCGAGTCTCAAAATTGGCACAGAGACCTGAGCGGTGGATTTTGGATCAGAGGGTAATTGGCACAATTTGCGTTAGTCAAGAAAGGAAGAGGTACACCGAAATGGTAGGTTACACTCCATGTGCAGCCACCTTAACGGTGAACTCAGATGCAAAAATCTAAATGTGGCATCCAGCACCTCCTTTAGGTTACTGGAGCTGGAAAAATGATGCCAATTGTGAGTGGGATCAAAGAATGGAATTGTGCTGGATCAAAAGTCCAGGAGCCAACCCTTTCCAATCCTTGGACGGCATGAGGGAATACTGGGGAGACCCAGGAAAGTTAAATATTAAATGGAAAACCCCCAATGGAATTTACTGGATATGCAGAAAGAAGGCATACAGTGAGTTGCCCTCCAGGTGGAAGGGGTCATGCACTCTAGGTTTGATTCGACCAGTCTTCTTCACTCTCCCCAGGACAAAAAGTAACCTATAAGGGGCTCCGTTGTACAAAACCCTAAGGAGGGAGAGGAGAAGCCTGAAAAAGATAATACCAGTGATAAGTGGCAAGCAAACCTGGGGGGGAAGAGGAATGGGCAGCAGCAAGAATAATTGATTATCGCGGGCCGGCCACGTGGGCTCAGGATGGAAGCTACGGGTATAGGACTCCTATTTACCTGCTGAACAGTTTTTTTAGGTTGCAAGCAGTCATGGAAATTGTTTCAAATCACACCTCCGAAACTTTGGACTTATTAAGTCGGCAGCACACCCAGGTACGAGCCTTTGTATACCAGAATCAGATAGCTTTGGATTATCTGCTGGCTGAGGAGCGAGGGGTGTGTGGAAAATTCAGTGAATCTGAGTGTTGTATTGAAATTGATGATTATGGGGGGACAATAAGAGGTTTGGCAGCTGAAATCAAAAAGGTGACCCATGTGCCCATTCAAAAATGGAATTCAATCTTACAGTCATCTTGGTGGGACAAAATATTTATGGGGCTTGGTGGAACAAAATAATGTTTCTCATACTCTGTTCAGTAGCAGGAATCCTGTTCCTCCCATGTCTGATTCCATGTTTTATCAGACTGATTCATTCTGTGGCCCAGGGAATGCAGATCGCTATAATTCCCGTGGACTCAGAAGGAGCTTCCGGAGGCAACCCCTCAAAAATCCTACAGTTGGAAGAGAAAAAGTATGCCAGCCGTGCTGCCGAAGCACCGGCAAAATTTGAGAAACAAACAACAGGAAAAATGAATAATGTAATGTACCAGGGTCTCCCACCAGGGGAATATCAAATTGTGTAACATTCTACTTGTGGGAGTCCTGTTATTGGTGAAGGGTAGAAGTAGAAAATTAAAGTTGTACCATGAATTAAATGGGTAAAATAAATGGGGAGGGATTTGTTATATGTAATGCAGTTAATTCATGCTGTATAAACAGATACATGTAGGTATGAAATATTGTAGAAATAAGGTTTTAACCTCCAAGCCAGGAATAAAGCTCTATTCAAATTGTAACTAATTCCTGGCAATGTCAAGATAGCATCAGACCTGTTTAATGTCTGAATGGAGCCTTCCTCTACCATCACTGATGATTTCCTTGTCTCCTGCATCTGGCAGATAACATCAGGAGCCTCCCTGGTCCATGATTAATTGCTGTGTCCCAGGAATCTCACAAGACTCCGACTTGCCCTGATCCCATCTGAACACTCAGGAATAGATATCAACTTATTCAAACTTCTCCTGTGGCCTCAGACTTCTGTCTACCCGTCTTTGTCTATTTCAACATATGTATAGAAATGGATTTGCATTCAAAGAAGTGAATGGAAAGATGCGGTCATCTATGCCTCGGGCAAACTAAACTGTATATAAACTGGACGCAGGGAAACACTCAGTGTGAACCTTGGAGGGGACAACCTCACTCTATTGGACGAACCTCTGGTCTCACCCAGCGCCCGTACCCGGGACTGACGTTGTCTTAATTGTGGTGGTTGCTCGAAATTCTATTTTTTTGTAATTGACCTAATAAATCATTGCTAAATTTTTATTAATTTGGCTATCAATTTGATCATTTATAACAATGAGGTAAACAACATGGGAAGGTCGTGAGTTAGCTTGTCAACCATTTCAAAGTATCCAAGCAGAAGTTTAGATTTTTTATGCTCTCGATTTATTTGTTAAAACCGTTTAATCCAGAAGAAAAAGAGTATACCGCATGATGGGGAGGGGGAAGGTTGTAAGAAAATAATATTTTTACAAGGCAGTAAAAGAAAAAAGGTGAAAGTATAAGGCTGGGAACACAATATTACCTCATCCATTCCTATCTGTTCCCCCACTCGTTCGCAGTTTCACCACCCCTCCAGCCTCTGTGCCGGCTCCGGCACAGCCTGTCTGTCCCAGTCCATCTGTCCCAGTCCTGGCCACCGCTCTGCTGGCCTTGCATTGCGGGAGGGGGGGGGGGGGGGTCTGTCTTGCCGTGTGGACCGTGGTTACCGCGCTGACCGCACTGAAGGGGGGTCCGGTCTCTCCCATCCCCAGCTGCTTTGACTCTGTCGGCTCCTGCCGCTGCAGCCGGGGCCAGTCGGCTGCTTTGTCTCTGCCGGGTCAGCCACCATCAGCCATATGGGAGCTATCCACGCTCCAGCTCCGCCTGCCCCGAACACCCCCTCCGGGCGATTCCGCCTGCAGACTCCGCCTTTGGAGGACCGAGACTCGGAGTCATGCCGAGTCTCCCCGTCCTGCCCTGAGCTCCGTTCCCTTGGTAACCACAGCTCCGGGTGCTCAGGGAAAATCTCTAAAGGAATCACCTTATCGAAACACTAAAAGTTCAGTTAGAAGAAAACCCTCTCCTGATTCTTCCTAAAAATACGGGAGAAAGGCTATAGAACATAAACAAACTTAAGAGAAATAGGAAAATGGTCCTAAGTAAGCGGAAGATCTGAAAATCTTTAGAGATGGGTACAGAGGAAGAATAGAGGTCATAAGCTCTAATTGTTTTGGAGAACAAATACCATCTAGAGCCTGTGATAATTTTAAAAGTGGGTCCTCAAGAAGAAGAATTGGAATTTGTAATAGACACAGGGGCAGAGAGAACCTGCCTGTTAAATATTCCAAAAGGTTATAGTGTGAGCAAATATATAGTGAAAGTAACAGGGGCAGAAAGAGAAAGTTTTACATTTCTGGTCATTAAAGATGTGGTAATTGAGGGAAGAAACTAAAATTTAGATGGGAGATGTGTTATTGGTCCCAGGGGCAGGTAGCAATTTATTGGGAAGGGTCTTACAAGTGCAATTAAGAATAGGAGTTCTATCAGAAAATGGGAAAATGACAGCTAGAGTTTTAAAATTAAGCCAAGAAGATGAAGAAGGAAAAAAAATCAACAAAGAAGTTTGGGCTGGAGAAGGAAATAAGGGAGGATCAAATATCGACCCCATAAGGGTTACAATTGAGAGAGAAGGTTGTCCCATACGTGTACGTCAGTATCCTGTATCTTTAGAAGGACGGGAAGGTTCGAAGCCAGTAATAGAAGGACTAATAAAGGATGGGGCATTAGAACCTTGTATGTCTCCTCATAATATCCCTATTCCCCCAATAAAGTCTGATGGGAGTTATAGACTAGTACAAGATTTAAGAGAAGTTAATAAAAGAACTCAGACTCACGACCCAGTGGTAAAATGTCTTAGACACTTAATAAATAAAAGTAGCTAGAAACCCAACCATGAGAAAATTGCAAGAATTTTATTCCTTCTCCCTCCCTCCTCAAAGAGGGAGATCAGAAAAATTACCTGGATTATTGAAATATTATAGAATGTAGATTGAGGAGTACAAACAGGCAGCAAAATTTGTGTATGAAAAATTGACAGAAAGAGATGATATAAAACGGACCAAGGAAGATATTGTTAAACTAAAAGAGTTAAGCTAAAACTAGTCTAAGTACCAGCTTTAGGCTTACCCTTGTTTGAAAAATCCTTTATCATTTATACATAAATACAGAAAACGGAGTAGCTCATAAAATTTTAATTCAGGAGTGAGGAAGAGTAAAAAATATCTAGTAGCTTATATATCAAAGATGTTAGACCCAGTAAGCCACAGCTAGCCAGTATGTATTTAAGCTATAACAGCTACTGCAATCCCGGTAAAAAAGTTGTAAGCTTACTTTTGGAAGTAAATTAGTTAGGTTCACCTCATACCGTCTGAGGTGTGTTGAATCAGAGAAAAAAAAAGTAACAAGAGAAGAAAGAGAGAAGTTGAAGTAGGGAGGTGGTTAGGAAACTCAGAGATGTTAGAATGTGAAGTGATGACATCTTGGTGCTAGAAGAGAGCAGAAGTGTGAATGTGGGGGGTTTTTTGCATGAAAGACAGGGAAGTGTCTTAACACATGGTTGTTAGGAGGTTATTCAGTGTCGAACTGAGGTTCAGAAAGAGTTTAGCAGAACGGGCCCTCCTTGAAGAGAAAAGAGGATAAGTTGACTAGAGAAAGAAAAAGAATGTCAGGAGCACCTGGGGACGCCAGGTTTGGGGTTGCCAAGGTTGGGAAGTGTCTGACCGCTCCCTACCAGCGGCGGGGTCTCGGGGATTGCGGCAGGGACCGATTCATGGAGGTGACCTGGTGGCGGTGCTGGGAGCAGAGGACACAGGTTTGCTGGCCAGGAGCGGGCTGGCTCCGTGGCGGAACTGCCGGGGTGGCTCCCAGACTGTCGGGGTCCCGAGTCCAGGATTGCAGCATCGGCCCTGGTAAGTGGGCTGAGAGAGAGAAGGAAAGAGAAAGAGAGAGAAGAAGAGAGACAGAGAGGGCAAAAGAGACCCAAGGCAGCCCCCAGGGTCCCTATGCCCGTGGCTGTTCACCCCTGCTCCGGCCCTGCAGCGAAGTGGCAGCAGCGGGGGAGGGCGAAGAACAGCATTGACAGCAAGGCTGTGAAAATAGGGGGAGGGGGCCAGCACTAAAAGATAAAGTCAAAGCAGAGATTGATGACTCTCCAAACCTCACAAAGCGGTTTGTTTTTCTTAAGTAAGAAGTTTTTTTTTGGTTTTTTTTTTGTGTGTTTTGTTTGCTGTTAAAGAGAAGGTTTTTCCTGAAGCATGGGTTTGTAAGGCTAAAACAATTAAATGCTGCCCAGAAAGTAAAAAGCAATAGATGTGATACATCTCGTGTTAAAATTGGTCTAGCTTTTCTTATTTAACTAACTGTAACTCACAGAAAGAAGAATTTGCCTCTGCAGCTATTAGCACAGCTGGATATAAGAAGAGGCTGCTGTTGACAAAGCTTTTACCTAAACCCAGAAAGTCTGGAAGAAAAGCGAATGGTAAAAGTTAATGCAGTATTATCTTTCTTTTATTGCTATGCTATGAAGAAGTCCTTTCCAGGTACTACTGAAACAATGATCAGAATCACGGAAAGAGGGTGGATTCATGCCAGCAGAATCAAAAGACTTGTGAAGAAACCTGAAAAATGGACTATCACATTTAAACTGGGTGATACCAAACTGACTTTCCAATGGGGACTGAGTAGTAATAGTTTGGGAAAAAAACCCAAATGATCCAAGAAATGTACAAAGAATAACACTGAATTAAGAAATAACGCTTATATCACTGGTTTCGAGCACTGCCTGAATAAAACATCTCCTTGGGGGAGGAATACTTCAGATAGAAGGATCAAGACTGTTTTTGTATTCTGACCTTAGCCTGAGAATTGTACAGGCGAGAAGGGGAATTACCATTTCCATTAGTAAACTTTATTTGATTCATTCCAATACTGGACATGCGAGCTGGGTTATAAGTAAATGCTTAAATTGTGAGAGTAATTAGTATTGTAGTTCACAAAATTTATGCTCTTATTGCAAAAAAGTGTTAAAGTAATAACTTTGTTTTATGGATGGGAATCATTAGTGCCTGTTGAATGAGAGATACCTGAAGAACGGTAGGAGACCACAGTTAAAGGATGTCAAAAACAATTTGCCTGGAAATTAGTTAAGAGAAAGTGACAAGGAAATAGAGGGCAAGACCAGATTGGCCTCTGTATTTTGCCACCGAGAAGATCAAATACACCTGCTGTGGGCTGCAACCTCACAGGCATGGGAGGTGGGGGTATAAGCCATACTGGACCTCTGTTATTCCTGTTTCTGGCACTCTGTTGTCTTTTCCCTTTCGGGATACCAGCAAGATTGTGTCACAAATGCTACAGAAAGCATCATATGGAAAGAAACCAAAGTTCCTCTTTTATTACACACACCTATGTCAACAGCCACTGTTATAACCCATTCAAATTAAGAACCTGTAGGCAAAACAGAGTAAATTATTGAATTACAAGAAACTTAGGAAAAAGTGGTAATAGATTTAGAACTGAACGTCCAAAAGGAGAGGGATGGATTTGTTTTATATTTAATCTTTAGGATACAGTTCAAGATGTAGTAAAAAAGCAAATAGTAAACGAAAAGGTAAAACCAGCACAGCAATTTAACTCTGTATTGACTCCAAATTATTTATTGAGTCGTATTACAAGACTCCAAGCAGTTACAGAAATGGTAGCAAATAAAGCCGCCCAGGCATTAGAGTTAATATCAAGTCAGCTAAGCCAAACAAAACCTGTAGTGTATCAGAATAGGTTGACTTTGGACTATTTATTGGCCAAAGAAGGGGGTGTTTGTGGAAAGTTCAATATATCAGATTGTTGAAAATTGATGACCACAGAAAAGTCATTCTAGCAAAAGCAAAAGAAATCAAAGAAGAAAAAAATATATATGCATATAATAACCCAGGTACCAGTCCAAAAATGAGAAAACAATGTTAAAATCTAGCTGGCGGGGTAATGTATTAGAAGAAATTAAGATCTTTCATTTTGTGTTGCAACTGTTTCTGTATTTCTTCCTTGTGTAATTCCCTTTTTTATTTTGCCAGCATAGTCCAGAAGATGCAAGTACATAAGAAATATTTCTCAAGCCAAATGATTTACAAAGAAGAAGAGTGGGGATTGTGAAAAATGCATGTATTTTATGATTGGCTTTTTGCAAATATTAAAATAAATATTATATGTGTTGTGTTAGAAAGTAATGCTGTATTAATTTTCTTAAGTACTGTGTTAAATATAGTTTCAGGTTATAAACATTTTTAAAATAGAAACTATGCTATGTAAGATGCTTTGTTTAAAAGAAAGCACTTGCAGCAAGATAGCAGCCACAAGACACCTAAATCTTTCAGAGAAAAAGAATTTATTGCCTTCTTTTCAGAAGAAACTAACTTCTTCCTGCCTCGAAGGCGCTATTAGGATTAGAGGGAAGAAGTTGATAAAGACCAGACAGAATCCTGTGTTTGAATGGAATTTATGCATCATGTATGAAGTGTATGAATATGCAACGGGCTATTGTTCTTAAGGGTTAATCCTTTGTTAACGGGCCTCCTTTTTCAGCTCATGATGCCCAGAAAAAGGTACCCAGACATCCGTAACTCTTTGTTTTTATTGTCTCATATTGTCCTAATTCAATTTGTCCAAATTGTATTACTCTGTGTTACTATTCTTTTTAACCATTTTATTACTATTAAACTTTTAAAAATTTAAAAACAAGTGATTGGCATTTTTCACAGCCCCCATCCTCAGGTCTGGGCAGCCCCACAGACTGAGTTCGATTCTGAAGGACGAGGGGAAAAGTTGTTACCTCTCTGGGGAAACAAAGGGTGTCCGAACGTGGGCAAATCCGGGCGGGGGCCGTGCGCCCTGGTGGAGGTCCGGCAGGGGTCTCGGGCGTCTCCGCTCCCTCCGCGAAAGGCCGATCAATGCAATACACACATTGAGTCACCAGATGTCACCCTTGCGCCAGGAATGACACAAGAACAGACGAGCGACCCAAATGCAAGAGGAGAAAAGAAGGCTTTATTACAAAAGATTATTCCGTTTTTATAGACCGATACATTTCACTTGATTGGCTAGTTAATAAAAAACACCTTTCTCACACACCGTCCTTGAGAAGAACAGGAAAACAAGGTGGAAAAACACCACCTGCAGACTGTTTATACTAACAAGTTATCGCATTCCTACAACTTACTAAAAATTCTCACAAGCCACTGTGAGAAACGATTGCCATTTCACTCTCCCTGACCAGCTGGCATCCACATATAATCTCCTAAGCATTCAAACGTTTTTTCTTTTTCAGTGTATACACATCTACTTTCAGTTTTTTCTATTGACCAATACGAATGGGGGGTTTCTGGCATCCACCTGGTGTGTGTCATTTGCTGCTAGATATCTTTTACATGGTGTTTCTCCTACTTCTATAGTATACATTTTCCCTTTTCTTGATAAACACTCTTCCTCTATTATTGTTGATTTAAGCTTCCACTCCCCTTCTTTTGGGTACTACCATGCTTTTTCTTGATGTAATCCATTTTAGAATGTCTAGGGGACCTAAACTGATACCGTCCCATGGCCAAATCTCACTTAAGTGTGTCCCCCCGCACATCCAACAATCAGTCAAATTAAATTCTTTCGTAATCTTTTCCACCATATCGATAAAAAGATTCTTACCATATATTTGTCCCTCTCTATCCCTTTGTCTTTTCAATTGCACTTCTTTCTCTTTGAATATATCTTCTAAATTGGTTTCACTTTCTTGTTCAAAACATACCCATCTGTCCTAGGTTGACTATATGATGCTTTTATCCCAAATCGTCTTGTTCTGTTTATGTTGAATAATAAGTTTTGCACCTTTAAGACTTGTTCCAGAGACGGAAGGGGGGAGAGAAGAAGTGCACAGTTTGTTTTCAGACACTGCACTCACTCCTCCACATTCCTGCTCCTGGACTGCAGATGAGCAGACAGCAGGACAGAGTTCTCCTTTGCTTTTAGTTAGTTTTAGCTAGCTGAGGCAGAGAAGTTCCCTGGACAGTGTTTTTTTTCATTTTTTCCCTTTTCTTTGGACCTGTTTAAACCTGCTCTGGACTGAACACCCAGGGGAGCACCGGCAGCTCGCACCTGTGGCCACCAGGCCGGGCCTGGGCCGCGACAGCACCAGAGGGACTGAAAAGTGACTAAGTGAGCTGAGCTGCAACCTGACGAGAGGGGACTTTCTGAGCTTGTCATCTCTTTTGGAGCAGCAAGGGGTTTTATTGTTTAATATTGTTTAGGTTTTATTGTTGAATAAACAGGTTTTTTCCACTTTTCTCCAAGGAGGTATTTTCTCCCAAACCGGTTGCGGGGAGGAGCCAATTGAATCTGCTTTCCTAGAGGAGCCCCTTTGGGGGTTCTCTCCCAAATTTTCCCTGAACCAGGACACCATCTTTCTTTCATAGGGCACTCTCCTGACATCCTCTGGCTTGGGTTTGCAATATTTTTAGCCAGCCAGTACATCTTATTATCCTCTTTACAGATTGTTAACTGTGAGTAATGGATACATTTGGGATTCATGTTTCTGTGTACTCTGATTAATACACTTACTGTATCTCCTCTATACAAGTGATAGTAACACTTCTCACAAGTGTTTCCTCCACTTCCACCGAAGTGGATGAGTAGTAGCGTTGCTATGAGTGGGAGTCTGGTACGGGCTGGCCTCCTCACCTCTCGAACCACAGGGGTTTTCTTGGTGCCCTGAGAGTATTTCCCGGATGTAGTTTCCAATCCAGTCTTGCCTCCCGCCTCTGGTTTCCCCTTCTTCTGGAGACATTCTGCCATGACCCTTATCGTACCGACTCCCTTCCCTCAATTTGGTCCCAATTAGGGTTGCTCTATGGAACAGTATCAGAAACGGAGATGTTATTTTGATTGTCAATTCTTAGCTGAACAAAACTTAAACTTATACTATAACTATAACAAACATTAACAAACTTTAAGGATATAAGGAGCACAATGTAGATGCTTCCATGGGGGGTTCTGTTCAGGGTTGCACTTCTTTCAATGTTTTCCTCATGACCAATTTCAAGTCCTTATAATTTCTGTTGGCTGTAGTCCATTCACTTGCCTCAGCTGGGGGTTGTACTGGACCCTTCACTCGACTTGCATGAGTCCACCCCCCCTCCTTTGTTCTTACTGCGGTGTTTGTTGTAAGCAGCACCTGGAAGGGGCCTTCAAAGCGAGCAGTTAGTGAAGGGTTTTTCCATTATTTAATACCATGTATTTTACAGTTCAGTGGGGAAGTTTGGGGAGGTAGCCCTTTTTCCTTAGTTCTTCTAGGGTTGTTGTTACTGTTTCTATATATTTTTGCATTGTCATCCCTCCCTCTAGATGTTCCCCAATACTGTACGGGGTAAGCAAGAAAGGCAGCCCAAACAAAATTTCATAAGGACAGACCCCTAGATCTGTTCTGGGTCTTGTTCTTATTCGTCATAGGGCTAGTGGTAAACATCTGACCCAATTCCATTGGGTTTCTAAGATCAATTTTGTTAAGATATTCTTAAAGGTTTGATTCACCCTCTCGACCCTCCCAGAACTCTGAGGGTGCCAAGGGGTGTGTAACTCCCACTTTATTCCCAGGGCCCTGATGACTTGTTGCAGAACACTGGATGTAAAGTGGGGGCCATGGTCCGAATCAATAATATTTACTAGTCCGTATCTCAGAATAATTTCTTCCAAGAGAACTTTTGTCACAGTTTGGGCTGTCTCCCTTCTCATGGGGAACGCTTCAACCCAGTGGGTTAGATGATCAACTATGACCATTAGGTGTTTATATCCATGGATTGGAGTTAATTCAGTAAAATCAACCTGAATACTCTGGAAAGGTCTTACAGCTAATTTCCTCCCTCCCGGAGTGGTTTCTTGCATCATCTTTTTGTTGACTTTTTGGCAGGTTAAACATTCTCCTGTGATGGGTCTGGCTATTTCATATATTCCCATCCCCATGTAATATTTCAGGAAATGATCACATATTCCTTGTGTTCCCCAGTGAGTTTATTGTTGTATCTCTTCCATCACTTTTTTGGTTATTATTTGGTTGAATATTTATCGCCTGTCTCGGGCCCACCACTTTCCATCCTCTGTTTTTCCCCTCCCATTTTCTCTATTTCTTTTAGCTCCTTGTCATTGAAAATTGGTACCCCCTCTTCCCTTATGTTTCCCTGGTCTTCTTTTACCCTTAGGACTATGACTGGGTCCCCCATTTCCAAGACTGCTTCTTTGGCCACCAGGTCTGCTAATTTATTTCCTTGGATTTCATGGGTATCCACTTTTTGGTGGCCTTTAATATGGACTATGGCAATTTCTTTTGGTCTTCTGAGGGATTCGAGTACTTCCCTGATCAGACTTTCACGTGCCAGATTTTTCCCCTTTGAATTAAGGTATCCCTTCTCTTGCCAGATTTTTCCAAAGGTATGAGCTATCCCAAAGGTTTTAAAAGAATCAGTGTAGGTTGTCCCTATATAATCTACTAATAAATCTAAACCTCTCTTTAGGGCATATATCTCACAACTTTGTGCAGATCAATTTGAGGGTAATTTCCCTTTTTCTTTTATTTCCCCCGCTTCAGTAATGGCATATCCTGACGCCCTTTTTCCCATTACAATTTGAGAGGATCCATCTATATACAGGACTCTTCCATATGGTAAGGAGAGTCTTCTTCTAGGTCTTCTCTTACTTTTGTGAGTATCTCAATTAGCTCTATACAATTATGCTCTAAATTTTCCATTGGTTCCCCAGTTAAGAACTGAGCAGGATTTAAACATTTTCAGGTGACAATCTCTATATTCTCTATATTCATTAGGGTTATTTCATACCTCAAGATTTGGCTGTCTGTTAGCCACTGAGGAGCTTTTTTGGCTTAACACTGTCCTCAAGTCATGGGGTGTGTGCACTCGAATCCTCCCCATTGAATGTAAGCTTTAGAGTGCCTTCTAATAATGTAGCTGAGGCTGCCACACCTTGAATACAGGCTGGCCACCCTCTTGCAACTGGATCAAATAATTTTGACAGATAAGCCACCAGCTTCCTGCTTCCCCCCGAATCTTGGGTTATTAATCCATATGCTATCCCTTCATTAACATTAACAAACAGATCAAATGGTTTTCTTAAATTAGGCAGACCCAAAACGGGGGCTTTCATTGATCGAGCCTTTAAGTCTTGGAACCATTCAGTATCCTCCAGAGTCCAGGCTTCAGGTTTTGTGCTTATTAATTTTTCATACAAAAATTTTACAGATTGAGTGTACTGATCAATCCATAATTTACAATAGCCCATTAGACCTAATAGCTTTCTTGCATCTCTTTTAGTCTTGGGTCGTGGAATTGACAGGATCCCCACAACTCTTTCAGGACTGAGTTTTTTGTACCCTTTTCCAATTAGATGCCCCAGGTGCTTTACCTCTTCTTCTTCTACAAATTGGAGTTTTTTCTTTGATACTTTTAATCCTTTTTCTCCCAGGATATTTAGTAAACTTATACTGGCCTGTTGGACCTGTTCTTGATCTTTGCCTGATATTAGTAGGTCATCCACATATTGTAGAATTTGTATTTCTTCCCTGGGTACACAAGACTTTATAAGATACTCTAAGGCTCATCCAAATAGGTTAGGGAACTCTGTGAATCCTTGTGGGAGGTGGGTCCACCTAAGTTGTTGTTTACGTTTGCAGTCTGGGTCTTCCTATTCAAAGGCAAACCAATTCCTGCTCCCCACCTCTAACGGACAGGCCCAGAAAATATCCTTCAAATCTATTACTGAGAACCATGAATGCTCTCATGGAATTTGACTGAGAAAAGTATATGGATTTGATATTATTGGATATCTGGAAATAGCTGGTTTTTTAATTTCCCTCAAATCCTGCCCAATCGATAGGTTCCATCAGCCTTTTTGACAGCTAGAATTTGTGTATTATGTGGTGACATGCATGGTTCTAGTATGCCTTCTTTCATGAGTCTCTGTATCACAGGTGTTAGTCCTCTCTGGCCTTCAGGGGAGATGGGATATTGTTTTATCTGAACAGTGTGGAAACCCAGGGCACAGGAATATTTCTCTGTCTGCTCTGGGGCGCCCTGACCCCCAGGGGAGCACTGACTTTGACCCTCATTCATGGAGAAAGTTTCCTAGACTTCAAGATAGACTAGAATCCACAAAAGTGTGAAATAGATTGTAGAGAGTAGTGTAGGTGTATCACCTAGGTGAAAAAAATAGGTTTTGGGAGTTTTAGTATGTTGTGGATGGAAGCAAGATGGAGGGCACAGGGTGTCGTCCTGAGTTTCTTCTTCATGCTTCTTCTTCCTTCTTCTTCATGGGTTTGGGTGGCATTTTGTAATTGGACAGAAAAGTCCGCATTGCGTGCTTCCAGGGATCAGTTACTGGGTTAAAAAGGAAAATAATCTAGGTGTCCTTTCTTAATTAGATAGTTTAGCCTTAAAAGACCTTGTAACAAGAGATAGCCATTTTGTGCCTTCAAATTAAAAGCTGCCAAACTCATGGTTGTGAGACTGTTTTACTGATAAGAAATAATAAACACCTGAGTCTGAACATGAATTACCATCTCAAGTGCCTTAAATCCAGACCCAGAGAAACCGAGAGAACAGGAGGAATTTCTGACTGCATTTCTATCTTAATTGGTTGGATATTTAACAACCCTCGCCCTCCTCCTTCTGCCCATATTATTGGGTTAATTTCTCCCATATCCCCTTCAGTTAATAACATTATTTGGGGTACCATCCGCCCCTCCTTTGGCACTACTCCAATTCCCATCTTTACTTGCAGGTCCTGTCCCAATAAGTTACAACCTAGTTTCGGGATATAAAGGAAATCAGCCCTGCATTCTTCTGACTTGCCCTTTATAATTATGCTCTCTATAACCTGGGCTCTGAACAGTTCCCCTTTTGCTCCCAGCACTTGGCAGATCTTTTTGCTTAGCTGAGCCCCTTTGTGGAGCTTCATCACACAGGATCGATCAGCACTTGTGTCCAATAAAAACTCATATTCTTTGCTCTGGAGGCCAATTTCGAAGTTTACCAGGGGCTCTATCTGGTGTCCAATCTCATCCCCCCAGAGCATAGAGCCCCTGACACCCCTAATCATCATCTCCTCTCAGAATCTTCTCCAGGGTGTCCTCTTCTTTCTCAATTGCTTCATCCATTTGAAAATTTTTACAGAAACGCTTAATGTGCCCTTATCCGCTGCAGTAATAGAAATATACATCATCTAATGGTGGTTTTTTCCATTTACCCAGCTTCCCTTTATTTTCTACTCCCCCTCTTGGCTCCCCTCTTCCCACTCCTACACTTTCTCTTGCTACCACCACCATAATTTTTGCTTTTGTTCCGTTCTTCTCCTCATCTTTCCTTAAATAAATTTTCAGACCTTCCTTTAACAGATCGTTAATTGCCCTTTTTTGCCAGTCTTCCAATTTTTCTAATGTCTGTCTAATGTCAGGCCAAGCTTTAGTAACAAACTGTACTTTTAATAATACTTGGCCCTCTGGTCCATCAGGATCAATGTTGGAATGTAACTGAAAATTTGGTTTTAATTAATTGAGCCATGCCCCTGGGGACTCATCCTTTTCCTGATTCCCATCCAATGCCAATTTGGCATTGCTGCTTTTGGGTACAGATTATTTTATGCCTCTTATAATTAGGGTCCTGTAGTCTTGCATGTTTCTCCGGCCCTCTTCCTGGCTGGGATTGCAATTTGGGTCTACTACAGGGAGATTTTGCTCACCCGGGGGTCCAGTACGATTTTCCTTCTCCCAGATCTTAATCCCTGCTGACCTTATGAGGCATATCTCCTCTGGGGAGAAGATGTTGATAATAGAATGGAGCTTCCCTCAGGTATATATATTGGGACCCAGGAACTGATCTATTTGCTGTGCTGTGCTAATTGGGTCTTCCACTAAACTAACTAGCTCTTTTTAAAATATTCTTACTTCAGAGTCTGTCAGGGGTGCATTTACAAAACCTATTCCTCCTACCCCCCCCCAGTAGAACTTCCCCCCCAGTAGAACTTCCCTCAAGGGAAACAGCCTGTCCGGATTTACCTATGGCCTTACAACACATTTTGATCTGGTATTACAGTAAGGGCCAGCATCTAAAGGGTCATTTGACTGGCTCACTAGTTCTTTGTTATCATTTTGGGAGGGTTCAGTTGTTAGGTTGGAGGATATATTCAGAGTTTTCTTCTGAGGGAAAGGTGTTGTATTCTGACTTACAGGTTGAGCATGCTGCAGGTTAGTGGGTGTAGGAGGTGGCAGGGGAAAAGCATCAAGGGGTGGATATATATGAGGGAGTGGGGTTGTTAGAGGGGGTAAAAATGACATGGAGATTCCCTGAGGAGATAAAGGAGAGGCGGGGATCGTTGGAGGGGGTAAAGGTAGGTTTTGAGAATCAGGAGGCTGGGTGTTAAGTGTGTGGGGGGGGTGGCTTGATACTTTGGAGGAAGAGTTGGTGGGACTACATAATCAAGGGGATCCCACCTTTTTTAAATAACTCCCTTGTTTTCTTTATCTTTTTCCTCTGATTATTGTAACATCAGGGCCCCTGACGAAGGAGGAATGATGAGGAGGACTCCATCTTATCAGAAGGCTAATTAATTATTATACTATATTATTCTATACGATATTACATTATATTACATTACATCTAAACTGAATCTGCCAAGCACTCAACTGCACTCCACTGCACAGCTCCTCGTGACTGTCAGCTGACAGTCCCGACACACACACACACACACACACACACACACCTGGATTCAATTGGTCAGTGAATCGAAACACTCACACAAGAATATCCAATTACCAATTCTCTTCAGGTAAACAATCTTCCACAATGCATTCCACTTGTGAACAAACACAGGCACAGCAAATGAGATAAGAATTGTTTTCCCTTTCTCTGAGGCTCAGAGAATATGAATCCCAGAAATTTCTTGGGAAGTTGTGCCTTGCTTTTCTCGGTGAAGAGAAATGTGGCGACATCTGATTTCTGCTCTTTATCCTTTTTTAGTTTTTATACCTTAGAATCTCCTTCTAAGAATTTGACCCAGCAAGTAACATACTCTACTTCTTCTGAATTAGGGTTTTCTTGGTTACACACTTACTGATATAATAAAATACATGACCACTTATCTCTACTTCCATACCAGTGAATCATGATTTTAAAGGGTTAAGATTTTAGCTAGAGGGTTAGAACCAATTCATATTGAAGTTAGATACACCAATGATAAGTTAATGATTATTAGATGCTTAAGCTAAAGGTAATTGTTATATTATGAGCTTATTTGTGGAAGGAAATGGAGCAAGTGAACCATTATAGGAACATATTGAAACCAGTGGAACAATGCCCAGCACCTGGACTCTATGCCAATTCATCACGAAGCAGGGGGCCTTGGATTGTGCCAGAGGGTCACAGAGACCTGATGAAGTTGGTCCTGACTTCATCCCTGTTATCACTGACCCAATTTGAGACCACTGACCAAATTCAAGAGAAGAATTGTGCACACTGTTATGAACAAAAATTCAGTTGATTTTTTTCTGTGAGAAAAAGGTTACCACTACTGCTGGGCCGCTGCCTGTGTTATGGTAATTACGGGTCGTTGTTGTGAATAGTTGTTTTTGTATCGGTAAAAGCCCTGGCTGGGGCGAGTTAATAGCTCTTCTCTCAGGCAGTAAAGGGTGCGGGTACCTCCGAACAGTGAGGAGAAAAGACTTTGGAGGGGAGGGATATGCAAAATAACTCTAAGGACCAGCATGCTGTGTGGGACCCCTACTCCAAACGTGCAGGAAGAACCCCAAAAACAACGAGCCACCTAAGAGTTGAGAGACTGGAGTGATGTCTGGACGTGAGGAGCCGAGTGCTGAGCCTGCAGAGATGTGGAACACCTTCGGAGTCCCTCTCGCCCTCACCATGGGAGTCGTCCCGACGCCAGGACCGGGCGGGATGGGGCCGGGAAAAGGAACATCAGATGAGATCACCACACCCTAAAGGCTCCCACGAAGACGTGATTCCTAGCTCTGCCCCTAGTGGACAAAGCTGCGCATATCCTCCTCCTCTGAGTTGCCCTGGGAGAGACGACAGGAGACTGCAGCCCTGCCGAGCTGTCCAATCCTGAGCTGATCACTTAAAATAAAGGCATTAAAAAGGAGAAGTCGTCTCCTGGCACTGTTTATTTCAACCTGAGAATTATGATGGTGTGGGAGGAGGGGAGCAGCATATCAGATCTCCCCCTGGAACTAGAAGAGGAACTCAGTTTAGGACATCAGAAGCCTCCCAGACCCAAGAGACCGATGACCACTCCACCAAGTTCCGTTGGGGGGTCAAGGGGGAGGGTTTGGCTTTGTAATTGTACCACTTACTACCGAAGATATAAGAGGGTTGAAAAAAAGAATTACCCCCATATTTGGATGATCCCATAGGGATGGGGGAAAAGATAGAGGAATATTTGGGAAATGTGAATTATGGAAAGACTGGGATTTTCTTTTGGGATTTTGTTTGGGCAAGCTATGCAGAAAATATTAAAAGATTTTACTCCACCCTCAGGAGTTAGGTTGTTGCAGTATGTGGATGATTTCCTTTTATCAGAGGAACAGGAAAAGGTGTTTGAGGAGGCTACTGTTAAGCTGCCTAATTTTCTTGCTAAAAAAGGACTTAGAGTGGCTAAAAAGAAGGCACAGTGGGTAGGGGGATAAACCCCAAAAAACAAAAAAACGGTTAAATATTTTGGACACATTCTGATGGGTTACTGTGTGGTATAAATTATCAAATTGAGAGCCAAATTTATAAGAAAATTTAGCAATGATTTATTTAATTGTCAGCGAAACAGAATTTCGATCAGAAAATAAAACCACCACAGCCAAGGGCAGCGTCGACCCTGGGATCGGCGGCTGGGTGAACACACGGATCTGACACCCGACTGTCAGAGTCTCCCCCTGTTCACACCGGCTGCTTTGCACAGCGAGTTCTTATACAGTTTATTCCACCTGAGGCAGAGATGACCCGAATGTTCCTTTGTGTCCCTTCACATGCAGAACTGGGGCCATACATGTGCAGGGTTAGACAAAAGTCCAGTCCAGGTGTCTAGATGTTGTCAGAGCACTCCGGAGAAGTCGGCATTCACATGTAACAGCGTGGTGCCCGGTGATCACCGTAGTAGATACAATCTTCGAGGTGCGAAATCACTCTTGAGTGGCCCTGGCATTCCAGGGAAGTCAGGGATCATCGCTCAGGAAGGTTCCATTCTTACGTTAAAAGACCCAATATTATCTTAACGTTGTCCGGGAACTAGCTGAATAAAAATAAGACTCTGCTCCTGGCTGGGGTGGTCAAAAGACATAGCTTGGATCTTACAATATTTTATACATTAATAGCATGAATTATCTCTACCATATACTACACTGTGTATTGATTCAGAAAGTATACAAGGGATTTTAGAAGTACCATTACCCCAGACAAGGAAAGGAGTTGCGGCAGTTTTTGGGGTTGGTGGGGTGCTGCAGAGCACAGATTGAGGATTTTTCTGTTGTGGCCAGACCTTTGTGTGACTTTTAACACAGGATAGTCCTGGTGCCATGGTGTGGAGACCAGAAGGAGAGCAAAGCTTTGGAGAATTGGAGGACGGGTTAATTGATGCCCCAGTCTTGGCTCTTCCGGACTCAGAGGGGGAATTTGAACCATATGTGTATGTTAAACAGGATCATGCTAAAGGAATTTTGGTGCAAGAGCATGGGGGAACACAGAGGCCCGTTGCTTTTTTCTAAGCTGTTAGAGCTGGTTACCAGAGGCTGGCCCCATTGTCTGCAGAACTGTGCAGCCACAGCTCTGATGGTGACTGAGGCCCCAGGACTGTCAAGGGGAGGGTATCTGATTGGTAAAGTTTCAGATCAGGTTAAAGCTTTGTTAGCTGTGAGACCCTCTAAGTGGATGACCAGCGCTCAGTTTTTACAGTGTTTATCTTGTTTGATGGAACAGGAGGATTTAGAATTTGGAAGTGAGAAAGGGTTTAATCCAGCCTCATGTTTGGGTGGCCCTGGGGAGGGGTGGCCAAGAGGAGACCCATGGCTGTGTTTGGGTGGTTGGCCTCTGGACCCCAGATGGGGAGGATTCGCAGGATGCTCCCTGGCCTGAGGGAGGAAATGTGTTTATGGATGGGTCTTCAAGGGTGACAGAAAGGAAACTATTTACAAGATACTCTATTGTGAATGGAAGGCAGTTAAAGGAAGGGAGGAGGTTACCGCCCACCTGGTCATCTCAGACAGCAGAGCTGCATGCCTTTGTGAGAGCCAGTGAATTATACCGGGACAAGACAGGAAATGTTTCTACTGATTCTAAGTACACAAACGGGGTGATACATACATTTGGGAAATTATGGAAAGAAAGAGGTTTTATGAACCTGCAGGGGAAAGACATTAGCTCATGAGAGCTTAATCTCTCACCTATTAGAGGTGGTGAACTTGATAGTAAAAGATTTTAAAATCATAGAAAATTCAGGGAGTTAGAAAGAAAGTTAGGCTTAGTAGGCCCTGGGAAATGTTAGGCCTTGTATTTGCTAGATCATGTGAAACTGCACCTGTGTAGTCAGTATATGATAAATGATATAATTGTTAAATGTGATTAGATATAATTATTGTTTAAAGAATCATGAGAAACTATTTTAGGAGTTTGAGGGGGATCATGAGAAATCCATGCTTGGATGAAATCAATGTATACAGTAGAACAATGTAAGTTTAATAATTAATATGTAAGTTATATAACGATAGAATATAAAACATATTTGGCTCGAAACCATGTTGGGTCAGATTTGGGTCTGTGTAGCCCTGACACCCAGAGCTCTTCAATAAAAGCACCTGCATATAATCATTCTGTGATTATGTATTCCTGAACGCTAACCAACTTGCCAAAAATAAAAGTTAGTAATAATACACATCAAGGGGCACCAGGCAGGGTGCTTGGAGGAGGTAATAGGAAACCGACTAGCTGATGAATGTGAGAAATAGCCACTCACTTTTCATAAATGTAGGAAGGTTTATTAAATCTTATCAAAAATAGAACAGAAGACTGAATAGAGAAAATGTTATGGCGCCAGGAGCAAAGGGTTTTCCCCACCATGTGCTCACCCACACAATGGAGGTTTTGCCTTTTAACCCTTAAGCCCCTCCCAAAATTCTGTCCATCAACTCCTTCTTCACTGTCCAGTAGTGGAGTTTACTTCCTCAGATCTTGATTGGAGGTCAGATGTGGCATGCACATTCTCTGAAAAATCCCTTCGCCCAGGATTTTTCTCCTGGGAAGCTGAGAAGCCTGAGAGCAAAAGGAAAACAGATCTTTTTATCATTTGCTTCTCCCCTGTTTTTCTCACATGTGGAATGTGTTTGGAGATTGTTTCCCCACAGGGGATTGTTTCATTGGATTCTGGTGTGAGTTGTTTTCACTCATTGGCCAATCAGTGCCAAGCTGTGTTGGGACTCTGGAGAGAGTAATGAGTTTTCATTATTATCTTTTTAGCATTGAGTAAGTATCTTTTCTGTATTCTTTAGTTAGTTTAGTATAGTATTCTTTAATATAATGTGGTATCATAATATAATAAATTAGCCTTCTGGGAACATGGAGTCAGATTCATCCTTCCTCCCTGATGTGGGGATCCCTGCAAATACAATAGTCAGATGTCACCATAGTGACAAGCCAATCCTTCCAAGTATCCCAACCCTGGCTGTCCCTTGATAACAACGCAGGGGGTAAAACATAACTATAAATCTATAAAACTTTTCTTAACCTATCATATACATGATACTTGTCTGTAAATTTTGAGAGTCAATCATCGCATTTCTCATCTATCACATGAAGAAGCTCGGAAAGCTGCATTGTTGCCAAAAATCTCTGAGATCCTCCCTTTGCTCCCAGTGACTGCCCTGCTGCCAGAGAAACTGTCTTTTCCACCAGAGGAACTTGAGATAATTATAAAGAGTGGGGCAGAGGAAAGAGGGGATAATTGGTTTACAAGAAATAGTAAACAGTGGATACCAAAAGCTCTGGCCTTACAATTGTTAAAACAACTTCATGAAGGGAGTCATTGGGGCTCCCGAGGACTGGCAGAAGCCTTCCTAAAAACATATGCTGCTGTGAGTCATTTTATTCTGGCTAAGTGAGCTATTGAGGGTTGTTTGATTTGTGCTAAAACCAATACCAGAGTTACAAAGAAACTTGCCAGGTGAGGGAGGCCTTGGGCTGTACGTCCCTTCCAGAGATGTCAGGTGGATTTTACTGAAATGCCCTGAGTGACATGATTCAAATATCTTCTGGTAATAATATGTCAGTTAACAGGGTGGCCAGAAGCATTTCCAGCCATTTCAGCAACTACAGGATCAGTTATTAAAGTATTTTTGGAACAAATAATTCTAAGACATGGGATTGTGGAAGCAATAGACTTAGATAGGGCAACTCATTTTGCAGGAAAAATTCTTCAAGGAGTTATGACTGCTTTAGGGATACAATGGAACCTCCACACCCTCTGCCAACCCCAGAGTTCGGGCCAGGTTGAGAGGATGAATGGAGAAATAAAGAAACACCTCCTGAAACTGCTGATAGAAACTAAGATGCCGTGGGTACGGCTCTTGTCACTGGCTTTGGCAATAATAAGGCCCAGTGTTACATGACTTGTGAGGGTTCCTCAGGGCGAGAGAGATAGACGAGAATCTTGCTTCATGATCAGAAGGCTGGATTTATTAATTTATGGTATATATTACATTATGACTATACTAAAAGGAATAGAGAGAAAAGTTGCAGAAGCTGCTAAGCTAAGAATAGAATAGGAATCTCCAAACAAGAGAGCTCTCTGTGAATCTGTCCCCAAGCTTGGTCCTGTGATTGGCCCTTAATTGTAAACATGGAACATGAGCCAATCACAGGTGCACCTATTGCATTCCACATCAGCAGACAATTATTGTTTACATTCTCTTTCTGGGGCCCCAGCTTCCCAGAAGAGGAAAAATCCCAAAGAGAGGATTTTTATGAAAAAATGTCTGTGACAGGCCAGAGCCAGGGGACATATTCAATTATCTCCCTTTGAATTGATGTTTGGAATTCCTTACCCTTGTAATTCTCAGCCTAGTGGGCAGGTAGAGATAAGTGATGCATATTTAAAACAATATGTTTCCAGGATACTGCGTCTTGTGAAATGTCTTTGGCAGGAAGCTCAGCTGGCACAGACCCTGCCTTTGGACTATGCTGTTCATAACATCCAGTCAGGAGATTGGGTCCTAGTTAAGGAGTGGAAAGAAGCACCCCTGGTGGCTAAGTGGCATGGACCTTTCCAAGTGTTACTGGCCACAGAAACAGCTGTCAAGACAGCTGAACATGGGTGGATCCATCACACTCAGGTCAAGGTCTCTGAGGCCCTGGAGATTTTGGACATCTGAGATGGATGGGAAGCTGCAATTGACATTCCGCAGAAGTGGACTGGAGCAGTAGCCAGTGCGTTGACATTGGGGGAAGCCTCGTGCCTACCCACAAACTGCCTGCTGAAACAGTTTGTGTGGGCATCCTTCCTCTCAGATCTCAAGTCATTGGGGGCTAATCCTCGCTGTCATTGTTTTCTTTATGTTAAGCTGTTTCTGTGCCTTCTCTCACCACAGGTGATGTGGAAGACAACATGAAAGTGAAAATTTGATTAGGAGATTAGATTGCACCATTAGAATGTTTCTCTTAATAATCTTACCCTTATTTTGTCAGTTAGGTTAAGGCCAAAAGTGGGAAAATATTTTTTTAACCTTGGGAGAAGTAGCAAAAACCTTTAACCTTAGCAATTGTTGGTGAGTCAAGAGGTTAAGTTAGAAATGTAATTAACAAAGATCATATACTGTGATTAGAGCTCAACAAGAAAATCAGTCGATAGCAGGTGGGATAACTGAAACAAAGTTGGGAATGACAGGTGATATGTGAAGTATTGTAAGAGTGCAGGAACCATAAATACCACTGACTTCTAAGAATAAGAGGAGGTTTAGACTGTGAACAGCAAGTCAAAGAGCCCTGCCAACTTGACATGGGTGAAACGTTTACCATGAGGAAGACGTCTTACTTCCTCCCCAGAAGCCCACCGACCCAATTAAAGAGGATAATTGCTCAGCTGTAATGGATATTCAGCTGATTATAATGCAAAGTGGGCAGGTAATGATTATATATTATGTGTCCTTAGAAACCACGTGAATATGTAAAACCTTTTCTGTATAAATAGAGAGCAGGACTCTCCAACTCCTCACGCACGTCTTTGGAAACTATTCCACATGCATCCGGCACTGTAATAAATATCGTTCTTTTCAACTTTATTTAGTTGAAGAGTTGTCTGTTGGTGCTTCATTGGGTCTGCGGAGGGCCAGGGGGATCTGAAAGCTGGCCATGGGTGGCCAGCCCAATCGAGCCTAAGTGGTGGGTTAGGACCCTGAGTGAGGTCCATATTGGAATAGGATTTTGGTATGAAGAAGGAAGTACATGGCAGCTTCATTCTTCTGAAAGAGGCATTTACTGTCTAAACAGAACAGGAAGCATATATGTGGGAAAAAGTGTTTGTAACTGGACTTAATCTTTGAGTTTAGATTGTTGGACCCCCAACTGATCTCCTTATGATTGTTCCGGATATCAAGGCAGATGCAATCAAACACATATTAAGCTCGCTAATGGTAGTTCCTTCCATAATTACCAAAAAGATTTTGAAGGCTGCAAAGCAGTGGGGAAGGATAAGTTTTTTGCCGCCCTATTTTTAAGCTGCCCCCGAGATAATTCCACAAGTAGGACACATGTGGTCCATGACTATCAGTGGAAGTGGCAACATCGGAATGGAACTTGAACCCTTTTTAATAGGTTCTGGTCTGGATCTAACAAAACAGGCCTGGGATGTAACTGCAGGTGGAAACCTCAGGTGGGAGCTTGGAAATGCAAATACTGTGATTCTTATGGAGGGGCAACCATGCTGGGGGACCACTAGGCCCAGAAAGCAAGCTGTATTTTGACCCACCCATTGATGATGAAAATTGGAAAGGTCCCTTTGCCAACAGGACCTGGGCTTTAAAAGGGCATTACTGGATTTGTGGCCAATATGCTTACCCGCAGGTTACCCCCAAACTGGTCAGGGATATGTTATGGAGGGTATATTAGACCATTGTTCTTTCTGCTACCACAAGTGCAGGAAAATCAGTTAGGAATCAAGGTATATGATGATCTAATTAGAGAAAAGTGATCCATTGATATATCCCTGGTTGGAGGGAACACCCAAAAGTGGGGTGAAGATGAATGGCCACCTGAGCAAATTATACAACACTATAGAGCAGTCACGTGGAATCCTAATGAATTAATATCAGGTGCCAGAGAACACATTTAGAATTTAAATCAGATAATTAGGTTACAAGCTGTCTTTGAAATAATAATGAACCAGAGAGGTGCAGCTCTTGACCTCCTTGCTGACCAATCTACTCAGATGAGAAATGCAATATTTCAACATCAGATGGTATTAGACTATTAGCAGAAGAAGGGGGAGTGTGTGACAAATTGAATGACTCAAACTGCTGTTTGCAAATAGATGGCAATGGAAAGGTGATGAAACAAACAACAAAGGGTATAAGAAAGTTAGCTCATGTACTGGTCCAAACATGGAAAGGATGGGAATGGGATGTGTTTTTGTGGTTACCTGGTGGACTATCGGTTAAGCAAATGCTTTTTTTCCTTTTATGTGCTGTAGCAACGACAATCTTCTTACTATGCATGATCCCTTGCTTAGTACAACTTATTCAAGATATGATCAAAGGGATGCAGGTTATAGCCATGCCTACTGATCCAGAGATGGCTACAAAAGGACAGAAATTGATGTCACTGCAAATAACTGTGTCCTAGGGTGATGTCATGATGCTTGTATCCCCAATCATGTGTTCTCTTTATGCTGGATATTATATTCTGTGCCTTCAAGGCTGGCTGAGATCGAAGGCAGGGAGAAGAAGAAGCACAGAGTTTTGTTATCAAGAAGTAGACTCACTCCTCCACAGTCTGTTGGAACACTGCTGTTTGTCTGGGCACGGATGGGGCAGAACACCACTCTCCTTTTGCTTTTTAGTTAGTTAGTTAGTTTAGCTAGATGAGGCAGTCCAAGCTTTCCCTGGACTGCTTTTCTTTCCCTTTTCTTGGAACCATTCGGACCCACTCCAGACTCAGCTTTGCACTCTGTAGCCTGCTGGGTCCTACTCTGCAGCCTTTCCCAGCACCAGAGGTACTGATAATACAGCGACCACCCACCGGAGACACTTTCTGAATTTGTCATCTCTTCAGAGAAGTGATTGAGTTTTGTCATCCGGTATTGTTCATTTTTTGTGCTGGGGGGGGTGCTTTGCCTGTTGAATAAACAGGTTCTTTCCATTTCTCTTTGAGGAAAATTTTTCCCGAATGAGGTGGGGGGAGGGGACGTGTGGGTTGGCTTTCTGGAGGGGCCCCTTTTAGAGGTTTTCTCCCAAATTTTCCCTAAGCCAAGACAACTTGCAAAACCAAAAAAGACCCAGGAACAGGAAATTAGGTCAATGATAACTAAAGTCTATAAAGACAATTATTAAAAATATTAAAGAAGAGGGATTGAGACGAATGGTGGATTTGTCTTTACAAACAAGCTGTGGGTCTGCTGGTAGATAAAACTAGCACTGGGAGATAAAAGAAACAATGGGAAGGATTCCACTGACTGATGAATGGAAAAAGATATTTGGTTTTGCAAATAAGTTTTAGGTTTGCTGATAAACTGGATATTGAAAGATGAAAGAAACAATGGGTGAAACAAACAGGGCAGGAGACTTTTTCTCCTTTTAATGCCTATGTTAATAGTGATCAGCTCACGATTGGGCAGCTCGGCAGGGCTGCAGTCTTCCGTCGTCTCTCCCAGGGCGACTCAGAGGAGGAGGATATGCGCAGCTCTGTCCACTAGGGGCAGAGCTAGGGATCAGGTCCTCGTGGGAGCCTTTAGGGCCTGCTGATCCCTTTCCAGTTGTTAGTTCGGTCCGAGTCTCGCTCCCCTCCCAGACCTGGCCCGGGGTATCTCCAAGACAGGGTGAGGAACGATGAAGGTTTCCAGCATCTCTTGCAGGCCCAGCACTCCGCTCCTCACATCCAGACATCACTCCAGTCTCTCAACTCTTAGGTGGCTCGTTGTTTTTGGGGTTTCTCCGTGAGTTTGGAGTCGGGGGTCCCACAAAGCATTCTGGTCTTGGGAGTCACTTTGCATAATGCCTCCCCTCCAGGTCTCTTCTCCTCACTGTTCGGGGAGGTCCCCACCCGTTACTGTCTCAGGAGAAGGGCCATTAACTCGCCCCAGCTAGGGCTTTTACTAATACAAAAACAACCATTAACGACAACGACCCGTAATTACCATAACACAGGCAGCAGCCCAGCAGTAGTGGTAACTTTTTCTCACAAAAAAAAAATTAACTGAATTTTTGTTCATAACAGTCCCCCCTCTTTTTCTTTGATCGAGCTTAAATTCTAAGCTCGCATCAACTCACAATTTTTTTTTGTTTTGAATCTACTATAAATCTCTTGTGCACTTTGGTAATCATGGTTACTTAACCTTGTTACTTTCCTTGGTTTCTTCAGGTTGGTCTGCACGGCAAGTACTATTCTACTAAAACAGATAAATAAGCATAGTAAAAAGAGCAATCCTCCAAGTACACACACAGTGAGAAAAACTACCTTTTCCCATACATCCTTTTTGAAAATCTTTAGGTTCTCCCACCCACTGGGATCAAGTGTAGGAGTTTGATCTTCATTATTTACACATGCTAACCTTTTTATTTCGTTTGAAATGTTCCTAATAATTGAATTCTTTTCTTTAATACTGCCTGGAGCCAGATAACTTTGTTTAACATAGATATTGGAATCTGAATTTGGCTTTTACCATTTTGGATTTTCTCAATTTCTATTTCACTTTGCCTGTTCTGTTTAATTTCTCCCAAATCATTATATATAGGAACTCCCAAACTTGATCCAGTTTCTTTGGGTAATAAGAAAATTGGTTTTATCACTCTAGCGGCGCAGCTGCGAGACGAGATCAAATCTAGGGGTTCAAGGCTCCCCTGAAATGTGTTCCAAAAAGGAGTTTATCGCTTTTCAAGTACACTCATATAAATACTTGTAAGAAACAATTTTTCTTACCATTTTCACCATTTCTTTGCTTTTTACTATATCTGCTGAGCTTGTATCAGCAGCATCACATTCAAAGCACAACCAGGCTTCCCCTATAGGGCGCTCTCCTAGGAGTGGCTGCCTAAAAGTGGCAGTATTGTATGCTCTCCAATACACTCTCTTATTTTTCTGATAAAAGACCAATTGGAAGAGGTTAGCACAATCAGGGTTAGAACTGATGTAGACTCTCAACAAGGAGCTCACTTCCTTCTCATAGAAGGCTTGGTAGCATTCTCTGCACGGCTCAGCTGGGCTTCCCAGAGCACCACCAGCAATCAGAGCCATCAGTACTACCCTTCCCAAGAGTCCGGTATGGGTCATCTTGCACAGCCTGCCCACCCAGCCTTGCCTCTTGGGAAATTTTACTGAGGAAAAGCTTCCAAGCTCTTTAGAGTCCCTTCTACCCATTTCTCTGGTTAAACCTCTCTTGGTCTGTTCCCTACCAATTTTGGTTTCCCCTCCCAGGGGAGTGTTCTGTAGAGGATTAACCTGGAGTCTTTAGAATTAAATTGGGGAACTTAAACCAGAATCACTTATTTACAGTCTTAAACTTTTTTCCAGCATAGTTTACACATAACAGTTTTGAAACCTTTTAAACAATATTAGAACTCTTGATACCAATTTTTTTCCACACAGTTCAGTCTTTTTGAGTCTTCCTTCTGAGAGTCAACTTTAAATCCTTTGGTCCTTTTACCACAGTATACTCAGGTGAATTAACTTGTGATGTGGATGAATCCTTATCCAGTGCCTGGAGGTGAGAGTGGTGTGGACTCTAGCCCAATGCCAGAGGGAAAAACTGGGACTCTGGCCCAATGCCAGAAGGAGAAAGGAGTGGAGTCCGATCCAATGCCTGAGGAAGAATGGGGTGCAGTCCAGACCAATGCTAGAATGCCAGAGGGAGAAAAACCTGATGTTGAATCCTGGTCCAATGCCAGGGGGTGAGAGTGATGTGAGTCCAACCTTTTCCTTTTGGTCTGCACCGTCGAGTTAGTAATGGAGAGTACCTGAAACGGGCTTTCAAACACAGGCATTAATGGTCTGCTATTTAATGATTTTATCAAAACTCAGTTTCTCTGTTTAATATTATTGGTTAATTTCTCTTTTTCCATAGCTTGCATGTTTCTCTCATCAACTTCTACATATTCTGTATTTTGCAAGGAGTTGTATTTCTCAGATAACTCCCAAATGTGGGATCTCAGCACCTCAGGATGAAGGTGCAGAGTGACCAAGACCACCCTTGGGGGGCTCGGGAGTCCTGGAATGTTGCTGGAAGTATCTGGTGGCTGGACTTTGATCCTACACAGGAGATGACATCTGTATGAGGACTGGGAGGATTTTACTGGTTGAATGGTGAAGGGATAAGTTAGTTAGAGTATAAAACACAGGGTTTAGGATTTCTGTACAGGGGGGTCTAGAGAAGTAAGATGGAGGAATTGGGGCGTGTCCTGTCCTTCTTCTTCTTCTTGGCCTCCATCTTCTGTGGTGATGGTGGCACTTTGGGATTGGTCTTTACTAGAAGTGCACCGGTTAATAAGAGTAGAAGGTATTGGAGAAAAATTATAAATATTGTACACGTAACTTCGGGTATAAAGATAAGTGACCGCCCCAGGGGCTGCGGAGTGTGCCCATGGCTGACTTGCTGTGCAGACCTCTGTTGGGCTGAAAGAAAATCTTTTAGATAAACAATTAATAAACACCAAGACCGAAACAAGATCAGAAGTCTCTCCTCGTCCTTTGAAGCGCGGGCTGTCCAAGGCCACTCTGGGCCTTTCCAGGTCTTTGAAACAGCCGAGAAACCGAGCAAGTGGCATCCCTGAGCTATCCCTGAGCTAAACCGGTCATAAATCAGCCAGCAGGAGAAACAGAAAACCGACAACTATAAATCAGAAAAGAGAAACCTGAAAATTGACACCCAAAGTATTTTTATTCCCCTATTTTTCTGTGTATGTAATTCACTGGTTTTTCTGTTCTATTTTTCAAGATCTTATCTATTTATCTCTTGCTTCTGTTTCTTACTTTCACTTACAGCTTAAATAGTTCTTTTAACCCCTTACACTTTTTTTTTTTTTTCTTACACCATTCTTCTACACAATACACTTCCCTCTAAGGAGATGTGGTAAAACTTATAATGCACAATCTACATTACCTCTATTCTAATTTGTCTATATTCATTCTCACACATTCCTTCACACCCTCAAGACACAAACTGGATCATTATTGCTAGAAAATCACTGTGGGTCCCCTCACCTTGGCTTTGGCCCACAGGTCTCAGTATCCCTGGGCCTCTTGGAAGGGCCCTGGCTCTGGTTGCCTCTGGTGCACATTCACCTGTGAGGCTGTCTGCGTGTCACTCATGCTCTCACAGCTACGGCTCCCTCACACACCTGAGGAGCACTAGTCTCGTTTGCAGGTCACACACACACACACATTTCAGCCACAGCCCACACCCACCCGGGGGACACAAGCCTCGTTTGCAGGTCACACATACACACACTTCCACTGCCCCCTTCCCACCTGCCCGGGAAGTTGAGGCTGACTTTGTGACTCACTCTCACACACACAACAAGACAACAATAAGGTACCTTTTACTTTCACATCACTTATTACAAGTTAAGTATTACTGGCCAGTCTTGGTGCTATTGGATATCCTTTCTACCTAGCTGTTTTTGTCTAACTTCAGATGTTTTTCACTATACTATACTATACTATACTATACTATACTATACTATACTATACTATACTTCTTAGTACTTTGTTGAGACAGGACTTATCTGCTCCTGTATCTACTCAAAAATTCTAATTCTTCATTTAAGGGTCCCACTTCAAAGTTTACCAAGGGCTCTTCTAGATGTTGCATCGGGTCCCCTATAGTGTAAAGCCCCTGACCCTCTAATGGTCACCTTTAAGGATCTTCCCTAAATTATCTTGTTCCCTGGCTATTGCCTCATCAAGACTGAGTTTTCTACAAAACCTCCTTACGTGTCCTGCCTTTCCACAGTAAGAGCAATGTCGTTCTCTCAAAGGGCCTTGAGGTGTCTCCATCCCTCTTGCACCCGACAGTACTGACCTATCCTTGCCTCCTCCTGGTGGTGGACCCGCCCACCCTGCACTTTCTCTAGCTACAGCAACCATCACCTTAGCCTTGGCCTTTGCTTTTTCTTCCTCCCTCCTTAAATACACCTTCAATGCCTCTCTTAATAACACATTTATGTCCCTCTCTTGCCAATCTTCCATCTTTTCCAATTTTCTCCTTATATCAGGCCAAGATTTGGTAACAAATTGGACTTTTAGCAGCATTTGACCTTCTGGGGTGTCTGGGTCTATTCTAGAGTACAACTGGAAGTTCCGCCTTAGGCGATTAAGCCAGGCAGCAGGAGCTTCATCCGTCTCCTGTGTACCCTCAAATGCCAATTGGGTATTAGTTCCTTTGGGAACTGACTCTTTGATCCCCCGTATTATCAAAGACCTAAATTCCATCATGGCCTTCCTCCCCTCCTCCTGGTTAGGGTTCCAGCCGGGATCCGTTAGTGGCAATTACTGTTCACCTGATGGCACCTGGGGTCCTGGACTGTTATCTTTCTCCCATATTCTTATGCCAGCCGCCCTAATCATCTGGACCTCTTCTGGGGAAAATAATACACTCAGGATGGAATTAATCTCCCCCCAAGTGTAGATATTTGGACCTAGAAATTGATCCACTTGGTTGGCTATGCCCACTGGGTCCTCAACTAAATGCCCCAACTCTTTCTTGAATCCTCTCACCTCAGAAGCAGTTAGGGGAGCATTCACAAAGCCAACACCTCCCCCTACTCCTCCCATAGGAACCTCTCTGAGGGGAAACAGTTTCTCTGCCTTGGAGGTCTTGGATCTGGTGCTACAGTAAGGCCCATCTTCAGATGCCAAACTACTTTGTGGGTTCTCTGGCTTACCCTGAATGTTCTGCCCATCAGCAGGTGTATTTGCTGATAGCTGTCTATCGGGCGAGGAGGCATTTGTGTCCCAACTAGGAGGAGGTAAAGGGACAGCAATAGGAGGGGGAGAAGAGCCTGAGTAGATATTAAGTGGAGCTGGAGAAGGGGTGGAGAATGCAGCAGGTGGAGTAGGCACTTGTGGTGATGCAGAAGGGACTGGAGGAGATACTGGGTTTTTCATAGGGGAAGCTGAAGAGGTAGAAGGAGGAGTTTGAGCAGGTGGTAATGAGATGGCAGCCGGGGGAGGAACCGGACCTGCCATTTGAGGTGCTTGAAGAAGAGGATTATAAGGTGGAGGGGCAGAAGGAGGCAAATAATCCAGGGGGTCCCATCTTTTACTAGTTCTATCATCCCCTCCTTCATTCCCCTCTTTCTTCCTCTGTACCTTACAAATTCACACCCCTTCATCCTCAACAGCGCTCTTTACCCAGCAAGATACATACAGTAATTGCTCAGGATCAGTATCGCCTTGAGCTGTCAGATAATTATTTAATTGTTGGCACATCCACTTATCCTTTGTCCCACACCAAGGCCATCCTCCTTGCACCTCTAATTCTGGCCACACTTCCATACAATAATGGATCATTTTCACTTTATCTAATCCCTCCGTGGCCTCTATAGAATCCCATTTTACTAACAGTTCTCCCAAGGGACTATCGGGATGTATATACCTCAGTCTCTTGCCGGTCTTTTTACTATTACAACATCTCATTTTTCAGGTCTCAATAAAAAAAGTCCCGAAGGTGCCTCTACTGACCGGGAATTTCAAAAAAAACCTTGTTTGAGGAGCTTCAGCCTCCTCCACTGAACTTCAAATTTCTGCCTGATGCTCAGGGCTTTATACTGAAACAACTGCCCGATCTCTTGATTGCCAAACTTCCCAACGTCAGGTCTTACATCTATCAGGACTTGAACACACGAAGCCTCGGCCAAGAATCCAGGTCGTGCATGACTCCCTCAGTCAGGAAAAACAACTGCCTGATTTTTTTAGTTCGCCTAACCTGCCAATTTTTAGGCTTCACCGTATCAGGACTTAAAAGCAAACCGCAGCCTCCTTCGCTGGGGTTTGTGCCTGACTCCCTTTGTCAGGACTTACTTTGCCTGCAGGGCTTGTGAAACACCCGAATCATTCTCGGGACTGACAAATCTTACTCGAATCCTTCTGGAGACTTACAAACATGCCTGACCTCCCTCTGTCAGGGCTTACTTTGGGTGCGTGCCACTCAAACACAAATTCCCTTCGCACGCCTGAAGCGGGGGGGCCCTTTATTCCCCCTTGGGAGACGACTTCACTCACACTAAATCCACTCGCTTCCCCCTGTTTCCGGCCTGCCCCTTCGCAGGAGTCAGGAAACGCGGTACTGAGGGGTCCACTCCCACTCCGAAGGTCCGGCTGCCGGCCCGCGTCTCACTCACACACACATGCGCACGTCTCCCACTCCCGCCACCGGATTTCTCACCAGTCGGGTGCTCCGGTGCTCCTCTGCGTCGCTGCTCCTGAGCCGATTCCTCTGGTCCTGGTAGCCAGCTGTCCTCTGAAGATCCAAGATGGCGAGTCCTGAGTCCTCTTGCGGCGTGGCTATCCCGGATGAGCGCCCCAGCTGAAATAAACAGGGCCAGGAGACTTCTTCTCCTTTTTAATGCCTTTATTAAACGTGATCAGCTCAGGACTGGGCGGCTCGACGGGTCTGCAGCGTCCGGCGTCTCTCCCAAGGCAACTCAGAGGAGGAGGATATGCGCAGCTCTGTCCACTATGGGCAGAGCTGGGGATCAGGTCCTCGTGGGAGCCTTTAGGGCCTGCTGATCCCTTTCCAGTTGTTAGTTCGGTCCGAGTCTCGCTCCCCTCCCAGACCTGGCCCGGGGGATCTCCAAGACAGGGTGAGGAACGATGAAGGTTTCCAGCATCTCTTGCAGGCCCAGCACTCCGCTCCTCACATCCAGACATCACTCCAGTCTCTCAACTCTTAGGTGGCTCGTTGTTTTTGGGGTTTCTCCGTGAGTTTGGAGTCGGGGGTCCCACAAAGCATTCTGGTCTTGGGAGTCACTTTGCATAATGCCTCCCCTCCAGGTCTCTTCTCCTCACTGTTCGGGGAGGTCCCCACCCGTTACTGTCTCAGGAGAAGGGCCATTAACTCGCCCCAGCCAGGGCTTTTACTAATACAAAAACAACCATTAACGACAACGACCCGTAATTACCATAACACAGGCAGCAGCCCAGCAGTAGTGGTAACTTTTTCTCACAAAAAAAAAATTAACCGAATTTTTGTTCATAACAACATGAAAAGTGGAAACATAATTAATATTTTTTTCCTTATTATATGTTTGCATATGGAACATGAATAAACACAAGACAAAGCTCTCAAAACATTTTAGGAGATACATTGTTATTCTATTAAAACTCATCTGTAATTTTAAAACTTAACATTTCTATCAGTGTGTATGAAATGATATTGTTATTGTTGCTAATAAAATTACTAAAAATATTTTGGTTCCCAATAAAATAGTAGGATCCAGTCACCCTGTTATACTATACCATTTTTGGGGGTTAGGATTTTTCCCTTTCTTTCTTTCTTTCTTTCTTTCTTTCTTTCTTTCTTTCTTTCTTTCTTTCTTTCTTTCTTTCTTTCTTTCTTTCTTTCTTTCTTTCTTTCTTTCTTTCTTTCTTTCTTTCTTTCTTTCTTTCTTTCTTTCTTTCTTTCTTTCTTTTTCTTTCTCTTTCTTTCTCTTTCTTTCTTTCTCTCACGGAATTTTGTCCCATCTGTCACTAAGAAATCATAATGACCGATACTTAAGAGAGACAACAGAAACTGCCCCAGGAAGGGTGTGGCTGGCTACTGTTTTAGCTGGGGAGTTTCTCTTGGAGGGGCAGAGATACCGCAAAATTTGCTCTGGGGAAAAGGGGGCTGGGCGCTGCCACAGTCATATTATCTGGAAAAATCCCTTTGTCCAGGATTTTTCTCCTGGAAAGTTGAGAAGCCTCAGATAAAAAGGAAAACAATAATTATCTGATTTGCTTCTCTTCTGTTTTGCTCCTTTGGAATGTGTTTGGAGATTGTTTACCAACAAGTGGTTGTTTCATTGGTTTCATGTGAATTGTTTTGACTTATTGGCCAATCAGGGTCAAACTGTGTTGGACTCTGGAGAGAGAGTCACGAGTTTTCATTATTATCTTGTTACCCTTCTGTAAGTATCCTTTCTGTATTCTTTAGTATAGTTTAGTTTATTATTCTTTAATATAATATAGTATCTTAAAATAATAAATTAGCCTTCTAAGAACATGTAGTCAGATTCATCATTCCTTCCTGCCACAGGGCACCCCACAAATACAATAGGGTACAGCTCTTAGCCCTCTTGCTCTCGCGGCATTCAGAGGGGAAATAGGCTGCAGTCGCTGCGGGAAGGATTCGCCACCACTGCGGGATTGTGTCTTCTGCTGCCTTCTTCTACGCCAGTCACTCCCCTGCCTGCCAGAAGACTCTGTGGCTCCTGCCACAGCTGCTGAGTTTCTGCTACCTCTTGCTTGCTACCCCAGGTGAGCTCACTCTGCCATTCCAGCTTGCTGCTTCCAAGGTTCCTGCTACAGTTAATTTTGCTATTTGGAGGGGCATCAAGGATCGGCTGCCCTGTGGGTTTGTAAAGCAAGCCCCCTTTCCATCCCATCTGCCAGCTGTGCTGCCATTTCCACATGAGAGAGACGGCTAAACTCACACCACAGTGCTCCCTGCAGCGGCGAGGGAGTCATGGCACATGCCCTGCCTGGCCTAGGAGACACCTGCACCCCTACCGGCTGTGCCTGTAACTACACCAAAGGGGAGGGTACTTGGCTGCCAAGAGTAGTCTACTACTGGGTTTCTGGTTTTGTTAATTGTTGCTGCTGTTGTTGTCATTTGTTTGCCTTGTTATGCATACTAGTAAAGAACTGCTATTTCTTTTCCCATATCTTTGCCTGAAAGCCCCTTAATTTCAAAGTTATAATAATTCGGAGGGAAGGGGGTCATAGTCTTCATTCCAAGGGAGGTTCCTGCCTTCTTCAGCAGACACCTGTCGTTCAAACGAAGACAGTGGTGAACACAGTATAAGAACTCTCTGTCTCAAAATACTTTCAGTCCTGTAGTCTAATGTAGTATAGTGATGAGTTTTACATAAAATCTATATCTAAGCCCAACTTCTGTCAAAACACAGAGTAAATAAATAAATAAATACAAATCAGATCACTAATAATAAAACAAGCATTCTTATTCGGAATCCTTTTGAAAGCTTTCATAACTCATTTTTTTAAAATATCCTCACATTGCTTTGAAAAATATATAAATTATATCTGTCCAATAACAAACCAGACATTTTATTCAGAGAAAATCTGCATATTAGATTGGTGATTTTATTGTTTCTCTTTCATCTTATTAAAAAGATGCATCAACTTTAATGTTGAATGATCTAACAAAAAAGCACAAATTAAATGTATTTTCATTCCTAAATACAGAATGAAAACGACACAACAAGAGTAGCACTGATTTTAAACAAAATTACAAACATTATGCAAAGAAGTGTCTTGTACAGTTATCTGAAAATAAAAAATTATACTGCAAAATTATTGCTCACTACAAGTCCATGGCAGAACATGGATAAGACTATGACCTTTCAAAACTATAGTCCTAGGCTTTAAAGACAGAAGAGTATCCTTTCCTCGCTTTTCTTATTACTGTCCCATTTGGCTTCTATTCAATGCTCTGAATTTAGCTGAGTCCTACATATTGCATAGTAAAGACTTAAGTGCATTTAACAAGTGTATCATATTTACACCAAGGGTGGCTATGTTGGTTTATACCTCTAAGTTTTCAGTACTAAGCAATTTAATAATTTTTAACATATTTTTGCTTTATTTCACAGAATCAGCTAGGTTGGAAAAGACCTTTGAAGTCATCGAGTCCAACCTATTGAAACATGGGGTCAGAAACTAGAGGATATATATTAATCACAGAAATTAGAAGGTTAAGAATTAAGAAAATTAAGAATAGGCACATAGATGATGGACATTGCTTAATATTTGCTGCATCCTTAGTTATGTGAGAAAGGAAAGGAATACAGGAAAGGAATACCTGCAAAACAGTAAGAAAGAATGCAAGGATGCCTGATAAGGGGAAGGATGTTTATCAAGAACAGGATACAGTATGCAAGGATACTGAGATAATGAGGCTCCTTGGGCCCCTGAAACCAGATGAATGTGGATTCATGGCTTGGACAGTGGCCAAAAGATCAGTAAGCATGCGCAAGGTGGCAGGGTCAAAAAGTCAACCCTGAGGAAGACAACTTTACTTCATCCCCTATGACCCCCGAGACCTCAGAGACAACCACCAGAGACAACTGTGCAAAAAGGACTGATAAGATGATTAGCATATGAGGCGGAGAGGGAGGGGAGCCAGGGAATGATCTATTGTGGAACTTAATGCATATGTAACATTCTATGGGATAAAAGAAAACTTGAGTGTACCAGGAGGTACGCATGTCTTTGTGGAGATATCCCCATGCTTTTGGCCCGAATAAAAGCATACCTACTTTAAACTGATTTTGTATATGAGTTTTAGAGTTTCTCTCCAAGTGTCCTTTTGGCGACTTCAGCAGGACGGTTCTCTGCCAGCCAGAGGACCGACTGAAGTGAGGACTTCCTCAAGGCGCGCCCCGGCATTTTCCCGGGAAGGAACTCCGCTTCTCGGATCGCTCACTGCAGGGCAGACAAATACCTCCTAATCAGCGGAGAAACAGTATGTATTTCTTTTCTACGAGGGCCCCTGTAGAGACCACTGATAAGTCTCTCAGAGACTTCTGAATGCACAGAACATGGTCCTGGTAGGTTTGGGCTTGCAAGCAGCCGTTGGCCGAACGTGCGGCCAGCAGTAAAGATCGCTGACCGAAGGAAAGGCAGCGAGGAAGGATTCCCTGACCGTGGACCGGCAGCTAGCAATTCCGAGGTAAATGGAGTGAATCCCTGTTGCAATTTGGTTGTCAGTGCCTGCCTGAGAAGTGACTGTGATTTTGGGAGCTGTGGTGTATTTCTGAGGCAATACTGCCATCTTGTGTCAAAAGTCATAATTGCGGGAATCTTCCCTTTTTACCGTGTGCACCGGAAACTTTTGGTGTGTTTTACTTTGCAAATTCTCTTTCACCACATGTTGTTTTTAGGGCTTGTCTAGTGTTACTCAGCAGGAGTACTGTTTTAAGGGTTATTGCGTTTTGCTTTGCTGGAGTGTTATCCATAAGGATAATTTGGTGTATTGTTTTTAGGGGTTGTTTGATAAGTGTTGGTTTTGGTTAGTGCTGTTTGTTTTAATTCTTTTGCTGTGCCTATTTGGTTTGTTTGATGTGTTGTTTTTGGTTACTGTTGTTTGCTTTGATGTTTTGGCTGTGAGTATTGCTTTTAGGGTTTGTTTAGTGTGCCTTGCCGTAGGTAGTGCATTAGTAACAGCTGTTCTAGCTGTGGCGAGACGGCTGAAAAGAGTCCCTCTCCCCAACGTCTTGGACCAGAACCTCAGGAGTCTATGACTCCTGAAAGTAATTGGGTAATAAGGGGACATCAGCGGGTTTATTTAGAGTGACTATATAGGACATCTATAGGAGATCTGGCCCTGCTAGACTGACAGCAGCATGCACCAAAAATCTGATAAACAGGAGTGGGACCATCTGTTTCTGCAGGCAAGAGCAGCATCTAGTGTAGGTGTTGGTTAAATGTGGGACCTGCGGGGAGCTGTGGTATGGTTCCTCAAATAGGAGACACAGTGCCTGTGCTCAGTGCAGGCTGCAGGGTCAGGAGGATCCACAACCAGAAATTTTAGAGTATTTCTGCCAAAAATCCGTCTAGTCTGAGAGATTTGGAGTTTAAAGGAAAAAGGATTCAGAAAAGACTATGCAACGTGTAAAAAGGAATTTGGGTGGAAGCAATACAGAAGAAGGAAATAATGGGATCAGAAGAGAGTAAAGAAATTCCTAAGGCAAGCTCTCTGGGCTGTATTTTAGCTCACTGGAAGAAGATTGCAGGCTCCGGAAGTACCAAATCAAAACGTACCCTTGTGAGGTACTGCACCCAGTGGTGGCCATTATATTGGTTGGAAAATGGAGCCAGATCGCTCCCAACTGGAAACTTAGAATATGACACCTTATTGCAGCTCATGTTATTTCTCAGACATGAGGGTAAATGGTCTGCAGTTTTGTTTTTCTCCCTCTGAAATCACTCTGAATGGCAGAGGGATTGTGGGATCTGGGTCCCCTCTGATCCCCTGGTATTAGCCCTCAAAAAGGAAAGCAAAGCTAATAGAAAGCAGCTTGAATGATGTTGTAGTACCTGCTCAATAAACCAGCGTTGCACACATCATGACAAGGTTTATCAAGCAGAGATACAAAAGCAAGAGTTGCTGGGCTTATTTGAGCCACCTCCTGAGAAGTAAAGGGGTCTAAGGGGAGGAGCAGATTCAGCTCCCTTGGAAAAGAGGCAAGCCGGACCATTGGCTCCTCCATCCACTTCTGAATTACAAACAACATCATATCCCCCATTGCCTGATAGTTATAGTGACAGTGAGAAACCTCCCATGAGCTGGAGCCATCCCATAGCATCTTGAACTAGAAAACAAACAAAGGAAATAATACAAGCCCCTTTAAGGGAGGCAGTGGGACCCGGGAGGGAAAGACTGTTAATTAAGTCCCTTTTTCTACAATTGACTTTGAAGGCTGGGAAAGAGTTGCCAAGAACTATAGGACTGACCTGACGGGAACAACTAAAAGGTTAAGATATATGATTAAACAGCATAACCCAGACTGGTCAGACCCTCAGTTATTATTGGAGGTGTTAAAAGAGATGGAAAAACAGCTAGTTTTACAAACAGTAGGGGATTTAGCAGAAAACTTTTGCAAAACAACAGAAGAGGATGTTAAGGGCATTTTTCTCCTCCAGGATCCAAGCTGGAAACCAAATAATGAAGAGCAATTAATTTAAAATACACAATTATCAAGAATGGGTAGCAAAGGGGATGGAACAGGCCATCCCCAAGATTATAAATTGATCAGCTTTGTACAAATTAAGCAAACTCCCTCTGACACTCCTTCTGAGTTTTTAGATCACCTGAGAGACGCAATGTGTCGCCATGCACCATTAGATCCTGGATCCAAGATAGGGATACAGCAGCTAATAAATTTATTTTTAGGGCAATCTATGGGAGATATCAGGAGGAAACTTCAGAAGCTCCAGAGACTAGAGGGAAGGAATTTGAAGGCCTTGCTAGATGAGGCATGGAGGGTTTTCAGCAATTGAGAAGAAAGATATAAGCAAGGGATGAGAAAGTTAATGGCAGTAGTAAAAGAGGAAGGCAAAGGAAAGCGGAGACAAGGACCACGTAGGCAAGGACCACCCCGGCTAGGCAAAGAACAGAGTGCAAATTGCAGAAAATTTGATCACTGGAAAAATGAGTGCCCTGAAAAAAAAAGCAATGGGAAAGGGAACCAGGGAAGGGAGGTGGTGGTTGCTCGTAAAAAAGCGACTGAAGGGCACCAGGGGACCTTACCCCATGGAATCCACTAGTTATTGTGGCGGTGTTCACAGGGGTTTTCAGGTGAGGGAAGAGACAAGAATGTTAACTCTATGTTTCAGAAGGCTTGATTTATTATTTTATTATATATATTACATTAAAACTATACTAAAAGAATAGAAGAAAAAGTTTCATCAGAAGGCTAGCTAAGAATAGAAAAGAAAGAATGAATAACAAAGGCAGCTGTCTCAAACTCTGTCCGAGCCAGCTGGGCTGTGATTTGCCATTAATTATAAACATCTAAGATGGGCCAATCAAAGATCCACCTGTTGCATTCCACAGCAGCAGATAAACATTGTTTACATTTTGTTCCTGAGGCCTCTCAGCCTCTCAGGAGGAAAAAATCCTAAGGAAAGGATTTTTTATAAAAGTTGTGTGCGACAGTTATAAAAATGAAACTGGGGAAGGAGGCAAAAGAGGTGGAACTTATGGTGGAGACAGGGGCAACATTTTCAGTTTTAAATAAAGATTTGGTGCCAGTGGGGAATGAATATGTATGGGTAAGGGGAGCAACTGACCAATCTGAAATAGCATATTTTTGCAAGCCACTCAATTACAAATATGGAAAACAGTGAGACATCCATAAATTCTTATACATGCCCAATTCCCCAGATTCACTCCTAGGGAGAGATTTGTTAGAGAAGTTGGAGGTAACTATTTCATTTAAAAACGGAGAGGTTTCTCTGGAAGTGAATGAGCAAAAATATGTAGAAGTGATGAGTTTAATACTGACAGCCATTAAAGCTAAAGAGGAAATTAGCGAGGAGATCCTGTATCAAGTGTCTCTGGGAGTATGGGCCTCCAATGTAGCAGAGAGGGCGAAAAATGAGCCATCAATACAAATTCAGCTTAAGGAAGGAAAACAACCAGTTAGAATTAAGCAATATCCTTCGAGGAAGGAAGATAGAGAAGGAATTAGCTCGATAAATGAAATTTTTTTACAGCTGGGGTTATTGAAGGAGTGCCAGTCTGACTTCAACACTCCTATCCTGCCTGTCCACAAACCTGATGGGTCATACCGGGTTGTGCAGGACTTATGGGCTGTTAACAAGATAACTGAGGATCTCTACCCTGTGGTGGCTAACCCGTACACCTTGTTAATGTGTTTAACACCAGAGCTAACTTGGTTTACTGTTTTAGACTTGAAGGATGCCTTCTTTTGCCTCCCTCTCCATGAAGTCAGTCAGAAAATTTTTGCATTTGAATGGCAAAATTCCAAAAGTGGATGAAAAACTCAGCTCACATGGACAGTCCTACCCCAAAGATGCAAGAACTCGCCCACCCTGTTTAGAGAACAACTTGCAAAGGATTTGGAATCCTGGGAAGCTCCACCAGGAGAAGGGAAAATGTTGCAGTATGTAGATGGCATCCTAATAGCTACCCCTACAGAAGAAGGGTGCGTGGCCTGGACGGTAAGCCTTCTAAACTTTTTGGAGCTTCAGGGATATAGAGTGTCGAAAAAGGCTCAGGTAGTAAAACAAAAGGTTATCTACCTGAGTTATGAGGTCAGTGCTGGACAATGGACTTTGGGGAAAGAACGCATAGAATCAATATGCCAAACCCTGAAACCTCAAGCAATAAAAGAGCTGAGAACCTTCCTGGACATGACGGGATGGTGCAGACTATGGATTTACAAATACAGAGTACTCGTGAAACCTCTGTATTCACTCATTACAAATGGAAGGAGAAGCCTTCAGTGGACAAAGGAAGCCACACAGGCCTTTGGTCAACTGAAAAAGGCCTTCATGTCAGCTTCAGCTTTAGGATTTCCAGATGTGAGTAAACCATTCTTTCTCTTCTCTCATGAGAAACAGGGAATTGCCCTGGGAATACTGGCACAGGACCTGGGTCCATAGAGAAGTGCAGTTGCTTATCTTTCTAAAGAGCTGGATGCAGCAGCCAAAGGATGGCCAGGTTGCCTCAGAGCAGTGGCTGCATTTGTACTGAACATTTAAGAAGCCCGTAAGTTCACCCTAGGCCAGAAAATGACTGTGTTAGTGTCTCATACAGTATCCTCAGTACTGGAAACAAAGGGTGGCCACTGGCTCTTCCCACAACGGTTTCTGAAATACCAAGCTATCATGGTAAAACAGGATGATGTAGAGATAGTGGTAACTAACATTGTCAACCTAGCCTCTTTTCTTAGTGGGAACCAAGGAGAACCAATTCATCATAACTGCCTAGAGACTATTGAAGCCACTTATTCCAACCACTCAGACTTGAAGGACACTCCATTGGATGATGCAGAAACCTGGTTCACCGATGGAAGCAGCTATGTTATCAATGGAAAAGGACAATGCTGGGTATGCAGTTACCACATCAAGGGACCTAATCAAATCAGGACCATTATCAGCAAGTACCTCTGCACAGAAGGCAGAAATAATTGCCCTGAGCCATGCATTAGAGTTATCAAAAGGAAAGAAAATAAATATTTATACAGATTCAAGATATGCATTTGGAGTAGTGCATGCCCATGGGGCTATCTGGAAAGAAAGAGGACTGTTAAATTCACAAGGGAAGAACATTAAACATGCACAAGAAATAATACAACTATTGGAAGCAGTCCAAATGCCTGAGAAGGTGTCAGTCATGCACATTAAGGCACATCAGAAAGTGAGCTCAGAATTGGAAGAGGGAAATGAGCTGGTGGACAGAGAGGCAAAATGTTGGAACCCAGGGCACAGGGAATATTTCTTTGCCTGTCCTGAGGGGTCCTGACTCCCAAGGAAGCACTGCCTTTAACCTTCACCCATGGAGAGGGCTTCCAAGACTTCGGGATGGATTGGAGTCTACAAGTGTGTGAAATAGATAATAGAAAATAGTGTAGATTGTCACAGGGTGAAAAATTTAGAGTTTTGGGATTTTAGTATAGAGGTAGATAGGAGACAAGATGGAGGATTTTGGGCGTTGTCTGAGCTTCTTCTTCTTCATCTACTCCATTTTCTGCAGTGTTGGTGGCACAGGGTGATTGATTGTGGGAAGTCACAGTGCAGAGGTTATGTGGACAGACATAGCCTCAGTTATTGGTAGAAAGGTAGAAATAAAGTACATTTTAAGAGTTAATTGGATAAAACAGCTTTAAAAGATCTTGAAACTGTTCATCTTGGGAACATATTTTGCTATACTTCTTTGTGCGCTAAGTCTGCTGCAGATGGCATGCCAAACTTCTGATAAGATAAAAATAAACAGCAACTTGAAGACCAAAAAAAGTCCTGTGTGTCTCTCAATCCTGGCACAGAACTGTTAAAAAGAGGTTTTCCCCCATCAGCGGAGCCTCCAGGGCCCTGAGGGGCCGCACAGCAAAAGAAGCAGCAAAAGGTGAGGTAACAGTAGAAGGAGCCTTAATTCCTGATGGTCAAATCTCCCTAGAAGGTAAGCCAGTGTATAATAAGAAGGATAGAAAGCTAAGTGAAGATCAAAAGGGAACATATAACCAGGAGGGATGGGCTGTTACAGCAGAAAAGAAAACTAGTTATCTAATAACCTCTTATCAGGCTTTATCATAGAGCAGAGCCTTGGGGCTCAGGATCTCAGTCCCCAAGGAGGGATCAGGTGCCCGAAGCCAAGCTAACTCAGGCCCACAGGCCGCGGGTCAAATCTCCAACAAGCATGGTGATATTCAGCTCTTATAGTGATTAGCCAGCTCTTAAGATTTCAGCTTGCTGCTAGGTAAGTTTGCCCTTGGTTCGAGGCTCCAGCAGACAGAGAGAGGAGAAGAAGCAGGCGTGAGCTTATTCCCCGGAGAAGGCTTTATTCGGGGGTCCGAGAAGGGTCTCAGCTCTCCTTCTTCTAAGTTAGTAGGGTACAGTATGCTACTTTTATAGCCTTGGCAAGTATCCAAGCTTGACCAGTGGCAAGGGGTTAGAGGGACCATAAGTGACCAATAGTAGGGTTAACAAGATATTGCCTTATATGGTTATAGGGATAGGTTATGGGGCGGATGTCCATGGAGTCAGGAAGCTTCTTTGCTGCTGTGTCAGCATTCCTATTGTTCAGATTCTCCATGGTGCTTTTGCTAAGCCTGTGGGGTTTACTACAGTTATCCCCTCCCATTTATTATGGCCATTAGTAAGAGAGGAACATCGGAAAACACACTGGGGAATTGATGCCTTGTATAATTATTTGATCGAAATAATCACTGCCAGGAACTTGTATGCCACTGTTACTCAAGTGGCCCAGCAGTGTGAACTTTGCCTCCAGACTAACCCCAAGAATACCCCTAAACCAAAACTTGGCCAAATTTGAAAGGGCCATGGACCTGGTCAGCAGTGGCAAATTGATTTTTCAGAATTACCAAGAAAAGGGGGGTACCGATATTTGTTAGTACTAACAGATACCTTTTCAGGATGGCCAGAGGCTTTCCCCACCAGGACTGCCAAAGCCCAGGAGGTAACCAAGGTGTTGCAAGAAACAATACCATGCTTTGGAGTTCCAGCCACAATATTCTCAGATAGAGGACCACATTTTATTTCAAAAGTAGTACAGCAGGTCAGTCAGCTTCTAGGCATAGATTGGGAATTTCACACGCCATGCCGTCCCCAGTCAAGCAGCCAAGTTGAGAAAATGAATAATTTGATCAAACAACAAATTGTGAGACTAGGGCAGGAGGTTAATTTGCCTTGGCCCCAGTCCCTCCTGCTAGCATTGCTGCAACTCTGGACTAAGCCCAGAACTAAAGAAAAGCTGAGTCCCTTCGAAATGCTTTGTGGGAGACCACATGGTGAGCAGAAAGGGATATCCACCCAAATTGGGGAAGAAAGACTGACTGCTTATATGGTAGCCCTATGCAGTAATCCATTGGTTTCTGGGCTTTATATGAGTCCAAATCCAGCTAGCTCTGGACTCTGGCCCATGTGGACTTGCATAGACGAAATAAAAGATGAGAAGCGCTCTTCTCCACGTGGGAACGAGTATCCTGTTTATTGGCTTGGGGCAAGACACTTCTGGTGACAGCGACCACCCAGGTAGAAAAAGAGACTGAACCACACCTGCAGTGGGGTTTTATACCCGAGGGGGATGGGGGCAGGGAAAGAGGACCGTGGCCAATGGGATGCCATTGGGGAGGGGCGAGGGGAGGGGCCACCCGTGGGACAGACCACCCGGGGATATAGAAAGGGGTGCATGGGGGAGACACCATGTGATGAGAAAGGGGGAATAATCTACATGACATACCATACTCAGTACAAACTTCCCATCACCCAGTGCAAAACAACAACTAAATAAACTATTTAGTACAATACAACAGCCCTAGGGAAGCAACTCAGAGAAATTGAAAAACGTGGCTGGAACTCAAGGCAGAGGGCTAGATGGACCAGTGCATGACATATTGTGGTGGTGTTTGCAGGGGTCCCAGGACAAGGGAAGAGACGATAATCTTGACTCCATGTTTCAGAAGGCTGATTTATTATTTTATTACATATATTATATGAAAAGAAAATGATATATTAAAACTATACTAAAAGAATAGAAGAAGGATTTCATCAGAAGGCTAGCAAGGAAAGGAAAAGAATGATAATAAAATCTTGTGACTGCTCACAGCCTCGACACAGGTGGCTGTCATTGGTTATCAAGTAAAAACAATTTCACATGCTGGGTAAACAGTTCTCCAGATCACATTCCAAAGCAGCAAAACATGGAGAAGCTGAAGCTTCTCAGCTTCTCAGGAGAAAAGATCTTGCCAAAAGGATTTTACATAAAATATGTCTGTGACAGCATGCAGCCTGGGGATTATGCGTATGTCAAGTCTCTTACAGAAAAGACTTTGGACCCACCGTGGGAAGGACTGTTCCAAGTGCTTCTCACCACTTTTACTGCAATTAAGATCCAAGAGCAGAATGCCTGGATTCCCCACTCTCGAGTGAAGAAAGCTCCTGAGGCTCCTTGGAGAGTAACACCAGGTGATAATGAACTGAAACTAAGATTCACTTGAACAAAAGTTTTAGCAATCTAGATTACAGGAATTTAATCAGGAAAATTGTTTAGTTAGTAACCTGAATTATGATCCAAGAACTCAAGAATACCTCTAGCCAGAATAATTCTCAGTGGCCTTGGCCCCAAGCTTTTCCTTGGTACACTGGATCCATGGGAGAATATTCTGATATAAAAAAATCTAAACCTATAAACTGTAGTCATGCACAACAACCAAGTATATGAAAGGCAAGAGTGGCAAAGACAAAGGTTATGGTCACTTCAAGGGACTATGGGAGAGGAAATTAGGATAGGGTGTCAAATGATTAATGGAACCGATCATAGGAAAGCAATCCAAATTAGTGTTTCAACCTCTCCCACAGACAAACACCAGGAAGTTTGTAGTCATTCAAGTGAATTAGACTGTTGGTATAGTTTTTTGTTAGCACAGACTGTTGAGGTGTTGTGTCTTTGGGCCCATGATTCTATTTGGCTCACCTTCAAATTTAAAATAAATGCCACAGCTGAGCCCATTACCCCAGCCCAAACCCAAATCACGCCACCTAGGCCCGAACCCAAAGTTTATAAAATCGGCCCATATGTAATAAGGAATACAGGCCAACAGCAGTTGTTATTTAATCCAGAACGGTGTCTTGAGCGTGTCGAATTACTAGTGCAAACTAACATCTCTGAAATTCAAACAGCCTGCTCTTCTTTCCTAAAGACATCCTTTGAGGGTTGGACGACATGGTTGCATAGGCAAGCATACACCAGGGGCAGAATGCAAAGCCATCTGACTGGAATATTAGGGACAGGGATGGGAGTTCTAAATGGAATTGATTCAGAAATATTAGTGAATAAATTGGCCACTGCAAGAAGTGATCTAACAAAATTAAAACAACCTTTACAGTAATTTTTGTTAGCATTGGGAACCAGTCAGTGGCAGGTTTCAAAAATATTACCAAGTTGGGAAAAAGCAGAAGACCAAGACCATGGATTAATAATAGATGCACTTGCTATGGTTCAAAATATGTCTCTGGCTTTTAGTTTTATACAGGCACAATTATGGTTGCAATCAACAGCTGTTTCAATTATAAGAGAAGGAAGTGAAGGAGCTTTTCCGATTGAGATTCGAAAAGCCGTTTGGGACAGATTTTGAAAAGAAATTTCAATCCTGGTGGACTTTAGGGAACTTCACCTATGACTCAATAGATAACATAGCTACTGCTTTTGTGCTCAGCGTAAACAATGCCACAGTTTACATTATTCATCCTATTATAGCATTACGGCTGAATCATGAGAAATCAGTGCTCTACCCTTCAGAACACAGGACGTGGGCATGAAGAGTAAATGAAAAATGGCAAACTGTGAATCTAGAATCTTGCATTACCCAGGAAGAATGGGTTCATTTGTGAGAGTAACACAATAGATGCTCAAGATATATGTCTTGATACTGAACAGGGTGTTTGTCACTTTGAAATTCATCTGAATACTAGTCAAAGGACTGTACTTGTATATATTGGTCAAGGTTGTGTGTGTTTGAGAACTGCATGTACTTTTATAGAAATAGACAAGAACAATGTAACTTTGCTCAGCAAGAGTAATTTTAAACTTTGTATTTGTAACATTGTTAAAATTTTAGGGTGTGACTTTCTGTATTTTGTACCAGTTGTGTCTCACCGGCTAATTAAATCTGACAATAAGATGTACCACAGGTTGTCACCCACACCTATTGAAATGAATCTCACTCTAATCATACAATTAATTAAGCATCAGGACCTTGTCAAAATTCTAAAGGAAATTCAGAAAACTGGAGAGAAAACTTTAATTACTGTCCATTGTGACGCAAAAGAAATAAACAATGTTCTGCAGAGAGTAAAACAAGATGCAAGTCACAATTGGTGGTGAAGCCCTAAAGCAGATAGCCTTCCAGAAGTAATGGGTTAAAACATAGAATGTGAGGTATGTAAAGCAGGGCCTAGCACTAGAACACACGGAGAAAGCACAGCACTAGGAAAACAGAGCAATGAATTAAATGAGAGGTAGAGCATCATGACAGGGGAAGAGATAGGTATAAGAGAAACTAATGGGCTAAGCAGGTTTAGAGCCAGCAATGTCGAAACGACCCTAAGGGTTTTGCCAAGCCACAGGATCTAAGCCAAATACACCGGGAATTGACCAAATTAGGAAAAGAGTTCAAAAGTTTAAAGAGGAAGACTCATCGGAAAGACCCCGTCTATGATGAAGGCAACAGGAACGACCACCTGAAAATTCCCCAAAAGAAATGTCTCCACCTACGCTCCGCCCACGCTCCGCCTACACCACGCCCCATATGAATATGCATGATTATGTATCTGATCTGATGTAATCCTATACCCAAAATTGTATATAAGGCTTGCTTTTGCTATGTGAACTCAGAAATCCATTTTGTGATTTCTCTGACGCGTCGTTAATAAAAATACCTCCTGCTTAATTGACTTAAGCTGAGTCTGATTAGGCAGTCACTCTGCCTGTTTGGGGCAAAATTAGGCATCATATCTGGCGAGCCAGGTAGGAGATATGGCACCAGACAGGAGATCCAAGCCTTAAGGGTCCTCTCCCGAGCCGGGTCCGGGGCCGGGGTCTTCTGGGCGCCCCTGACGGCTTTTCGTCGGGAGAAGCTCCTTCCCTGGACCGGTGCTCTCGGATGGACACTGGCTGCATCTCCTGCTCAATTAAGAGGTATTTTAATTGCCTATTGGCTTTAAGAGGTATTTGAATTGTTTGTTGGTTTTGGGATAAAGCGCTTTGTTTGGAAAACGAGGGTCAGACGTGACCGCTCGCAGGGTAAGCCGGAGGGACGCCTCGGTAAAAATCCCTGATTATACGGGTTAAAGTCCCGTAAATACAGGTTAAAGTCCCGTAAACGCGGGTTAAAGTCCCGTAAATGCGGGTTAAAGTCCCGTAGACGCAGGTTAAAGTCCTGCTACTGGGTTAGAGTCCCAGAAATAGAGATGCAGGTTAAAGTCCTGCTACTGGGTTAGAGTCCCAGCTACTGGGTTAGAGTCCCAGCATTTGGTTTTGTTAACGTAAAAAGAAAAAAAAAAGAAAAAAAAAAAAAAAAAAAAAAAAAAGAAAAAAAAAAAAAAAAAAAAAGCAAGGAAAAGAGAAAACGCAGGTTAAAGTCCTGCTGGAAGGAGTATTTGTTTATCTTGGTATCTTTGGTCTGTTTTTACTGTGTGGGCAACTGTTTTCAATATTGTATTTAATGTTATAATACTGTGGATTAAGGGTTGAAAACTAAGATTGCTTTCTGAGAGGTCTGTCAGCCGGTGATCCTTTTGCGTCTGTTCTATGTGTCCGTTGTAAAATCTTATAGGGGACGCTTTTATTACTTTCTATGTAAACAGATTGGAAATGTATGTGCATGAACTTGGGAACCCGGTATTTCACGGTCTATCGGCGACCTCTTGTGACCAAACCCGGTAAAACAGCCTGTTCTGACATAAGACCATAAGGTAGGAACCTCTCACTGTACGGGTGTGTGTGTGGAGTGAGTGAGACGCAGCATCGCTGCGAAACGAGAGCGGAGTCCCGATCCGCATTTCCTGGACGAAGCGAATGGAAATTGTGTGAATGAAGTGTTAAGGTATATTGGCATATAGTACTTGTGGAAAAGAGCACGAATACAGAGAATAGCCATGGGAAGCCAACAGAGTAAAGATATAAATATGAAAACCCCTTTAGGATGTATCCTAAGACACTGGAAGGACCTGGGAGGGATTCCAGGGGGAAACATAAGTAAAAAGACACTTCTTAAGTATTGTACACAATGGTGGCCCCTGTACCGTCTTGATGACGGAGAAAAATGGCCACCAGAGGGAACAACTAATTATAACACTATTTTGCAACTAATACTCCTCCTCCGCCGACTCAATAAATGGGATGAGATAATGTACGCAGACATGTTCTTCACCCTAAGGAATAAACCTGAGTGGCAAAAAGAATGTGAAATTAACGTAGCCCCTCAGGATCCCCTAGTACTAGCCCTGGAAAGGGATAAGAAGGGTCCAAAGCCCAAGGAACGTTGCTGTGATGCATGTAGTGGAAATGAGAAAAAGAAGGGTGTGGAACCTACCTGTTTTTATTGTCATAAAAAGGGGCACCTGCAAAGAAATTGCAAAAAGAAACAGCAAGATGAGAAAACTTCTCAAGAGAGTCAGAAAGGGCAAGGGTTTTGTCTAACGAAAAAGATCGAATTACACCTAGAAGAGCCCTTGATAATAAAGCTAAGAGTAGGTCCTCAGAGTGAAGAATTTGTATTTTTAGTAAATACAGGAGTTTCTCGGTCAACAGTGACAAAATTACCCCAGGGATGTGAAGTGAGTTGTGAGCAAGTTTCAGTAGTCGGAATTACAGGAGAAGCTTTCCCTGTTCCTATAATAAAAGGGGTGAAAATTGAAACAAATAACAAATTTGGAGTAAATGATTTATTGTTGGTACCAGAGGCCGAGGAGAATATGCTAGGCAGAGATCTAATAGTAGCCCTAAATTTACAGATAAAACCCTGTGAAGGAAAACTTGAAATTTATTCTTTACCTAAAGAAGATGATCTAGAAATTGATGACATGGGTTGGCTTTCAGGTGAAGTAGAAAAGTTTAGAGTGAAGGAGTCTAGTCCCTTTAGTCGCTCCTGGTCAGCGCAAGCTTGTGGATTTTAAAAGGGCGAAAAGGGACTATTTATACAGACTCCAAACATGCTTTTAGTGTAGTACATATTTTTAGAGAAATTTAGAAGGAAAGGAGACTTATAAACACTCAAAGGAAGGGGTTAATATATGAGGGGATAGTTCATATAAAGGAACACCAGAGGGGGAGGGATATTAGAGTCAGAGAAATAATTTGGCTGGTAAAAAAGCAAAAAGAGCGACCTTAAGAAAGGGAGATACTGAAATCATGACCTTACAAAAAAAAAAAAAATAGAAATTCAGCAGGAGACTCTTTTCCTTCCGCTACTAGAATTGGCAGCTATAAGGAAATTAGGAGCAACATTTAAGGAGGAAAAGTGAGTTTTTCCTGATGATAGAATTATGATGCCAAAACCAGTGGCACATTAGATCTTAGATAACTTGTATAGACGGACATACTGGGAAGCAAAAGCCTTTTGTGGTCACTTTTTAAAATGTTTTTTTTTGGATGTATGAGGATATTTGAAATTCAAAAGCAAATTACTCAGGTGTGTCTCACCTGTTAAAAGGTAAAAAAGAAAGTGTTTAAAGCCCTCCCTCTAGAAGATGCAAAACAGCCTAACGGCTATTTCCAAAGATCCAGGTTGAATTTGTAAAGTAAGTCGGTGGAAATATTTGTTAATTATAGTAGATCAATTAACTCAGTGGGCTGAAAGCACAGTTCAAACAGTACCTTTGATTAATACAGGAGCAACTCTGTCGGTTTTAAATCAGGAATTAGTACCTAAAAGTGATCAATTTGTACAATTTGTGGGAGCAACAGGCCAACCAGAAAAGCCTTACTTTTAAAACCCATTAAATACAATATTAGGAAACAAATGGGAATTCATCAATTCTTATATTTACCAAATTCACCAAAGCCCTTATTGGGAAGAGACCTATTGGAGAACCTAGGAGCCATAATAAAATTCAACAAAGATAAATTGGGATTTCAAGTAAGTGAAGAGCAACTGATTACAGCCTTAAGCCTAACAATCAGCTGTATAGAACCGAAACCTAAAAGTCACAATGTTGAGTGTATCCTGAGTGAGACATATCCATTAGTATGGGCTACCGATATACCTGGGAAATTAAAACAAGTCACACCTATCATTATTGAACTTATGCCTGGAGCAAGGCCGGTAGTTAGGAAACAATACCCACTGAGGTTAGAAGATAGAAAGGGAATTGATAGAGTGTGAATCGGATTTTAATGCACCAATCCTGCCAGTAAAGAAACCTAATGGAGCTTATAGACTAGTTTAAGATCTGAGAGCAGTAAACGAAATAACCAAGACATTACATCCGGATGGAGCAATTCTCCCACGATTTTTGGGAATTAGTTAGCCAAAGAATTAGAACAGTGGGAAAGGCCGCTGGGAGATGGCACCCTTCTGCAATACGTAGACGACCTCCTAATAGCAACAGTGACAGAAGAAGAATGCATTGAATAGACTATTTCCTTGTTAAACTTTCTAGGATATTGAGTCTCTCAACAGAAAGCACAGCTGGTGCAAAAAGAAGTGGTGTACCTGAGATACGAAGTCTCCAGAGGACAGCGATCCCTGGGAGCAGCTAGAAAAGAGGCCATCTGTCAGATGCCTAAACCAGGGACAGTGAGAGATCTGTGCACCTTTTTGGGGATGACAGGTTGGTGTCGGCTATAGATCTACCAGTATACTCGCTAAACCACTGTATGATTTTTTGAAGGAAACTAAGGACATTCTAGTTTGGACTCCTGAGGCAGAAGGGGCCTTCAAGAAGTTGAAGCTGGAGCTAATGAGAACACCGGCCTTAAGTCTCCCAGATGTATCAAAACCATTCTGGCTGTTCTCCCATGAACAACAAGGGATGGCCCTGGGAGTCCTAGCACAGCAGTTGGGAACACACAAAAGAGCTGTGGCCTACTTCTCCAAGCGATTAGATGAAGTAAGTAAAGGATGGCCAGGCTGTCTGAGGGCAGTGACCGCAGTGATAATTAACATAGAATAGGCCAGAAAGCTCACGCTGGGCCAAAAGGTGACTGTGTTAGTATTTCACACTGTATCGGCCGTGCTAGAACAGAAAGGCAACCATTGGTTGTCGCCTTCCAGATTCCTAAAATACCAGGCCATCTTGGCTGAATCACATGACATAACCATTCAAGTAACTAACATTGTGAACCCAGCTTCATTTCTAGAAGGGAGAGCCCCAGCAGAACCCATCGAACACGACTGCCTGGAAACAATTGAAGCCATCTACTCCAGTCACCCAGATCTCAAAGAAGAGCTGCTCGAAGATGCGAACAACTGGTTCTCAGATGGCAGCAGCTTCGTGAAACAAGGAGTAAGAATGGCTGGCTATGCAGTCACTACTACAGAAAAGGTAATTGAGTCAAACCCCCTGCCTGCAGGGACTTCAGCCCAAAAGGCAGAGCTGATAGCTCTGACCCGAGCCCTAGAATTGGCAGGGAACATGCAAATTAATATATGGACAGACTCTAAATATGCCTTTTCTGTCGTACATGCTCATGGAGCCATCTGGAAAGAAAGAGGACTGTTGACTACACAAGGAAAAACAGTCAAACATGCAGAAGAGGTTCTGCGACTGCTGGAGGCAGTCCAACTCCCAACACAGGTGGCCATAATGCATTGCAAGGGGCATTTGAAAGGCAATACTATTCCAGAAATAGGGAACAGGAAGGCAGATACAGAAGCTAAATTGGCGGCCACAAGAAATAGAGAAGCGGAAATAGCGGCCCTAATACCAGGGGAGCTGGATATCAATATCCAGCCAGATTACCAAGAATCAGATCATAGGTGGATTCAAAGGAATAAGGGCAAAATGCTAGAAAATGGTTGGGGTCGATTAGAAACAGGACAGTTAGTGATACCAGGAAACGTGATGTGGCAGTTTGTGAAGGCAGAACATGAGAAGGCCCATTGGGGCCTAGGTTCGCTTTACCAATATTTGCAGACCAGAATAGCAGGACCAAAATTATTTACTACTATAAAACACGTTACGTCCCAGTGTGAACGGTGTCTGAAGAACAACCCGAATACAAGAACCAAAGTACACCAAGAAGCCATAAACCGAGGCAAATTCCCAGGTGAGGTATGGCAAATTGATTTTTCTGAACTCCCAAGAAAAGGGGGGGTTTCGGTACTTGTTGGTATTAACTGACACATTTTCTGGGTGGCCTGAAGCATTCCCCTGTAAGACAAATAAGGAAAGAGAGGTAACTAGAGTACTGTTGAATGAAATTATTCCACGGTTTGGGGTACCGAAGAGCATTTCTTCGGATAGAGGTACACATTTCTGTGCAAAAGTAGTGAGAGCAATAAGCAAAGCATACAAATCAAATGGCAATTGCACACGCCCTACTGTCCACAGGCCAGTGGGCAAGTGGAAAAGATGAATCATCTTATCAAACAGCAAATTGCTAAAATATGCCAAGAGACTAATTTGTATCAAGCTTTGCCTATTGCTCTGCTGAGACTGAGAGTCAAGCCAAGATCGAAGGAAAAGTTAAGTCCTTTTGAAATTCTGTATGGTAGACCTTATGCTATGCAAGTTGTAAATGGAGATGTCATAGACCAGATCGGTAATCAATACATTTACGATTATGTAATTGCGGTGGGGAAACAGTTTGATAAGAATGCTACTGTGATGATCGAGCACCAACCTAAGCAACCTGATTGTAAATTGCATCCGTTTAATTCCGGTGATTGGGTGTATGTTAAGAATCTTTTAGGAAAACCCCTACAAGAAAAGTGGGAGGGACCTTTCCAAGTGCTGCTGACTACCTTCACCGCGGTTCGGATCAAGGAACGACCTACGTGGATCCACTATTCACGGGTCAAGAGAGCTCCGGAAAACAAACAAGAGGAGCTTAAACCTGCCCTAGATGTACAGACTTCTGAGTCAGCTGTCTCCGCAGGATCACGTGAGAATCCAACATAAACTAACATTGACTTTGCCAAAACCTTTATCTCTCATAGCAGAATTTAATGCCGAAGCTAGAGCTGCATTGCGTAGCACGCCAATACAGTGGACAGGGTGGGTTGAAACATACAGTCAACAAGGACCTGACCCACAGGACCCTATTCACGATCAGCCGTGTTTTGAGTGTGAGGAAAGAAATTGTGTGGGACTAATTAGATTTCTTTGTGGAAGTTGTGATAGAAAATTTTGGAACGTACAAAGTTGTTTACTGGACCTCCAATGTTATGAGTGTAGCTGCAAAGAAGCAAGGGAAAATGACGACTATTTGGCCTTAGAGAAATTCGCCAACAGACCCATTTTAGAGGCTAAGGAATTGTTTGAAGCTCCCGAACAAATTGTATTAAGGTGGTGCCATTGGAAAGTACACCGCTGGTTACAATATTGTTTGAAACTTAGTCGTTCTAAGGTTTTATCGACCCGTTGCTATTCCTCTGTCCCACGACATCCACTAACAAGTGACCAAATTGGACCCTTTAAAAAACAAAGAGATTTAGACACTGAACTAGAAAAGGTTATTTTACGAGTAGAACAAATTCACATCAAGCAACGAGAGCGCCAAAAGAAACAGAATTGACAGCCAGACATCATGACCCCGACTCCTCGATAAGTATAGCTCTTCCCCAAGACTCTTCCCCAATAGACCCATGGTCTCATGCACATCAGTGTATCCACCCGGAATTGAGAATGAGCGGACCCTATTTCGAGGTTTATGCCTTACGTAATAATCAGCCATATGCAAGTGAAGTATGGGATCAGCCCTCCATGATAGCATACAAGGATTTTCCATGATAGCATACAAGGGAGACCAAATCCAAATTAGGTGTCGAGAGCTTGACCCAGCAGAAGGAAGAGAAGGAAAAACAAGGCGGCTGGTATTAACAATTCAACCCTCGATGCCAGCCTCTGAACATAACCTAATTACCTTTAGTCTAGTGAAAATGGGCAAGCCTATTGCCTAGACTCAGCAAAAGGGCCCAATTTCGTGTCAGTGGAGTGACTTCAGAGAAGATCCACCTGGATCACAACCCCGAAACTCGGTGATTTATAGAGAAGATTCACTTGGGGAGCTACACCCTCAAAACATAACCTATAACCCTCACCCCCTTCTCCATTCTCCGGGAGAAATTGTAGCATCTAGTGGTCCTGAGGAAGAAAAAGCACAGTGTGAGATGGCATTTAGATTAGATCAGTCAATGACGTTCACATGTGATCTAGTGGTCCTGAAGAAAGAAAAGCACAGTGTGAGATGGCATTTAGATTAGATCAGTCAATGACGTTCACATGTGAAAGGGAGTTGAAAACACTGGGACGGAGTTTTAGCTTCCCCGGGCGTGCTGTCGAATATAAATAGAATTACCAAGAGACGTGATCCCATTGTATCCAGATCTAGACTTGCCCCAAGAAACCACCCTACCAGTGGAATGTAAAGCAGTACATAACCTAACCTTTATAGGGCCTCAGGTGATAAGAAAATCTAACGAACTAAAATTATTGTTAGACCCCACTTATTCCCTGAAAAAGGTGCAAATGAACATTCACACCGATATTACTTATTTGCAAAAAGATTGCCGACCATTTATACAGCAAAGCCTTAAGGGATGGAATGCATGGCTAGCGACAAGGTCTCATCACAGAAGAACAAAAAGAGATCTAAGTAGATGGATTGGCACCAGATTTAGCATAGTAAACACAATAGATCAAGAAGTATTAGTAAACAAATTAAGTACCGTCACATCGAGCTTAAGAAAGCTTAAGATGCCCCTCAGTTCATCCATGCTTACATTAGCTGAAACACAATCGCTAGTAGTGAAATTACTAACCATGGTAGCAAACCATACTGCAGAGGATTTTGTAAAGCTCACTGACTACACAGGGGAACTCAGCAGAGACGTTGCACTCGCTATCCAATGCTCTCAGACGCAACAATGGGTACAATCAGTAGCGGCAGGAATAATGAGGGAAAGAACGTCAAGTATATTACCTCAAGAAATAAGAGAAACAATATTAAAGGACAATCACACTACACAATTTGAGAGGGACCATCAGGCTTAGTGGCAACTAGTGAACTTCACTTATGAGCCTCAACAGGAACACATTGAAGCTTATGTCCTCACCATTAGTGCGGCAGAGGAAAGAGCTATCTTTCCCATCCTCACTCTAAGGACAATACACCAAGAAGTCGTTGTCAGGCCAATAAACCATAACGTCTGGGCCAGTTATGATTACACCAAAAATAGGTGGCAATCGGTTAGCACAGAAGCATGTATCCCTAGAGGACAATTAGACTATGTTTGCGAAAATGCTGTGGTAGAAGCCAAAGATTTATGCTTAGATGCTGAAAATAGTGTATGTACCTTAGAAATGCTTCCGCATGATAGAACACAATCACAAGTTTACTATATAGGAAATGGGTGTGCTTGCGTAAGGACGGCTTGTGACAACGTCACTATAGATAATTGCCAAGAAGAGACTAACAATACTAACTTTTGTGTATGTAACTTTACCAAGATCATAGGTTGTGATTTTCATTACACCGTCCCAATAACTACCCAACAGCTAATTAACGCAAATTTCAACCTATATCAAGAAATACCGAAATTACAAATAGGGATGGACGTCAAGATTCTCAAAGCAATGCTTGCACACCCTGAAGTAAAGAAATTGGTGCAAAAGGTGAATCAAACAACTAAACGAATAGTATAGCAGATAAAACACAATTCAGAAAGAATAAAGAATGTCCTGACTGAAGTAGAACAAGTAGGCCAGCATCACTGGTGAGACATCTTTACAAGATATTCCCCAACAGCTACACCGGTCTTCCATTACCTGGTGCACCCAATGCTAATAGTAATTGTAGCTTTGTTATTACTAACTCTTACAAACATTTGTTTGTGGTAGAGACTAAGGAGCATAATGAAAAGGACCCAAATGATTTGGGCAATAGTACGAGCCTATCAGCGTCCTGTGGAACCAGAACTTGACGAAAGAATTCGTAAGTTACAAGAAAAGGGGGGAAATGAAGCCCTAAAGCAGATAGCCTTCCAGAAGTAATGGGTTAAAACATAGAATGTGAGGTATGTAAAGCAGGGCCTAGCACTAGAACACACGGAGAAAGCACAGCACTAGGAAAACAGAGCAATGAATTAAATGAGAGGTAGAGCATCATGACAGGGGAAGAGATAGGTATAAGAGAAACTAATGGGCTAAGCAGGTTTAGAGCCAGCAATGTCGAAACGACCCTAAGGGTTTTGCCAAGCCACAGGATCTAAGCCAAATACACCGGGAATTGACCAAATTAGGAAAAGAGTTCAAAAGTTTAAAGAGGAAGACTCATCGGAAAGACCCCGTCTATGATGAAGGCAACAGGAACGACCACCTGAAAATTCCCCAAAAGAAATGTCTCCACCTACGCTCCGCCCACGCTCCGCCTACACCACGCCCCATATGAATATGCATGATTATGTATCTGATCTGATGTAATCCTATACCCAAAATTGTATATAAGGCTTGCTTTTGCTATGTGAACTCAGAAATCCATTTTGTGATTTCTCTGACGCGTCGTTAATAAAAATACCTCCTGCTTAATTGACTTAAGCTGAGTCTGATTAGGCAGTCACTCTGCCTGTTTGGGGCAAAATTAGGCATCAGTGGGATTCACTTTTTGGATGGTCGCCCACTGCAACTGGGATCCTAAATACATTATGTCACCCCATCATTGTTTTACTAATATTAGTTGGTATAAGTTTAACACTGTCTTTTGTAATACTTATTTGGAATTGGAGACTTACAGTGAATAGCAATATTAACCTCTTTATCCCAAGTACATGGTAAAGCATTAGAAGACACATATCATAAGGATAAGAATTTATACTAAGTAAAAGAATTTACTACTTTATTAAAAAGGAAGGACTGAAACATGGGGTCAGAAACTAGAGGATATATATTAATCACAGAAATTAGAAGGTAGTGATTAAGAATAGGCGCATAGATGATGGACATTGCTTAATATTTGCTGCATCCTTAGTTATGTGAGAAAGGAAAGGAATACAGGAAAGGAATACCTGCAAAACAGTAAGAAAGAATGCAAGGATGCCTGATAAGGGGAAGGATGTTTATCAAGAACAGGATACAGTATGCAAGGATACTGAGATAATGAGGCTCCTTGGGCCCCTGAAACCAGATGAATGTGGATTCATGGCTTGGACAGTGGCCAAAAGATCAGTAAGCATGCGCAATGTGGCAGGGTCAAAAAGTCAACCCTGAGGAAGACAACTTTACTTCATCCCCTATGACCCCCGAGACCTCAGAGACAACCACCAGAGAAAACTGCGCAGGGACCACCAGAGACAACTGTGCAAAAACGACTGATAAGATGATTAACATATGAAGCAGAGAGGGAGGGGAGCCAGGAAATGATCTGTTGTGGAACTTAATGCATATGTAACATTCTATGGGATAAAAGAAAACCTGAGTATACCATGAGGTACATGTCTTTGTGGAGATATCCCCATGCTTCTGGCCTGAACAAAAGCATACCTACTTTAAACTCATTTTATCTTTGAGTTTTAGAGTCTCTCTCCAAGTGTCACTATGACCTAACCACCTTGTTAACCAGACCATGGCAGTATGTACCACATCCAGTCTTTTCTTCTTCAGATCTTGAACACTTCCAGGCATGTGGCAGCCACAACTTCACTGATCAACCTCTTTTAGTGTCTTACCACTCTCACAGTAAAGAATTTTCCCCTAATATCTAATCTAAACCTACCTCCTTTAATTTGAAGGCCATTGCCCCTTATCCTATCATTACATACACTTGCAAAGATCGCTATCCAGCTCTTTTATAGGCCCCCTTTAGGTACTGGAAGTCTGTTATAAGGTCTCCTCAGAGGCTTCTCTTCTCCAGGCTGAAAAACTCCAACTCTCTTAGCCTGTGTTTATAGGGTGTTATAGATACATATTATAATATTGGCTTTTTGCAAATATTAAAATGAATATTATATGTGTTATGTTGGAAAGTTGTGCTGTATTAATATCTTTTAAGTAGTGTGGTAAATATAGTTTTTAGGCTATAGCATAATATTAAAATAGAAACTATGTGATATAAGATACTTTTTGTAACTAGCTCAAGGAATGGAAAAGAGAACCAAGAAATTATTCGCATTATCCTAACTGGATGGAGATAACAGGAGCAGACAACAATATTCCAAGAGAAGAATTATTGCCTCCTTATCAGGAAAGCTCAAACTTCGAGGAACCAAGAAGACTGATTTACAAGATGAGGGGGGGGGGAGGCTAAAATTAAGCAGAAACACCCTAATGTGAAAGGAATGTTTGAATCATGCATGAGGTATATGAATATGCAATCGGCTATTGCTTTTAAGCGGTAATCCTTTTGTTAGCAAGGTGTGCTTTGTGGCAGAGTGCCAGGCACTCGGACATCTGTAATTCTTTGCTTTTTATTGTCTCTTATTGTCCTAATTTTTATTACTATTTTCATTACTATTAAACTTATAAAATGTTTAAAAAAGTGAATGGTATTTTTCACATAGGGGAATGTTGCTGTTGAGTCAGGGAGGGAAAGAAAGACTCCAGTATTCAGACGGTGAACAGAAGGCGTCTAATAGAAAGTAGTGCGTCTTTTATAACCCGACTCGCTAAGCTGAGACTTGATTGGTCTCAAAGTGAAAACCTCTCACACTATTGGTGAACTATGAATAGCACACTCTGGAGAATCATATCTATAAACAACAAGTGCAGAAAGAGAGATTATAATTAATTTTTTTCTCTAAGTTTCCCAGGCTCAGCCTGGGAGAAAGTATCTCTGTTCTTTTTTCGACTAAACTGAGAATATCCACAGGGGAAGCTTTTGCTTTAGCAAACTGTCTTTATCTCAACCCATGGGGTTTTCCCCTGAAATAAACAGGGCCAGGAGACTTTCTCTCCTTTAATGCCTTTATTAAAAAGTGATCAGCTCAGGATTGGGCAGCTCGGCAGGGCTGCAGTCTCCCGTCGTCTCTCCCAGGGTGACTCAGAGGAGGAGGATATGCCCAGCTCTGTCCACTAGGGGCAGAGCTGGGGATCACGTCCTCGTGGGAACCTTTTAGGGCGTGATGATCCCTTCGTTGTTACTTTTCCCGGCACCGTCTCCCTCAGTCTCGGCGCTGGGGACAACTCCCATGGTCAGGGCGAGAGGGACTCCGAAGGTGTTCCGCATCTCTGCAGGCTCAGCACTTGGCTCCTCATGTCCAGACATCACTCCAGTCTCTCAACTCTTATTTGGCTGGGTTTTTTTTGAGGTTTTCTCAGTACGTTTGGAGCCGTAGTCCCCCACAGCATGCTGGTCCTGGAGTCACTTTGCATAACCCCCCCCCCCAGGTCTCTTCTCCTCACTGTTCGGGAAGGTCCCCACCCATTACTGTCTCGGAGAAGGGCCATTACCTCGCTCCAGCCAGGGCTTTTACTAATACAAAAACAACCATTAACAACAACGACCCGTAATTACCATAATACAAACAGCAGCCTGGCAATAGTCATAGCTTTTTTCTCACAGAAAGAAATCAACTTAATTTTTGTTCGTAACAGTCCCCCCTCTTTTTCTTTGATCGAGCTTCAATTTTAAGCTCTCATCACCTTACAATTTTTTTGTTTTGAATCGACTGTAAATTTCTTGTGCACTTTGGTAATCATGGTTACTTAACCTTGTTACTTTCCTTTATTTCTTCAGGTTGGTCTGCACGGCAAACACTATTTTACTGAAACAGATAAGCATAGTAAAAAGAGCAATCTTCGAAGTACACACACAGCAAGAAAAACTACCTTTTCCCATACACCTTTCTGAAAATCTCCAGGTTCTCCCACCAACTGGGATCAAGTGTAGGAGTTTGTTCTTGATTATTTACACATGTTAATCTTTTTATTTTGCTTGAAATGTTCCTAATGATTGAATTCTTTATTTTTAATACTGCCTGGAGCCGGATGACTTTGTTTAACATAGATATTGGGATCCGAACTCGGCTTTTACAATTTTGGATTTTCTCAATTTCTATTTCACTTTGCTTGTTCTGTTTAATTTCTCCCAAATCATTATATATAGGAACTCCCAAACTTGATCCACTTTCTCTGGGTAATAAGAAGAAAATTGGTTTTATCACTCTAGCGATGCAGCTGCCAGACCAGTCTCCTGACAACTTGGTGTGTGCTGTGGTATCAGAGATCAAACATAGGGGTTTAGAGCTCCCGTGAAATGTGTTCCAAAAGGGTTTTATCTCTTTTCCAGTACACTCATAACATTCATAAACTTCATGGTGATCACACTTGTCTCTTTCCTTTTTTTCAACAGACTCTAATTTGTTTGGATCTCTTGGGATCCACTGGGTGGCTGAATACTCCACTGCTAAATACTTGCTACAAACAATTTTTATTACCATTTTCACCATTTCTTTTCATTTTACTAGATCTGCTGAGCTTATTTCAGCAGCATCACATTCAAAACACAACCAGGCTTCCCCCATAGGGCACTCTCCTAGGAGTGGCTGCCTAAAAGTGGCAGTATTGTATGCTATCCAATACATTCTCTTATTTTTCTGATAAAGGACCAATTGGGAGAGGTTAACACAATCAGGGTTAGAACTGATGTGGACTCTCGACAGGGAGCTCACTTCCTCCTCATAGAGGGGTTGGTAGCATTCACTGCACGGCTCTGCTGGGCTCCCCAGAGCACCACCAGCAATCAGAGCCATCATTACTACCCTTCCCAAGAGTCCAGTATGGGTCATCTCACACAGCCTGCCCACCCGGCCTTGCCTCTTGGGGAATTTTACTGAGAAGAAACTTCCAAGCTCCTAAGAGTCTCTTCTACCCGCTTCTCTGGTTAAACCTCTCTTGGTCTGTTCCCTACCAATTTTGGTTTCCGACCCCAGGGGAGTGTTCTGTAGAGGATTAACCTGGAGTCTTTAGAAATAAATTGGGGAACTTAAACCAGAATTACTTATTTACAGTCTTAAACTCTTTACCAACACAGTTTACACAGAACAGTCTTGAAACATTTTAAGCAATGTTAGAACTCTTGATACCAATTTTTTTCCACACAGTTCAGTCTTTTTGACTCTTCCTTCTGAGAGTCAACTTTAAATCACAGTATACTCAGGTGAATTAACTTGTGATGTGGATGAATCCTTATCCAGTGCCCAGACGTGAGTGGTGTGGACTCTGGCCCAATGCCAGAGGGAAAAACTGGGAGTCTGGCCCAATGCCAGGAGAATGGGGTGGAGTCCGGTCCAATGCCAGAATGCCAGAGGGCAAAAACCTGATGTTGAAACCTGGTCCAATGCCAGGGGGTGAGAGTGATGTGAGTCCAACATTTTCCTTTTGGTCTGCACAGTCGAATTAGTAATGAAGAGTACCTGAAACGGCCTTTCAAACACAGGCATTAATGGTCTGCTATTTAATGATTTTATCAAAACTCAGTTTCTCTGTTTAATGTTATTGGTTAATTTCTCTTTTTCCATAGCTTGCATGTTTCTCTCATCAACTTCTACATACTCTGTATTTTGCAAGGAGTTGTATTTCTCAGATAACTTAACTCCCAAAGTACTTTTATTCCCCTATTTTTCTGTGTATTTAATTCACTGGTTTTCTGTTCTATTTTTCAAGATCTTATCTATTTATGTCTTGCTTCTGTTTCTTACTTTCACTTACAGCCTAAATACTTCTTTCAACCCCTTACACTTATTTTTTTTTTCTTACACCATTCTTCTACACAATACACTTCCGTCTAAGGAGATGTGGTAAAACTTATAATGCACAATCTACATTACTTCTATTCTAATTTGTCTGTATTCACTCTCACACACTCCTTCACACCCTCAAGACACAAACTGGATCCTTATTGCTAGAAAATCACAGGTCCCTATAGCCTCCCTCTCACCTTGGGGCTGGCCCACAGGTCTCAGCATCCCTGGGCCTCTTGGAAGGGCCCTGGCTCTGGTTGCCTCTGGTGCACATTCACCTCTGAGGCTGTCTGCGTGTCGCTCACGCTCTTACAGCTGCGGCTCCCTCACACATCTGGGGAACACTAGTCTCGTTTGCAGGTCACACACACACGTTGGCCACAGCCCCCTTCCCACCTGCCCAGGAAGTTGAGGCTGACTGTGCTTGTGACTCACTCTCACACACACAACAAGACAACAAAAAGGTACCTTTTACTTTCACATCACTTATTACATGATTAGTTTTACTGGCCAGTTTTTGTACTATTGGATATCTTTTCTACCTAGCTGTTTTTGTCTAACTTCAGATGTTACTTTGTTGAGACAGGACTTATCTGCTCCTGTATCAACCAAAAATTCAAATTCTTCATTTAGGGGTCCCACTTCAAAGTTTACCAAGGGCTCTTCTAGATGTTGCATCGGGTCCCCTAAAGTGTAAAGCCCCTGACCCTCTAATTGTCACCTCTAAGGATCTTCCCTAAATTATCTTGTTCCCTGGCTATTGCTGAATCAAAACTAAACTTTCTACAAAACCTCCTGACGTGTCCTGCCTTTCCAGAGTAAGAGCAATGTCGTTCTCTCAAAGGGCCTTGAAGTGTCTCCATCCCTCTTGTACCTGTCAGTACTGACCTATCCTTGCCTCCTCCTGGTGGTGGACCCGCCCACCCTGCACTTTCTCTAGCTACAGCAACCATCACCTTAGCCTCGGCCTTTGCTTTTTCTTCCTCCCTCCCTAAATACACCTTCAATGCCTCTTTTAATAAATCATTTATGTCCTTCTCTTGCCAATCTTCCATCTTTTCCAATTTTCTCCTTATATCAGGCCAAGATTTGGTAACAAATTGGACTTTTAGTAGCATTTGACCTTCTAGGGTTTCTGGGTCTATTCTAGAGTACAACTGGAAGTTCCGCTTTAGGCCATTAAGCCAGGCAGCAGGAGCTTCATCTTTCTCTTGTGCACCCTCAAATGCCAATTGGGTATTAGTTCCTTTGGGAACTGACTCTTTGATCCCCCGTATTATCAAAGACCTATATTCCCTCATGGCCTTCCTCCCGTCCTCCTGGTTAGGGTTCCAGCTGGGATCCGTTAGTGGCAATTACTGTTCACCTGATGGCATCTGGGGTCCTGGACTGTTATCTTTCTCCCATATTCTTATGCCAGCCGCCCTAATCATCTGGACCTCTTCTGGGGAAAATAATATACTCAGGATGGAATTAATCTCCCCCCAAGTGTAGATATTTGGACCTAGAAATTGATCCACTTGGTTGGCTATGCCCACTGGGTCCTCAACTAAATGCCCCAACTCTTTCTTGAATCTTCTCACCTCAGAAGCAGTTAGGGGAACATTCACAAAGCCAACACCTCCCGCTACTCCTCCCATAGGAACCTCTCTGAGGGGAAACAGTTTCTCCGCCTTGGCGGTCTTGGATCTGGTGCTACAGTACGGCCCATCCTCAGATGCCAAACTACTTTGAGGGATATCTGGGTTACCCTGAACTCTCTGCCCATCAGCAGGTGTATTTGCTGATAGATGTTTATCGGGCAAGGAGGCATTTGTGTCCCAACTAGGAGGAGGTAAAGGGACACCAGTAGTAGGGGGAGAAGAGCCTGAGTGGATATTAAGTGGAGCTGGAGAAGGGGTGGAGAATGCAGCAGGTGGAGTAGGCGCTTGTGGTGGTGCAGGAGGAACTGGAGGAGCTGAAGTTGGTGAGGGAGTGGTTACTGGGGGAGATACTGGGTTTTTCATAGGGGAAGGTGAAGAGGTAGAAGGAGGAGTTTGAGCAGGTGGTAATGAGATGGCAGCCAGGGGAGGAACCGGATCTGCCATTTGAGGTGCTTGAAGAAGAGGATTATAAAGTGGAGGGGCAGAAGGAGGCAAATAATCCCAGGGGTCCCATCTTTTACTAGTTCCATCATCCCTTCCTTCGTTTCCCTCCTTCTTCTTCTGTACCTTACAAATTCGCACCCCTTTATCTTCAACAGCGCTCTTTACCCAGCAAGATACATACAATAATTGCTCAGGATCAGTATCGCCTCGAGCTGTCAGATAATTATTTAATTGTTGGCACATCCACTTATCTTTTGTCCCACACCAAGGCCATCCTCCTTGCACCTCTAATTCCGGCCACGCTTCCATACAATAATGGATCATTTTCACTTTATCTAATCCCTCCGTGGCCTCTATAGAATCCCATTTTACTAACAGTTCTCCCAAGGGACTATTGGGATGTATATACCTCAGTCTCTTGCTGGTCTTTTTACTATTACACCCTCTCATTTTTCATGTCTCGATAGTAAAAAATTTCCCAAAGGTGCCTCTACTGACCAGGAATTTCAAAACAAACCTTGTTTGAGGAGCTTCAGCCTCCTCCACCGAACTTCAAATTTCTGCCTGATGCTCAGGACTTTATACTGAAACAACTGCCCAATCTCTTGATTGCCCAACTTCCCAGCGTCAGGTCTTACATCTATCGGGACTTGAACACACGAAGCCTCGGCCAAGAATCCGGGTCGTGCCTGACTCCCTCAGTCAGGAAAAACAACTGCCTGATTTTTTTAGTTTGCCTAACCTGCCAATTTTTAGGCTTCACCGTATCAGGACTTAAAAGCAAACCGCAGCCTCCTTCGCTGGGGTTTGTGCCTGACTCCCTTTGTCAGGGCTTACTTTGCCTGCAGGGCTTGTGAGCTACCCGAATCCTTTTCCAGGACTTACAAATCTTACTCGAATGCTTCTCGAGACTTACAAATCCTACCCGAATCCTTCTTGGGACTTACAAATCTGCCTGACTTCCCTTTGGCGTGCCACTCATACAACTATTCCCTCCGCACGCCTGGAGGGGGGGGGGGCCCTTTTTCCCCCTTAGGAGACGGCTCACTCACGCTAATTCCAAGCACTTCCCCCTGTTTCCGGCCGGCTTTCTCGCGAAAGCTCGGAAACACGGTACTAAGGGGCCCGGCTGCCGGCCCTCCTCTCACTCACACACACATGCGCACGTCTCCCACTCCCACCACCGGATTTCTCACCAGTCCGGTGCTCCGGTGCTCCTCTGTGTCGCTGCTCCTGAGCCGATCCCTCTGGTCCTGATAGCCAGCTAACCTTGAGGTCCAAGATGGCCAGTCTTGACATCCTCTTGCGGCGTGGCTATTCCGGACGAGCGCCCCAGCTGAAATAAACAGGACCAGGAGACTTTCTCTCCTTTAATGCCTTTATTAAATAGTGATCAGCTCAGGATTGGGCAGCTCGGCAGGGCTGCAGTCTCCCGTCGTCTCTCCCAGGATGACTCAGAGGAGGAGGATATGTGCAGCTCTGTCCACTAGGGGCAGAGCTGGGGATCACGTCCTCGTGGGAACCTTTTAGGGCGTGATGATCCCTTCGTTGTTACTTTTCCCGGCACCGTCTCCCTCAGTCTCGGCGCTGGGGACAACTCCCATGGTCAGGGCGAGAGGGACTCCGAAGGTGTTCCGCATCTCTGCAGGCTCAGCACTCGGCTCCTCATGTCCAGACATCACTCCAGTCTCTCAACTCTTATTTGGCTAGTTTTTTTTGAGGTTTTCTCAGTACGTTTGGAGCCGTAGTCCCCCACAGCATGCTGGTCCTGGAGTCACTTTGCATAACGCCCTCCCCCCCCGGTCTCTTCTCCTCACTGTTCGGGAAGGTCCCCACCCGTTACTGTCTCGGAGAAGGGCCATTACCTCGCTCCAGCCAGGGCTTTTACTAATACAAAAACAACCATTAACAACAACGACCCGTAATTACCATAATACAAACAGCAGCCTGGCAATAGTCATAGCTTTTTTCTCACAGAAAAAAATCAACTGAATTTTTGTTCATAACAGTCCCCTCCCTTTTTCTTTCCCTGTCCTTCTGAGGGCAGGAGTGATAGAGATGCTTATTGGGCATCTGGCATTCAGCCAATTTAACCCACCATGGTCCTTTTTGGCATCTGTCCAGGGTAATCCAAAATGTTATTTTATTCCCTATCCATCTTGTGCCCAAAATTTTTAAGGTCTTTTTAGGACCCTGCAGCCAGAATTTCTTATGTGTAGAGAAGCACCACGCGAAGATACAGATGCCCCAGCTGATGCCTCAGAGCAAAACACCGCAAACCTCAGCCCAGCCACCACCCCAAGCAGCCTTTGCCAGACCACAAGCAGTCCTGGCTGGACGGTTGCTGACCTATGTGCAGCCACTCCAAGCAGTGCAGGACAGGACATATCAAACAATAGCAAAATAATGTTACTTGATTCATCTGTTCATTTGCTTTCCACAGGAGTTTTTGGAGCACTGGGACAGCATATGCATGGTTTGATTACAGGCAGATCTTACACCTTGATAACAAGGTTGTTTGTTCTCCCTGGGGCTATTGACTCCATGGACCCCACAGCCACCCTGTGTAGTCCCGGCCAGGAGCAATATAGCCCAAATTATACTTTTTCCAGTAGCACCTCTATCTGCACCTCCGACAGCTGAACAGAGGGAGGGGATTTTTGCTTCTACAGAGGTCCCACAGACTTTTTGGACACAACGGTATTACATCTCAGTGTCCCACATGCCAATGCAAAGGGACTCTGAAAGGCAGGTAAAAAATTACATCAGGACTGCTCAATACTGGAGCAGAGGTGACTGTTATCTCAAAAGGCCAACTGGCCATTGATGACTGTGCTTCAGGGACTCTCCAGCTTGGGTGGAAATAGCGAAAGCCTGCAAAGTCAACACTTGGTGTGAATAACAGGGCCTGATAGGGGGATTACCACAGTTAAACTTTTTGTGCTGCTTGTCCCCCTGGTTTTGTGGGGGAAGGACATTGGGACACTCAACACTCGCACAATGGTCCCTGGCTGAACTATCTCAGACACTTTCAAGCATTGGAAGGAGCAGCTCAGCTACCATAGTGACAGTTGATACAGATCTAAAGCCCTGAGGGACACCTAACCCTAGTCAAATTTCCACTTACTTGCCTTTCTTTAAACAATGTATTTTGTTGTGAATTTTTCAGTCAGCTATTTAGTACTATATAACTCAATTTTTATTGTTTTAGCCTTCAGTGTTTATATCCCGTTATTTTATTAAGTCAAAATTAAATCTGTCCTACAATCAATCTTTATAAGCTGCTGCAGGGCGTGCGGCACCCCCGCCTGGCACCAGCCAGTGTTAAAACTGACCTTCTAATGTTAGTAATTTGTGATTTGTAATTTTTAACAGGATTATTACTAGAAAAATTCAAAAGTGTTTGTATAGAGGTGGTGTGTAACAAATGCATATTTTTATTGGCTTTTCACAAATATTAAAATGAATAATATATGTGTTATGTTAGAACGTTATGCTGCATTAATTTTCTTAAGTAGTGTGTAAAATATGGTTTTAGATTATAACAATGTTAAAAGACAAACCATGTTATGTAAGATACGTTTTTTAAAAGAGAGGAATGAGGTACTCCCACAGAGACAGCAGCCACAGGACACCTGAATCTTTCAGAGAAAAAGAATTTATTGCTTCCTTATCAAAAGAAACTAACTTCTGCCCACCTCGCTCAGTCCTGAAGATGCCGTCAGGATTAAGAGGAAGAAGTTGACGATGACCAGACAGAATCCTTTGTTTGAATGGAATTTATGCATCATGTATGAGGTGTATGAATATGTAACAGGCTATTGTTTTTAAGGGTTAATTCTCTGTTAATGTGTGTCCTTTTTCGGGCTTATTTTGCCCAGAAAGAGGCCCCCGGACTGTCCATAACTCTTTGTTTCTATTGTCTCATATTGTCCTAATTCCAATTGTTTAAATTATTATTACTCTAATTATATTACTATTTTTATAACCATTTTATTACTATTAAACTTTTTAAAATTCTAAAAACAAGTGATTGGCATTTTTCACATGGTGTCTTCTTACATATTAGTAACTAGCAAACCTGCATAGCTCACTGAGAGTAATAAGTCGTAACTTCAAGGTTCTTGAGCTCACATTCAAGACAAACTTTGAAGTAATTATTTGAGACTTAACTCCACTGTCAGCTTTATTAAGTGCTTGATTTTAGTACTAACAAGGTAATTTTATTTGCAAATATTTCAGTACAGTTGTTTACTTACATGTTGTTTATTTTGATGTTTAACTGTTATATGACAAATTTTCAGTAACCTTTTTGCAATAATAGAATTTAAATAAGTTAATTCTTGTTAAGATTCATTTTTGTTTAGTCTCAGTGATAAAAACTTTAGGTTCTCTTAAGTATATTTTTGTTATGTTTTACTGAAGTAAAGTTTTAGTGAAGTTGATTTTAAGGTTTTGTTGAAATATACCTGTTTAAATTATAATTCCTTTGCTATACAAGTGAATGACATAAAGCCTGAATGAATTTGTAAAAATTTGCTCTTTTAAATGACAAGATACAGCTATTTTGTTATAGAAATAAGAACAATTTTTACTATTTTATTTTTTATAAGTAATACTGAAGCATGAGTAACAATTCCGTATTATGATAGTTATTAGTTATAAGTAATTTTTTTGTTTTTAATAACGTGTAACATAAAAGCATAACAATATGTAACAAAACAATAAACTTATACTAAGTAAAAATAAATCAGCACATACAATTAGTAGAACATGAAAAATAGAATGGTGATTTAAAACAATGCATTATCAATTTCTTAAATATTGTACTTTTACTTAAGAATCTGTAGTAATTGGCAAGCTTAATTTTTCAAGTGAGAGCTTAGAAAATCGTTTCCGGGTATGATTTCCAAGTTCACTTTAAAAGGAGGTTTAGCTATCATAGGTCCTAATTAGGCAAGTCAAGATTACTTGTATAAAATTTTGGTGCAAAAAACACCTAGTTTTGGCATACTTTCCGACCAGGTAAGACCAGGACTTGGCCAGGATCCAGGCCCTAACTGGACGAGTTTCTCTAACATATTTTAGAAACCTCTTAGTAATAGTAGTTAGAAAAATAATATATGTCTTATAAATAGCTATACAACAATATGTGAAGCTTTGTGAAGTAGCTGGCTTTGTCATTTATCATTAGCTAAATAGTCAATGGTACCATAGACAAATAGCAAATGAATAAAGTAATGCTTATATAAAAAGTCAGTGAATTCACATAATAAGATTAACAGCATAATCAGGGTTATTATATATATCAGTAGAAACTGTCTTAAGAAATTGAGGTTATATTTTCCTAGACATTTATGCATATATGACATTAAAGCAAAAGTAAAAATGAAAGCATTAAATAACTTATAACTAATAACAGTCATAATATGAAATTGTTACTCATTTTTCAGTATTACTTATAAAAAATAAAATAGCAAAAATTGCTTTTATTTCTATAACAAAATAGCTGTTCGGCCAGGGCTGCTTGTGGTCTGGTGAAGGCTACTTGGGGTGATGGCTGGGCTGAGGCTTGCGGTGTTCTGCTCTGAAGCATCAGCTGGGACATCTGTCTTCGCGTGGTGCTTCTCCACACTTCAGCTCCGCTTTCCCCATATCACATGCCCTTCAAAATCATACTTGAGCCAGCATTGATTACGGCACTGAGGGCAATTACCGGGAGCTTTGGATCTGGCTTCCCCCTTTTCGAAACAGTCCTTTTTCAATCACCCAGATTTCGATCACTCAAAGCAGGTTTGGGGGTCCCACTCCTTACGAGCCTTTTTCTTTAGTTGCATCCAGTTATCGTGAGGGTCAGGTGGGAATGGATCAGTCTCATAATCTGAATCTATTGGTCCTGGATCGAAGGGCTCCCTCTCTTCCTCACTGCTAGAGCCGTGGTCAGCGATATACACTGCTAACAACCTAAGAAAGGATGCTTTCACCTCCTTTGTCTGGGCAGGGGGGAGATTGATAGCTGTGGCCTTCATTATCAGAGGTGCCAGTTTCAAGTAGGCAGGGAGAGTCAGAGCGAGGCAGGGGGCCGGCGGCATCTGCAGAGGATACAGCCCAGGACTGGTCTTACTTTTTCAATGTCTTAAATAGTACTCTCCAGGATGGGAGTGTGAGAGACAGCTGCTGACTTTAAAAGTTTTTAAAGGTTTAATAAACCTTAACAAAAATACAACAAAAGGACTAAATAAGGAAAACTTGCAGTGCTGCGAACTGCCCTCATGGCTGCCTACCATGTGACCGATTCATCTTCAAGCTGGATGCTCAGTCTTTTATACCCCTGGGAGTTGCATCAGCCAGCCTTGGCCCTTCCCAAAGTCCGTCAGTCAACTCTTCTTTGCTATTTATTTGTGGAGACTGCTTTCTTGTAACTTGATTGGAGGTCAGGTGTTGTCATGCTGCACCCCCTTAGCAACAAGCTTTTATATTCCCAGCTGCCTCACTTAAGGGGCACATGTGCATGCCTTCTTTCTACCTGTTCTAAACAACTCAGTATGGCCCCTCTGCCTGCAGAGCAGGCTTTGCCCCCAAGCAAGGCAGCACTGACTGGATAGCTCAGTCCCTCCTGGGGACAGAGTATCCGAATACCCAGGCCACTCGTAGCTGTGGCTACCTTAAGCAGGCTTAGTGGATTTCAGCTATTTAGTGATTATCAGCTCTTAGGATTTCCAGCTCTTTGCTTGCTTGCTAAGGCGCCTGTGGGCTAGAGGGACAAGCAGAGAGGAGAAGGAGGATCCTGGCATTCCACGGTGATGGTTTTATTGAGGGGTCTGTAAAGGGTTCCAGCGACAGCTCTTCTGCTGAATGGGCTAAAACAGCCCCTTTTTATAGGGTACAGAGGGATCCAAATTTGTCCAATAGTAGGGGTTAGGGGAAAGTTACCCATGGGGTTACAGAGATAAGCTAGCGTCTGAGAGGGGAAAGACAGGAGCTTATTTTGCTATCTCATCATGACTCATCAATTCCTACTGTTAAGTCTCAGCCCTCCACAGAGCCCTAGCCAACACCATGGAGTCTGCTACAACCCAGGCTGTCTGATGGCAACAATGGAGGGGGGGAGGGAACTATGGGGAGAACAGAGGACATCTAAACTACAATAACATAACTATACATCAATAAAGCTTCTCCTAATATTTACACAATATCCCTTAATTGCAAGAGCAAATCATCTCATTATCCATCTATAACAGGTGTAAAAGTGACTTAAGGTCCTGCTTTAGGGTGGGGGAGTCATGCTTGCCCAGAAGGGTGGGCATGGTTTCATAGATCTCTCTCTCACTGGGCATGACCTGTCCCTTTTTTAGTTCCCCTGGCTCACCTGTCAGTTGCAGCAGGCAGGCCATTGTGGGCCCAGATGTGGTTCTCACACAGTCACAATCAGTTCCAGGGGCTCACCAACTGCAGCCAGATAGTCTGTTCTTCACTCACACAGAGGTATCAAATATTGGCGAAGAGCAGAGACAGGGAAGACTTTAAGATGTGTTGCTGGTCAAAGAATCTGAATTTATTGTGAAGCACAACTGCTTATATACTTATTCTAGGAAGACTGGTAGTGCTTTGCTACAATGATTGGATTAATCAACGCATAAACAAACTTATGCATTTTAAACATCTCTTGCTTGCAGAAATCTGATGTAATTTTCTTGTTCTGGTAAACCAGTCTGATTGAATCTTCTTGCAATCATGATTTAATCCTAAAAGTTCTGTTTGCTATTGCCAAGGCATCCTGTTATCAAATGTCTTATGCTAACCAGGTCCGAAGTCCATAAGCTGTCTTGTGTCCCAATACCTCAATATCTCAACACAACCTGGGTTTTTTCACCAATTCATGTGAGGAGGAAGATGCCCTGAGCTATGCACCAGATGATAGGCAAAACAGATAAGTCCTTCGGCAGCAGAGAGGAAGTCCTGTTCCATTTTATCCTTTCACGGCATACAGTTGTCGCAGTCGAGGCGGTCACGACACAAAGCAGAGACCACAAGCAGTCTCAGTTGGCAACACTTTATTAGTGAACATGGGTGATCTTTTATACACTTTCCAATTGTTTACCCTTCTACCTTAACTATTGGCCACAATAAGTCAATACCATGCTGTTGGTGAAAAGTTATAGTGACTTCACCTAACTTTCTAAAAATGCTTCGTCCAGCTGCAAAGTGCCCTTATCTTTCTTCTCTCGATCTCCTTGGTTACAGCCTTGGAGAAAGCTCCTTATCAGCTTCTTCTTACTTCTCAGCTTCTTCTCGCTCCTTTAACTAACAGGCTGGCTGTTAGCCCCTTCCACACAATTCCCCCTTTTTGTTTTTGAACTGTAAATACAGCTGCTATGGAATTTTGCAGGGCCCTTTGCAAAAACCCAAGCAGAGAGGGGACATACAAAACCACAATCACAACCATCAACAAAATTCCCATTCTTAAAACAATCGTTCCTCTCCTTCATCCATCTTTAGGTACTGATATATGGTCTTAGCCAGTGTCATCCGCACGTTCTGCTCCAGCTGCGGAACCATCGATCCTGTCCTTTCCCGCACACTCTAGGTAAGGTTTGACACAGCGAGCAGGAACCCATCGAGGACCATTACCTGTCAAAACACAAGCATAACCCCTCCCCCAGGTTATTAGTTCCACTGGACCAGACCATATACCAGTAATCAAATCCTTGACCCATACCTTGACATTTCTATGGAAATCTGGTTGCTTAGAATTCAAAGAAGAAAAATGGCAAAAGGTTGGAGATAACTGTGAGTCAGGTAGGGGACGCAAAATGTTTATCACATAAACAGCTTTATCTAATCTCACTTGAGGTGACTCCTGTTGCATTCCCCCTTTTTGTTTTTGAACTTGACATTTAAGAAGTCCGTGAGCTCTTCCAATAATTGCTTGGCCCGTGGGGACATGTGGAATACTTGTTGAATTCTCAATGCCCCAAGCACGAAAGAATGCTTGCATTTTCTGCGAAGCATATGCTGGGCCGTTATCTGTTTTTACGTGACACGGAGCACCTAGAATAGAAAAGGCATGATAAAAATGACGAATAGCATCTCGAGTTTTTTCTCCTGTGAATACTGAAGCAACCATTGCATGAGAAAACGTATCAACTGTAACACGAACATACTTAAAGCGACTAAATTCTGGCATTTTTGTAACATCAGTTTGCCATTCTTCTAATGCAGAAAGACCTCTAGGGCTGGTACCATAATACTGAGTGACATGAGACATATGACAGTCAGGACAAGAGGAAAGAATAGATTTTGCTTCGGCAGTAGACAAGTTGAATTGCTGCTGTAAAGCTTGAGCACTCTGATGAAAAAATTGATGGGATAAAATGGCCTTCTGCAGCACACTGGGTACAGCTTTTGATTGCAGCAGCAGCTACTAAAGAATCTACAAAGGCATTGCCTTCAACAAAAAATCCTGGTAATGATGTATGGCTGAGAATGTGCATGATGAAGTAAGGATGTTTTCGAGCACCAATAACTGTCCATAACTTTACTAACATGGTAAACAATGGCTTCTCTTGAATATTATACAACACTGCTTGATCTAAATGCTTGACCAAATTGGCAACATAAACTGAATCAGCAACTATATTTACAGAACCAGCAAACAAAGTAAAAGCCAAAAGAACAGCAGAAAGTTCAACCAGTTGAGGAGATCCCTGCTGAATCACTTTCTGATATTCCCAGTGATCATCCTTTCTCCAAGCCACAGCTGCTTTTCCGGTTTTCCCGGATCCATCTGTAAAAACCGTTATACCTTCCACTGGAACAGGAGAATAAATTTGCTTGCCTTCAAAAGGAATCTCTTTAGTCAGTGTTAGAACAGGATGAGAAGGCAAATGCTATGTGATTTGGCCTGTAAAACAAGATAAGGCAGATTGCAATTCATGATTATTTTGAAAGCACCATTCAAAATACCACTGTTGTACAGGTATCACAATGGTCACAGGGTTGTGTCCCAAAATCTCCTGACAACCCCTGCGGCCCTTGATGATAATATCTGCAAAAAGCTCATAAAGTCCTGGAGCTGTTTTCTGAGATCTGAAAGATAAAAATATCCATTCCAGAATATGCAGTTGATCTTCCCAATTATCATTCCATTGACACAGTATTCCACATGGTATTTCATGGTCTTTGAAAATAAACAATTGAATACCAACAGAGGTATCTATCCTGTTAACAAATTTGTGTGCTAGGGCTAATTCTACTTCTTCTGGGGTCTTTTTTGCTGCTGAGGTCAATTGCCTCCTATCAGTAGAGGAGGTGATGCCTGACAGCAAATCAAACAATGGCTTCATCTGATGATTAATTATGCCTAAATATGACTGAATCCAACCTATTAAACCAACCAATTTCTGTACATCAGTAGCATTTTTAACATCAATGTCTAACTTCACAGATTGAGGCATAACTTGAGTGTTGGTCACCAACATACCTAGGTATTTCCAAGGCATGTGTTCCTGCGCTTTCTCTGGAGCAATGATCAGACCAAAAGCTTTCAAATTTCTCACAGCACATTGTTTAAGAGCTGATAACTGCTGTTTGTTGTCAGATGCCAACAAGATATCATCCATGAAATGATAGCGGTAGCAGTTTTTAAATTGCTCCCACACTTTTGACAAGGCCTGTGCCACAAAATTTTGACAAATAATTGGCGAATTTTCATTCACTGGGAGAGTACCTTCCATTGATATCTTTTATGGGGTTCAGCAGGATTTATAGAAGGCATGGTAAAAGCGAATTTTTCTTTGTCCTGCTCAGCCAATGGAATAGTGTAGAAACAATCTTTTAGATCAATGACAACTATTTGCCATTCCTGTGGAATCATCATAGGTGTAGGAAGGCCTGGTTGTAAAGCTCCCATTGTTGCCATTACAGCATTTATCTGCCATAAATCATGTAAAAGTCTCCATTTTCCTGATTTCTTTTTTATTACAAAAACAGGGGTGTTCCAGGGACTGAATGATTCCTCAAAATGTCCCGCTTGCAATTGTTCTGTGACTAATTCTTGCAGGGCAGTCAGCTTTTCAGTAGTTAGGGGCCACTGGCAAACCAGGACAGGCTTATCTGTCAGCCATGTGAGGGGCACAAGTGGACGTTCATTGCCCTGCAACACAGTGGCCCCCATTAAAATCCGTAGTAATTTTGACACCCCATTGAGATAAACAATCTCGTCCCCACAAACTTTGAGGAGCATCGGCAACATAGGGTCTGATGTTAGCTTGTTGGCCATCAGGATGTTTCACATTAATTACAATGGCTGACAGGCCACCTGTTGTAGCACCACCCAACCCCAGGAGTCCAAAACTTTCACGAGTGAGAGGCCATGATTGAGGCCAGCAAAGTCGCTAGAGCATTGTGACATCTGCTCCAGTGTCAATCAAACCTGTTACTGATATAGTTCCTGGATGACATCCACTGGCGGTGAGAGTGCATGTCTTTTCTGGACGGCTCTCTGTTACTTTCTCAGTCCAGAACACTTGAGGTACTCCTGTTGATCCAAAGCTCCCTGTGCTGCAACTTCGGTCCACTGTATTTGGAACAGAACTCACAAAAAGTACAATTTGAGCAAAGCAAGTTCCTTTCTGAATAGTGACAGGAGGGTCATCGATGGATACCATAGCATGAATCTGTCCTAAATAATCAGCATCAAAAAGCCCTAGATGCACACGAATACCTCTAAGTGTACTACTTGATCTCCCTATCAAAAAAGCACTCAATCCCCGTCCTATTGGACCATAGGCATCGAGGGGCACTTTACATATTTCTTTTGTTAGAATGCTTACTGTGTCAGCGGTGGGTATATCAGTCCCTGCGGACCCGCTTGTTGCCCCTGAGTATTGTTCGCAAATGGGTAGCTTTGTAGTGCTGGGAAGGCCCACATTTGCTGTGGTGGTTGTTGTTGGGGTATTAGTTTCCCCATGCGCCCCCTTCGCGCTCCTCTTTGGGTTTCCCGGCAATAGCTGACCATTTGCATGATATTTACTCCTGCATCGTTTAGCATAGTGCCCAGGTTTAGCACAACGATTGCATACAACATCGCTGCTTGCACTTGGCCTAAATGTTGTTTTCCGGACAGTACACTGTGACTTTATGTGCCCCTGTTGTCCACAATTATAACATTTCGCTGAAGGTCTTAGCACTGCAGCAAGAGCTGCCATTTTATGCTCGACTGAATCAACTTTCGAGCAAGCAGTAACCATTTCAGACAAGGTGGGTTCCCCAAGTAAAGTGTCAATAATCTTTCTGCAGTCTGGGTTTGCATTTTCTTTAGCCAATTGTACGCACAATTTGTCTCGCAAAGTTTCATCATCTACCTGTTTCTCAATAGCTGCAGCAAGTTTTTCCACGAATTGCAAAAATGGTTCTCTCGTCCCTTGTTGTATAGTGACATATTTCTGTTTTGGAGCTGCCATTTCCATTGTTTTAGTCAAGGCACTCGTGCTAATTTTCTGAGCTTGGGCCAAAATCGAAGGATCCCACCTTGCCTGTAAATCTGGATTAGCAAAAGGCCCAGTGCCCAGTAGGGCATCAACGCCCACAGCATGATGAGGGTAGTGTTGAGGCAACTGCATATTTGTGAAGTGGTGCACTCAGCCACTCGCCTCCAAGTTTCTTGAAATACACCATATTGCACTGGCTGGAATAGAATTGTAGCAAGATGCGTGATGTCATAAGGTGCAAGCAAATCTGCATTAATTACACATATTAATTGCATTACCTCTGAGGAATTAATACCATACTGAGCCACTTTCGATTGGAGGTCTTGCACAACCCTCCAGGCAAAGGAGTTATTACCAGCAACATTTGCATTGGTACTGTTCTCCTGAGGTATTCTTGGAGCACCTAACCTTTCTATGATGTCCCAATTCTTTTCTTCAACTGCTTTCCTCCTAACAAATTCCCAAAACTACTGAGGGTGTCGAGGAAGCACAGTTACTTGACATGGAGGCAAAGTCCATGGGGCAGTAAGGCTAGAGCTCTTAGGAAGTAAAGGGACCAGAGCTCCTTGCCCCAACTCAGGTGTTACTGCGGGCGACTCATCACTTGATTTGCTGTTGCTGTCACTGTCAGGTAACGGAGGATACGGCCTTGCAGGTTGTTCAAGCAGCTCAGAGGGAAGCGGAGGGGCAGATGGCTGCGTTTCTCTCTCTGCTAAACATATTTCAGCTAACCGGAGAAGCGGTGTAGTATATACAGGCACCATCACGAGCTGCTGCGCAGGTGTGAGATAAGGAGGTTTAGGGGTCTGATAAGAAGATGCTATGCCAGGATGCCCAGAAGTTTTGGCAGCTTTCCCAGAAGCCTTGGTAGCTTTCCCATGAAGCTTTAGCATCTAGCCCAGAAGCTCTGGCAGCCTTCCCAGTAGCTCTGGCAGCTTGCCAGGTAACTTCCATGGCACCCGGACTTTTTTCAAGGGTACATTCACCAAGTTCCCCATCAGATGCCCCTCTGCCTCATCCTCCCCGTCAGGTTCTGTCATCACCCCCAACTCTTCATCCGCATGCCACTCTGCTTGTTCTCTCTCTATTTTCCATTCCTTTAATGCCTCAAAGAGCGAGTCCCAAGTAACTGCTTGATCAACAACTGTTTTATCTCCCACTCGAATGACTTGCCAAAGTCTGTCCCCGACTTTTTTCCATGCCTTAACACTAAATGCTGTCGCGATCAGTGCCAAAATTCTGTGATTTAGCCAACAGCAATATATTGCGCAGCGCATAGTCTGACGTATCGTTCCCCTTATTTCTTTACAAAACTTTCCATGTAGACAGAACATTTTCTTCCTCTTTAGATAAATTATGTCCCATTATTACTAGTTGGTGGCTCACCTACTTCCAGGTGTCTTGATTGGAGGGAATCAGGTCCGGACCTCCCTGTGGCTTCCACCTGCCACTCTCAGCTGCACCAATGCCGCCTCCCCCACTACGTCCCAGTGGGTCACGGTTGCCAATTCCTAGGACCCCGTATGGGCCCCCACCAAGTATGTTCTTATCACGTTGGGGATCATCAGGTGTCACAGTCGAGGCGGTCACGACACAAAGCAGAGACCACAAGCAGTCTCAGTTGGCAACACTTTTTTATTGAACATGGCTGATCTTTTATACACTTTCCAATTGTTTATCCTTCTTCTACCTTAACTATTGGCCACAATAAGTCAACATAATGCTTTTGGTGAAAAGTTATAGTGACTTTAACTAACTTTCTAAAAATAATTTGTTCAGCTGCAGGGTTCTCTTATCTTTCTTCTCTTGGTCTCCTTGGTTACAGTCTTGGAGAGAGCTCCTTATCAGTTTCTTCTCCTCTTCTTCTCACTCCTTTAGCTAACAGGCCGGCTGTTAGCCCCTTCCACACAATTTAAACATTTACATATAACCCAGATAGCATGTCCAGTATTGGGATGAATAAAACAGTATAAAGTATAGCAGTGATGGAAATAGTAATTCCCCCTCTTCTTTGTGTAAGTCACAGGCCAAGGCCAGAATATGAGAATTCTCTGATCGAAGCAGTCCTGATCCTCCTGTTGGAAGTGGAAATATTCCTTCCCAAGGACATGTTGACTCATCTCAGGACTTATCCAGACAGTACTTGAAACCACTGATATAAGCTTGGCCTTATTTCCCAATTAGGTGTGATTCTTTGTACATTCCTTGGATCATTTGGATCTTCCCAAACCATTACCACCCAGTCCCCGTTTGAAAGTCAATTTGTTATCACCCGGTTTAGATGTGATAGTCCATTCCTCAGGTTCCTTCACAAGTCCATTGGTTCTGCTGGCATGAATCCACCCCTATTCTCTGATTTGGGTTGCTGCATCAGTAGTACCTGAAAAGGACTTCCTAATAGCACAGGCACCTTGACAAGAGGAAGACAATACTACATCAGCATTCCCCAAAACTTTCTGGGTTTAGCAAAAAGCTTTTTTCCACAGCCACCTCCTCTTTTTGTATCCAGCTGTGCTAACATCTGCAGAGGCAGATTCTTCTTTTTGTGAGTCACAATTAGTTAAACAAGAAAGGCCAGGCCGGTTTTAACACGATATGAATCACATCTATTGCTTTTTACCCTCTGGGCAATATTAGCCTCACAGACCCATTCTTCTAACATTTTCCCAGAACCACCCCCCTCCCCCAAACAGTGAGGAAAAAAGGACAGAAATAAAGAATCAGAAAGAAAAAAAAGAATCTTGTTTTAAGATAGCAAAAATAAACAACTTTGCAAGGTTTGGAGATGTTATAAATGAGTAAATGGTTGGCTCTCACAATTAATAGGCAAACATTATATGTATAGTAAAAGAAGTTTGATAAATGTATAGTTATGTTACTGCAATGTGCTCCCCCCAGTGTGTGTTATCATGGAATGGTCTTGGTAATCCGGGGATTTGGGAAGGTTGGCTTGTTACTATGGCAGCACCTGACCTCAAATCAGAATGCAACAAAGTGACTTCTACCACTGGACAGCAAGGAAGGATTTGACTGACAAGGCTCTAGGAAGGGCTAGAGATATAAAAGGTGAAGCATCCATCTTGAAAATGAGTCAGCCACATGGTAGGCAGACACGAAGGCAGTTCCCAGGCCTGCTTTTCCTTATTTAGTCCTTTTGTTGTATTTTTGTTAAGGTTTAATAAACCCTTTAAATTTTTTAAGTGCATGGTCATATCTCACAATGGGGGCTTGTTGGCGATCTCTGTGGCTGCAGATCTCAAAGGAGGAGTACACTCTGCTGCAAGTTCACCTCTGTTGAGTTCTCCTGCAACCATCAGTGATTGCAGGTCAGCACCAGGGACAACAGAGGACTAAATAACGAAAAAGAAAAAGGGGAAGAAAAAGCAGATGAAAAATGTATTTACATGCATGTGAGAGTCTGAGACGGTGCTTGGAGTGTGTGTGTAAGAGTTATTGGACTTGGGGTGCTCAAGAACACCTGGAGTTGCCAGGTTGAGACCCACTAGATTTAGGGGAGTTTTTTCCAGGGTCCTGGCATGGCCCGGATCAGCATAGCGGAGCTGCGGGAGCCCACATGGGGGAGGGTCTCCGGGAGCAGCAGCAGCACCAAGGTCCAGGTGTGGCTCAGGTTCGGGGGATTGGGGGCTGCGAGTGGCACCAGCGTCCAGTTGCGGCTCGGGTTTAGTGTGAGCCTGGCGGAGCGGGGCTGGGGGCTGCAAGCGGTGCCGCGAGAGCCCACGTGAGGGAGGTCTTTTGGCAGTTGCTCTAGCACACTGAAAAGCACTGGGGTGAGACCTTGGCTGGGAAAAGAGTAGAAGGGCAGACCCAGTCATGCGGAGTGATGGGGGGTTGGTTCTGCAGGTGGAGTGTTTTTTATTTGTTCCAGCCTGCCAGGGGGAAAGTAAGGGGGTTTTTCCTCACCTTCTTTCTCTTCCACTCTCTTTTTTTACTTTCTTTTTCTCTTTCTAACCAAGTCAGGGGTGGGCTGGGCCAGCCACGGACTGGCCCCCCTGTGACACTTGCTGGCATAAGGCTGTGGTGAATTATGATTTTAAAAATTTAAGATTTTAGCTGAGGGTTAGAACCAATTCATATTGAAGTAGATACAGCAACCATAAGTTAATAAGTATTAGATGCTTAAGCTAAAGCTAATTGTTATATTATGAGCTCATTTGTAGAAGGAAGTGGAGCAAGTGAACCATTGTGGGAACATACTGAAACCAGTAGAACAATGCCCAGCACCTGGACTCTAGTTGATCCATCATGAAGCAGGGGGCCTTGGATTGTGCCAAATAGGTCACAGCGACCTGACGAAGACTTTCCTGACTTCATCCCTGTGACCACTGACTCAATTTGAGACCACTGACCCAATTCAAGAGAAGAATTGCGCACACATGAGGGACTAATAACGTCATTTTAATACAAAGCGGGGATGGGAGGTGTTGGGATTATGCATATGTAGTATTTTGGGAAATAAATAGAAGGCAAAGAACCCTGTGCGGTGCAGTCACACATTTCAGGGATGACCCCACCCCGTGCCGCCCACCTGCGTAATAAACATACCACTTTCTAACTTTGACTAGATAGAGAGTCTTTGTCCGTAATTTTTGGTTTTAACGATTCAATTGGAGAGCCAAGCCAGGAGGAGACTCTGCTTGGCTGTGAGACCAGACCAGGTCGTGGACCTCCTTGGGGCACCCCCGGGATATTCCTGGAAGAGTGGGCTCCGCTGCCTGGCCCGGACTGTTCATCCAGCAGCAGACAAAGATTCCTGACTACTAAAACTCTGGAAAAAATGGTATGTTTAAAAATTAAAATAGTTTTAATTAGTGACCTCTAAGGCGTACGTGTGGTCAGGAACTCCGTTGATAAGTCATGGGAGATGTCCCATGCTCAACTTTGCCTCTGTAGTGTGCTTACAAGCTGAAGTTGCGCTTGAAATCTGGCTGCCAGCAGAAAGAGTTGTTGAAGTGTTTTACTGAGCTGAGGCTTTTGTTGCTGGCAGAAGGGGATTTTGCCATTTGTTTCACTGTTGAGGGCTCATTTTGCTAGCAATTTGGGGCTGGCGGTCGTTAAGGGCAAATCCTGGTCTAAAGTTGTTATAACTGTGCTGTGTGTGTGTAAAGATGGAAAGAAATACCCCTTTCCCAGTGAGTTTGTGTGTGTGAACTTTCTAGTAGTGGGGAACAGTATTCCCTGTGGCACCTAGTATTTGACTATAACCAATCTTTCCTAATACTTTGTGTTTGGGTGTTAACCAATTCTTTGCCTGTGGGACCTGGGAGGAAAAGGTCAAACACTGTAACACAGTACCTTTGTGGTCCCTCTCCTTGTGGACTTTGTAAAGTTATAACTTTGGATTCATCTGGTGTAGTGTGAGATTTTGCTGGTTATTGTGTAAAAATTTTAATTGTAAGATGTTGTGGTGTGCTGTGATGTCCCATTTTGGCCTTCCAGGTCACTTTCCCAGGTGTGCCTGTACGTCTATCCCTTCCCCCTTGCCCCCATGCTGAGTGAGTCCTGTCAGTCAGGCTAAACGTTCCAGCAAGGCGTCGTGTGGTTGGTCAAGTTCAAAGGATGCCCCTCAGGCCCAGGGGTCATTGGCCTGTCTGGGTGTCATCTTACTCTGAGACCCTGCCCCTCTCACCTGGTTGGTGGCTCACCTGTACCTCCCCTCCCCCTGTCCCTGAGCTTAAAAAGGTGATCAGACCATGCGGTATTGGTTCTGTTGGAGCAGCTCCTCACGTTCAGACCTCTGTAACCATGGAATAAACCTCTGGACATTAAACCCTCCAGCAGAATCCTCTCCTTTTTCTCTTCACCATCGCCTGAAGCTATCCTCCTGAGGTAACGGGGTCCCTTACAAGCCTGGACTTGTTCAGTGCCCAGCTGCAACCACCAGCAAGCCGAGGTATCTCTGCGGTGATAACACCGCAGTTGCTGCCTTTGGCCCAGCAGCGAGGGTCAGACTGGCCCAGGCACAATATAACTGGTAATATTGGGAGCCTTTTTTTTTTTCCAATATTTGGCGTCCCTGAGGCGGGCAAAGCGACTCTGCAGCCCAAGACGGACCCGCAGCACCTTGGAGAAGCTTCTGGCAGCTGTGCATCCAGCTGAAAGGGGCTTTGGTTGCAAGGCCCTCGGCTAGAGACTTTGGGAATATTCCCAGAAGAAGTTTCGTGGACTGTTCGTCGCCTCTGGAAAGCCCAGCTCCTTTCTGGTGGGCAGATTTTCCAGAGGAAGAACAGGGGAGCCTCTCTCGCCCACAGAGGGGTCCTGTTCCGGTCAAGAGACCTGCCTGTACCCAGCCAGCTACAGCTTCCATTTTGGGTGAGTATCTCTGCTCTCGGTAGGGCAGGAGCTCAAAAACAGACACTGCCGTGAGTTCTGTTCCTTTTTGCATTTGCATTTTTGGCTGCGCAGCCCCACAGACGGGAATTCATTGATTTCTAGCTATTAGCTTTCTGCCGCGTGTTTTGCTGTCTTTTGGAATTCGCGCGGGAGCTCTCTGCCCTTCCCTCCCGGCTCTGCAGGCTCGGCTCTCTCCACGTGGTCGGGAGATCTTTCTCTCTCTGTGCGGGGGAGGGGGGGCTCTCGGTTCTCTTGCCGCGGGGGACTCTCTCTGCACACGCGGCGCGGGGGGCCCCGGTTTCGGCTTGCAACATGGCGTGGCTGCTCTCGCTGCTCCGCGGGGGGGTGCATTCCACAGCAGGGGGAGGCTTTGTTTCCACCTCAGCTCGGCAGGGCGTGCCCTGCTGCTGCTGCCCGGGAATTTTAAAAGCAGTATATACAGCTGCATTGTGAAGCTTTTGTCGGCTCGTTATCCCTTTCCATCTGTGGTTTTTTTTTTTAGAAATCGGTAGCTGATTTTGGCTTTGTTCTTGGTCAGGCGGGATTTAGTACTTTGCTTTTTACATCTAACATGGGTTTGAAACTCAGCATTGTACAAAAAGGAGTGTATTATAATATTGTTAGCATTTTAAATAGTGGTAATGTGAAGTTCTCAAAGGGAAAATTGAAACAATTTATAAGATGGCTTTTCCTCCACTTCCCACAAATCTCCCCTGAAGAAATCCACAATATTCAATTCTGGGATAAAGTTGGAAATGAATTGATAATCTTAGGACAATCTGGCAATGCACCCTCAGCTAAATTTGTGTTTTGGAGTTTACAAATTCGTACAGCATTGCTCAAACAAAAGGAAATGGAGAAAAAGCCAAATGTAAAGCCATGTACCTCTGCTCTCCCTGTTTCTCCCTCTCCTAATTCTAAAACCCCTAAACCTCTTTCCCCAAAACTTAGTATTTTAAACAGATCAAACTCATTGGGAAGTCGACGCCCAAAGTCTGTTGAAATGCCCGAGTTGCCCTATCCACAAGGCCCTGGCCAGGCTGCGTGGAACCTTTCCCAATCCCCTGTGTCCCATCCTCAGAAACCAACAGCACGTGTTAGCTTTGCAGAGAGTAGTGTTACCCAAAATGGCCCCCAGCCCCTAGGGGGTTCACAAGATGGTGGATGCCACGTGGCATCTTCCCAAACCTGGTCTTCTTCTTCCCAAAATCCTCTTAACCATCCCAAAACTCCAGCCCCATCCCCCTCTCCTCGTGATACCTTCCCCCCTCCCCCTCCCTTTCCTGCAATTCCCTCAGCTCCGCCCCTCTACTCCTCCCAGGGGGCGTCTTCTGACGTGATGTCACCAGGTGTCCCCGCCCCCTGCCTGCCCCTTGACCCCGCCCCTTGTTCCCACGGTATCCCCGCCCCTTGCCGGCCCCCTGTCCCCACCCCCTCTCCGGGTTCCCAAGGTGGGGACACACCCACTGCCATCCCCCAAACCTGTATCTGTGATCCCAATGCTTCCAATTCAAGGGATACAGAGCAGGGAACAGCAGATTCAATGCATAGTCCCATGTTGTCACTGGCTCCTGTTACCTTTCAGCCTGCAGCTCAGGGGGGAGCAACTCCAACTGCTAATTGGAGTTCTTTTGGACGGCAATTGATTAAAGAGATCTGTAAGTCTCATAAAGAATATGGTCCACACAGTCCATATTTCCGTGGCCTTTTAAATTCTGAATTGAGTAGGACTGTAGTGATTCCACATGATTTAAAACAGCTTTTTTCCTGTCTCATGACCTCTACGGAATTCAAATTATGGGCAATAGCATGGAAACAAATGCTGAATGATGCTCTCCCAGGCTTGCATGCTGATCCAAACACAGCCAAAGACAACAGTGGTAACCCTATCACCATTGAGCACCTCTGTGGTGAGGGCCAATGGTCTTCTCCCTCAATCCAAGCTACTGCAATTCCTGCAGAAACACTCGAAAAAGTAAAGGAAGCAGCTGAAAAAGCGTTCTTTTCCCTACAACCTGAGGGGCCTTTTGAGCCCTATAGTAAAATTAAACAGCTACCATCAGAGCCTTTTTTGAAATTTGTAGAAAGGTTAACTAGAGCTATTGAAATACAAGTTAAAAAAGAGAATGCTAGGGAAGCAATTTTAGAAGAAATGGCGTTTACAAATGCAAATAATCAGTGTCAAGCGGCAATCCTCAGCCTTCCTCTCAAACCTACCCCTACGTTAAAAGATATGCTCCTAGTCTGTAACAGGAAAGTGCCTCTGATGAGTGTGGCTGAAGACACCAGACCAAGGCTGCTGCCAAGACCACCTCAGCGTGTCGCCGTTGCCAGCCCTGCGCCTTTCCCCTCATCACAGCAGTACCCTGGGCAGCAGCGGAGACCAGCAATGGTTGAGCCCACAAAACCATGCCTGCTTTGTAACAACCTAGGGCACTGGAGTAACCAGTGCCCCCTGAAAAGGGAATTTGATGAATTTAGAAATGGCAGGGGAGGAGAACTACAAGCCCTCCCCAGGGGTCAACAACAACAAAAAAACTAAAGAGCCAGCGCCGGCCTGCCAGGCGCATGGACACAAAAAGAGCAGGCCAAGGGAATAAGGGTAGCACAACAAATCAAGCGTGCGATAATATTAATGATTGTGTAAGTGAAGCAGGTGCTTCAAAGACTGTGTATGATTTAAGTGATCCTGTGTTAACCACGTCTTCTGTCAATGAGCCTTACAGGTGTCAGCTGACAGAGTCACTCCATCTGGAGGACACTGATTGGCATTTTGTGTCTGTAAATCCTGAACAGAAAGGTACTTGGAACCGGATTCGTTGTAAGTACATCGTCATTGGGGACACTAAACACACACCACAAGAGATCAGAATTGCTCCAGGAATGACAACATCAGATCCTGAGCAATTCATTCTCGGCCTGCATTGTTTCCACCCACCCCTGTTTCTTCCCAAGGGACAAATTGTTGCACAAGCTATCCCTCTGCCATCTTTACCTGAAAATATCAAAAAACAAGGGCCCACAGTCGCCCGGGTCCAAGTTATTGGAAAAGACAAACCCAAATTATGGTGTAATGTCAGTGGGGGTGGGGAGTCTAAACGCATTGAGATGCTTGTAGACACAGGTGCAGACTGCACAGTGATTCCAGTACAAGACTGGCCAGCACATTGGCCTTTGCAAAATGTTGCCGGTCACCTTCAAGGTGTAGGAGGTCTGCAATTGGCAAGACAATCCAAAAGCATTATTCAGTTTGAGGGACCAAACGGACAATTGGCAAATATCCATCCATTTGTGTTGGATTATTCAGAACCTTTGTTAGGGAGAGATTTGATGGCCCAGTGGGGTGTCACAATTGATATTCCAGACTCTCCACAGCATATTTGTACAGCAGTCACTGAACAACAGTGCCCCACCCCAAAACTGAAGTGGATAACAGACAAACCAGTTCAGGTGAAACAGTGGCCGCTCAGTAAACAAAAAATAAAGGTGCTTGAGGAGCTAGTGGAAGAGCAACTAAAAAAGGGCCACATTGTGGAGACCATGTCCCCATGGAACTCTCCAGTGTTTGTCATCCAAAAAGCTGACAAAAAGAGATGGCGGCTCCTCTGTGATCTCCGACAAATTAATAATGTAATTGAAGATATGGGTTCTCCCCAACCTGGTATGCCATCCCCAACAATGCTTCTCCAAGACTGGAAATTAGCTGTTATTGATATTAAGGATTGTTTTTTCCAAATCCCCTTGCACCCTGACGATGCACCGCGTTTTGCATTCTCAGTTCCTTCTATTAATATGGAATCCCCTATGAAAAGGTACCATTGGACCGTTCTTCCTCAGGGATTAAAGGTATCTCCAGCTATCTGCCAGTGGTATGTGTCTTCCCTGCTTTCCCCAGTACGTGCAGCCGCAGAGAAGGCCATTATCTATCATTATATGGATGATATCCTTGTGTGTGCCCCCAATGATGATTTACTCACACATGCGCTTGACCTAACGATCGATGCATTGATTGTTGCAGGGTTCGAGCTCCAGGAAAAGAAAATTCAAAAGATGCCACCTTGGAAGTATTTGGGCTTAGAAATTGGAAATAAGACCATTGTTCCTCAAAAATTAGAAATCAATCCAAGGATCAAGACCCTTGCGGATGTCCACAGGTTGTGTGGGTCTTTGAATTGGGTAAGACCATGGCTCGGTCTGACTAATGAAGACCTTGCCCCTCTTTTCAATTTATTGAAAGGGGGAGAGGACCCAGGTGCTCCTAGGTTTGTTACCCCAGAGGCACGGAAAGCTCTAGAAAAGGTTCAGATTGCAATGTCCACAAGACAGGCCAACCGGTGCCGGCCTGACCTGCCATTCAAATTTATCATCCTAGGTAAGTTGCCACACCTCCATGGAATTATTTTCCAGTGGGAGGAAAAACAAACACCTAAGGCAAAGAACACACCAAAAAAGGACCGGGACCAGAGGGACCCTCTCTTGATCATAGAATGGGTTTTCCTCAGTCACAAAAGGTCCAAGAGACTGACAAAGCCTCAGGAGCTGGTAGCAGAACTGATCCAGAAAGCAAGGACCCGGATCAGGGAGTTAGCAGGATGTGATTTTAAGTGCATTCACATTCCAGTTGAGTTAAAATCAGGTCAAAATACTGTGAAAATACTGGAACAATTGTTTCAAGAAAATGAAGTGTTGCAGTTTGCTCTGGATTCCTACTCAGGACAAACTTCGGTAGCGCGGCCCGCTCACAAATTGTTCGAACGAGATGTTCAATTTACCTTAAAACTGAGAAGTGCTCTAAGTAGGAGACCTTTAAAAAGGGCTCTAACTGTCTTCACAGATGCATCCGGGAGGTCCCACAAGTCTGTTATGACTTGGAAGGATCCTCAAACCCAGCAGTGGGAGACAGACATTGCTGAGGTGGAAGGTTCACCTCAGGTTGCTGAATTGGCTGCAGTTGTTAGGACCTTTGAAAGGTTCTCAGAACCATTTAATCTGATTACAGACTCTGCATATGTGGCAGGAGTAGTATCCAGGGCAGATCAAGCAATACTGCAAGATGTGTCTAACATCGCATTTTTCGAATTGCTCTCAAAACTGGTAAAGTTAGTCACTCACCGAGAGCAACCATTTTATGTGATGCATGTCAGGTCACACACTGACTTGCCAGGGTTTATCGCTGAAGGCAACAGAAGGGCAGATGCTCTTGCTGCACCTGCAGTGATGGCCACTCTCCCAAATGTTTTTGAACAGGCAAAAATCAGCCACCAGCTTTTCCACCAAAATGCACCTGGCCTGGTTCGTCAGTTTAACATCACTCGAGAACAGGCCAAAGCGATTGTGGCCACATGCCCAAATTGCCAACAACATGCACTCCCTACAGTGAGTACGGGAGCAAACCCAAGGGGACTGAACAGTTGTGAACTGTGGCAAACAGATGTAACACACATACAGTCTTTTGGACGACAGAAATATGTTCATGTTAGTGTAGATACCTTTTCTGGAGCGGTCTATGCTTCTGCCCACACAGGAGAATCATCTATTGATGCTATTAAGCACCTCTTACAGGCTTTTTCTTTCATGGGCATCCCCAAGGAGCTGAAAACTGATAATGGGCCTGCTTACAAATCCAAGGAATTCGGGAGCTTCCTGCAGCAATGGGGAGTAGAGCACAAAACTGGCATCCCCTACTCCCCTACAGGTCAAGCCATTGTAGAAAGAACTCACTGTGATATTAAAAGGGTCCTGGACCAGCAACAACAGGTTCTGAAGGTAGAACCTCCCCACATCTGGTTATCCAGGGTGCTATTCACAATAAATTTTCTGAATTGTTCTTTTGACAGCCTAAACCCACCCATCCTACGCCACTTTGGGGGGAGCAATCATAGGTTAATTAAGGAAAAACCTCCAGTTTTAGTAAAGGACCCTGAGACTTGGAAAATGGTGGGACCTTACAAATTGGTTACTTGGGGACGTGGATATGCCTGTGTGTCCACCCCCTCTGGTTTAAGGTGGGTTCCTTCCAAATGGGTAAAGCCCTATGTTCCCAAGGTCTCAGAAAAATCTACAGAAGCACCCCAGGTTGCTCATGCTGCCTGGAGAAGAAAACGCCGCCCGTGTTCTCTGGAGGAAATTCCATTTAAGCCTCCTATCTGGAATAGTTTATAATATATGTTTGTTTCAAGTTTTTGTACCAGTTTAGATCCCACTGTTCATGTGTAGCCTCGAGATGCCATGAGACCGAGCCTGCTTCTCGTCCTACTCGTGATCATCCCACCTGTGACCTCCTGCATAGTGCCTCAGCCCAAACCACATATGGACTACCTTGACAACAGCTCTCAGACATCAACAGAGAAACTGACAACTGGCTGAATGAACTGTTCAAAGGCTGGGGACTCTCGGGCTGGTTGGGATCTATTCTGAAAACTGTGTTTTAGTTCTGCTTATTTTAGTTATAGTTATTGTAGTTTATAGCATTGTTTTTGGACTAATCAAACGCATGGTGCTCAAGTTAATTTCAAGCTCATCTCCCCCTCCTGAAGTCTACCATTTGGAAGCCCTCAGTGCTCCAATAGATGACCTGGAAGCCTCAGTAAAAAACACTGACCCTCCTGTAGAGGAAGAACTAATTTACCAACCATGGTTTGGCAATCATTCTGCACCACAAACATAGTCCTCTTCTTTTTAAACAAAACTAGGGGGAGATGTTGTGGTGTGCTGTGATGTCCCATTTTGGCCTTCCAGGTCACTTTCCCAGGTGTGCCTGTACGTCTATCCCTTCCCCCTTGCCCCCATGCTGAGTGAGTCCTGTCAGTCAGGCTAAACGTTCCAGCAAGGCGTCGTGTGGTTGGTCAAGTTCAAAGGATGCCCCTCAGGCCCAGGGGTCATTGGCCTGTCTGGGTGTCATCTTACTCTGAGACCCTGCCCCTCTCACCTGGTTGGTGGCTCACCTGTACCTCCCCTCCCCCTGTCCCTGAGCTTAAAAAGGTGATCAGACCATGCGGTATTGGTTCTGTTGGAGCAGCTCCTCACGTTCAGACCTCTGTAACCATGGAATAAACCTCTGGACATTAAACCCTCCAGCAGAATCCTCTCCTTTTTCTCTTCACCATCGCCTGAAGCTATCCTCCTGAGGTAACGGGGTCCCTTACAAGCCTGGACTTGTTCAGTGCCCAGCTGCAACCACCAGCAAGCCGAGGTATCTCTGCGGTGATACACCGCAGTTGCTGCCTTTGGCCCAGCAGCGAGGGTCAGACCGGCCCAGGCACAATCTAACTGGTAATATTGGGAGCCTTTTTTTTTTCCAATAGTAAGAAAGTGGTAATTTTTGTTTTATGTTAACTGTTAAGCTGTACATTAAGCTTGAGCCTGAGTTGAAAGGGTTCAGCAACCCTTTTAGAAAGGTTTTAACTTGAACTAGTGTTTGTGGCCTGCCAGAGCTGTAATAGACGCAGCTTGTTATAAGTTGATTCCTGAAATTTGAGGTACGGGGGCAGTTGAGTAGTTTTTCCCCCACATTGTGGTAACTTGATTCTCGGGACTGTATGATTGTGTTTGTAGAGATTTTAAGATTTTGTTTGCAACAAGTGCAGCATTTTATATAGAAAAACTACAGTGTAGTGATTTCTGTACCTTTAAAACAAAAGACTTCCCTGAATTCCTCTTGCGCCCCATTTGTGTTTTTTGACATATCAGAGTTTTTACTGTAACAAGGACAGCCTATTTATTTATTTCAATCATGGCTAAACAGATTAAAGGAATCCCTTTACGTCAGCAGTTTGGATTTGATCATTGGGAATTTGTGCAAGATAATAACTGTTAATCTGCAAGGCAGCAAAGTGAGTGTGCCCTGTGTCAGTAGAAACAACGCTTTAATCAAGCTGATTTTGAACCAGAAATTTTAAAGTTGGTGTGTTTGAAGTCACAATTAATACTTGAAGATTGAATTGTGCAAGAAAAAAAATAGGAAAGGACTGTAAAATTTTGTGAAACAAAGTTTAGGTAAAGTGAATAAAAATAAGTAACTGAGTTAACCTATAAATAAAATTAAAATCAGAGGAGACCGAATTTGGTAGAGGTTACTAGTCTGAAGGGCTACCCTTGTGAACCCTGTGTTTGTTTTCGCTGTATTCAGTGTGAAAAGTTGTGGTATAGACAGGCATTTAGGTAGAGAAGGTCAAGACAGGTGCTTGGTCATTTTAAAGAAACAAAGGCTACTCAGAGAGCTATAAGGATTTTATTAGCAACTAGTTGTGAGGAGCAAGGAAATAAATTGTTTGAGAAAAATGGAAACTAAGAAAATAGAATTTTTTAGTAAACATAGGGGCAACCTACTTGGTGTTAAATAAAGCCTTGATGTCTATAACAGATGATTATGTTATGGTAAGATGTTACAGGGCTTGCAAGGGTTTTTCAGGGTGAGAGAGAGACGAGAATCTTGACCTCATGTTCAGAAGGCTTGATTTATTATTTATGATATATATTACATTAAGACTATACTAAAAGGAATAGAGAGAAAAGTTCTCAGAAATGCTAGCTAAGCTAAGAATAGAAAAGGAATCAATAACAAAGCTCTGTGTCCAGGCAGAAAGCAAGAACAGCTCTGCCGTGAGTGGTCAGCAAATCCAAACATTCACCCAAGACCAATCACGGACGCACCTGTTGCATTCCACAGCAGCAGACGATAACCACCGTTTACATTTTGTTGCTGAGGCCACAGCTTCTCAGAAAGGGGAAAAATCCTAAAGAAAGGATTTTTATGAAAAGATGTCTGTGACAGTAAGAGGAGCAACTGGCCAATCTGAAAAGCATATTTTTGCAAACCATCAAAATATAAACTTTGAAAGCAAATGGTAATTTATAAGTTTGTGTAGCAGTTAAAAGCCAAAGATGGGGAAATTATTTTAGAGGTAAAGGATTAAAATATGTAGACATACTCAGCATAATATTAATGAAATTAACAAGAAAATAATGGATCAGGTATCTCCTGAGGTGTGAGCTTCTAACATACACGGGAGAGCAAAGAATGCACCCCCAGTGCAAGTTAAGTTTAAAGAAGGAAAACAACCAGGTAAAGTTAGACAATATCCCTTAAAGAAGGAAGACAAAGAAGACATTAGCCCAATAATTAACATTTTTTTTACAAGTAGGGCTACTAAAAGAGTGTCAGTTGTAGTTCAATACTTCTATTTTACCTGTTAGAAAGCCTGATGGATCGGACTGAATAGTACAAGATTTAAGAGCCCTTAAAATAACTGGGGATTTATACCAAGTGGTTGCCAACCCCTGTACTTTGTTAACCTGTTTAACACCTGAATTAACCTAGTTTGCTGTCGGAACCCAGGAAATTCCTCCGGCTGCCCTGGAGGACTCCAGCCCCTGCCCAGGGGGCTCAAAGACCTTGGCACAGAGCCCAAGACCCCTGTGCCTTTGATTTAGCCCTTGGAAAAACAATTACTAACCTTATATGAAGAATTACAAGCCAGGAAAGTTTAAGTAGAATGATAGTGAATTTATCAGAGGGTGAAAAAATAGATTTTTTTGGTTTTTAGAATGAAGGTTGAGGGGGCAATATGGAAGAATTTGGGCGTGTCCAGCTTTTCTCCTTCTTCTTCTTGGCCTCCATCTTCTGCTGTGATGTTAGCACTTTTAGATTGGTTTGGAGTAGAAGCTCAGTCTAACATAGATGATAGGTATTAGAAAGTAATTGTAAATATTGTACATGTAGTTTTTAGTATAAAAGGATAACATCACCCCGGAGGCAGGCAGAGTGCCTCTGACTGTCTTGCTGAGTGGACCTCGGCAGGACAGGAGATAGAATTTTATAAATAGGATACAATAAACAACCTTGAGACTGAGAAATGAATAGTTCTGACTCCTTCTTCAAGCGCCGGGCTGGGAAAAGAGACTTTCTGACATATCTCGAGGTCATAGTGACCAGCTAGAGAACCCGAGAGTTTGCCATTTTAGATTTGAAGGATGCCTTATTTTGCTTTCCTCTCCATGAAGCCAGTCAGAAAATTTTTTTGCCTTCTAATAAGAGAATCCCAGGAGTGGGCATAAACCTCAGCTCACATAGATGGTAATACCCCAAAGTTTAACAACAGTCCCAGGATATTCAGAGAACAACTTTCAAGAGATCTAGAGTCCTGAGAAGCTTCATCAGAAGAAGGACAGCTGCTGCAGTATGTAGACGACCTCTGGATAGCTACCTGAACCCAAGAGGCATGTGTGTACTGAACAGTAAGCCTCCTGAACTTTTTGGGTTTACAAGAGTATCTCAGAAAAAGGCAGGTAGTAAAGCAAACAGTTATCTACCTAGGTTATGAGGTCAGTGCTAGGCAAGGACTCTAATGCAAAACTACAAGGAAGCGATACGCCAAACCCCAAAACCCCAGACAATAAAGGACTGGAAGTTTATAATTATGAACTTTTAGTTAAACCCCTGCATGCTCTGACCACAGAGACAAACAGAGATCTTCAATGGACAAAAGAAGTTACGTACGCCTTTGACCAGTTAAAGAAGGCCCTCATGTCATCTCCAGCTTTGGGACTTACAGACGTGAGTAAACAATTTTTTTGTTTTCTCATGAAAAGCAAAGGATTGCTCTGGGAATACTGGCACAAGACTTAGGCCTGTATTGCAGGGCAGTTGCCTACTTTTCCAAGCAATTTGATGCGGGAGCTAAGGGATGGCCAGGGTGTCTCAGAGCTGATGCTGCAGTGGTGCTGAACATCCAGGAAGCACTCAAATTCACCCTGGGGCAGAAGATGACTGTGCTAGTGTTCTGCACAGTGTTAGCAGTACTGGAGGTAAAGGGGGAACATTGGCTATCCCCACAGAGGTTCCTGAAATACCAAGCTTTAATGGTAGAGTGTCGCAGACATTTTTTCACAGGAATCCTTTCTTTCAGATTTCTGTGTCTTCTGGAGGGCAGAGGCCTCAGAAGATAATGTAAACAATTGTTATCAGTTGCTGTGGAATGTAACAGGGGCACCTTGATTGGCTCATGCTTCTTGTTTATAATTAAGGGCCAATCACAAAGTGCAAGCTAGGGGACTGAGTCCTTGGACACAACTTTGTTATAGATTCTTTCCTTTTCTATTCTTAGCCTAGCCTAGCAGCTCTGCAAACTTCTCTCTCTTTATTCTATTTCGTATAGTTATAATGTATTATATATCATATATCAATAAATCCAGCCTTCTGATCTAGAAACAAGATTCTCGTCCGTCTCTCTCTCACCACCAGCGACCCACACAGGACGCTGTAATAGTAGTGTTGTAGTGTGTTTTTATACTTTGTAATAGTTTTGTTTTTGTATCCCAGTATTTTTCCCAAATGATTTACCCCAGATTGTACCCCCTCCCTTTACCTGTGTAACCCCCTTCCTTTGCTGAGATCATCTCCAAATCCCCACCCTGACTCTCTGTCAATCACTCAGCATCCCATCCCTTCCATCTAGAACTTGCGGTCTAGGACGTTGAGTGATTAGCCAGAGGCTAGGAGTTATCCCCCCAAGTGTTTCTCCATACGCTGACCTAAATGTCCATTTCCCAGTATCCATACCTTAATTTTTCTTATTGGTTAGTAAAATGTTATCTACTTTATGTTTCGATCTCCCTTTAAATGTAACCTTGGCACCTCTCCCAGGGCTCTCAGCAAGAGGCCCCCTGAGGTGTAGGGGTTCCCCGGAGCTCTTGAAATAAACCTTGGATTAACCCCTGCTAAGAGTCGGCCCTTTATCTTCTACCAATGTCTCTAGTGTCTCTTCTGCTGCAAAGGCTACTAGCCTAGCTGCCTTCAGTACCCTCAGGGCACAAGAGAGTGTACCCTGGCTGTCGGCCACGTCGGGGTTGCCCCTCCGCTGTCTGCTGAGTCAGGGCTGGCTGGGGTTCCTGAGGGGCTTGCAGAAAGACAGAGACAGCTTGGCGACCACGGTGGGAGCCTGAGACCACCCCCAGATTGCACAGATGGGGCTCAGACATTCTTTCAGACTTTTCATCAAAGCCCTTGGCCGGCAAGTTACCTCAGTGAGAACACACTCTGTTTTAATGAGTTGCTCTTCTGCGGACAAGGCTGGTAGCTCTTGATGCACCCCAAGAGTCAGTTTCAGGTAGAGGACATCATCCCAGGACCCCCCTCTTTCCTGTTCTACAGCTGGATTGGTAAGTTTGCCTTTTTCTTGTTTTTCTCCCCTCTTCAGGAGAGGGGGTGTTTTCCTGCCTTTGTTTTTATGGCTCGCCACAGAGAGTCAAGTTTTTCCCCTATTTTTGGCAGGCTGCCAGCTGCAGGCGTTTGTTGCTTTTTTCTCCCCCTTTTTACCTGGATTGGTGAAATTTATTTGAGATACAAAACTAAATCACAGCCACAATGGGTGTTAAGTTTTCTGTATCTCATAAATGTGTCTATTACCATCTTTTAGATTTTCCTAAGAGTGAGGAAATCCGATTTTCAAAAAGAGATGTTAAACAATATGTTAGATGGCTGTTCCTTCACTTCCCTGATGTATCAACTGAAAATATCCATGTTTTGGCTTTCTGGGACAAAATTGGCAATGAGTTATTGAGAGCAGGGAAGTCAGGTGATAAATCTCTGTCAAAATTTGCTTTTTTAGCTATGCAGATCAGAAATATTGTAAAATCCAAATCAGAAATGCAGGAGCAGCCATCCGGAAGCAATTTGAACACCTCTGCTTCCCAGAAATCCAATCCACGCCCCCAAGTTTTGTTGTCCCTGTCCTAGCTGAAATAAACAAAGGGCCAGGAGACGACTTCTCCTTTTTAATGCCTTTATTAAAAGTGATCAGCTCAGGATTGGGCGGCTCGATGGGCCTGCAGCGTCCGTCGTCTCTCCCAAGGCAACTCAGAGGAGGAGGATATGCACAGCTCTGTCCACCAGGGGCAGAGCTGGGGATCAGATCCTCTTGGGAGCCTTTAGGGCCTCCTGATCCCTGTCAGATGGTACTTCGGTCCGGGTCTCGCTCCCTCCCAGACCTGGCCCGGGGGATCTCCAAGACAGGGTGAGGAACGATGAAGGTTTCCAGCATCTCTTGCAGGCCCAGCACTCCGCTCCTCACATCCAGACATCACTCCAGTCTCTCAACTCTTAGGTGGCTCGTTGTTTTTGGGGTCTTCTCAGTACAGTGGAGGACCATGCTGCATGGGTCTTGGAGTCACTTTGCATAACCCCCCCCACCTTCTCAGGTGTCTTCACTATGAGAAAGGTAAAACTTAGCCTCGGGCAAGGCTCTGCTGATACAAAAGGAGCGCTTAGCCTCAAGGACCCGTGATTACAATAACAAAACACACAGAACTTGGGCAGGGCCAGTGGTCTGGCTGCCTTTTTGAAACTTTTTCTCATAAAAAAATATTAACCGAATTTTTGTTCATAACAGTCCCCCCTCTTTTTCTTTGATCGAGCTTAAATTCTAAGCTCGCATCAACTCCCAATTTTTTGTTTTGAATCTACTATAAATCCCTTGTGCACTTTGCTAATCATGGTTACTTAACCTTGTTACTTTCCTTGGTTTCTTCAGGTTGGTCTGCACGGCAAACACTATTTTAATAAAACAGATAAATAAGCATAGTAAAAAGAGCAATCTTCCAAGTACCCACACAGTGAGAAAAACTACCTTCTCCCATACATCCTTTTTGAAAATCTTTAGGTTCTCCCACCCACTGGGATCAAGTGTAGGAGTTTGTTCCTCATTATTTACACATGCTAACCTTTTTATTTCGTTTGAAATGTTCCTAATAATTGAATTCTTTATTTTTAATACTGCCTGGAGCCCGATAACTTTGTTTAACATAGATATTGGGGTCCAAATTTGGCTTTTACAATTTTGGATTTTCTCAATTTCTATTTCACTTTGCTTGTTCTGTTTAATTTCTCCCAAATCATTATATATAGGAACTCCCAAACTTGATCCCGTTTCTTTGGGTAATGAGAAAATTGGTTTTATCACTCTAGCAGCGCAGCTGCCAGACACGATCAAACCTAGGGGTTGAGCTCCCCTGAAATGTGTTCTAAAGGGGTTTATCTCTTTTCCAGTACACTCATATAAATACTTGTAACAAACAATTTTTCTTACCATTTTCACCATTTCTTTGCTTTTTACTATATCTGCTGAGCTTGTTTCAGCAGCATCACATTCAAAGCACAACCAGGCTTCCCCTATAGGGCACTGTCCTAGGAGTGGCTGCCTAAAAGTGACAGTATTGTATGCTCTCCAATACACTCTCTTATTTTTCTGATAAAGGACCAATTGGGAGAGGTTAACACAATCAGGGTTAGAACTGATGTGGACTCTCGACAAGGAGCTCACTTCCTCCTCACAGAGGGGTTGGTAGCATTCATTGCACGGCTCAGCTGGGCTCCCCAGAGCACCACCAGCCATCAGAGCCATCAGTACTACCCTTCCCAAGAGTCCGGTATGGGTCATCTTGCACAGCCTGCCCACCCGGCCTTGCCTCTTGGGGAATTTTACTGAGGAAAAGCTTCCAAGCTCTTTAGAGTCCCTTCTACCCGCTTCTCTGGTTAAACCTCTCTTGGTCTGTTCCCTGCCAATTTTGGTTTCCCCTCCCAGGGGAGTGTTCTGTAGAGGATTAACCTGGAGTCTTTAGAAATAAATTGGGGAACTTAACCAGAATTACTTATTTACAGTCTTAAACTTTTTACCAACATAGTTTACACAGAACCGTCTTAAAACATTTTAAGCAATATTAGAACTCTTAACAAACAATTTTTTCCCACACAGTTCAGTCTTTTTGACTCTTCCTTCTGAGAGTCAACTTTAAATCCTTTGGTCCTTTTACCACAGTGTGCTCAGGTGATTTAGCTTGTGAAGCGGATGAATCTCGTCCAGCGCCGGGGGGTGAGAGTGGTGTAGACTCTGGTCCAATGCCAGATGGGGAAGCTGATGTTGGATCCAGTCCCGTACCTGGGGGTGAGACTGGCCCTTTTATTCTTGTGATATGAGTCCAACCTTTTTCTTTGGTCCGCACAACTGAATTTGTGGTCAGGAGCACCTGGAAGGGGTCTTCAAATTTAGGCATTAATGTTCCCGTATTCCATGATTTTATCAAAACCCAATCTCCTGGACTAATGTTGTGAACTTTTGTGTCGAGAGGGGAAGTTTGAGGAAGGTATCCTTTCTTTTTAAGTCCCTCCAGAGTTCTTCCAATTATTTCTAAATACTTTCTGGTAGCTTCTTCCCCTTCCAGATAGTCTCCTGTGCTATAAGGTGTTAACAAGAATGGCAGCCCAAACATCATTTCATAAGGTGAAATTCTTATGTCAGCCCGAGGTCTTGTTCTGATACGCAATAGCGCTAGGGGCAAACACTTCAGCCAATTCATCTTTGTTTCCTCAATCAATTTAGTTAATACACTTCTGAGAGTTTTGTTCATTCGCTCCACCCTCCCAGAACTCTGGGGGTGCCATGGAGTATGCAACCTCCATTTCATTCCTAAAGCCTCAATTATATTTTGTAATGTTTGGGACACAAAATGTGGACCTTGGTCTGAGTCTATGGTGTTCACAATACCATATCTGGGGATAATATTCTCTAGGATTGCTTTTGCCACGACTTGAGCTGTTTCCCTCCTGGTCGGGAAGGCTTCTACCCAGTGTGTGAGATGATCAACTATAACCAGTAAATATCTGTATCCTTGCACTGGGGGCATTTCAGTGAAATCTATCTGTATGCTTTGGAAGGGTCTCAAGGCTAATTCCCTTCCTCCAGGTGCTACTTTTCTCATAAATTTCTGGTTCACTTTTTGACAAATGATACACCCTCTGGTAACAGCTTTAGCCAGGCTATATACCCCGATGCATAGGTTATTTCTTAGGAAATGATCACATAGTCCTTGGACTCCCCAGTGAGTTAATTTATGTAGTTCTGTTAGCACTGTCCGAGCCAGTGCTTTATTCAAAAACACCTGTCCATCTGAGGTTAACCACTCTCCCTGTTGTCATTGATGTAATTTTAAATCTTTTATTGCTTCTAATTTTTCTTCACTAAATATAGGTTCCTCCCCTTTTTCAGGTGTCATTTTTGTCTTCAAAATTTTTACTGGGTCCCCTGGTTCTAGAGCTGCTTCTTTGGCTATCTGATCAGCCAGTCGGTTTCCTTTAACTTCTAAACTGTCTCCTCTTTGGTGCCCCTTTATATGGACCACTGCTATTTCTATAGGTTTTTGTAGGGCCTCTAGTACTGATCGGACTAGGTTCTCATGGGCTAAGCTCTTTCCCTTTGAACTTAAATACCCACGTTCCTCCCATATTTTCCCAAATGTATGAACTGTCCCATATGCATATTGGGAGTCCGTATAAATGGTTCCCCAGTCCCCCTCCAGTAAGTCCAGTCCCCTTTTCAGGGCATATATTTCACAACTTTGGGCTGACCAGCTTGGGGATAGTTTCCCTTTTTCTGCAATTTGTAATGTTTCTCCATCTATAATGGCATAACCTGAAGCTCTTTTTCCATTTACTACCCTCGAAGAGCCATCTATGAATAAGCTTCTTCCAGTTGCTAGAGGCTGATCTTCCAAATCTTCTCTTACTTTTGTTTGGAGATAAACCAATTCTAGACAATCATGTTCTAAATTCTCTATAGGCTCTCCCATTAGGAATTGTGCTGGATTGAGGGCATTTGATGTGATAAATTCTAAGTCCTCTGTATTCATTAGTATTATCTCATATTTTAATATTCTAGCATTGGTTAACCACTGCGGAGCTCTCTGTCTCAGTACTGCCTTAAGATCATGAGGAGTATGCACTTTAATTTTTCCCTGTAAGGTCAATTTTTGAGTCTCCTCTATCAGGATTGCAGTTGCTGCTACTGCCTGTATACAAACTGGCCAGCCTCTAGCCCCTGGATCTAACAATTTGGAGATGTATGCCACGGGTTTCCTGCAACCTCCCCACTCTTGAGTTAATACTCCATAGGCTATCCCTGCTTCTGCACTCACAAACAGGTCAAAGCCCTTCCTGAGGTCTGGTAAGCTTAGGACCGGGGCAGAAGACAATTTGTTTTTTAAGTTTTCCAATTGTTGATCATCTTCAGCTGTCCAAATTAGGGGTTCTGGATCTACTAGTTTATTATACAGAAATTTCACACTCTGTGTGTATTGATCCAACCATAACTTACAATACCCGAACAAGCCCAGGAGTTTTCTCACATCTCTTTTCGTTTTTGGGGCCGGGAGAGCTAAAATACCTGAAGTTCTGTCTGGGCTTAGTTTCTTATACCCTCCCCCTATTATGTGCCCCAAGTATGTTACTTCTGATTGCACAAATTGTAGTTTCCCTTGGGAAACTTTTAGTCCTTTCTCCCCCAGAAAATTCAAAAGTTTAATACTAGTTTGTCTGACCTGATCTTTTTCCTTTCCTGATACCATCAGGTCATCAACATACTGCAAGATCTGCACTTCTTGTTCAGGGACAAATTGTTCCAACAAACTCTCTAAAGCTTGTCCAAAGAGATTGGGAGATTCAGTGAACCCCTGTGGTAATCGGGTCCACCTTAGCTGTTGTCTCCTTTTCGTACTCGGGTCCTCCCATTCAAAGGCAAACCAATCCCTACATTCTGTTGCCAGAGGACACGCCCAGAAAGCATCCTTCAAATCTATGACAGTGAACCAAGCATGTTCTCTTGGAATTCTGCTTAGGAGACTATATGGGTTGGGCACAACTGGATGTCTGGCAATGGTCCTTTTGTTGACTTCCCTCAAATCTTGTACCAGCCTATATTTCCCTTCAGCCTTTTTAACTGCCAGTATAGGGGTATTATGTGGTGACATGCAGGGTTCTAAAATTCCCTCCTGCAACAGTTGCTCAATGACTATAGCAAGCCCCTTCTTTCCTTCTAGGGAAATCGGATACTGTTTAACCTGTATGGGTGAGGTATCATCCTGCATTTTTATTGTTATCGGAGGAATGTCTAATAAGCCTCTCTTTCCCCCCTCAGCCCATTCCTCAGGATTTATTTCTGCAACATCTCCTTGAGACAGCTTCATCACTTGTACTACCATCCTCCCTTCCCTTGGAACAATCCCAACCCCCAAATGGACTTGCAGATCCCTTCCTAACACACTTTTTTCTAAGTTAGGCAGGTAAAGAAAATTAGCTTTACATTGCCTTGAGTTTCCAATTATTTTCACTTCTTCAATCACCGATGCTCTAAATGGTCTCCCCTCTGCACCCAATACTTCACAAAATTGTCTCCCAATTTCCATACCTTGTGGTATTTAGTTGAGACAGGACTTATCTGCCCCTGTATCAACCAAAAATTCAAATTCCTCATTTAGGGGTCCCACTTCAAAATTTACCAAGGGCTCTTTTAGATGTTTCATCGGGTCCCCTATAGTGTAAAGCCCCTGACCCTCTAATCGTCACTTCTAAGGATCTTCCCTAAATTATCTTGTTCCCTGGCTATTGCTGCATCGACACTGAGCTTTCTACAAAACCTCCTAACGTGTCCTGCCTTTCCACAGTAAGAGCAATGTCGTTCTCTCGAAGAGCCTTGAGGTCTCTCCATCCCTCTTGTACCTGACAGTACTGGGCTATCCTTGCCTCCTCCTGGTGGTGGACCCACCCACCCTGCACTTTCTCTAGCTACAGCAACCATGATCTTAGCCTTGGCCTTTACTTTTTCTTCCTCCCTCCTTAAATACACCTTCAATGCCTCCTTTAATAACTCATTAATGTCCTTCTCTTGCCAATCTTCCATCTTTTCCAGTTTTCTCCGTATATCAGGCCAAGATTTGGTAACAAATTGGACTTTTAGTAGCATTTGACCTTCTGGGGTGTCTGGGTCTATTCTAGAGTACAACTGAAAGTTCCGCCTTAGGCGGTTAAGCCAGGCAGCAGGAGCTTCATCCTTCTCCTGTGTACCCTCAAATGCCAATTGGGTATTAGTTCCTTTGGGAACTGACTCTTTGATCCCCCGTATTATCAAAGACCTATATTCCCTCATGGCCTTCCTCCCCTCCTCCTGGTTAGGGTTCCAGCTGGGATCCGTTAGTGGCAATTTCTGTTCACCTGATGGCACCTGGGGTCCTGGACTGTTATCTTTCTCCCATATTCTTATGCCAGCCGCCCTTATAATCTGGACCTCTTCTGGGGAAAACAATATACTCAGGATGGAATTAATCTCCCCCCAAGTGTAGATATTTGGACCTAGAAATTGATCCACTTGGTTGGCTATGCCCACTGGGTCCTCAACTAAATGCACCAACTCTTTCTTGAATCCTCTCACCGCAGAAGCAGTTAGGGGAGCATTCACAAAGCCAACACCTCCCGCTACTCCTCCCATAGGAACCTCTCTGAGGGGAAACAGTTTCTCTGCCTTGGAGGTCTTGGATCTGGTACTACAGTACGGCCCATCTTCAGATGCCAGACTACTTTGTGGGTTCTCTGGGTTACCCTGAATGTTCTGCCCATCAGCAGGTGTATTTGCTGATAGCTGTTTACTGGGTGGGGAGGCATTTGTGTCCCAGGTAGAAGGAGGTAAAGGGACAGCAATAGGAGGGGGAGAGGGACCTGAGTAGATATTAAGCAGAGCTGGAGAAGGGGTGGAGAATGCAGCAGGTGGAGTGGGCACTCGTGGTGGTGCAGAAGGAACTGGAGGAGATACTGGGTTCATCATAGCAGAAGCTGAAGAGGTAGGAGGAGTTTGAGCAGGTGGTAATGAGATGGCAGCCGGGGGAGGAACCGGACCTGCCATTTGAGGTACTTGAAGAAGAGGATTATAAGGTGGAGGGGCAGAAGGAGGCAAATAATCCAGGGGGTCCCATCTTTTACTAGTTCTATCATCCCCTCCTTCATTCCCCTCTTTCTTCCTCTGTACCTTACAAATTCGCACCCCTTCATCCTCAACAGCACTCTTTAACCAGCAAGCCACATACAATAATTGCTCAGGATCAGTATCTCTTCGAGCTGTCAGATAATTATTTAATTGTTGGCACATCCACTTATCCTTTGTCCCACACCAAGGCCATCCTCCTTGCACCTCTAATTCTGGCCACGCTTCCATACAATAATGGATCATTTTCACTTTATCTAATCCCTCCGTGGCCTCTATAGAATCCCATTTTACTAACAGTTCTCCTAAGGGACTACTAGGAGGTATATCTCTCAGTCTCTTGCCAGTCTTTTTACTATTGCAACCTCCCATTTTTCAAGTCTCAATAAAAAATCCCGAAGGTGCCTCTACTGACCGGGAATTTTAAAAAAAACCTTGTTTGAGGAGCTCCAGCCTCCTCCACTGAACTTCAAATTTCTGCCTGATGCTCAGGACTTTATACTGAAACAACTGCCCAATCTCTTGATTGCCCAACTTCCCAGCGTCAGGTCTTACATCTATCGGGACTTGAACACACGAAGCCTCGGCCAAGAATCCGGGTCGTGCCTGACTCCCTCAGTCAGGAAAAACAACTGCCTGATTTTTTTAGTTTGCCTAACCTGCCAATTTTTAGGCTTCACCGTATCAGGACTTAAAAGCAAACCGCAGCCTCCTTCGCTGGGGTTTGTGCCTGACTCCCTTTGTCAGGACTTACTTTGCCTGCAGGGCTTTTGAAACACCCGAATCCTTCTCGGGACTGACAAATACTCGAATCCTTCTCGAGACTTACAAAAGTGCCTGACCTCCCTTTGTCAGGACTTTTGGGTGCGTGCCACTCATACACAGTAATTCACTCCGCACGCCCGGACTGGGGGGGCCCTTTATTCCCCCTTGGGAGACGACTTCACTCACGCTAATTCCACTCACGTCCCCCTGTTCCTGGCCGGTTTTCTCGCGAAAAAGCCGGAACCGCAGTACTGAGGGGTCCACTCTCGTTTCGAAGGTCCGGCTGCCAGCCCTCGTCTCACTCACACACACATGCGCACGTCTCCCACTCCCGCCACCGAGTTTCTCACCAGTCCGGTGCTCCGGTGCTCCTCTGCGTCGCTGTCCTGAGCCGGTCCCTCTTGGTCCTGGTAGCCAGCTGTCCTCTGAAGATCCAAGATGGCCAGTCCTGAGTCCTCTTGCGGCGTGGCTATCCCGGACGAGAGCCCCCAGCTGAAATAAACAAAGGGCCAGGAGACTTCTTCTCCTTTTTAATGCCTTTATTAAAAGTGGTCAGCTCAGGATTGGGCGGCTCGACGGGCCTGCAGCATCCGTCGTCTCTCCCAAGGCGACTCAGAGGAGGAGGATATGCACAGCTCTGTCCACCAGGGGCAGAGCTGGGGATCAGATCCTCTTGGGAACCTTTAGGGCCTCCTGATCCCTGTCAGATGGTACTTTGGTCCGGGTCTCGCTCCCTCCCAGACCTGGCCCGGGGATCTCGAAGACAGGGTGAGGAACGATGAAGGTTTCCCGCATCTCTGCAGGCCTAGCGCTCTGCTCCTCACATCCAGACATCACTCCAGTCTCTCAACTCTTATTTGGCTCGTTGTTTTTGGGGTCTTCTCAGTACAGTGGAGGACCATGCTGCATTGGTCTTGGAGTCACTTTGCATAACCCCCCCCCACCTTCTCAGGTGTCTTCACTATGAGAAAGGTAAAACTTAGCCTCGGGCAAGGCTCTGCTGATACAAAAGGAGCGCTTAGCCTCAAGGACCCGTGATTACAATAACAAAACACACAGAACTTGGGCAGGGCCAGTGGTCTGGCTGCCTTTTTGAAACTTTTTCTCATAAAAAAATATTAACCGAATTTTTGTTCATAACACTAGCCCTTTTTCCTCATCCTCAGCCCGGAGACGGGGCAATCTGAAGAAAGCTACACTTCCTAGCTTCCTTCAGAAGCTCTCAGTCTCTAATCCGGAGAGTTCTGGCCAAACTCCCCGGGATTCTACCCTTCCCCATACTTCCCCAGTTTGCAATACCCCATCTCGATAACCTTCAGCTCATTTTGGGCCTCCCAATCCACCTCCGGAGGCTTCCCCAGAGGTCCAAGATGGCTGCGGCCACATGGTAGCTCCTGCATCTTCTTCTCCCCATAATCCCTTTCACTCATCCAACCCATTCCAGTCGGAAAACCCCTGCCTTGAAACCTTCCCTCCCAGCAACCTTCTCCCTTCAGCTCCACCCCCCTCTACCTCCTTAGGGGCATGCCCATCAGGTGTCCCCTCCCTTAGCCCTTCCCACACCCCACCCTCCAGCTCCCATGTCAGAGAAACTGGAGATGCTAGGCTTGGGAGCCGCAACCCAGAAATAAGACCAGTTCTCTCTGCAGCTCCTGTATCATACATATCAGATTTAGGCGGTGGAATTCAGCTGCATTCAACCCCTTTTTCCTTTCAATCTACCAAAGAACTAGTAAAAGCCCAAAAAGAATTTGATAGGGTCAGTGAATATTTCACGGGACTTTTTAAAGCTACACTTTCTGCCAATGCCTTAACCCCTGCTGACATCAAACATCTTTTTTCCTGCCTGTTATCCCAAACTGAATACCTCTTGTGGGAAGCAGCATGGAAAAAGAAGTGAGACCCAGTTTACCAGCCCTGTGGGCTGATGAGTTCACCACCACTGATGCTTACAGTAACATGATATCACTAGACCATCTCTGCGGACAAGGGGAGTGGGGGGACGGAGCAAGTCAGGCAGAGGGCATTCCCAGAAAGGCTCTCAAAGAAAGTGTTAAAGCAGCTGAGAAAGCTTTCTTCAGGTTGCATCCTGATGTTCCGTTTGAGAACTATTTGAAAATAACACAATCTTCATCTGAGTCCTTTTTGAGTTTTGTGGAAAGGTTGAGAAAAGCTGTGGACTTGCAAATTCAGAATGAAGGAACCAAGATTGAAGTCCTCACTGAGATTGCTAAACAAAATGTCAATGAAAAGTGTAAAGCTGCCATCCTGAGCTTGCCCCTCGATCCAACACCAACACTACAAGCAATGCTAGAAGTGTGTGCGAAGAAAGTTACCATCACCTCTGCTGACCAGGATGAGAGACCGAAACCACTGAAGAGGGTTGCAGCTGCGGACACCCCTGATCCACCATCCAGCTTCAGCGCGTCACGATGCCACAGGAGAAAATCTCCAACTCTAAGCGATCCTGCCACCTTTCTGGGAAATTAGGGCATTGAATGCCCGACTGCCCTCTGAAAAAGCAGTTTTTAGATTTTAAATACAATAAGCTTAAAGATCTGAATTTCCCAAAAGAGAACCTTCTAAAAAACTGAACGAAGAGAGCTCTTTTTCCCAGTGCTATGACAAAAATAGGGTGGGTCCAATTCCAGCACGGGGGGGGGGGGGGGGGGGGCAAAAAAACAGGTTTTAGAGACCTACCTGTGCCAAGTCAGACACTTGCATTGGACAGGACAAAAAATTCATTTAACTGCGACAATCCCAGACCAATTCTAACCACCAATTCTCCCCATAGCCCTTTCAGATTGGCACTGACAGAGCCTCTCCATCTCAAGGACACTAACTGACATTTCATAACTGTTAACCCTGAACAGCCAGGTACTTGGACACAGCTTTGCCAGAAACGTCAAAGTAAGTATGTTGTTCTTGGGGACACAAAACATACACCCCAGGAAATTACCATTTCTCCAGGTCTCATATCATCAGACCTGAAGCAGTTTGTCATTTGGCTCCACTGTACTCACCCACCCCTGTACTTGCCCAAAGGCCAAATAATAGCCCAAGCCATCCCAGTGCCTGAGCCTCCATGGGACCAAGAAACTCCATCCCTATTGGAATATGATCCCAATATTACCAGGTAGATTGTGCCTGGGCTGGTCTGACCCTTGCTGCTAGGCCAAAGGCGGCAACTGTGGTATTTCACCTCAGAGACACCTTTGGCTGGCTGGAGGTTGCAGCTGGGCAGTGAACAAGTCCAGGCTTGTAGAAACTCAGTCGACCTCAGGTGGGAAGGCTTCAGGCGATGGTGGAGAGGAAAAGAGAGAGGATTCTGTCGGAGGGTTTATATCCAGAGTTTTATTCCATGGTCACAGATGTCTGAATCTTTAGGTAACAGCTCCAACAGAATACTGACCGCATGGTCCCGGCTGAATTTAAGCCCAGGGACAGGGGGAGGGGAAGGGACAGGTGAGCCACCAACCAGGTGGGAGGAGGAGGGTCTCAAGGGACAAGGGACACCTAGACAGGCCAATGACCTCTGGGCATAGGGGCATCTTTGAACCTGACCAACCACACGATGGCCTTGCTGGAATGTTAAGCCTGATTGACAGAACTCACTCAGCAAGGGGGCGAGGGGGAAGGGAGAGGGGTATTGCCACACCTGGGAAGTGACTAGGAAGTAAAACAGGAAGTTGCAACACACTGCAACACATCCCAACATCTGCTGGACTCAGGTACTGGGAAGAGAAAAACCCAAGTTATCGTGTGGGTTGCACTGGGGTGGGGAGTACAAATCTATGCAAGGACTTCTAGATACTGGAGCAGATGTTACGATCATTCCCTCCAAGGAGTGGCCATCACATTGGGAGTTGCAAAATGTGGCAGGACACGTGCAAGGTGTAGGGGGCATCCAATTAGCAAGACAATCAAAAAGCGTCGTCCAAATTGAGGCACCAAATGGCAAAGTGGCTTCTATAGGTCCATTTGTTTTAGACTACACAGAACACCTCTGGGGCAGAGATCTGATGGTTCAGTGGGGAACCACAATTGACATCTCAGAAACCCCACAGGTTTTTTGGGTGACGGCCACTGAAGAGTGCCTTACCCAAAAGCTGATTTGGAAAACTGATTCTCCAGTGTGGGTAGAACAGTGGCTGCTCAACAAAGAAAAATTAAAGTCACTTGAACAGCTCATAGAGGAGCGCTAAGAAAGGGTCATATCATGGAGACCATGTCACTGTGGAACTCCTCTGTCTTTGTCATTAGAAAACCCAACAAAGACAAGTGGCAACTCCTCCATGACCTCTGTCAAATCAACAACATTATTGAAGACATGGGGTCTCTCCAACCAGGGATGCCATCACCTACCATGTTCCCACAGAATTGGTCTTTAGCTGTGATTGACATCAAAGACTGTTTTTTTCAAATTCCCCCGCATCCTGACGATGCCCCGCGTTTTGCCTTATCGGTTCCCACCATTAATTGAGAAGCCCCAATGAAGAGATACCACTGGAAAGTACTCCCACAAGGTCTCAAAGTGAGTCCTGTGATTTGCCAGTGGTATGTCTTTTCCTTGCTGTCCCCAGTCCGTGTAGCTAGGAGATTCCATCATCCTGCACTAAATAGATGACATTCTGGTGTGTGCCCCAACCGATGACATGCTTACTCACACACTTGACCTGACAATCAATGCATTGGTTGCTGCAGGGTTCAAGCTCCAGGAAGAAAAGATTCAAAAGATGCCACCTTGGAAATACCTGGGTCTCGAAATTAGAAAGTGGACCATTGTGCCGCAAAAATTAACCATCAAGAACAACATCAAAACCTTAGCAGATCTCCAGCAACTGTGTGGGTCTTTAAACTGGGTGAGACCTTGGCTAGGCATTTCCACCAAGGACCTAGCCCCCCTTTTCAATTTGTTGAAAGGGGGAGACAACCTTAGTTCTCCTAGGACCCTCACCCAGGAGGCAAGAACTGCACTGGAGAAAGTCCAGGGGACAATGTCTGCCAGGCAGGCCCACAGGTGCCAGCAGGGCCTGCCCTTCAAGTTCATCATCTTGGGTAAGTTGCCACACCTCCATGGGGTGATCTTCCAGTGGGAAACTGCCCAGGCAGGGAAAAGCGATCAGGACAAGAAGGACCCACTCGTAATCATAGAATGGGTCTTCCTCAGTCACAACAGGTCCAAAAGGATGACAAGGCCTCAGGAGCATGTGGCAGAACTGATCCGGAAGGCAAGGATTTGGATCAGGGAATTGGCAGGGTATAACTTTGACTGCATCCAGATCTCCTTAAAATTGAAATCAGACCAACTAACTAAAGTAATGTTGGAACAATTGCTTCAAGAGAATGAAGCCCTGAAATTTGTGCTGGACAGCTACACGGGCCAAATTTCGATCCATCGACCAGCTCACAAAATTTTTAATTTGGACATTCAATTTACTTTATCACTGGCAAGTATTCAGAGCAAAACGCCTCTAAAGGCACTGACAGTTTTCACCGACATGTCTGGAGCGTCCCACAAGTCAGTGGTGACTTGGACAGATCCTCAAACTCAGCAGTGGGAGGCAGATATTGCCGAGGTGGAGGGATCACCCCAAATTGCTGAGTTGGCCACCGTTGTCAGAGCCTTTGAGAGGTTCTCCGAGCCTTTTAATTTAGTTACTGATTCAGCTTATGTGGCAGGTGTAGTGTCCAGGGCAGAGAATGCTGTGTTGCAAGAAGTCTCCAACATTCCTTTGTATGAATTGCTGTCAAAATTAGTAAAAATAATCTCCCACCGGGAACAACCCCTTTATGTGATGCATGTCAGGTCACACACAGACCTTCTGGGGTTAATCGCAGAAGGTAACCGTAGGGCTGATGCCCTTGTGGCACCAGTCGAGATGGCCCTGCTCCCAGACGTATTCCAACAAGCAAAGATCAGTCACCAGCTTTTCCATCAAAATGCACCCGGCTTGGTTTGGCAATTCCACCTGATGCACGAACAAGCGCGGGCCATCGTAGCCACATGCCCTTCTTGTCAACACCATTCACTACCCTCCCTAAGTACAGGGGCAAACCCTAGGGGTTTTCAGAGCTGCGAGGTGTGGCAGACAGATGTAACCCACATCCCATCATTTGGCAAATTTAAATATGTCCATGTCTCTGTGGATACTTTCTCTGGTGCCATCTACGCTTCCACCCACACAGGAGAGAAGGTCTCCAACATGAAAAAACATCTTGTGCAAGCCTTCTCCACACTGGGAGTCCTTAAGGTCATCAAAACAGACAATTGCCCAGCATACAAGTCCAAAGAGTTTCGGAGCTTACTGCAGCAATGGGGAATAGAACATAAGACAGGCATCCCCTATTCCCCGACAGGCCAAACCGTGGTGGAGAGGGCCCACCAGAGCCTAAAAAAGGTCCTTCACCAATAAGAAGAGGCTATGAAGGTGGAGTCCCCTCAAATCCGGCTGTCCAAAGCATTGTTCAGGCTGAATTTTTTAAATTGCACCTATGAGAACCTTAACACACCCATCATGAGGCACTTCAAAGAGAACAGTCAGTACAACCTGAAATCCTTGCCACCCGTCCTCATAAAAGACCCTGAGACTTGGAAAACGGAGGGGCCCTATGAGCTCGTGGCCTGGGGTAGGGGATATGTGTGCATATCCGCTCCCTCAGGCTTGAGATGGATCCTCTCAAAGTGGGTACGACCATACATTCCGAAAGTATCAAAAAATAAACCCACGGCACGGGTAGCTGATGTCTGCTGGAGAAGGAAGCGCCATCAGACTCTTTAAAGTGAAGTTGCTTTTACCTGAACCTTACTCCTAACATTTTTTATCTTCAGTTCTTTCAGTGTTTCCCCTTGATCTGAACTCAGCTCCCGTACCATCAGAATGAGCCCCATCCTTCTGCTGCTCCTCTTGTCAGCCATCCATCCAAGTCAGATGTGGATTTCTCAGGCGAACATATGGACCACTCTTGCCAGAGTCCTCAACCAAGATCACATTTGCCTGTCCGCCTCCTCTGTGTCTGACCCAGTGTCTACCTGCCTTGTGGGGATCCCATCTAAATCCAGTGATTTTCCACCAACAACAGCAACCCCCTTTTTTCCAGTATATAATCCGTTAGCCCCTTGGGCAAAATTAGTTCACAGACAGACAATAACAGAAAAGGAACCCCAAGAATTCGAGCTCCTTGGTTCTGAAAAAGCATTCTATTGTGTTCATTTTATGTTTAAACTGAAAGACCAGGTAAATTTGTATTAGGAAGTCAAACAGTTGGAAGAAAACTACACAGCAAAAAATTGGTGTAAGAAAATTTCCCATGTGGAGATGTCATCCACCCCTGATAATAAGCCCCGTGCCCTCCCTAAAGGGTTTGTCCTCATTTGTTGTGACAGAGCATGGGCAGGCATCCCCTCTCATATAACTGGAGGTCCATGCACCCTTGGAAAGCTGAGCCTGTTTATGCCCAACAAGACCCAAATCATGGATTGGCGAACCAAAACCAACACCCACAATTCAACCTGCAAAAAGAGAGATTTAAGGAATTTAGACCCAAATTGTGATTCTGAAATCATACATTGGTCCAAACCAAAAGGTGTTGCAATCACCGTGTTTTTGCCATGGGTGTCTTGCAGCCAAGGCTCTAGGTGAATTATCACAAATAGAGTCTTGGGTTGCTAAACAGGCCAATATTACATCAGCTGCACTTTCTGACCTCCTGGCAGACAACAAAACAACAAGGCAAGCCACCCTACAAAATCGTGCCGCAATTGCTTTTCTTCTCCTACTACATAATCATTGGTATTAGGAGTTTGAGGGTCTCTGTTGACTGAATCTGTCATCCAAAGCAGAGGACGTTCACAAAATCATCGAAAAGATGCAACAGATGGTTCAAGACATCAAGCAAGAAACAGCAGACTGGATGGACAGACTTTTCCAAGGGTGGGGACTCTTGGGCTGGGTCAGATCCATACTAAAGTCTGTACTTTTAGTTTTGCTTGTTGTTTTTAGTTATTTTGATCAGCTTTGGGATCATCAAGAGCATCATGGCCAAATTAATATTGAAAGCTACTTCTCCTTTAGAGATCAATCAGGTGACTGTTCCCACCGCTCCTGAGGAAGAAACAGGAACCCCTGTAATGTTCATAAAACAGCCTTGGTTTGCCAATGCTTGAGATCAGCCTAAGCTGAGTTTTAATTTTTTAGACTTAAGTGCCTCTCCCTTTTTAATTAAATAAAAAGAGGGAGATTTTGTAGTGTGTTTTTATACTTTGTAATACTTTGTAATAGTTTTGTTTTTGTTTCCCAGTATTTTTCCCAAATGGTTTACCCCAGATTGTACCCCCTCCCTTTACCTGTGTAACCCCCTTCCTTTGCTGAGATCATCCCCAAATCTCTACCCTGACTCTCTGTCAATCACTCAGCATCCCATCCCTTCCATCTAGAACTTGCGGTCTAGGACGTTGAGTGATTAGCCAGAGGCTAGGAGTTATCCCCCCAAGTGTTTCTCCATACGCTGACCTAAATGTCCATTTCCCAGTATCCATACCTTAATTTTTCTTATTGGTTAGTAAAATGTTATCTACTTTATGTTTCAATCTCCCTTTAAATGTAACCTTGGCACCTCTCCCAGGGCTCTCAGCAAGAGGCCCCCTGAGGTGTAGGGGTTCCCCGGAGCTCTTGAAATAAACCTTGGATTAACCCCTGCTAAGAGTCGGCCCTTTATCTTCTACCAATGTCTCTAGTGTCTCTTCTGCTGCAAAGGCTACTAGCCTAGCTGCCTTCAGTACCCTCGGGGCACAAGAGAGTGTACCCTGGCTGTCTGCCAAGTCGTGGCTGGCCGGGGTTCCTTAGGGGCTTCCAAAGAGACGGAGACAGTAGAGCAAGATGATGTTGAGATTCTGGTCACTAACCTTGTGAACCCAGCTTCCTTTCTCAGTGGAAATACAGGAGAACTAGTGATCCATGATTGCCTGGACACGATTGAAGCTACCTACTCCAGTTGCGCAAATCTAAAGGACACTCCGCTCATGGACACTGAGATCTGGTTTACTAATGGAAGCAGCTACGCCATCAGTGGAAAAAAAACATTATGGGTATGCAGTTACCACCTGCAGAGAAGTGATCGAGTCTGGACCACTACCAACAAACACCTGCGCAAAAGGCCAAAATAATTGCCTGGACCTGTGCCTTAGAATTAAAAGAAATCAACATTTATACAGATTCAAGGTATGCATTTGGGGTTGTGCACACACACAGAGTGATCAAGGCATACCAGAAAGTGAGCTCTGAATTGGAAGAAGGAATAAGCTGGTGGACAGAGAGGCAAAAGCAGCTAAAGGTGAGGTACTTCTTAACGCAGTTGAGGAAATAGCTTGTGTGGTAGCTCTTGGGCCTGTTCTGATAGGACCAGCTGTGCAAAATATACTCTACACTGCAGCTGGGGAGCAGGTCCTCCCGTGGAGCCTCTGTCAAAGAACATCAGAAGAAACCTGAGATTGACCATTAGGATTTTGGAGCTGGGATTATCAAGGATCAGAAGCCCACTATATTCCAACTGAAAAAGAAATATTAGCACCCTTTGAGGGGGCTTGAGTCACCTCAGAACTTGTTAGGACAGAAACGTGTCTGCTCTTGGCACTGCGATTGCCCGTGATACACTGGATGTTCAAAGGAAACATCCCCTCAGCACATCACACAACCAGTGCAACATGGAGTAAGTGGGTAGCATTGATCACAGACCAAGCTCAACTGGGTAAACCCAACTACCCAGGAATCCTGGAAGATATTATGGACCGATCAGAGGGCAGAGATTTTGGAGCATTGCCTGAGAAGGTGATTCATGCCCAAGAAGCACCACCATATAATGAGTTACCAGAAAACAAAAGAGGCTATGCTTTATTTACTGATGGATCCTGCCATGTGGTAGGAAACCACTAGAGGTGGAAAGCTGCTGTGTGGAGTCCCACATGACAAGTCAGTGAGGCTGCTGAAGGGGAAAGTGAGTCAAGACAATTTGCAGAGGTGAAAGCCATCCAATTAGCCCTAGAGATTGCTGAATGAGAAAAATGGCCTGTACTCTCTACACTGACTCCTGGATGAGGCTAGTGCCCTATGGTGGTGGCTGTAGCAATGCAAGAAGACCAATTGACAATGCAGAGGTAAATCCATCTGGTTTGCTGCATTGTGGCAGGACATCGCTGTGCGTGTAGAAAACACAACTTTGAAGGTGTGTCATGTAGATGTTCAAGTGCCCAAAACTTGTGCCACCAAAGAACATCAAAATAATGAACAGGTAGATAAGGCTGCCAAAACTGAAATAGCTCAGGGAGACTTAGACTGTGCCTTGGTTTAAGACAATTTAAGGGGGCAGACAATCCAAAATTAGTTACCTCCCCTTTTAGTTTTTTACCAATTCCCTTTCACCAATAATGAGAGACAAATGTGAAAGGATGTAAGTGAAAAAATAACAGTTTATGACAAAAACAAAGCCAGTAACAACCAAGATAACAGTGATAAACACTAGATACAAAGTTGCTGAATCCCATGGACTCCCTGGGAACCAAGAAAACAAGATGGCAGTAAAGCCTCTCCCCCAAGATGGTGTCCTCTGTGGACAACTGCATGGTCCAGGACACAAAGGCAACATGGCAGAGAAGCCCCTCCCCCAAGATGGTGGCATCCATAGATGACCAAGTGGTGCAGAGGCAAAGGCAAAATGGCAGAGACGCCCCCTTCTCCCAGGTGTGTGGTGGAGAGAGAGAACAAAGGAAAAAAAACCCAACACAGCAAATGAACCTCCATGATTAGAAAACTCCCTCTTCCTCCAAACAACAACCAACAGGGAACAAGGATTAAACAAAAGACACCTGGAATCCAAAAACCATCAAATGCTGCTGAACTGTTTGCTCCATGCCACCATATGGTGGCAGCCCCATTGACCATGGCAGCTGAAACTGGGAACTGGGGCAGCTCTGAACTTGTGGTGCCAACTTCTCTGCTGCTTTTTTGGCTGTCTGGACTCAGTTGGTGTCAGTGCTGCAGTTCCGAGTCATTAATTACTGCCTTGTGGGGGGGAAGAAATTGTTGGGAAGGATGAAAGTTTGACAAGAAAGTCTCACAGATATGTAGGCTTAGCAGAAAGATTTTTAAATGTCGAGTCTGATGAAGGAATAGAGTTGGAAGCAAGTTTTGATATAGAAGAAAAGAATTGCTGAGCCAGTATTACTGGATAACCAAGGAGACAAAGGGTATGTTAGTTAGAAGGGGTTTTTATGACTTAGAACAAAGGATAAACCCACCTCAAACAATAAGATATTTTTACCAAGCAAGAAGATAGCACAGGCAAACAAGCCTGCTGATGTGGCAAGTAGAAAAAAGGTCTCAGAATTTCCCACTGCAAGAAAACTGAATAACAACTTCTAGCTTAAACTGTAATGTACTAACTTTTAGTGATTGGAGAATAGTAACATGAATATGGTAATTATAGTGGTTATGACAGGCTATAGATAATAGTTAAGGTATAGATTAGTTCTACTGTATTAAGATGCTAAGCAAAGAAAAGTATATAATGCAGTGTAACCAAAACCAAAGGGTCTCCAGGCCTGCCTGCAGCTGGAGCTGACAGCTGTAGGCACAGGCTCTGTCGCCCATGACCCTGGACTGCTGTAACCTCTTGGATGGAATAAACTGCATTTTGGAGAGCTGCCTGGAGTTCCGCATCCCTCATTTTGGCTCTTAAAAGAAACAATCCCACTGGGTGCAGAAACCAACTGCCCCAAACCCGCCGGTCCTGGCTTGGTGCTGTGGCTGCAGACAGGTATTTGAAAAACTTGCTCTGAAACAGTTTAGGATTTCAAAATGCAGTTTCTTGTAGACCTGTGTGGGTGTGACAGCCTGGTCAGAGAGTGAGAAAAACTAGATAAGTTTTGCCAGGATCAGCTTGTGAGACTTTAGGGAGTTGAAGATTAACAACGATAGTTTATTATTATAAACAACATGCAGGTGGTGGTTTCTTACTCTCTGTTTTCCTGTTTTTCTCAAATTGTTTATAAGAAAGGTGTTTTTGTTAATTAGCCAATCAGGTGAAATGTATTGATTAATTGACCAATCTGGTCTGTCTGTATCAGAACAGTGTATAAAGGAGAGATTTTCAAAGTAAAGCAAGATGCTGTGCAGACTAGCATTCTGGTGAGTCTCCGTCATTTGTTACTCAACAGCAACAGACCTGCACCAGACAACTTCCCACAGAACTCAGAGAGAAACAAAAGAAGGCTTCTGCTTCACTCCACCTTGGCTGGTAGAGGCAACTGTCTTGGCAGGTGGGCAAAAATAAAAGAGAAAGAGGGCTCTGCATGTTATCTGATGCTTAAAGGGACCCTGGCACCCCCTGCCTTTTGACAACCCCAGGCAAAATACCCTAATTTTGCTTCCAGCTTAAAGGGATAGTAACAATCCTGGGCGGATTGGTATAGCACAGATATAGAATACAATATGCATTTTTGGGGGTTACCCAGGATAGACTAGTAGTGGAAGGGTGAGCTATTTATAGCTCGATGAGCCCATGAAACATTAGGACATCTAGAAAGATTTGGAACATATAGTTGGGCTCGTGATTGAGGGGTGGACCTGACCATGGAGGTTGTCACACGGGTTATTCACAAATGTGAAACATATGCTTCAATAAAGGGAACCACATGAGTAAAAATCTTCCGATATAATGAGGCCTGGCAAATTGACTACATTGGACCACTGCCACAAACACGCCACGGCAAGAGCTACGTACTCACCATGTGTCCTGGTTCCGGGAAAATTTGGGAGAGTGCTGGAAATGTCGCGGCCCAGGCCCAGCCTGGTGGGCCACACATGCAAGCTGCTGGTGCTCTTCTGGTAGTTCAGTCCAGAGCAGGTTTAAACAGGTCCAAAGAAAAGGGAAAAAGAAAAAAAACACAGTCCAAGAAACTTCTTTGCCTCAGCTAGCTAAAACTAACTAAAACAAAGGAGAGTTCTGTCCTGCTGTCTGTCCATCTGCAGACAAAAACAGTCCAGGAGCAGGAATGTGGAGGAGTGAGTGCAGTGTCTGAAAACAAACTGCACACTTCTTCTCCCCGCCCTTCACTCTCTGGAACAAGTCTTAAAGGTGCAAAACTTATTATTCAGCATAAACAGAACAGATGATTGGGGATAAAAGCATCATACAGTCAACCCAGGACACCATGGTGGAGGAAATGACTGGCTGGCTGGAAACATACCCAGTAAACCATGCCACTGCTCAAAACATGATCAGGCTTTATGAGACACATTTTGTGTTGACATGGTACCCCAGAGAGAATTGAATCAGACAATGGGACCCATTTTCGAAATAATCTTTTAAACTCTTGGGTGAAGAAACATGGTTTAAATGGATATATCACATCCCTTATCACCCCCAAGCCTCTGGAAAGATTGAGAGTTATAATGGACTGTTGAAGACTATATTAAGAGCATTAGGTAATGAGGCATGAAAGCACTGGGATGCAAATTTAGCAGAAGCCACTTGCCTGGTTAACACTAGGGGATCTGCTAACTGCCCTGGTCCTGCCCAAACTAAACCCCTACTCAGTGTGGGAGGAGATAAGGTCCCTGCACTACACATAGGGAAGTGGCTGGGGAAGTTGGTGTGGATTTCTCCTCCTATGGGTAAAGGCAAATCCATTTGCATTTGTGCGATTGTCTTTGCCCAAGGACCTGGGTGTACTTAGTAAGTAATGCAGAAGGATGGGGCTACCCAGTGTGTGCCTCAAAGAGATTTAATATTGGGGGGGAAATAATCTGTGGTGTAAATGTTATGTTGCAGGAAGTAAAGTAGCAGGAATGACATGAACTGATGAAGAGTGATTTTTGTGAGGAGACAGGTGAGTGCGAAGATGACCTGAGCTGGGCCGGTGTCAGTGCCCAGTGGTCACGTATGCTGCTTTGCCTGTTCTCAGCACCCATCCTCATGGAACGGAGCCCAAGTCATGGTCTGTTTTTGAACATCTAGAGGAAGACCATGGAATGGAAGAATAATATCTATCTGAAAGGATAGGGGATAGCAGTTAATGAAAATATATAAATTTGTATATTGTCTAGAACAATGGGTAAAGTATGTAGTTTAAGTTGTATGTGTGTGTAAGAAGGGACTTCAGTAATGAGAATTAAATACAATGGGATGGTTAGAAGATACATGTGTTAAATTATGTGGGATCTGAGTATAATGCAAATGATATGGAATAAGGGCTGGAGATTTTATTAGGTCTGGCTGAGGTGGAGCTCATTTCCCCACAGCAGCTGTCCCAGTGCTGTGTTTTACATTGGGAGCTGGAAAGGTGTTGAGAACACACCAGTGTTTTGGCTGCTGCTGAGCACTGCTGGCACAGCATCAACACTGTGTCTCTAAGATTCCCCTCCCCCCACCATCAAGATGCTGGGAGTGGGCAAGATTCTGGGAGGGTACACAACCAGGCCAGCTGGCCTGAATTAACCACAGGTATATTCCATACCATATGATGTCAGCTCCGATATAAAAGCTAAGGAAAAGAGGAGGAATGGGAGGCATTCGTTATTTGAAATGCTTGTTTTCTGGAGCAACTGCTACATGTGGTGAAGCCCTGCTTTCTGGGAAGTGGCTGAACATCGCTTGCTGATGGGAAGTAGAGAATAAAATTTTTTGGGTTTTTTGCTTGCACATGTGTGAGCTTTGCTTTTACTTTAGCAAACTGCTTTATCTCAATCCATGATGTTTTTTTTCCCTATTATTTTCTCCTCCTGTCCTTCTGAGGAAAGAAGTGATAGAACAGCTTGATGGGCACCTGGTGTCCAGCCAAGGTCAACCTACCACAGCAGCATAGGCAGGATACACCTGCGTTATTCATGTAAGGTATGATTGTTTCAAACCACAGTACTATTGGTGGAGTTAAGAGGTGATGTGACTCTTATCTGCATTCACAAGGCATTTCCACAATTTGGTGTTGCTACCAGATGACTGGGACCCCAGGTGTGGATGTGACAGCCTGGTCAGAGAGCGAGAAAACGAGATAAGTTTTCTCACAGTGGACTTGTGAGACTTTTAGGGAGTTTTAGAGAAACAATGATAACTTGTTATTATAAACTACCTGCAGGTGGTGTTTTACTATTCTTGTTTTCCTGTTCTTCTCAAGGATTGTTTGTGAGAAAGGTGTTTTTGTTAATTAGCCAGTCAAGTGGAATGTATTGGAACAGTCTATAAAAAGAGCTTTTCGTATAAGAGCTGCTGTTGTGCAAATCAGCCTGCTTGGAGTTTGTGCTGCTTTCTTACTCAATAGTGACACTCAAGTGTCCTTAGCAGTCCACCAGAGCCAGGGCATTGCTTATGATCCTGCATTTGCTGTCAGTGATTAAGTAAGTAACTATGTGTGCACTGCTGTTCAGCTTTCCTACTGTCCCAATAAAGCTTTCATAGAATCATGGAATGGTTTGAGTTTGAAGGGACCTTAAAGATCATCTAGTTCCAACCCTCTGCCATGGGCAGGGACACCTTGTCAACTAGACCAGGCTGATCAAACCCCATTCTGAACCAGAATATTCTGTTAAAGCCTAGAGAATTAGGTATTGGGAAACAAGTTACAAGACATTTTAGAAAGCTCAGAAGCTAGGAGTTAGGAATGTAACCAATAGAGGTAGATAGTTTAGTAGAAGGATTAGAAATTGACCAAGATTGATTGTTTACATTTGGTAATACTTAGAGCCAGCCAAAGTGGGACCAATATACATCTGGTAACATTCAAGTGAAATCGATATACATCGGATAACTCTCAGAGCAAGCCCAGAGAGACCCATACATTATGAATTTTGACACTGAAACTAATCAAGACCAGAATGAAAAGACCAGCAGGTCAGGTAGTCCTAGCAACAAGGAGAAGGTAAAAGTTTAGGGGAGAGGAAGACTTCCTCTTCCTTCATCTTTTAAGCCCACAGACCCATTTTATGATCCCCGACTCAATAAAGAAAACGGACTATGCAGCCACAATGAGCATGCAAACTCATTATAATACCGAGCAGGGAATGGGCAGTGACAGGTAATAAATATGTATAGGCGTCATATAATAGGCATGACTTTTGTGAATAAATAGAGGGCTAAAAACTGCAGAGAGGCCCCCCACACCTTTGGGAGCAATCCCGCGTGTCTGCCCAGCGCTGAAATAAACATCCCCTTTCAACCAAACTGGTTGAAAGGTATTTTGTCCTTATCTTTTGTGCATCAATCCAACCTGGTCTTGAACACTTCCAGGGACAGGGCAGCCACAGCTTCTCTGAGCAACCTTGTCTAGTGTCTCATCACTCTCACAGTAAAGAATTTTTTCCTAATATCTAATCTAAACCTACCCTTTTTCATTTTAAGGCCTTTATCCCTTGTTCTATCACTACATACCCTTGCAAAAGTCTCTGTCCAGCTCTTTTATAGGCCCCCTTTATGTACTGGAAGCCTGCTACAAGGTGTCCCTGGAGCTTTCTTTTCTCCAATGACTTTGTCATTTACAGGAAAAAAACTTTTAGTTCTTAATATAGAACCTGTGGAAGAGGTTTTATAGTGACTTCTCTGAGCCAGAGAGAAGTTTGATAAGAGGATCCATGTTTAACCCTGAAAGAATTTCCTACCAAGGTCGTTGACATAGAAACCAAGAAAGAAAGAAGGATAAATAAGAGAAACCTGCAACTGCCTATTCCAATAAGCACTTTGTGAAAAATGCGTATTTTATGATTGGCTTTTTGCAAATATAAAAATGAATATTATATGTGTTGTGTTAGAAAGTAATGCTGTATTAATTCTCTTAAGTAGTGTGTTAAATATAGTTTTAGGTTATAAGAAATGTTAAAATAGAAACTATGCTATGTAGGATACTTTTTTTAAAAGAAAGGACTTGCAGCGAGATAGCAGCCACAGGACACCTAAATCTTTCAAAGAGAATTTATTGCTCCCTTATCAGAAGAAACTAACTTCTTCCCACCTTGTAGGCGCTGTTAAGATTCAGAGGAAGAAGTTGACGATGACCAGACAGAATCCTGTATTTGAATGGAATTTATGCATCGTGTATGAGGTGTATGGATATGCACCAAGCTATTATTTTTAAGGGTTAATCCTTTGTTAACGGGTGTCCTTTTTCGGGCTCGTGCTGCCCAGAAAAAGGTACCCGGACGTCCGTAACTCTTTGTTTCTATTGTCTCATTTGTCCTAATTCAAATTGTCCAAATTATTATTACTCCAATTGTATTACTATTTTTATAACCATTTTGTTATAATTAAACTTTTAAAATTTTAAAAACAAGTGACTGGTGTTTTTTGCAACTTTGTTTGTCTTTGGTGACCAATGAGTAAAGTGCAAACTTATGAGCTTTGTAAGAATGTATAAAAAGCATGCATGCTATAATAAAAACAGTTTGAAGCCTTCTGAAAATGGAATGTGTTGCTTTGTATTCATCTCAACTACGACAACAAATGGTGACCACCGACTGTGAATGCATTTGGGCTGTGGGGCGAGGCATAGCTGGCAATGGGGCCCAGCGCAGCTTTTGAGAGCAGCAGGGAGATGCTGCCAGTCTGGACGAGATTGATTTTGACACCTGGAATAAAGGTGAGCCACTGGGGAAGACAGGGAGCTCCAGTGAAGTGTAAAACAGCGAAGGGAGCTGCTGTAGGTCCGGACTGAACTTTGACACCTGGAATAAAGGTGAGCCACTGGGGAACATAATCTAGAATCAGTTAATAAGGGAAGAGAAATAGTTTTAAAGTTTTTCTTCTGAAGAAGAAGGATTTTCAAGTATTTAATTATGCCCTTTGTGGTGTGCTGTTGTGAGAAAATCATAGGACTTTGATACCAGTACTGCCCTTAGTGTCAGAGTATGGATGACAGAACAAGAAATGGGAGTTGATGGGGAACAGCAGAAAGATGGGATTCAGCTTGTGAGTGTGTTTTTCCCTGAGGAGTATGCTGGAGTTGCTTTTGCGGGGATTTCTCCAGCGTCTGTTATTGTGGGAGACAGGCTGGTGGTGCTCCTCAGTGTGTCTCTGAAGGAATGTGTTAAGCCTGTGTGCATTTCTTTGGCACAGCAATTAATCAAACTGAATGCTAAGTCATAATATGTTACTTGTGCCAAAATGGATTCACAGAAGAGACAAATTAAAGAACAAGCCGAGCTGTTTGTCCCCCACTCCCCCTTGAGTCATCTGTCCTTCTGTTGCCCGATTGATAAATGACACAAAACTCGGATAAGTTTTGTGGGTGCTTTATTAAGGGCCCGGGGAACTGGGGGACTCACGTCCCTAAAGTCCGAGCCCCCAAATTCACATATGGATGCTTCCCTCTTATACATGCGATTCACAACAAAGTCTCCAAGGAACAGTTTCCCCGTTCCCCTTGCCTAGCCTCCAAGGAACAGTTCCCCGTTCCCCTTGCCTGGTCACAGACCCCTTGTGATACATTCCTTGGTTCACAAACAAGATCATTAATCCTCTGCTTATCTTATTCTAAGAGCATTGTATGCTGCCTCTAGACAGGTTAGCATTCTTACTTTCTTGCACTAGTTTAATTATTTATTAAATCCCTAAGACTACCTGCTAGGTTACACACAAAACTCAACACACTTTTCAACGGCTACAAAACTGCTTTTTAACAAACCAGTTCACACACAACTCACTATAATTAAATATTTTGCTAAATTTCATTTCTTTTCCAACATTTCCCCCCTTTTGAGCATCCTTCAGTCCTGCTGCAAGGATGCTCAATCAACAGTATTGACAGTAACATCTTCATAACGAGGTGGGGAATGTTCTTCATTCTGCCGCCCACGGGTCATCGCCTTCAGCAACCGGAGAGATCGCCTCTTTTCCTTTTCGATCACACCCAAGAGGCATCTATATACAATCCATATAGTCACTAGAAATACTAAAAACATTAGTACATACTGTATAGCAGACGTAATCCAGCCAGACAGGTGAAGCCCCAAAGAATCAAATACTGCTCCTATCCAATTATGCTGTGCTTCCCTTTCAATTTCCTTGGTTTTTGTTTCCACTTCTGCCAGTTGAGAAATATCTTTCTCAACTTCAAGTGTAACATTTGGAATGTGTACACAGCAATGATCTATTCTCCTACTCAGGTAACCACAAACTCCATGTTCCTTTAACAATAGCAAATCCAATGCCATTCTGTTTTGTAGGGTCATTCTTGATGTAGCTTGCAATTGCAAATTTAGATCCTTAAATCCCTTCTTAGTAGCTGCTGCCAACCTTTCTGTCTGTCCTAACAAATTGTTGAGCATTTCCCTGTTTCGATATGTCACTACCGGAGGGAATAATGACTCCAATATCCATCCAAATTGCACTCCTGAGCCAGGTTCATGCCACTGCTCCTCTAGGGATTCTTCCCTCTTTCTGAGTCCTTTCCTTTGGATCAATCTGTTCTGTTTCCAGTATGGACACAATGTGGGAACCCCTAGGGTGATTTGTGTTACTGATCCATCTAGAGGTAAATGTGTGGTCCACTGTCCGTGTCCCAACACCCAGACTAGATTTCCAGGGCTATGCACAGTAGTATATCTGCAATCTATAGGTCCATCCATGGACTCTCTGCTAACCGTGTGATCATACCCCCTACACTCGCATCCCCACTTTAATGCCATTTTCACCGGTACCAATCCGATTCGGTCTTCTGGTGTATCACATGTAAAAATCTCAGTACAATTCCAATCCTCTTTCTGCGGTCTGAACTCTCGGGAAGATGTAGATGTGATAAGGGCCCTATAATGTGACTGATTCTTTACTCCTGACCATTGGATGCACCATTGTACTTCCCCAAGGTAATTATAGTGTTCCAAAACACTAGGTCCCCATAATGTGTTCCAACTATTCCAGGTGTCAAAATTCTGTGTGACATTCTGACAACTCATCTCATTTTGTTGGGATTTCGTTCTTATTCGTACTGTATTGCATGGCTCATCTATTGGGGTTGCAATTAAACACCTCCTGGTATTTTGAATCCAACCATAATGATTGGATTTCTTTCCACATTCCTCTCTAGTCATAGCCCGAATGGTCATACACAAATCCCTCCATACATCTACTGGTTTGGGAATTGACTGGCAGGACCACGAAACATTCTTGAATGTTTCAGGCATTTTGGTTACTGGTATTATTCCCCAGGGAATTGGTTCACCTGCAGCCTGTGGCAATGGCAGGCAAGCTGTTATTTTAGTCACATTCTGCATGATCCCAAAATCTCTGATTAATCCTACCACTAAATTTTCCTGCTCAGTATTTCGTTCTATTGTATCATTAACCTCCCGCCTACTCCTACCGTGCCTCTGTAAGGATAACATCATTCTGTCATGCCTCCACCATGCATTTCCTATTCTAGGATTAGTGACACTCAACCACCCACAACCTTTGCCTTCCTTTCCCCACCAATTGGTCCCGTCCTCTATTCTGTCCCAGGTCAGTTCCCTATTTTGCTTCCACCATTTGACCCAAAGGTTCCTTTGATATCTTGATCTTACTAGGAAGGAACAATTTTTTCTGAGAGGTGGCCCATCCCACATGTCCACTGCCATTGATACTGGATTAACCTTTATGTTTTCAGCACGATCCCCTGTCCATGGCAAAACCCTCATACTCACTCTTTTGTAATCAAAACTATCCCGTATTTTGACCAAACATGTATATTCTCCCGTATCGTTTGTGGTTACCTTGGTAAGATTCAGTACCGTGTTTCCTTGTTGTTTATCCTGATCCCAACCGACTCCTATCTTGCCTCGGCTTCTTTCAGCCCCCCGTTGCCATATTGCAATAACTTCACCGGCCTCAACTTTCTGGCTGTCAAAGACAACACAAGTTAATTGAACATCCATCCCTTCCATGACTGTAACCTTTGTTTCTTCAACCTGCTCTAGAGTAGACCCTTGAACGGGTACTAGTCTCATGATCACGAGCAGTAATATAATTAAGAAGGCGGCTTTGCGCGGAAGATCATCCGGGTTGGAGACACTATCTGGGTTTCCCACTGGAACGGTGCCTTCTTTACCCTGGTGTAATGGATCCAAGCATCCATCCCCTGGACCTTCACCGCCGTGTAGGTCGTCATCATCACCTGGTGGGGTCCGCTCCATGATTTCCGTAGCGGATCCGTGATCCACTTCTTGACGTACACCTGGTCCCCAGGCTGGATGTCGTGGACAGAATTCTCCAGCGTGAGCGGTCTATTCCACTGTAACGTATTTCTTAAAGAATTCAAGATCTTATTAAGTGACATAACATACTCTGCAATCGCCTGGTCCCCACTCACATGTACCTCCCCTTTTAATACAGTTGCATGATATGGTTTGCCATATAATATCTCATATGGACTTACGCCTACCTTTTCCCTTGGTTTAATTCGAATCCTGAGTAGGGCCAAAGGCAAAGCTTGAGGCCAGTGCAGTTTAGCTTCCTGGCAAATCTTTTTGATTTGTCCTTTCAGGGTTTGATTCATCCTTTCCACCTGCCCACTAGACTGAGGTCTCCAGGGGGTATGCAAATTCCAGGTTATATCTAACATTCGTGCTAATTCCTGCACTACCCCAGCTATAAAATGTGGACCCCTATCTGATGACAATCCTAAAGGTACTCCAAATCTTGGTATTATTTCTTTTAACAAGGTTTTTACCACCTCCTTAGCCTGATTAGTTCTACATGGAAAAGCTTCCGGCCACCCTGAGAACGTACATACGTACACTAACAAGTATCTGTATCCCTGTGCCCTAGGCAATTCAGAAAAATCGACTTGCCAGTAATCTCCTGGTTGTGGCCCGACTTGCAACTTTCCCATTTGTATTTGTCTCCTAACTACTGGATTATTTTTCAAACATACTGGGCACATTGCATTAACTCTTTTTGCCATTGTTAACATCTGATTAGAGATTATCTCATTCTTCAAAAATTTTACCAATACTTCCGCCCCCCAATGACATTTATTATGTTCTGATTCCAAAATAAATTTCATTATGTGGGTAGGTACCACTATTTGTCCCATTGGTGTAACGTACCACCCAAGTTGATTCCTCTGTGCCCCTAGCAAGTTTATTAGTTTTCCATCTTCTATTGAATATTTGGGCTCCTGATTCAGGTATGGGGTAGCCGGATTTGTTCTTACCGGTACCAATGCCATTTGAGACCATACTTCCCATGCCTCTTGCCGAGCTGTAACATCAGCAAATCGATTTCCTCTGTAAATGTCTCCTTCCGCAGTCTGATGTCCTCTAACATGCATTACTGCAACTGCTTTGGGACTGTGTACCGCATCCAGTAGCTGTAGCACTTCTTTCCGGTGCTTGATGTTGGTTCCCTGTGAATTCAAAAGCCCCCTTTCCTTCCATAACGCCCCATGTACATGAACCCCACCAAAGGCATATTTAGAATCTGTCCAGATATTAACCCTTTTGTCCTTGCTCAAATACAGGGCTCTGGTGAGTCCAATCACCTCTGCCTTCTGGGCCGAAGTTCCAGGTAACAAAGCCTTTGCCTCTATTACCCGATCCAATGTTACCACTGCATACCCGGCATAGCGAGTCCCATTCTCGACAAAACTGGATCCATCAGTGTATAGTTCCCATTCAGGTTCTTCCAATGGTTCATCCTTTAGGTCGGGTCTGCTGGCATATACTTGTTCAATTACCTCTACGCAATCGTGCACCAGTCCCCCAGCCTCCTGGTCACTGCGTAAAAACTCTGCTGGATTAACATGATTAGTAGTCCTTATTTCAATATCATCCTGTTCTCTCAGGATGGCCTGGTTTGCAACATTCGACTGGATGATAGCCAGTGACCCCCCTTTTGCTCCAAAACGGCCATGACCATATGGGGAACAAACACTTTCATTTTTGCCCCCAAAGTCAATTTCCGGGCCTCTTGAATAAGAATTATTGTTGCCGCCACGGCTCGTAAACACGAGGGCCACCCGGAACTTACCGAATCCAGTTGTTTAGAGAAGTATCCCACTGGCCTCTTCCAGGATCCCACCTTCTGCGTGAGGACCCCCAATGCCAGTTTTTGCCTCTCATTCACGTACAACTGGAATTCCTTGGTCAGGTCAGGGAGTCCTAGGGCTGGGGCCTCCTTTAGTGCCTGCTTCAATTCCTGGAAGGCCTTCTTTTGCTGTGTCGTCCACTCCAACCGATGCTGCTTCAAGGCCTCATACAGTGGCTTGGCTAGGAGACCGAAATTCATGATCCACAGTCGACACCATCCCACCATTCCTAGAAAATATCTCAATTCCTGATGGTTACGAGGCAAAGGAATAGCACATATTGCCTCTATTCAGTTTACTCCCAAACGTCTCTGCCCTTGTGTGATCTCACAACCGAGGTAAATAACGCTATTTTTGACCAATTGAGCTTTTTCCTTAGAAACCCGATACCCTGCTTGGCCAAGCATGTTGAGTAATTTAATTGTTAATTCCACGCACATTTCCCTTTCCTTAGTAGCCAGAAAAATGTCGTCCACGTACTGCAGGACTACATACAAGGATGGGGATATTGTTACCTGGGTTATCTTCCATTCCTCCAGCTCCTTGGCCAGTTGGTTTCCAAAAATAGTAGGGGAGCATTTAAATCCCTGTGGGAGTCTCGTCCACATAAGCTGCTTCTTTCTCCCAAAATCAGGACTCTCCCACTCGAAGGCAAAATATTTCCTACTCTCTACTGCCAGTGGGATGCAGAAGAAGGCATCTTTAAGGTCAATCACTGAGAACCATTTAAACTCCTCTGATACAGATGTTAACAAATTATAAGGATTAGCAACAACTGGATGTATGTCTTTCACTATTTCATTAATAGCCCTTAAGTCCTGTACCAAACGGTACTTACCATTAGATTTCTTTACTGGAAAAATTGGAGTATTATACTCCGATTCACATTCCTGTAATATTCCTTGAGCCAAAAATTGTTTTATTAACGGGGCTACTCCCCTCCTTGCCTCAAGCTTCAAGGGGTATTGCTTTATCCTCACTGGTCGGGCCCCTTCCTTTAGTTCCACCTTTACTGGCTGCACAGCTTTAGATTTTCCGGGGACCCCTGACTCCCATACCCAGGGTACTACAGCCTGCTCAATTTCTTCTGGAATAGGAGAGGCATCCACTTCCTTGATCACAAAAATGCCTGCTATTTGTTCCTCAGGTATTTCCAATTTCACCCTTCCCCCTTCAAATATTATTTTCACATTAAGTCGGGACAACAGATCTCTGCCAAGAAGGGGTATGGGGCAGTTTGGCATATACAAAAATTGGTGATCTAATTCCTTCCCCCCAAACCTAAGATTTAAAGGTTGTAAAAATGGTTGTTCCTCTAGCTTCCCTGTTGCCCCCACCACCTGTACCGTTGTGTCACTCAAAGGTCCCAATCGTCTATTCAGTACAGAATAAGTAGCTCCAGTGTCTACCATAAATTCTTGATCCTTTCCATCTATTTCTAAAACTACCCTTAAATCCTTTTCTAGTCAGCTTTGATTCTGATAGTTTCCCAAAACTAGTGCTTGAGCGACTTCTGCTGGTCCTCCCGTGAATCCTCCCACAGGGGCATTTCCCACTGGGGCTGTCCTTAATCCCATGTTTCACATGCCCATACCTCCTCTAACCGGGCATTCATTTTTCCAGTGTCCCAATTGTCGGCAAAATGCACACTGGTTTGGATCCAACCTCCCCATGTTAGGTGCAAACCCAAATCCTCCCCGATCTCTTGGCAACCCCCTCTGTCCGTGATTAGCTCCTCCCCGACCTCGACCCCTAATGGGTCTTCCTCCTGCCCCTGCCTGTTGCATTACAGCCAGAATACTAGCTTGTTGTCTTTTTGCAGTTTCTTTTTCCCTGTTGTTGTATACCTTCCACGCTACCTCCAGCATTTTATCCAAACTTCTAGTATCCTCTCCTTCCAGCTTTTGTAACTTTTTCCTAATATCCTCTTGTGATTGCCCAATAAACAACAATGCCAACTGAAGTTTTCCTGATTGATCCTCTACATCTAAATTAGTAAACTTCCGAGCCATGTCTTTTAATCGTTCTAAAAAGGCAGACGGAGACTCATTCTTGTCCTGCTTGACCGAATACAACTTAGACCAGTTCATAGTCTTAGGTATTCCTGTCCTAATTCCTTCCACCAACAATTCCTGATATCGTTTTACAGCCCTTATTCCTCCCGTAGAGTTTGGGTCCCACCTAGGTTCCTCACTTGGTACCAATTCATCAACTGTCTCATTTAGTTGTCTCAACCGAATTTCCTCACGAGCCTTTTCTCTAGTGGCTCTAATAACCATTTCCTTTTCCGTGGAATCCATTATAGTATCTAATAATACCTGTAAATCATTCCAGTCCGGATTCTGAGTCTTTATCACCATTTTAACCACCCTTGCCACCCTTTCAGGATCCTCCCGATAACTCCCCGCTGATTGCTTCCATATTACCAAATCCCCAGGGGAGAAAGGCACCTTTATAAGTATCCTTTCTCCCTGTGGTCCCACAGCTTCCCTCAACGGCGCAATTAAATGTGGCCCCTTCTGCCCCTTCCTTCCCTTGCGAGTCCGCCCTGCTAACGGAGTTCTTTTAACACTCTCATTCTTTTCACCATCACCACCATCACTATCACTCTCACTAGATCCCGTTTTTATAGCTATATCCGCAGGGGGAGTAGGGGGCACATTAGGAGCAACCGGAACCCTCGGAGGTGCTATACAATAAGACAAATCTTCCTTGACTGAAGGATACAATTTACGCTCCTTTCTTTCTTTACATCCCACACACTCCCTTTCATCATTCACTTCTAAAACCAAAATACCACATTCCTTTTGCCATTCCTCTTTCCGATATAAAATGAAAAACAAATCCAAATATGGTATGTCATCCCATTTCTCATTCCTCCTTAAAAATTGCATCAAAGATTCCATTATCCCCAATTCCAGTGTACCATTCACCGGCCATCCCGCTTCCCCAATCTCATATTCAGGCCACCAATGATTACAATAATCTATCATTTTACTTTTATCCAATTCCTTATAATACCCTTCACTTTTCCACCATTTCAATATACAACCTAATGGTGTATTTCCAGGTATTTTACCATTGGCTTGCACTAAGGTTTTAAAAGTTTTAAAAGACATCATATTACAACGTTTAATTCCACTATTAATCCCAATAAACCAATATACCTTAAACCAATATACCTTCTCGCCGTCCTTCCCTAAAACAAACAGGAGGCGAGTTCCGGTCCTGCGTCCTTAGACGTCTTATGGCCGGAGCCTAGGCTTTTTTTCCAACCACCAAATCCAAATCCAATTATCACCTTTTTCCAATATAAAGCACCTTCGGGCTTACCTTAATGCAGTTTGTCCAACAGGCGCGGGGGGTCGGGCACGACCGATGACTCCCCGAGAAGTGCTCGGTGCCGGCTTGGAGTGGATCAGGACGCGAACCGCCCCAGCAGCCCTCGGAGTCCTGCCGCGGTCATCAGAAAACTGTTGCCCGATTGATAAATGACACAAAACTCGGATAAGTTTTGTGGGTGCTTTATTAAGGGCCCGGGGAACTGGGGGACTCACGTCCCTAAAGTCCGAGCCCCCAAATTCACATATGGATGCTTCCCTCTTATACATGCGATTCACAACAAAGTCTCCAAGGAACAGTTTCCCCGTTCCCCTTGCCTAGCCTCCAAGGAACAGTTCCCCGTTCCCCTTGCCTGGTCACAGACCCCTTGTGATACATTCCTTGGTTCACAAACAAGATCATTAATCCTCTGCTTATCTTATTCTAAGAGCATTGTATGCTGCCTCTAGACAGGTTAGCATTCTTACTTTCTTGCACTAGTTTAATTATTTATTAAATCCCTAAGACTACCTGCTAGGTTACACACAAAACTCAACACACTTTTCAACGGCTACAAAACTGCTTTTTAACAAACCAGTTCACACACAACTCACTATAATTAAATATTTTGCTAAATTTCATTTCTTTTCCAACACTTCCACTACCTCCTGAACTGAACAGATGAATGGATTCATTAACTCTGTATTCTTTGTTTCCTGACAAGCCGGTGATAAGATCTCCTGGAGGAGCCTCTGCCCTTCCCCCTCCCCACCCTGCAACGAGCAGCTGCCTGCACCTAGGACAGGGTGCTGTGAGTGTGGAGGAGGGATGTGACTGTTCGGGGCCCCCTCGAGCACCCTGAGACCCCCCCTTGAGACAGAGTACAGATCCATTCTGAATTAGGTGAAGTGTCTAGGAGAGATGAAAAGTCTGTGAGGCCAAAGCTGAAGGAAAAACTGCAGGCCAGAGACAGTGAGAAGACAGAGAATAAACAGCAGAAGTGACCACAAGGTCGATTTGCCCCCGACCTAGGAATTCCTTTGATAAAGAAGAACTGGTGATAAATGTCACGCGGAATGAATATGTATGAACCTATTGTGAAACTGTATGCATATGCATTTGGAAGGGGGATAAAAGGAGACCTGAGATCTCCAGGGGTACGCATGCCTTTTGAGGAGGATTTCCTCTGCTTGCGTCCGACGTGCATCGTAATAAAAGCATACTGGGCTTTACAACTTTTATAAAGTTGTGAGGTTTCTTCTTTTCTCCACAAAACATTCTGGTGAGCCAGCCAGGAGAAAGAGAGATACCTTCCATCTCCGTCTCTGTCCCCGCAGGGGGAAGGGGGGATAGACGGACTTCCAAGGCGCGCCCCAGGATTTTCCTGGAGGAGGCTCCGCTCATCTCAGCTTGCCTCCTGCGAGGACAGACAAGGACCTGCTGGCCTGCGGAGGAGAATACGGTATGTACTGAGGGGCCCCTGGGGGGGGGAAAGGAGAGCAAGGGAGTAAACCACCCAGAGACGTCTGGGTTCAGCTGATGGAGCAGCTGTATTAGAGACGGGGTTCATCGTTCTGATAGAGCAGACCGCAAGTGGTTCTGGGGGTGAGCCGGGTGAACCCGTGTATGTGTGTATTTGGGTTCATTGTTCTGATAGGGCAGATCTGCTGAACCCGCGTGTGTTGTGTGTGTGTGTGTGTGTGTGTGTGTGTGGTGTCTGGACATTGTGTTGCTGTATGGTTAATGCATTGTGTGGTCAGTACATTGTGTTTCTAATCGTGCAAGTGTATAAGTGTATGGTGTATAAAAGACAATAGATCTACAGTGCTCTACAGTGCAGGGGGGTGAGTACTACCCATGTTTGAAGCAGCCGAGTGAGGCCTGAGGCACCGGCTGCAGCAGGCTGCGGGGGCAGGGAGAGAAGTGCCCTGCAGAGAAGCGAGTGGAGGAACGTCAGTGATGGTATTTATTGTGTTTAAATGTAGTGATTTGTGTAAATTTGGTACATTTTAACCGTGAGTACGAGCTCAGAGAGTCCCTTTGCCCTGGATGTTTGGACTTGATCTCTAGACTGTGTGCTGTTATTTTGATTGTGTCCAGGAAAAACTGATGTGAGTAAATGCTGAATTATGGTACGCTGTGTTGTGTTGAGAAGAGTGGGCACTTGGAGAGATATGCCCTGTGGTTTTGTGTGGTGATTTTCTTCCACTGCATTGTGGTAATTTGATTCTCAGATTCTATAGTGGTGTTTGTGGAGATTTTAAGATTTTGTTTGCAACAAGAGTAGCATTTTACACAGAAGAACTATAGTATGGTGATTTATGCCTAACTACGATAAAGTGAATTAAAGGAAGAATTCTCCTCCCCACAGCAATTCAAGCCTTGGATCTAGTGAATTTGAGATAAAGGGGGGGAGGGGGGTGCATGTGTGTCTGTGTCCGTGGGCATATCAGAGTTTTGGCTAGGACAAGCACAGCCTTTTTGCAAAGCAGTAAAACAAGTGTAAGTAGACACAGTGCTTAATTAGATTGTGCAGGAAGAGAACTAGAAAAGACTGATATTTTGTAAAACAGAGTTTAGATAGAAGAGATGAATGAGATGAATTAGTTAATGAGACTTCAGCTGGTACCATAGCAAGTCTGAACTGGGATCAGTCTGCTGTAGGGATTTAGAGTTCTCTGTAATAAACAGAATAGCCTGTCTTTGCGGGCAATTTCGGGGAGCCTTTGGTGCATCAAGAGGCTGGCACGCTGCGTGAGGTGACAATAGCTGTCCCCTGAGCACAGGGACAGCTCTGGCTGCCCTGTTTCCCCAGGGAACACGGGAATGACCTATGGGCAGAAGCTGGATGTGCAGGTATTATTGCAGTGCGGTGTTTGTGAGAAACGCTGGTATTGCTGTTCTAATAAGCATCAGGGCACATGCCCCAAGTGTAAATTAAAGGTTTCTGATCAAGCGGATTCAGAACCTAAGATCTTAAGGCTCGTGTGTTAGAAATCACATCTGATACCTGCCACCTGGAGCTGTGTGTGTGTAGGAGAAAAACTGAGAAACTACTGTGAAGGTCTGTGAAAAGAGGTTTGAGTGGAAGCAAGATAGGGCAAGGAGAAAGAGATAATGAGAACTGACCAGAGCAAAGAGGTTCCTAAATTAGCCCCTTTTAGGAGGGGCTCACTGGGAGAAGGCTGCCAGTAGGAGCAGCTCAGAAAATAAAAAGATTTATAATACTTCATTGCTGTTAGTACTGTTTTAAAATAGGAAGATAAATGTGATAAAGTTTTTTGTATGCTGAAATGTCTTTTTGTTTTAAGGAATCACCCAGAATGGCAAAGAGACTGTGAGATCAGACCGCCCTCTGGTCTTGGCCCTTGAAAAGGAAAACAAGGCAAAGAGAAAGCAAATCAAATGTGTTGTTCAGCATACAGCATAGATAGCAATGTATGAAGTCAAACAAAGATTATCATGCTGAAATGCAAAGCAATCACAGTTCGCAAAATGAGTACATATGATTTGTTAAAGGCTCCTCCCAAGGTAAGGGAGGAAGGATAAAGATGACCTCCCCAAAAGGGAAGAATTTTAGTCGACACAAGGGCCATTTATTCAGTTTTAAAAAAAGCTTTACTACCTGTGGAGAATGTTTATGTTGTAGTGTGGGGAACAACTGAACAACTAGCATGTCTGAGAAGGCATACTTGTGCAAACCTTTAAAGTAACATGTGTACTATGTGTACTTAGAAGCTTTAGTACAATTCGTTCAATTCGCTAAACATTCTCAAATGAGAAAGGTTACTCTGGAGGCAAATGATATAAAGAGGTTAGTCTTAAAATTAACAGACACTGAAATTAAAGACATTAGTAAGGAGATATTAGAATAAGTAAATAAGTGTTTTCAAGGGTATGGGCCTCTGCTGTACCAGGGAGAGTGAAAGATGCCCTCCATGGTAATGGAGATTAAGGAAAGAACACAACCAGTGAGAGTTGAGTAGTACCCTCAAAAGGAACACAAGGATGGAATCAGCCCAATAATTGATAGTACAGGATTAAGGGCTGTTAATAAGATAACACAGAATTTATACCCTGTGGTAGCAAATCCATATACTTTACTAACTTGTTTAACACCTTAGCTAACCTGGTTCGCTGTTTTAGGCCTAAGAGATGCCTTCTTTTGCCTCCCTATCCACGAAGCCAGCCAGAAAATTTTTGCATTCAAACACAAGCTCACATAGTCCATGTGCCTGAAGGCTTCAAGATTCCCCACTCCGATTGGAGAACAGCTTGCAAAGACCCAGAGTCCCAGGAAGCTCCACAAGAGGAAAGGAGGCTGTTGCAGTACGTGGACGATCTTCTAGTAGCTACTCGGACGAGGGAAGCAAGAGAAGCCTGGACGGTAAGCCTTTTGAATTTCCTAGGACTCCAAGGACGCAGAGTCTCAAAGAAAAAGGCACAGGTAGTGAGACAGAAGGTAATCTACCTGGGGTAAGAAGTGAGTGCTGAGCAGCAGACTTTAAGGCAGGGAAGCCATATGCCAAACCCCGAAACCCCAGACAACGAAGGAACTCCGAACCTTCTTAGGCATGGCAGGGTAGTGCCAGCTGTGGGTTTATAATTATGGACTGTTCGCCAGACCCCTCTATGCTCTTATTGCTGATGGAGGCAGAGATCTCCAGTGGACAAAAGACGCCACACGGGCCTTTCATCAGCTAAAGAGTGCCCTCATGTCGGCTCCAGCTTTGAGAGTCCAGATGTAAGTAAACAATTCTTTCTATTTTTCCACGCAAGGAATTGCCCTGGGAATATTGGCTCAGGACTTGAGTCCATACTAAAAGGCAGTTGCTTACTTCTCTAAGCAACTAGATGCAACAGCCAAAGGATGGCCAGGTTGCCTCAGAGGTGTAGCAGCAGTTGTGCTGAATATTCAAGAGGCACCCAAGTCTACCCTAGGACAAAAATGACTGTGCTGTGTCCGCAGTACTGGAAGTAAAGGGTGGCCACTGGCTTTCACCACAGAGGTTTCTGAAATACCAGGCCATCATGGTAGAGCAAGATGATGTAGAGATAGTAGTGACTAATATTGTCAACCCAGCCTATTTTCTCAGTGGAATCAAGTAGAAGCAGTACACCATGATTGCCTAGAGACCATTGAAGCTACCTACTCCAGCCACCCAGACTTAAAGGACACTCCTCTGGACGATGCAGAGACCTGGTTCACTGACAGTAGCAGCTACACGGCCAGTGGAAAGTGACATTGCAAAGTACATAGTGACTACCTGCAGAGAGGTAATAGAGTCTGGACCCTTACCAACAGGTACTTCTACACAGAAGGCTGAGATAAATGCATTGACCCATGCCTTAGAAACAGCAAAAGGCATTCAGAGTTGTGCATGCACATGGAGCCATCTGGAAGGAGAGGGGACTGCTGACCTCACAGGCAAAGAAGAGACAATCCAGCTGCTGGAAGCAGTTCAGCTACCTGAAAAAGCATATTAAGGCACACCAGAGAGCGAGCTTAAAATTGGAGGAAAGAAATGAGCTGGTGGATGGAGAGGCAAAGAAAGCAGCAAAGGGTGAGGTACAGATTTTCCTCGAAGGTAAGCCATAATACAATAATACTAATCAAAAGAGACGTACAACTACAAGGGGTGGGCTACCATTGAAAGAGAGCTAGTAATCCCTTCCCATTTTTGTGGTTACTAGTGAAGGAAGAACACTAGAAAACACACTAGGGCCTAACTACTTAAAAGCGTTTTATAGAGTGTAGCTCCTTTCCCAAAATGACCAAGGCTGCCAGTGATACAGAGTGCATTGAAATGAAGTGTTGACTTTGAAGTAGTAATTTCCACAGGCTTTCTAGAACATACATCTGATTGAAAGAATCGTATAGTTGTCAGGAATTTATATGCCACTATCACTCAGGTAAGCCAAGAATGTGATCCTTGCCTCCAGACTAACCCCAAAATACCCCCTCGGCCGAAACTCGGTCAGACTGGGAGAGGCCATGGGCTTGTACAGCAGTGGCAAATTGACTTTTCAGAACTCCCAAGGAAAGGGGGGTATCAGTATTTACTGGTATTGATAGATACATTTTCAGGGTGGCCAGAAACATTCCCCACCAGAACTGTCAAAGCTCAAGAGGTGACCAGATTATCTTTACAAGAAATAATACCACGCTTCAGAGTTCCAGCCACGATATCCTCAGATAAAGAATCATATTTCATTTCCAAAGCAGTGAAGCAGATTAGTGGCCACCTGGGCATAGATTAAGAACTTCACACTCCATACTGCCCCAATCAAGTAGCCAGGTAGAGAAAATGAATCATTTGATTAAGCAGCAGATCCTAACACTGGGGCAAGAAGTTAATCTACCCTAGCCCCAAGCTCTTCCACTAGCACTATTGCAAATTCGAACTAAACCTTGAGCTAAAGGAATGCTGAATCCTTTTGAAATACTCTATGGAAGACCATATGGAATACAAAAGGGAATTTCCACCCATATTGGAGAGGTAACACTAGCCACCTACATGGTTGCCTTAAACAAACAGCTCAGAGAAACTGAGAAACATGTGGCTGGAACTCGGAGCAGGGAGTTAGATAGCCTGGGGATGATGTATATGTTAATTCTCTTACAGAGAAGACTTCGGAACCACAGTGGGAGAGACCACTGCAAGTACTTCTCACCACCTTCACTGCAATCAAAATCAAGGAGCAGAATGCCTGGATCCATCACTCTCGAGTGAAGAAATCCCTAGAAGTCCCTTGGAGAGTGACACCAGAAGAGAATGAACTGAGACTAAAAGTTACTCGGGCAAAATGAGTATATTGCAGTCGGGAGTAGTTCATACTTTAGTTTAGAGAATTTTTTTGTATTTAATTGTAACTGAAGTTTCAGAACTAAAGAGTACCTCTATCCAAAGCAATGCTGAATGGCCTTGGTCCCAGGCTTTTAATCAGTATACTAGATCCATGGGAGAACCTTCTGAGATAAAAGATTTAAACGTATCTACTATAGTAATCCACGAGAATCAGGTATATGAGGAGCAAGAATGGCAGGAACAGGAACTGTGGACACTTCAAGGAATCAGAGGAGAAGAAATCAAAGTAGAGTGCCAGGCCATCAATGGGACGGCTTATGAGAGACCAGATGTAATTAGTGTCTCAACCTCCCCTGGTGTATATGAACACCAGGAAGTCTGTGGTAACCTAAGTGAATCAGACTGTTGGTGTAATTTCACCTTGATACAGCCTGTAGAAGTGACCTGCCTTTGAGCTCGAGTTGCTATCAGACTTTCATTTAAATTCAAAGCAGACACTGCGCTTTTTACAACAGCAGGGCCTTATGCAACCCATACTAGTTCAGACTCTACCCAAACTTGAACCTGAGGTGTATGAAATAGCCCCCTACGTAGTAAAGAATGTGGGTGAACGACAGCTATTATTCAATCCAGAATGGTCTCTCAAACATGTGGAGTTGATAATGCAAATTAACATCTCAAAAATCCAACCAGCCTGCTCCTCCTTCCTAAAAACATCCTTTGAGGGCTGGACAACGTGGTTACAAAGAAAAGGCATATCTCAGGAGCAGAATAAGAAAAGATCTAACTGGCATATTTGAGACAGGATTAGGAGTTTTAAATAGAATTGATTCAGAAATACTGATGAATAAACTGGCCACTGCAGCAGGTAGCCTAACAAAATTGAAGCAGCCTTTACAGTCATCTCTATTGGCATTAGGAACTAGCCAGTGACAGATTTCAAAAGTACTGCCAAAGTAAGGAAGTATGAAAAGGCCGGCGACCAAGACCACATGTTAATAGTAGAAGCACTTAGTACAGTTCAAGATAATGTGTCTTTAGCTTTCAGTTGTATACAAGCACAGTTATAGATGCAAGCAACAGCAGCTCTGATCATACGGGAAAGGGGTGAAGGTAATTTTCCAGCTGAAATTTGGAGAATTGTTTGGGATAATGCAATTGATTTTGAAAGGAAGTTTCAATCCTGGTGGACTATGGTGAATTTCACCTATGATCCTGCTTCTAATGTGGCCACTGCCTTTGTGCTTACCATACATAATGCCACTGTTTATGTTCTCCATCCCATCATTGCCCTAGGATTAAACCATGAAAAACCAATACTCTAGCCTTCAGAACATAGAGTGTGGGCATGAAAGATGAATGAAAAGTGGCAAACAGTAAACTTAGAATCCTGCATTACTAGAGAACAGATGGGATTCATTTGTGAAAGCAGTACTATTAATGCTCAGGATGTGTGTTTGGACACTGAACAGAGCATTTGTCACTTTGAAATTTATCCAGTCACTGACCAGAAAACTGTGCTCGTATATACTGGAAAAGGGTGTGTATGCTTGAGAACTGCTTGTGCTGCTGTACAGATTGATAGCAATGGTGTTATTCTGTCTTGTAGAAATCATTCTAATTTCTGTATTTGTAATTTTGTTAAGATTATCGGGAGTGATTTTTTGTACTCAGCCCCAGTGACATCCCACCAGCTGGTTAAAACCAATTACACAATGCAACACAGATTATCACCTACCCCTATTGGGATGGACCTTTCATTAGTAAAACAATTAATTAAGCACAAAGACCTACTGGAAATCTTGAAGAAAATCCAAGAAAGTGGAAAGAAAACCTTAATTACTGTCCAACATGATACAAAGGAGATAACCAGAGTTCTACAAAGAATAAAACAAAATATGGATCATCACTGGTGGGATGTGATCTTTGGGTGGTCACCAACTGCAAATGGAATCTTTAATAAGTTGTGCCACCCCATTGTAGTTTTACTAATATTAGTTGGGATAAGCTTAGGATTATCTATTATATTGTTAATTTGGAACTGGAGAATGCTACAACGAATAGCTGTACTAACATCTTTGTCAAACGTACATGGTGAAGCACTAAAAGACACTTATTGTTGTGAAGGTTTTCATTAAGTAAAAGAATTTACTTATTTCCTAGGAAAGGGGGGAATGAGACAGAGTAGAGATCCATTCTGAATTAGGTGAAGTGTCTAAGAAAGGTGAAAAGTCTGTGAGGCCAAAGCTGAAGGAAAAACTGCAGGCCAGAGACAGTGAGAAGACAGAGAATAAACAGCAGAAGTAACCACAAGGTCAATTTGCCCCCAACCTAGGAATTCCTTTGATAAAGAAGAACTGGTAAATGTCACGCGGAATGAATATGTATGAACCTATTGTGAAACTGTATGCATATGCATTTGGAAGGGGGATAAAAGGAGACTTGAGATCTCCAGGGGTACGCATGCCTTTTGAGGAGGATTTCCTCTGCTTGCCTCCAACAGATTTCCTCTGCTTGCGTCCAACGCGTGTCCTAATTAAAGCATACTGGGCTTTACAACTTTTATAAAGTTGTGAGGTTTCTTCCTTTCTCCGCAAAATACCCCTCCGCCCTCGCCCTTGCTGCTGTTTCAGAGGTTGTGCAAGGAAGGGGGCTGTGTCTGCTGCAGTTGGAGGAACTCTGTGGGGGCAGGGCTGGAGCTGTCCTGTGCCAGTTCCCTACCCGCCTTTGGCTGATGGCTTCCCTGGGCCCCTCTCATGACTTTTCTAAGTGTTGGGAGATGCTCAGAGCTCTGTGTTGTGGCTGCACTAATAGAAACCTGGACCCTTCACTCACGGAGGCCCTGATGTGGCCCTATGGCACCTTGGAGCCAATGGTTTGATGGGAATAAATATTTTGACAACAATTAAAAGCCTTTCCAGCACTGGGGAGCTATTCATTTGTGAACAATTCTCAGGGGCCACAAGGCTCCGCAGGGATGAGTAATTTTAACACTAAGGTGTGACAAACAGTTATGTGTAGTTAAGGATCCAGTGTTATCCAGTGTTGAATATCTATGATTTAAAGCTAAAAAGTGTGGAAAATGCATATTATATTGTTATAAATGATCAATCAAAAAGCCAAATTTATCAAAATGCGAAAAAGATTTTATTTTTCTCTTTCTGCGACCAAAATATGGTCCTAAAAACCCCACAGCCAAAGACACAGAGTTGAGCCCAGGATCGGCGCTGGGTGAACCTAGATATGACCTCTATCACATCAGACCTTCCCCTTTTCATGAGCACCGTTTCTTGCGGGGCTGTTTTATACAGATTTTTTGCCTGAGGCAGAGGAGTCCCAGTTTCTTTTGTAACTGCATATTCAAGACAGTTTCTTTCACTGTGCAGAGCTGGACAGTTGCTGTTTCCTGAGTGGTAGCCAGCATTAATCGCATCAGGGGAAGCCACATATTCAGATGTATCTTTCTGGCCACTTCTGTTATCTTGATTGATGGTATCAGTAGGGCGATGTTCGTCCTTGGGGGTCTTCCGATCACTCAGGATAGCGGCAATCATCGCACTGGCCATGTCTATTCATAAGTTAACTGGGTATTGTTCTCCTGCTGCCTTCAGGAATCTCGGAATTCCAAGTAGACGTCTGTCTTAGGGCTGCTTGTGGTCAAAGACTCATTTGGATTTCACAATCTTATAAAATACCTTCTCTCTATAAGCATGAATTATTTCATAACTGTAGTATATGGTAGAGATAATTCATGCTATTTATGTATAAAATATTGTAAAATCCAAGCTATGTCTTTTGACCACCCCAGCTGGGAGCAGTCTTATTTTTATTCAATTAGTTCCCGGACAATGTTAAGATTATATCGAGTCTGTTAACATATGAATGGAACCTTCCTGAGCGATGATCACCGACTTCCCTGGAATGCAGGAGTCATCTCGCACCTCGAAGATTGCATCTACTGCACTGATTACTGGCGCCACCCTTTACATGTGCATGCGGACTTCTCCGGAGTGCTCTGACAACACCTAGACACCTGGAACTGGACTTTTGTCTAACCCTGCACGTGTATGGCCCCAGATCTGCATGTGAAGGGACACAAAGGAACATTCAATCATCTCTGCCTCAGGCAGAATAAACTGTATATAAGCTCGCTGCATGAAGCAGTCGGGGTGAACCGAGGGGGAGACTGACATTTTGGTGGTCAGATCCAGGTTTACCCACTGCTGATCCTGGGGTTGACGCTGCCCTTGACTGTGGTGATTTTTTTTTCTGAGCGAAATTCTGTTTCGCTGACAATCTAATAAATCATTGCTAAATTTTCTTATAAATTTTGCTCCTGATTTGATCATTTATAACAATTTGGTGACAGCCCAAAGTGATTTGATATTGTGGTTCGGGACCCCTTTCCCACCCGGGGGGCGCTCCGCTGATTTCAGCGGCCCAAGCAGGATTGGATTCCAAAAAAACCAATCAAATTCACGAAGATCGGCAGCCGGAGCTGCAAGCCACAACCAGAGTCAGGAGCTGCAACCAGAGCCCCAGCCAAGGGGGATAAAAGGGCCCAGTTGTCTGCAAGCTCGGAATGATCCAGAGAGATCTCCAAGACCCGAGGTTTATTTTCACTCAGAAAAATTGATGTGCACGAAGAAATCCACACTGGAAAAGGAACCGTAAGTATTGCGTGGTTGAGTGGAGTGTGATCGGATGCGTGTGTGAGACGTGACTTTGTCACGAGGCGAGAGTGGACCCCACGATCGCAGTTCCACCATCCCCCGAGGGACGTGGTCAATCAAGGGGGAAGTGAAAGGCTTTTGTTGAACACACAAGACCGTAGGCTCGGGGGGAGTCTAGGGGGAAAAGCGGCTACGGTTGTGATCAGGAGGGGGGAAGAGACGAGCCTGGAAAATTGCAGGAACCCGTCTGCCTTCTGAAACCAGATGAAACAGGTAAAAATCAGCCTAAAAAGTCAGCAGAGCGGTGCACTGCTTGACTGAGGCAGGCTTGTGGCTTTTTGCAAGCAAAAGAACCCAACATCGGAGAGAAAGACGGGACCCTCAATGAACGTCCCGGTGAAACGAGAAAAGGTAAGAAAAATCGTAACACTCCTTGAGAAAATGGGGTTGGGAAAGAGCAGACTCCAGAGAAAAGCCCAGGAAAAACCCTCCCAGGGTCCCGAAAGAATTCTGTCAGAAATCCCAAGAGATAGTTCCCTGGGGGGGATGCTGGAACACTGGGACGAAAGCCCGCAGAGGGTGGGAAAGTCCAAGGATAAAATTATCCATTTTTGTATGGAAAAATGGGGAGAGAGATCGGAAAATATGTGGTCTGGCTGATATTCAGCACGTTTGAACCTTGGACTTGTGAGTCTTTGTATGACCACGTGGCCGGTTGCTGTCCGCGGGATCCTGAGGAGATTGAGTATGCTGACATGTGGAAGCATGCTTGTCTGAGACTATACCCGATACGAGCTCTCTGGCGCACGGCAAAAGCGGAAAAGGAATGGGAACTATTGGAAAATCTTCCACCCCCTTACCTTGTGGCCCTGCAGCAGCCCGATCCCACGCAGGCACAAGTGACACCAGGGATGCCTCTCGAGAAACTCACCATGGACCGGATCAAATGGACAAAGACAGATGAAGAAGAATTTAAGGGAGTCAAGGAGGCACTCACAGCGGCACCAGTGCTGAGTCTCCCTGACGTGAGAAAACCCTTTCAGTTGTTTGTGGATGCTAGCAATCACATGGCACGCGGGGTGTTGACGCAGGACTGGGTGGGGGTCAGGAAACCTGTGGGTTACTTGTCCCGGCTTTTGGACCCGGCCAGCAGGAGCTGGCCCACGTGCTTGCAGGCAATTGTGGCAGTGGTTTTGCTGGTGGAGGAGGCCAAGAAGGTAACCTTCGCTACACCTCTGGTGGTATTTGCACCGCACAACGTGCGGGGCATACTGTCGCAGAAAGCAGACAAAAGGCTCATGGATGCAAGTTTGCTAAAATATGAAGCCATTTTGATTCACTCACAGGACTTGGAATTGAGAACTATGACAGCGCAGAATCCTGCACAGTTTCTGTTCGGGGGAGCTTCAGAGGAGCTGATTCATGACTGCGTGGAGTTGGTCGAGTTGCAGACCAAAATTAGGGAGGATTTGGAAGAAGAGGAATTGGACGAGGGGGAGAAGTGATTTGTGGACAGGTCAAGCAGAGTGATTGAGGGGAAAAGGAAATCAGGGTACGCAGTTGTGGATGGGAGAACGGGAAAGGTGATTGAAGCAGGTCCCCTGAACGCGAGCTGGTCAGCACAAGCATGCGAACTGTACGCAGTACTGAGAGCATTGAAGGGACTGAAAGGGAAAAATGGAACGATCTTTACAGATTCAAGGTATGCCTTTGGAGTGGTTCACATGTTTGGGAAAATTTGGGAGGAAAGGGAACTGATCAACACGAGGGGAAAGGGACTGATGGACGGGGAGTTAATCCGGCAAATTTTAGAAGCTCCAAGAGGGCCAGAGGAAATTGCGGTGGTCCATGTGAAGGGACACCAGTCAGGAATTCAGTTCTGGACCAGGGGGAATAATTTGGGAGATCAGGAGGCCAAAACCGCAGCGTTGATGATGGTAAGTACCCCAGAGATCGAAAGGGAAGAAACCCCTGACGATCCTCCTCAGCTCTCCCAAAAGGAGATCGAATGTTATGAGAAGATCGGAGGAAAATTGAAGGAAGGTAAGTGTAGGTTGCCTGATGGGAGAGAATTGGTTTCCAGAGGTTTTACCAGAAGAATTTTTAGGAAATTGCACCAACGAACACATTGGGGGGCACAATCCCTGGTGGAACAATTTTTGAAATTTTTCGGATGCAAGGGAATTTATGAATTGGCAAAGCAAGAGGTACAAGGGTGCCTGATTTGTCAAAGGGTAAACAAATCAAGAGCCAAACAGGCTGCCCTGGAGTGTCGCCCTGTCGCATACCGACCTTTCGAACTAATCCAAGTTGATTTCACAGAGTTGCCAAAAGTGGGAAGGTTCAAATTTGTACTGGTAATTGTGGACTAATTGACTCATTGGGTGGAGGCCTTTCCCAACTCAAGGGCAATGGCTCAGACAGTGACAAGAAAATTACTAGAGGAAATTGTACTCTGTTATGGGGTGGTGAGTTGCATTGATCTAGATCAAGGAACACATTTTACATGGAAGTTTATTAAGCGAATGGCTGATGCACTAGGTATTTTATAGGAGTACCATGCTCTGTGGCACCCCCAGAGTTCAGGACAGGTGGAGAGAATGAATCAAACTTTGAAGGCACAACTATCTAAATTAATTTTGGAAACAAGGATGTCCTGGTTGAAATGCCTGCCTTCGGCACTGCTTAATATCCGAAACATGCCTCACTCAGAGACGGGGGTCTCACCATTTGAAATGTTATATGGTATGCCATATAGACATGGAATGCCGATGGGACACTCCAGGTTTGAGGATGGTCAGATTCAACCATATCTGGTTGCAATCAACAGGAATTTACAGGAACTCAGAAAGCAGGGAATAGTGGCCCAGAGTGCTCCTTTGGGATTTGCTATTCACAAAATCCAACCGGGTGAAAAGGGCTTGTGATAGTGTGGAAAGAAATTCGCACGCTCCTCACTGGGAAGGTCCTTTTCTTGTGCTCCTGACAACAGACACGGCTATTCGGGCAGCGGAGAAGGGCTGGACGCATGCGTCTAGGCTGAAAAAAGTTGTACCGCAGGAGGAAGAGCCCGAGTGGAGGGTCACTTCTTCCCCAGGTGACTTGAAGGTCAGACTCCAACGTCCTTGTAAATGACCGATGGCGAGTGGATAAGTTGTATACTGTCAGATTGTGTATGCTATCCGTTTGTACACTTTAAGTGTGAATATTGTCAAGGGGTTTTTGTTATTCATTGTAGAAGGGGACAGACGCTGAAGGGGCTGTGTACGCAGTGTTTAGAGAAAGAGCTTGCATTGACTGACTGTATCCTGACCTTAGCAACCAATTTGGGAATCACTGAATTGGACTCACAGGAGTGGTTTTGCATTTTTCAAAACGGGGTGCGTGGGAAGCTTAGACCTCAAGCAGAAATTTTGGATGTGGAGTGCCGGAAATCCATCAGGGTACCATGCAGTTGTGATGCAATCAGTGTGTCACGGTGGGGCGACTTTAAGAGGAGGTATGCGGCTAGGTCCCAGGGCGTGCTCCCCGAAGAGTTCTCCTGCTGCCGCGAAGATGGTCTTCCTCACCGCTGGTGGCACCTTAGGGGGCAGAGGCAAAGGCAGAGGAGTACGCCTGGTGGGGGTGCTGATTGGCCTGAGCCTAATAGTGTGCGAGACACAGAGTCTGCGCACTGAGGTCTCAAGGAAAGGTGGAAGCGAAAGCTCCGCAGATGAGTGTGGAAAATGCACTCAGGTGGTCCCAGTCGCAGGGGACGGGGGACACTCAGCATACCAAGCCCCAAGAGAATGTCTCAGGGAACCTGGAAGGTACTATTGGAAGAATGGCCCTCAGGTAAAATTGTGTGAATTGGAAACTGGGATTTGGTGTATCAATCCCGAGGCAGGGCTAAGGAACGGGCAGTCAAGTGAACACAAGCATCAAATGAGAAAACAAAGTGTGGAAACAAGGTCCATCCCCATTTGTAACCAATGTAACTGAACCATGTGAGTTGAGGGGAAGATGGAATCAATCTTTATAGCATATCAGCAGGTGAATCTCTTGTGCTACGACAATGTGAGGCTGGGAATATGCATGATGAATGGGAAAATGTACTGGATGGCGAAAAATGCAAAATTTGACAACAAATTTACCTTGAACAAGGACCCACTCATATTGGACCTGGCACTACCAAATGATGACAGGGAGTGCCTGCAATATGATCAGGTTGTTTGTTTCACAAAGAATAAAAATTACTAGGATCCTGAGGGTGTTGCCCGATTGATAAATGACACAAAACTCGGATAAGTTTTGTGGGTGCTTTATTAAGGGCCCAGGGAGCTTGGGGGACTCACGTCCCTAAAACTCGAGCCCCCAAATTCATGTATGGGTGCTTCCCTCTTATACATGCGATTCACAACAAAGTCTCCAAGAAACAGTTCCCCGTTCCCCTTGCCTAGTCTCCAAGAAACAGTTCCCCGTTCCCCTTGCCTAGTCACAGACTCCTTGTGATACATTCCATGGTTCACAAACAAGATCATTAATCCTCTGCTTATCTTATTCTAAGAGCATTGTATGCTGCCTCTAGACAGGTTAGCATTCTTACTTTCTTGCACTAGTTTAATTATTTATTAAATCCCTAAGACTACCTGCTAGGTTACACACAAAACCCAACACACTTTCAACGGCTACAAAACTACTTTTTAACAAACCAGTTCACACACAACTCACTATCATTAAACATTTTGCTAAATTTCCTTTCTTTTCCAACATTTCCCCCCTTTTGAGCATCCTTCAGTCCTGCTGCAAGGATGCTCAATCAACAGTATTGACAGTAACATCTTCATAACGAGGTGGGGAGTGTTCTTCATTCTGCCGCCCGTGGGTCATCGCCTTCAGCAACCGGAGAGATCGCCTCTTTTCCTTTTCGATCACACCTAAGAGGCATCTATATACAATCCATATAGTCACTAAAAATACTAAAAACATTAGTACATACTGTATAGCAGACGTAATCCAGCCAGACAGGTGAAGCCCCAAAGAATCAAATACTGCTCCTATCCAATTATGCTGTGCTTCCTTTTCAATTTCCTTGGTTTTTGTTTCCACTTCTGCCAGTTGAGAAATATCTTTCTCAACTTCGAGTGTAACATTTGGAATGTGTACACAGCAATGATATATTCTCCTACTCAGGTAACCACAAACTCCATGTTCCTTTAACAGTAGCAAATCCAATGCCATTCTGTTTTGTAGGGTCATTCTTGATGTAGCTTGCAATTGAAAATTTAGATCTTTAAATCCCTTCTTAGTAGCTGCTGCCAACCTTTCTGTCTGTCCTAACAAATTGTTGAGCATTTCCCTGTTTCGATATGTTGCTACCGGAGGGAATAATGACTTTAATATCCATCCAAATTGTACTCCTGAGCCAGGTTCATGCCACTGCTCCTCTAGGGATTCTTCCCTCTTTCTGAGTCCTTTCCTTTGGATCAATCTATTCTGTTTCCAGTATGGACACAATGTGGGAACCCCTAGGGTGATTTGTGTTACTGATCCATCTAGAGGTAAATGTGTGGTCCACTGTCCGTGTCCCAACACCCAGACTAGATTTCCAGGGCTATGCACAGTAGTATATCTGCAATCTATAGGTCCATCCATGGACTCTCTGCTAACCGTGTGATCATACCCCCTACACTCGCATCCCCACTTTAATGCCATTTTCACCGGTACCAATCCGATTCGGTCTTCCGGTGTATCACATGTAAAAATCTCAGTACAATTCCAATCCTCTTTCTGCGGTCTGAACTCTCGAGAAGATGCAGATGTGATAAGGGCCGTATAATGTGACTGATTCTTTACTCCTGACCGTTGGATGCACCATTGTACTTCCCCAAGGTAATTATAGTGTTCCAAAACACTAGGTCCCCATAATGTCTTCCAACTATTCCAGGTGTCAAAATTCTGTGTGACATTCTGACAACTCATCTCATTTTGTTGGGATTTTGTTCTTATTCGTACTGTATTGCATGGCTCATCTATTGGGGTTGCAATTAAACACCTCCTGGTATTTTGAATCCGACCATAATGATTGGATTTCTTTTCACATTCCTCTCTAGTCATAGCCCGAATGGTCATACACAAACCCCTCCATACATCTACTGGTTTGGGAATTGACTGGCAGGACCATGAAACATTCTTGAATGTTTCAGGCATTTTGGTTTCCCGTATTATTCCCCGGGGAATTGGTTCACCTGCAGCCTGTGGTAATGGCAAGCAAGCTGTTATTTTAGTCACATTCTGCATGATCCCAAAATCTCTGATTAATCCTACCACTAAGTTTTCCTGCTCAGTATTTCGTTCTATTGTATCATTAACCTCCCGTCTACTCCTTCTACCGTGTCTCTGTAAGGATAACATCATTCTGTCATGCCTCCACCATGCATTTCCTATTCTAGGATTAGTGACACTCAACCACCCACAACCTTTGCCTTCCTTCCCCCACCAACTGGCCCCGTCCTCTATTCTGTCCCAGGTCAGTTCCCTATTTTGCTTCCACCATTTGACCCAAAGGTTCCTTTGATATCTTGATCTTACTAGGAAGGAACAATTTATTCTGAGAGGAGGCCCATCCCACATGTCCACTGCCATTGATACTGGATTAACCTTTATGTTTTCAGCACGATCCCCTGTCCATGGCAAAACCCTCATACTCACTCTTTTGTAATCAAAACTATCCCATATTTTGACCAAACATGTATATTCTCCCGTATCGTTTGTGGTTACCTTGGTAAGATTCAGTACCGTGTTTCCTTGTTGTTTATCCTGATCCCAACCGACTCCTATCTTGCCTCGGCTTCTCTCAGCCCCCCATTGCCATATTGCAATAACTTCACCGGCCTCAACTTTCTGGCTGCCAAATATAACACAAGTTAATTGAACATCCATCCCTTCCATGACTGTAACCTTTGTTTCTTCAACCTGCTCTAGAGTAGACCCTTGAACGGGTACTAGTCTCATGATTACTAGCAGTAATATAATTAAGAAGGCGGCTTTTCGCGGAAGATCATCCGGGTTGGAGACACTATCTGGGTTTCCCATTGGAACGGTGCCTTTTTTACTCTGGTGTAATGGATCCAAGCATCCATCTCCTGGACCTTCACCGCCGTGTAGGTCGTCATCATCACCTGGTGGGGTCCTCTCCATGATTCCCGTAGCGGATCCGTGATCCACTTCTTGACGTACACCTGGTCCCCAGGCTGGATGTCGTGGACAGAATTCTCCAGCGTGAGCGGTCTATTCCACTGTAACGTATTTCTTAAAGAATTCAAGATCTTATTAAGTGACATAACATACTCTGCAATCGCCTGGTCCCCACTCACATGTACCTCCCCTTTTAATACAGTTGCATGATATGGTTTGCCATATAATATCTCATATGGACTTACGCCTACCTTTTCCCTTGGTTTAATTCGAATCCTGAGTAGGGCCAAAGGCAAAGCTTGAGGCCAGTGCAGTTTAGCTTCCTGGCAAATCTTTTTGATTTGTCCTTTCAGGGTTTGATTCATCCTTTCCACCTGCCCACCAGACTGAGGTCTCCAGGGGGTATGCAAATTCCAGGTTATATCTAACATTCGTGCTAATTCCTGCACTACCCCGGCTATAAAATGCGGACCCCTATCTGATGACAATCCTAAAGGTGCTCCAAATCTTGGTATTATTTCTTTTAACAAGGTTTTTACCACCTCCTTAGCCTGATTAGTTCTACATGGAAAAGCTTCTGGCCACCCTGAGAATGTACATATGTACACTAACAAGTATCTGTATCCCTGTGCCCTAGGCAGTTCTGAAAAATCAACTTGCCAGTAATCTCCTGGTTGTGGCCTGACTTGCAACTTTCCCATTTGTATTTGTCTCCTAACTACTGGATTATTTTTCAAACATACCGGGCACATTGCATTAACTCTTCTTGCCATTGTTAACATCTGATTAGAGATTATCTCATTCTTCAAAAATTTTACCAATACTTCTGCCCCCCAATGACATTTATTATGTTCTGATTCCAAAATAAATTTCATTATGTGGGTAGGTACCACTATTTGTCCCATTGGTGTAACGTACCACCCAAGTTGATTCTTCTGTGCCCCTTGCAAGTTTATTAGTTTTCCATCTTCTATTGAATATTTGGGCTCCTGCTTCAGGTATGGGGTAGCCGGATTTGTTCTTACCGGTACCAATGCCCTTTGAGTCCATACTTCCCATGCCACTTGCCGTGCTGTAACATCACAAATCGATTTCCTCTGTAAATGTCTCCTTCCGCAGTCTGATGTCCTCTAACATGCATTACTGCAACTGCTTTGGGACTGTGTACCGCATCCAGTAGCTGTAGCACTTCTTCCCGGTGCTTGATGTTGGTTCCCTGTGAATTCAAAAGCCCCCTTTCCTTCCATAACGCCCCATGTACATGAACCCCACCAAAGGCATATTTAGAATCTGTCCAGATATTAACCCTTTTGTCCTTGCTCAAATACAGGGCTCTGGTGAGTCCAATCACCTCTGCCTTCTGGGCCGAAGTTCCAGGTAACAAAGCCTTTGCCTCTATTACCTGATCCAATGTTACCACTGCATACCCGGCATAGCGAGTCCCATTCTCGACAAAACTGGATCCATCAGTGTATAGTTCCCATTCAGGTTCTTCCAATGGTTCATCCTTTAGGTCGGGTCTGCTGGCATATACTTGTTCAATTACCTCTACGCAATCGTGCACCAGTCCCACAGCCTCCTGGTCACTGCGTAAAAACTCTGCTGGATTAACATGATTAGTAGTCCTTATTTCAATATCATCCTGTTCTCTCAGGATGGCCTGGTATTGCAACATTCGACTGGATGATAGCCAGTGACCCCCCTTTTGCTCCAAAACGGCCATGACCATATGGGGAACAAACACTTTCATTTTTGCCCCCAAAGTCAATTTCTGGGCCTCTTGAATAAGAATTATTGTTGCCGCCACGGCTCGTAAACACGAGGGCCACCCGGAACTTACCGAATCCAGTTGTTTAGAGAAGTATCCCACTGGCCTCTTCCAGGATCCCACCTTCTGCGTGAGGACCCCCAATGCCAGTTTTTGCCTCTCATTCACGTACAACTGGAATTCCTTGGTCAGGTCAGGGAGTCCTAGGGCTGGGGCCTCCTTTAGTGCCTGCTTCAATTCCTGGAAGGCCTTCTTTTGCTGTGTCGTCCACTCCAACCGATGCTGCTTCAAGGCCTCATACAGTGGCTTGGCTAGGAGACCAAAATTCATGATCCACAGTCGACACCATCCCACCATTCCTAGAAAATATCTCAATTCCTGATGGTTACGAGGCAAAGGAATAGCACATATTGCCTCTATTCGGTTTACTCCCAAACGTCTCTGCCCTTGTGTGATCTCACAACCGAGGTAAATAACGCTATTTTTGACCAATTGAGCTTTTTCCTTAGAAACCCGATACCCTGCTTGGCCAAGCATGTTGAGTAATTTAATTGTTAATTCCACACACATTTCCCTTTCCTTAGTAGTCAGAAAAATGTCGTCCACGTACTACGGGACTACATACAAGGATGGGGATATTGTTACCTGGGTTATCTTCCATTCCTCCAGCTCCTTGGCCAGTTGGTTTCCAAAAATAGTAGGGGAGTCTTTAAATCCCTGTGGGATTCTGGTCCACGTAAGCTGCTTCTTTCTCCCAAAATCAGGACTCTCCCACTCTAAGGCAAAATATTTCCTACTCTCTACTGCCAGTGGGATGCAGAAGAAGGCATCTTTAAGGTCAATCACTGAGAACCATTTAAACTCCTCCGATACAGATGTTAACAAGGTATAAGGATTAGCAACAACTGGATGTATGTCTTTCACTATTTCATTAATAGCCCTTAAGTCCTGTACCAAACGGTACTTCCCATTAGGTTTCTTTACTGGAAAAATTGGAGTATTATACTCCAATTCACATTCCTGTAATATTCCTTGAGCCAAAAATTGTTTAATTAATGGGGCTACTCCCCTCCTTGCCTCATGCTTCAAGGGGTATTGCTTTACCCTCACTGGTCGGGCCCCTTCCTTTAGTTCCACCTTTACTGGCTGCGCAGCTTTAGATTTTCTGGGGACCCCTGACTCCCATACCCAGGATACTACAGCCGGCTCAATTTCTTCTGGAATAGGAGAGGCATCCACTTCCTTTATCACAAAAATGCCTGCTATTTGTTCCTCAGGTATTTCCAATTTCACCCTTCCCCCTTCAAATATTATTTTCACATTAAGTCGGGACAACAGGTCTCTGCCAAGAAGGGGTGTGGGGCAGTTTGGCATATACAAAAATTGGTGATCTAATTCCTTCTCCCCAAACCTAAGATTTAAAGGTTTTAAAAATGGTTGTTCCTCTATTCCTGATATCGTTTTACAGCCCTTATTCCTCCCGTAGAGTTTGGGTCCCACCTAGGTTCCTCACTTGGTACCAATTCATCAACTGTGTCATTTAGTTGTCTCAACCAAATTTCCTCATGAGCCTTTTCTCTAGTGGCTCTAATAACCATTTCCTTTTCCGTGGAATCCATTATAGTATCTAATAATACCTGTAAATCATTCCAGTCCGGATTCTGAGTCTTTATTACCATTTTAACCACCCTTTCCACCCTTTCAGGATCCTCCCGATAACTCCCCGCTGATTGCTTCCATATTACCAAATCCCCAGGGGAGAAAGGCACCTTTATAAGTATCCTTTCTCCCTGTGGTCCCACAGCTTCCCTTAACGACGCAATTAACTGTGGCCCCTTCTGCCCCTTCCTTCCCTGGCGAGTCCGCCCTGCTAACGGAGTTCTTTTAACACTCTCATTCTTTTCACCATCACCACCATCACTATCACTCTCACTAGATCCCGTTTTTATAGCTATATCCGCAGGGGGAGCAGGGGGCACATTAGGAGCAACCGGAACCCATGGAAGTGCTATACAATAAGACAAATCGTCCTCGATTGAAGGATACAAATTACGCTCCTTTCTTTCTTTACATCCCACACACTCCCTCTCATCATTCACTTCTAAAACCAAAATACCGCATTCCTTTTGCCATTCCTCTTTCCGGTACAAAACGATAAACAAATCCAAATATGGTATTTCATCCCATTTCTCATTTCTCCTTAAAAATTGCAGCAAAGATTCCATTATCCCCAATTCCAGTGTACCATTCACCTGCCATCCCGCTTCCCCAATCTCATATTCAGGCCACCAATGATTACAATAATCTATCATTTTACTTTTATCCAATTCTTGATAATACCCTTCACTTTTCCACCGTTTCAATATACAACCTAATGGTGTATTTCCAGGTATTTTACCATTGGCTTGCACTAAGGTTTTAAAAGTTTTAAAAGACATCATATTACAACCTTTATTTCCACCTTTAATCCCAATAAACCAATATACTTTAAACCAATATACCTTCTCGCCGTCCTTCCCTAAAAAAAAACAAAACAGGAGGCGAGTTCCGGTCCTGCGTCCTTAGACGTCTTATGGCCGGAGCCTAGGCTTTTCTTTTTTTTTTACCAACCACCAAATCCAAATCCAATTATCACCTTTTTCCAATATAAAGCACCTTCGGGCTTACCTTGGCAGTTGTCCGATAGGCACGGGGTCAGCCACGACCAATGTCTCCCCGAGAAGTGCTCGGTGTCGGCTTGGAGTGGATCGGGACGCGAACCGCCCCAGCAACCTTTGGAGTCCTGCCGCGGTCGCCAGAAAACTGTTGCCCAATTGATAAATGACACAAAACTCGGATAAGTTTTGTGGGTGCTTTATTAAGGGCCCAGGGAGCTTGGGGGACTCACGTCCCTAAAACCCGAGCCCCCAAATTCACGTATGGGTGCTTCCCTCTTATACATGCGATTCACAACAAAGTCTCCAAGAAACAGTTCCCCGTTCCCCTTGCCTAGTCACAGACCCCTTGTGATACATTCCTTGGTTCACAAACAAGATCATTAATCTTCTGCTTATCTTATTCTAAGAGCATTGTATGCTGCCTCCAGACAGGTTAGCATTCTTACTTTCCTGCACTAGTTTAAATATTTATTAAATCCCTAAGACTACCTGCTAGGTTACACACAAAACCCAACACACTTTCAACGGCTACAAAACTACTTTTTAACAAACCAGTTCACACACAACTCACTATAATTAAACATTTTGCTAAATTTCATTTCTTTTCCAACAAGGGGAGAATGAGGGAGATAACTCAGGAACTGAGAAGGAGGGAGTCAGAAATGAGGAAGAAAACAGTTGAACAGGAATGATTGAAAACATTGGGCGAACAGAATGAAATGCTGGAAAAACAATATGCTGATGGGGAGTTACCTTCTCCAGACAGGAACCTGTTAATTGATTTGATGCAAGAAATTGCAACTGAATTGGAATTGTCAAATTGTTGGATTTGTGGGGGGCTGAAGTCTGCAGAGAAATGGCCTTGGAGAGGGGAAGGTCTGGCTCCTGAATAGCTCTTGAAATGGGGCAATCCGAGGGTCTTAAAATTGGCAAAGAGACCTGAGGGGTAGATTTTGGATCAAAGGGTAATTGGTACAATCTGCATCAGTCGGGAAGGAAGGGAGTACACTGAGATGGTGGGATACACCCCTTGTGTATCCATCCTGACGGTGAACTCAGACACAAAGGGCAAAATCTGGAAACCAGCCCCTCCTTTGGGGAGCTGGAGCCGGAGGAACAAGACAAATTGCAAATGGGACAAAAGAATGGGATTGCGCTGGGTCAAAACCAACCCTTTCCAAGTCTTGGAAGGCATGAGGGAATACTGGGGGGACCCAGGGAGAATAAATATTAAGTGGAAAGCCCCTGATGGAATTTACTGGATCTGTGTGAAGAAGGCATACAGTGAGTTCCCCCCAAGGTGGAAGGGATCATGCACCTTAGGCATGACCGACCCTTTTTCTTTACTCTCCCAAGGACAAAATGTAATCTGCTAGGGGCTCCGTTATACAAGACCCTGAGAAGGGAGAGAAGAAGTCTGAAAAAGATAATACCAGTGATAAATGGTAAACAAATCTGAGGGGAGGAAGAGTGGCCAGCGACAAGAATAATTGATTATTATGGGCCGGCCACGTGGGGCCAGGATGGAAGCTATGGGTATAGGATTTTGATTTATCTGCTGAACAGGCTGATTAAGTTGCAGGCAGTTGTGGAAATTGTTTCAAACCACACCTATGAAGCCCTGGACTTACTGAGTCGACAGCACACCCAGGTACAGGCATTTGTTTACCAGAATCTAATAACTTAAACTATTTGCTGGCTGAGGAAGGAGGAGTGTGTGGAAAGTTCAATGAATTGGAATGTTGTATTGAGATCGATGATTATGGGGAAACCATAAGAGGTTTGGCGGTCGAAATTAAAAAGGTGGCCCATGTCCATGTTCAAAAATGGAATTCAATTTGACAGTCTTCATGGTGGGACAAACTATTTGATGGGGCATGGTGAAGTAAAATTATGTTTTTTGTGCTCTGTTCAGTTGCCAGAATCCTATTCCTCCCTTGTCTGATTCCATGCTTTATTAGACTGATCCACTCCGTGGTCCAGGGAATGCAGATTACAATATTTTCCGTGGATCCAGAAGGAGCTTCCGGAGGCAAGACATCTAAGATCATGAGATTGGGAGAAAGGAAGTATGCCAGCAATGCGGCAGAGGCATTGGCCAAATTCGAGAAACAGGCAAATGTGAAAATGAACAATATAGGGTATCTGGGTATCCCACAAGGGGAGTACCGAATAGTGTAAAGGAGTACTCTGTGAGACACCCTTAATGGTGGTGGGTAGATGAGAAATTAAGCAATTTTTAAGCATGGATTTAATTGGTGAAATAAATGGGGAGGGATTATAGTATATGGTAGAGATAATTCATGCTATTAATGTATAAAATATTGTAAAATCCAAGCTATGTCTTTTGACCACCCCTTCCGGGAGCAGAGTCTTATTTTTATCCAATTAGTTCCCAGACAATGTTAAGATTATATCGAGTCTGTTAACATATGAATGGAACCTTCCTGAAGCAATGATCACCGACTTCCCTGGAATGCAGGAGTCATCTCGCACCTCGAAGATTGCATCTACTGCACTGATTACTGGCGCCACCCTTTACATGTGTATGCGGACTTCTCCGGAGTGCTCTGACAACATCTAGACACCTGGAATCACTTTTGTCTAACCCTGCACATGTATGGCCCCAGATCTGCATGTGAAAGGACACAAAGGAACATTTGATCATCTCTGCCTCAGGCAGAATAAACTATATAAAAGCTCACCGCATGAAGCAGTCAGGGTGAACTGAGGAGGAGACACTGACATTTTGGTTGTCAGATCCAAGTTCACCCAGGGCCGATCCCGGGGTTGACGCTGCCCTTGGCTGTGGTTTTTTTTTTCTGATCGTAATTCTGTTTCGCTGACAATCCAATAAATCATTGCTAAATTTTCTTATACATTTGGCTCCTAATTTGATCATTTATAACAATAACATATATTACGTATATGATTGACTCTTCGCAAATATTAAAAGGAATACTATATGTGTTATGTTGGAAAGGGTTGTCATATTAATTTGTAGTACTGTATTAATAATTTTTAAGTAGTGTGATAAATATAGTCTTAGGCTATTACATAATATGAAAATTGAAACTATGTGATATAAGTTAGTTTTCCTAACTAGCTTAAGGAATAGAAAATATAATCAAGAAATTCTTCGCACAGAGATAACAGCAACAAAACACTAAAATCCCAAGAGAATAATTATTGCCTCCTTATCAAGAAGAACCAAACTTCGAAGGGCCAAAACATTAATTTACAAGATGAGGGGGGAAGTTGACAATAACCAGAAAACAGCGTTTGTTTGAAAATAATTTTTGAATCATGTATGAGATATATGAATATGCAACAAGCTATTGCTTTTAAAAGTTAATCCTTTGTTACTGAGGTGTGTTTTTGTGTGGCAGAGAGCAAAACACACCCAGACGTATGCAATTCTTTGCTTTTTATTGTCCTTTATTGTTCTAACTCTGTTTGTCCAAATTCTTTTTGCTCTAATTTTTTTTTACTATTTTTATTACTATTTTATTACTATTAAACCTTTAAAATTTTAAAACAAGTAATTAGCATTTTTCACAAGAGGGATTTAATGTAAATAATAATTCTTATAAATGTTGTTGATTGCTATATCTATAGTTGACATAGTTATTATTTTGCCAAGATGTATATGTAAAGTGCTTCTTGATGCCTATTGTCCCATAGGACAGGGTTAGAATGCTTTGTTATTGTGAGAGTTCAGTCAATGTAAGCTATAGTAGTAAGGAGGAGAATAAAGAGAAAAAATGCAGACAGAAGATGTGAGACAAACAAGCAATGAAGACCTTTTAAATAGCATAGCAAAGGTTAAAATAAGAGCAATTGCTGTAAGCTGTAAGCTTGACTCAACAGTAATAACTAACTGAAGTAGAGAGACAGCCTGAAATTACAGACGACTTTCCTAAAGCTAGAGATATTTGCTTAAACTCAGTACTTAGTCTACTGTCAGCAAGTTTTGATGTGTTGAAAAGTTTAGAAATTTATTAGAAACAATCTTTAGATTCTCGAGTCTGATAAAACAGAAAATAAAGGGAACATTACTGAATATTGTAACAATGAAATGCTTAGTTTAAAAAACTATATCATCAGTGTGTGTAACGTATTGTATTTGATATTCGTATATTATTTAGGGAATTAATGTACATTTAGGCATTATTGATTCTGATTATTTGGGACAAATTCATTCTATGGTCTCTGTTAGTGAACCCCCTGTTACTATTCAAAAAGGAATTTGCATTGTTCAACTTGTTCTTTTTGCGAGTTATGTTCCAACTGCAGTGAATCGGAGTTGTGGTACAGGAAGTCTTGGATCTACAGGACCACCTCAAGTATTTTGGCCTTAAAAAGTGACAGATCAATGCCCAGAAAGGGAATGCATCATTACAGCCAAGGGACATCATCCAGAGACCATAGTGTCAGAAATAGGTTAGAAATTTGTAAAATAGTTGATTATTGTTAAGCATGTACTGTTAGTTTGGTTATTATATTGTAGAAAGGGGTTAAAAGGGTAGTTATAAGAAATATGGTACTCAAAGTACCATATTACACCTAAGTAAAGTGCACCACGCCCCAAGCAAAACGAGCCAGCCTGGACAGAACTGTAATGGGCCAATCAAGCACCTTAAACCTTCATGCTAATGAAGGATCCAAACAAACTAATCCAGACGGACAAAAAACAGGATTAAAAGGGGCATCTGACCCACTGAACATTGGAGACATCGCTGCTCAAGAAGACTCAGCACCGGCGCTGCAGGATCCTCGATGGGACCGCTCCTGCTCAACCCGCAGGCCCCCATGCTTTAGGCCTTTTTATTATAATAAATGTTGAAATCACTTTTAGTACAGGGAGTGTGGTCCCATTTTTAACAATAGTAATAACAGGTTTGATTAACATGGGAGCAGATGTAACTATAACTTCACAACTTTTTTGGCCTCAATCATGGCCTCCCACTCAAGCAGGTTTTGGAATCAGGGGGCTGGGTGGCTCTACTACAGGTGGTCTGTCTGCGATTGTGATTAATGTAAAAAATGCTGATGGCCAACAAGCTAACATCAGGCCTTATGTTGCCAATGTCTCATGTAATTTATGGGAAGGAGATTGTTTATCCCAATGGGGTGTTAAAATTTATATGGAATTTTAGTAGGTAGCACTGTGATGCAAGGCCTTAAATGTCCAGCTGCAACCCTGACATGGTTGACAGATAAACCTGTGTGAAAACCACATTTATTGTCCTGTGAAAATTTAAATATTTAATAAAGGACAATAGGAGACAAGTACCATAGAGCAAAGGTTATTACAGCCGGGTGCATCTTGGCAGTTAGCCAAGTGCACAGTTATCTTCAGGGATACCCTTTAAATACTTTTTCCATTACATCAGCCTGTTGCATATTCATTGACCCTTATGCATAGTAAACTTTTCCCCAAACTAGTTCCAAGAATTATTTAGCATATCTTCTTCTTGGGTCCACCTTTTTAGAGCATGCGTATTCCTTGGTTGTGGTTTTAGTCCATTCTTATCACCTCCAGTTTTTGGGCCTTGGTCCACACTGTCTTCAAACCGTGAGTGCTGATAGTTGGCATATCTGTAGCAGGTGTCTTCATCCTATGTTCACTAGATGTTAAGATGTTATCCCATCCAAGCAGGCATTTTAACACAAACATACTTATTTCATTGCTATGTCTAAGCTTAATTAACAACAGAAATAAAAACTATATATTTATAACAAAGTTACTTTAACACCACACATATAGAATCCATTTTAATATTTGGGAAAAGCCAATATTATAATATGTATCTATAACACCTGTCTGCATTGACCAGTGGCCCCTTCCTATTGAACAGCTTACTGCCCTGCAAGCATTAGTAGCACAACAGCTGCAAGCTGGACATATTGAAGAGTCATTTAGCTCATGGAATACCCTTGCTTTTGTGATTAAAAAGAAATCAGGAAAATGGAGACTTTTGCATGGTCTATGGCAGATAAATGCTGTAATGGCTACAATGGGACCTTCACAACCAGGAAGACCTATAATGGTCAACACCTATAATGATTCCACAGGGATGTGAGAAAATCATCTTTGATTTAAAAGATTGCTTTTTACCATCCCATGGGCTGAACAAGATAAGGAAAAAAATTGTTTTTCCTGTGCCCTCTTTAAATCATGCTGAACCTAATAAAAGATATCAGTGGAGAGTTCTTACTTGAGGAATGAGAAATCTGCCCACTTTTTGTCAATGGTTTTTGGCACAGGCCTTATCAAAAGTGCAAGAGCAATTTAGTAATTGCTACTGCTGTCATTACATGGATGATGTCTTGTTGGCTTCTGATAATAAACAACAGTTGGCAGATCTTGAACAATGTACTGTAACAAATTTGAAAACTTTTGGGTTTAGTTATTGCCCCAGAGAAAGTATGAAAATAGATGCCTTGGAAATATTTGGGGTTGATAATAACCAATACTTGGATTATGTCTCAACCTGTAAAATTAGATATTGAAGATAAAACTGTTACTGATGTATAAAAATTGGTTGATGCAATAGGTTGATTAGGTCACATTTAGCGATAACTAATCATCAAATGCAATCTTTGTTAGAATTCTTGTCAGGGATTACTTCTACTGATGGGAGATATTTGATTAATGCAGTAAAAAAATGGGTCATGGAAGAAGTTGAATTAGCTTTGACATGCAAACTTGTTAACAGGATAAATACTTTTGTTGGTGTGCAATTATTTATTTTGAAAGAATAAAAATACCATGTGGAATATTGTGTCAATGGAATGATGATTGGGAAGATAAATTGTATATTTTGGAATGGATATATTTATCTTTCAGATCCCAAAAACCAGCTTCGGGACTTCATAAATTTTTGCAGATATCATTATCGAGGGTCGCAGATGTTGTCATAAAATCTTAGGCCACGATCCTGTAACAATTGTGATATCTGCATAACAATAGTGTTTTGAATGGCGTTTTCAAAATAATCATGAATTGCAATCTGCTTTATCTTATTTTACAGGTTAAATAATGTATCATTTACCTTCTCATCCTATTTTGACTTTGACTAGGGACATTCCTTTTTAGGGGAAACAAATTTCTTCTCCTGTTCCAGTGGAAGGTACAGCAGTTTTTACAGATGGATCAGGGAAAACTGGAAAAGCAGCTGTAGCCTGGAAAAAGAATGATCATTGGGAATGTGAATTTATGATTCAACAAGGGTCTCCTTATTTGGTCGATGTGGATTCCCTTGTGGCTGCTTTGGCAGTAAGAACGGTACCTAATGTGTTATCTCATCAATTTTTTCACCAAGATGCTTAGGCACTAAGGCAATAATTTGTCACAAAGTGAAGCAAAATGAGTTATTTTTTCTTGTCCTGATTGGCATATGACTCATATTTCATAATATTATGCTACTAATCCTAGACACCTACTCTCTTTGTAAGAATGGCAAACAGATGTTATAAAAATGCCTGAGTTTGGCCATTTAAAGTCTGTTTATGCAACAATTGACATCTTTGCTCATGCCATGGTTGCATTAGCATTGGCAGGTGAAGCAGCTTGGGATGTTATTCATCATTTTTGCCATGCCTTTTCTATTTTAAGTGTTTCATCGTATGTAAAAACGGAAAATGGTCCGGCATGTGTCTTTAAAAAAAAATAAAATCTGTAGCTGTCAGGGCACTGGTTATTGATGTTTGTGTTATGTTGGGCCCTTCTGGGGGCTCCCTAGATGGGGGAAACCCTCCTGTTGCAGTTCTGTGCCAGGTAAAAGGAGACACATGGGACTTTTTTGGTATTCAGCTTCTTGTTTATTGTTATCTAAAGTTTTGCCCACTGTCCACACCAGGCTCAGTGCGCTGGAAAAGCACCACAAAATGACCCTGAAATGTACAGTTTCAAGGTATTTTAAAGTTGTCTCATCCAATTAACTCTTAAAATGTACATTATTTCTACTTATCTACCAATAACTCATCCCTTGACTGTCCACATAACCTCTGCACTGTGCTTTCCTTGACCAATCACCCTGTGCCACCAATACTGCAGAAAATGGAGTAGATGAAGAAGAAGAAGAAGACAGACTCTACACCCAAATTCCTCCATCTTTCTTCCTATCTACACCATACTAAAAATCCCAAAACCTAAATTTCTCACCCAAGCAACATACTATACTACTCTCTATTGTCTGTTTCACACTTTGGCAGATTCTAGTCTATCTTGGAGTCTTGGAAGTCCTCTCCATGGGTCAAGGCTAAAGGCAGTGTTTCTCTGGGGGGTCAGAACCCCTCAGAGTAGACAGAGTAATATTCCCTGTGCTCTGGATTCCCACATCTAGGTGTTTTTTCGTCCCTGGGGTGTTGATCATTCCCCATATTTCAATAGGCCAAGTAATTTTTGAATGTGCTCATGGTGTTTCAAAGTGCCAGGTTTAAAAATAAAAAGGATGAATGCTGGAAGCCAGGACATCTCTCTGGTTGTCTTGGATGGCTAGAGCTCCTGCCCAGGGGGCTAAGAGACCTTGGCACAGAGCCCAAGACACCTGTGACTTTTATTTTGACCCATGGAGCAAATCACCACCTTTATATGAATAATTACAAGTCAAGAGAGTTTAAGTAGAATAATAGTTCATTTGTCACGGGGTGAAAAATAGATTTTTGGGGTTTCAGAATGGGGGCTCGGGGTCCCAAGATGGAGGAATTTGGATGTACTCAGTCCTTTTTCCTTTTTCTTCCTAGCCTCCATGTTCTGGGTGATGCTGGCACTTTCGGATTGGTTTAAGGTAGAAACTCACTGTCTAACATAGGTGATAGGTATTCAGAAGTTATGGTAAATAATGTACATGTAGTTTTTAGTCTAAAAGGACAACACCACCTCGAGGGCAGCCAGTGTGCCTCAACCTGACCTGCCAGACAAACCTTCGGTGGGTCGGAGAAAGAATGTTATAGATTAGAAATAATAAACAACCTTGGGAACGAGAACAGAAGAATCCTGATTCCTTATTCAACTGTTGGGCTGAGAAAAAGAGGCTTGTACGTATCTCAGAGTCACTCTGACCAGCAGAGATTCTGAGAGATGAATGTATAAGGAATTACCTTAAGTGAGATTAGATAAAGCTGTTTATGTGTTAAACTTCTTACGTCCTTTACCTGATTTACAATTGTCTCCCATATTCTAACATTTTTCTTCTTTGAATTCTAAATAGTCAAATGTTCATAAAAATATTAAGGTATGGGTTAAAGATTTGATTACTGGAAGGTGGACTGGCTCGGTGGAATTAACAACGTGAAGGAAAGGACATGTATGTTCTGACAGAGAATGGCCCTCGGTGGGTTTTTGCTCATTGTGCTAAGTCTTATCTGGAGTATATAGGAAGGAACAGGATGGGTGGTTCCACAGCTGAAGTAAAATGAGTGGGTGACACTGGCCACTAGGTGGATTGAAGCATGGACCCTCAAAGAACATGCTGTGAAGATGATAATTCAAGGCAGAGCAAATGGGTATATTGACTCACGCTGAAAACTCGAATTTAAATTGATGGATGTTACCTTTACTTTTGTTCTTTGCACTTTTCTACAGAGAGGTTGTTAGTGCTGAGTAATGTGTCTGGTACCATTTCCCTTTGCATGGCACTGACATTCCCAACATACTGGAATTTAATGTATCTAGGGGAGAAGTGTTGCCTTTGTATAGGGGTGTTGAATTAGTAGTTAAGGTTCCGCACTTTGAACAACTAGGTTAGTTGCCCATTATGATAGCAGCAACCAGTTGTAAAGTTAAGTGGATGCTACTTAGTTCTAAGTGGTGACTAGGCAGATGACTTGGCCTCTAATTCTGTGTGGAGAAAAATCTATTCACCTAAAAGTGAAAGTGTCATCCTGCCATAAATATGTCATTAAGGGACTGCGGTGTCTGCAACAGCATTTGAAAATTCATTTGCTATGTGCCTTGTTGGTACATCATTATTGTTGGTGCATGGTTATGAACATCAGGATTTTGAGGGTATGTGTTGTATGGGCTTGTTAGATCATAGTGGATCAGTTCACGTGAATTTTGGATTTGAAGGAAGAAGCTAGTAATTAGCAGGTGAATTGTTGGAGCGTCATGGGGTAGGATGGTCGGGACGGATGGAGACAAAAGATCTCTGAAGCCAGGTCTTGGAACTTGTGGTTTATTGCAAAGGGTGTGGGTGCAGGGGCCCTCCTTGGAGCTGCCAGCTGCAGCTCGGAGCAGGCCTGAGAGAAGTAAAGAGAGTAGTAAAGAGGGAGAAGGCAAGAGCGTGGTAAAGAGGATGAGAGAGTGAGGAAGAGTAAAGAAGGTAAGAGAGTGAGGTTCCCGTTACAATACAATAAATCTTCTTCTGTGTTAAACATTCTAATTCTCACTAACGAATCTAATATAAGATACAAATCCTATAGCATTTGCATACAGCCTATAAGAATCATTACATTACCATACTGTGTTACATTTTAAACCCTAAAAACTACTCTTTTGGACCCCTTCTGCCAAGCTAGTCGGGTCTGCTCTGACCCTTGGACCTGTCTGCATCAAAAGAGGATTACCTTCAGCCAGCCATACCATTGTTTTCCAGTTGTTCAGTAACTAAGGTATCTCAAAGCTTGCTTTCATTTCAATCTCGCTTATAGTTTCTATTTTCTCAAAATCTTTTGCCAGGCAATCATATTTATAAGGCTTTCCTGTTTCATCTCCCCCAACAGTGAATGAAGGATGGAAATGGTTGAGTGGTTTCCTTGCAAGTTGAGGTATTGTTGGATAGTTTGGGGTATTGTTGGAAGTTGGGTTGTTAATTTTGCTGGTGGTCGTCATTCTTGTTTTGTGTCTTCCCTGTCTGCTTGGATTTTTGCAAGGGCCCTGCAAAAGTCCTCAGCGGTTTTGTTTGTGGTTTAAATAAAAAAAAGGGGAATTGTGGAAGAGGTTTTACAGCAACTTCTGTGAGCCAGAGAGAAGTCTGATAAGAGGATCCACGTTTACCCCTGAAAGAATTTCCTACCAAAGTCATTGACATAGAAACCAAGAAAGAAAGAAGGATAAATAAGAGAAACCTTCAACTGTCTGTTCCAATAAGCACTTTGTCTTTCGTGACCAATGAGTAAAGTGTAAACTTATGAGCTTTGTAAGAATGTATAAAAAGCATGCTATAATAAAAACAGTTTGAAGCCTTCTGAAAATGGAGTGTGGTGCTTTGTATTGTCTTCATCTCAACGACGACAAGAATCCAGTACTGTGACAGTGGTCACAAGGGTCTTCAGGGTGAGAGAGAGGCGAGAATCTTGACCTCATGTTCAGAAGGCTTGATTTATTATTTTATGATATATATTACATTATGACTATACAAAAAGAAATAGAATAGAAAGTTCTCAGAAGGCTAGCTAAGCTAAGAATACAAAAGAATGAATAACAAATGTCTGTGTCTCAGCAGAGAGTGAGACCCAGCTCTGCCATGAGTGGTCAGTAAATCCAAACATCCACAGGAGACCAATCACAGATCCACCTGTTGCATTCCACAGCAGCAGCAAACCATTGTTTACATTTTGTTGCTGAGGCCACAGCTTCTCAGAAGGGAGAAAAATCCTAAAGAAAGGATTTTTCACAAAAGATGTCTGTGACACAGTACTTAAACACTAAAAACATGCCGGACTTTTGTAATGAAGTCTGACAAAAAATGCATCCAACTTTTTTCTTATCTCAAAAGATAAGGAAACCATGAAGTTGATATCACAGATTCATATTTAGAAAAATATGCATACCTGTTCTGATTATTTGCATAAAGCAATGCTCAGGCTTTATAATATATTGTACTTGGACCTTTTTATTGAAAAAGATGAAAGTATCCAATCTACCCTTAAGGAGAGTAGGTTTAGATTAGACATTAGGAAGAAATTCTTCCCTGGGAGGGTGGTAATTCCCTGGCACACATTGCCCAGAGAAGATGTGGCTGCCCCCTCTCTGGAAGTATTCAAGGCCAGGTTGGACAGGGCTCTGAGCAACCTGGTCAAGTGAATGGTGTCCCTGCCCAAGGCAGGGGGTAGAACTGGATGGGCTTTGAGGTCTCTTCTGACCCAAACCATTCTATGATTCTAAATTGCTAGTTAAACTTTAAACTAATGTATAATTATTTATTTAAAATTCAGCAGTAGCATAAATGATTTTCCAAGTTTTCCAACGTCAGTTCATTGCTAACAGAGCAAGTAATGTTACCAAATTTTATTCCTAAGGCAGCTATGGTCTATGAATATTGACTAATTTATGAACCATTACATCACTTGCTTATACAAATAATGCTGCCCACAAATGAGTTTAAATAGATTTGCTTTTAAAAGAAGATAGATATCCTAATCAAAAGAAGACAAAAGATTGCTTACTAACCTCTACTTCAGCCCCTTGTGATTGCAGGAGCTGTCTTATACAAAGAACATCCTTCTCAAATTGTTGAATCCTCATCACCCTTACCTGAAATACATGTATTTTTATGTTTGTTTTTTTTTTTAAAGTTCCTTATACTTACTGTACAGAATCACATTAAGAACAGTTCATAGCAAATATAGCTGACTGCAAAACAGAACTACTTAATTCATGTGGTAATTCCACAAATGTTCTTGACATTACAAACCAAGCATGACTGCAAACATTCAGAATATAATGGGTATTTTGGTTTTTAATAAAACTGACACTCATTTGGATATAATATTAGATAGTTACACAGTAGAAGTCTGTCAGAACCCAGGACATCCCTCTGACTGCCCTGGAGGACTCGAGACCCTGGCAAGGGGCTCAGAGACCTTCGCACGGAGTCAAAAACACCTGTGCCTTTGATTTTAGCCCATGGAGAAAATTGCCAACTTTGTGTGAAGATTTACAAGCCACAAGAGTTTGAGTAGAATAAGTTAATTTATCACAAGGTGAAAAAGTAGAATTTTGGGGGTTTAGAATGGGGGTTCAAGAGGCAAGATGGAGGAATCTGGGTGTGTCCTGTCTTTCTTCTTCTTCTTCTTGTCCTCCATCTGCTGTGATGGTGACACTTCTGGATTGGTTTAGAATAGAGACAGACTGTCTAACATAGGTGATAAGTATTGGAAAATTAGGGTAAATAAAGTACACGTAATTCTTAGTATAAAAAACTAATACTGCCCCAAGGGCGGTCGGTGTACCACAAACCGACCTGCCAGACAGACCTCAGTGGGTTGGAGAAAGAATGTAATAGATAAGAGAAAATAAATAACCTTGAAAACCAGAGCCGTGGAATCTCAACTTCTTCTTTGGTCATGGGGCTGGGAAAAAAGACTCTTTAATACCTCGGGAGCCATTTCAGCAACACTAAACCCGAGAGAAGTCCAGGTATAAAGAAACATTTCAGCAAAATTGTACAACTTTCCTATTTCTGAGATGTACATTTTATGCAGGTTTTAGCAAATTATTTAATTTTCGTCTCATATGTTAGACTTCTACTTGCCTTGCAGAGGTTTGAGAGACATTTTTTGCAGGTTGTTTTGAAGGTATAAAATCCTGATTGTCTTCAATTATTTTCAGTTACTATGTTGATTTGGGAGATTTGTCTATGCACAGCTGTTGGGAAGGATGAATGTTTGACAAGAAAGTTTAACAGATATGTATGCTTGGCAGAAAGATTTTAGAATGTAGAATCTGAGGAAGGAATAGAAATGAAAGCAAGTTATGATATAGAAGAAAAGAATTGCTGAGCCAGTCTTACTGGATAACTAAGAAGGCAAAGGATATGTTAGTTAGAAGGTGGTTTTATGACTTAGAGCAAAGGATAAACCCACCTTAAACAGATGTTTTTACCAAGCAAAAAGATTCCACAGACAAACAAGACTGACGATATTGCAAGTAGAAAAAAGGTCTCAGAATTTCCCACTGCAAGAAAACGGAAAAACATCTTCTAACCTAAACTGTAACGTACTAACTTTTAGTGATTGGAGAATAGTAACATGAATATGGCAATTATAGTAGTTATGATAGGCTATAGGTAAAAGTTAAGGTATAGATTGGTTTTTCTGTATTAAGATGCTCAGCAAAGAAAAGTATATAATGCACTGTAACCAAAATTAAAGGATCTTCAGTCTTGTCTGCATCTGGAGCTGTCAGCTGTAGATGCAAGCTCTGTTGCCCAAAAACCTGGACTGTTGTAATGTCTTGGATACAATAAAACTGAATTTTAAAGAGCCCCGTAGAGTCCCACATCTCTCATTCAGGCTCTTACAGCCTCTGAATATTTTCTGTTGCTACAGATTCAGAAGAATTTGCCAGGTTTGTGAAAAGAAAATGACATACTGCTTCTTTGGTTTGTCTGTGATTTTATGGATATTTCTGATGCAAGTTTTTTATAGCTATATTAACACTGCCCACTGCAGCCATTCTGTGGTTAGTGAATGGAATGTTGAAAAAACAAACTTTACAGTAAAGTTACTTTAAGTTATACTCTAAAGAACTGGATGCATTATGAATCTGTGAAAAAATAAGTGAATGCAATAAGTGATATTGCCCTTCTGAGGTGATTCTGTCCCTTTGCTCTGGTGAGACCCCACCTGGAATACTGTGTCCAGCTCAGGTGTCCCCAGACCAGGAAGGACATCAACCTGTTGGAGTGAGTCTAGAGGAGGCCACCATGATGATCATAGGCCTGGAACACCTTTCCTATCAGGAAAGGCTGAAAGAATTGAGATTGTTCAGCCTGCAGAAAAGAAGGCTATAGGCTGACCTTATAGCAGCCTTCCAGTACATAAAGGGAGACTACAAGAAGGCTGGAGAGGGACTTTTCATAAGGGTATGTATTGATAGGACAAGGGGAAAACTGAGAGTAGATTTAGATTAGATATAAGGAAAAAAATCTTTACTGTGGGAGTGGTGAGACACTAGAAGAGGTTGCTCAGAGAAGCTTTGGCTGTCTCATCCCTGGAGATGTTCAAGGCCAGGCTGGATGGGGTTTGAGCAACCTGGTCTAGTGGAAGGTATCCTTGCCCATGGCAGGGGAGTTGGAATTAGACAACCTTTAAGGTCCCTTCCAACCCAAACCATTCTATGATTCTATGAGTTGTGCCTCTATTTAAAAGTGGGGAGAACATAATCGGGGCAATAATATCAGAAGACAAACAAAACACTGAACTGATTAAATGGGGGGGGGGGGGGGTGGTTTTGTGATGCAAAGCTTAAAATTGAATGCACAGGTTAAAAACAGAAATACCTGATAATTTTACCTGAATAACATTTATAGTGCTATACTAAAAGGAAAGGCTTTGTGAATCTAGTGGACATTGCAAGGATCAACATTATAATCTGTTGAAAGCGAAGGAAGCCAACCCACCTTGTCGTTGATCAGCATTGACTTTGATTTATTGATCAATCAGCCACTTTATATAACAGTGTTAATTAACTTCATGCATATTGCAAAATCTAAGCTCATGATAGGTTAACAGACAAAACTCTAACCCCTCCTTTTGTTTACAATACCTGTGGTTTGTCTATTGAAAACAGGATCAGTGTTCTCAGAGTGATATGAAAAGTTCCCAAAACGTTCATATCTGTTCGCAGAGCAGCCAAGGACCATTATGAGAAGACTGTCTGAGAACCTTATTGTTTATCAAGTGGTGCTTGAGAGAGCTTAATTGTTTATAGAATCAAGCCTGGGAAATGCTTTACAACTACCTTTTACTTTTCCCTCTGCTGTATACCTTTATGGCCTCTTTCTTTAAGCCATGCTAGAACCAGACTCTCCACAATAATCAGTCTTATTTAACATTTTTAATCTGAAAATTATAATAAGATAAACTTTAACAAAATGCAAATGCCAAGCAATACACTTGTAAATTATAATACAAACACAATATAATCTAGAAACTTTAGAAACATTGAAAAAAAGAATCACAAAGAACAGAATCAATTTTTAAAACATTCAAGATAATAAGCTGTGGGAAAAGCATCTTAAAAACCAACAGCTAATGGAGCTACAAATAGTAAACTATAAATTAGGTATTTACTTTTAAAGCAAATTATCAGAAAAAGGCCAATAAAATTTGAAAGCTACACACACAGAAGCCTCAGCACAGCATGAAGGAAACAGATCATTCATTCTCCTCTCTTGGATCAGGAAATTCTTAATTATTAGATAGAAGATGAGCCCCATAACTCTAAACTTTCACCCCTTCTTCCTTCTCACCCCTACTTTATATGCTGCGCACGATGTCATATGGTCTGAACTATCCTTTTGGTCAGCTGGAGTCACCTGTCCCGGATGTGTCCTCTCCCAAGCTCTCATGCACTCCTGCCACTCATGTGGCAGCATGAGAAGCAGAAAAGACCTTGGCTTTATGAAAGCCTTGCTCAGCAATAACATAAACATCTCTATATTATCAATCCTGTGTTCAGCACAAATCCAAAACACAATCCCATACCAGACACTGGGAAGAAAATTAACTCTACCCCAGACAAAACCATCACACAAAAGAAAAACAAGTAAAGATTATATGATTTGTCCAGAATCAGTGATGAATTGCTCAAAAAACCAGTTCAGTCCATATGTCTTCAGTTTTAGTCCAGACATTTAAACATCAAAATGTTAATCTCTTTGCTTTTTCATTATTTGTATTACAGGGGAATCGAGGAGATTCATCAACCGTTTTGCAACAAACACTGTACAAGCAGGAAAAAACCCCACATATATCCAGACCCAAAGGGTTTACAAACTGTAGTGGTTTTGGTTCACCAACGTGAGATTTCCCAGCCAACACACCAGTTAATGTGGTGAGTTTAGTGTTGGCTAAACACCAATGCACCCACCAGAATTATTTACTCATTTCCTGCTGTGAGATAGAATTAAGATGAAGGCAAAGCAGACTCAAAAAATTTAAAGGGTATTAAGAAAAGTGTTATAAATGATCAAATTGGGAGCCAAATTTATGAAAAAAAAATTGACAAAGATTTATTAAGTCAATTAACAAAAATAGAAAATTTGAAATCCCACCACAGCCAAGACAGCGTCAGCCCCGGGTGCAGCTGCTGGGTGCCCTTGAGATCCTGCTGACAGAGAGACAGCATTCCCCCGAAGGTACATCCCGAGTGCTTCCGGCAGCCTGCTTATATACAGTTTATTCTGCCTGAGGCAGAGATGACCACATAATTCTTTGTCTCTCTTGCATGTAAAGTTGGATCCCTACATGTGTAGAAACAGACAAAGAAAGTGTCCAAAGCCTAGACAAATGTCTGAGTGCCCAAGAGGAAGAGCTATTCACATGTAGTAGATGATACCATCTCTTGAGTAGCAGAGATTCCATCAAATCCAGGTGTATGATCTCGTGGGCTTCCTGAGATGCCCCGTTGATCATCACCCAGGAAATTCCAGATGATATCTTCCAGGTGCAGAGGAAATCCTCTCAGGTGGCTCCAGCCTGTCTCCTACATCTGATAACGGGTCTGGTATAGTCCCAGAGCCTGTCCGGGAACTGGTTACCATGTGAATACCTCTAGCCCAGACAAGGACAATTGCAGGCACTGTGGCTCAGGGCTACTCTGTTCATATGAGAACAGGGTTTGATTTTATCTTAACTCTGTCCGGGAACCAGTTATAATGTGAATAGCTTCTGTTCCTGGACAGGGTGGTTTCACAAGCATAGGTTTAAACTTTACTAATATTTTATACATACATATACCTATTTCTATAGCATGAATTATCTCTACTACATATAACAAAAAGTTTATTCACAGAACTAAAAGAATAATAAGAATCAGAATAAAACCTTCAGAACACTTCTCCTCCCCTCCCACACCTGCTTTTTTCTTTCTCACTGACAATATAAAGAGACAAAACTTGGGATTTTCACTCAGTTACTACTTCTAGAATAGTCTTCCTTCAGTTCACTTAGGGAGAGGAGTTTCCCTTGTCATGCCATGGAGACTTCTCCACAAGAAACAGTTCTCTCATGGCTTTTAATTTCCACGAATAGCAGCTGCCCGGGAATCTGCAATCATGAAGTCCCTCCTATCTTTCACAACTTTCCCACAGCTGTGTTTCTGGGCCACGTCAACTTATGGGGTACTATTTTAAGGATGAGCGGTTCAAGAACAAAGGTTCTCTTTATCTGTCTCTAAGATTTCCTTCATCTTTGGGAACAGAGGTCTTCTTCTCTCCCTGGGGGCAAAGGGTCTTCATTACTCTTCTCTCTCTCTCTGTTCAAACTTCTCATGGGATCACAGCTACTTCAACATCTGCTTACTTTAGCATAGATGCCTTTGCTCATATCTACAATTTGAACACTTCATCCCCCATACTTTTCAATTAGTTTCAGGGAAAAAAAGAGTATGATGTATCAATTATATCTTCTCCATAGCCTTACAAGAGGATTTCAACCCAAACCTAGGGCATCTCCTCAATCCTCTCATCTGGGACTTGACTTTTTCTTACTGACCTTCATGTCTCATGTTGTTCTCTCTGTATCTTCACTCTTTCCTTTTCTCTCACCCGAGAGAGGATTGATGTCTACAAGTCTCATCTGTGCACTGAAAGAGTTAATATCACACCTGGGGCCTGCAGATGGTCACATGATCCCTGACGGGCAGCAGTCACGGTGATAGCTTTTCAGGCCCGCGCTGGGGGCTGTGTCAGCATCAGCTGCATGGCTGTACTCCAGCCCCTGCTGTGTTCAATTCCAGCCCTGGGGCTGTTTTCTGTGCAGGCTGCAGGGCCACCACCGGGTTTCTTTAAGCAGCCGCGCTGGGGGGAGGGCTAGGATCTCATCAGCCAGGCTAGGACTTAGTGGCAATGGCTTGCCCTCCCCCTGCCCAGCAGTTACTGGGGCCTGGCCAGGCTAGGATGGAGCCTGGCGGGCTCCCTGGAAAGGGGCCCGGCCCCGTGGCAGGGCCCACCCGGCCCAGCCTGGCCAAGACAGGGGAGGCTGGGCTGGCCTCGTTACCTGTTTCCAGGCCGGAAGGAAAAAAGAATTAATTCCCAGTGTTTGTTCATTTATACATGTGTAATATGTAATGTAAAGTAATTCATGCTTAAGAGGAAAAATGTACAAAATAAAAACTGTAAAATAGATTTAACACCCAAGGAGCCTCTGACCACAGACAACCTGGAGACAGATTACCACACTGGAATTATGAAACTCCTGGTGTCAGCAGGAGAAGAATGCCTCATTAACTAATAAAGAACGTGGCTGGTGCGGAGATGGACTTCCCCCAGAACCATTAGGGAACACCCAAGGACGATCAGCACTTGATAAGTATCATCAATCAAGATAACAGAAGTCATCGAAAAACATACATTTGAATACACTACTTCCCCTGACATGATCAGCACCCACTACTACCCAGGAAACAACAATTGTCCAACCCTGCACAGTAAAAAGAAACTTCATACGTATGCAGAGTTACAAAATAAATCGAGGCACCCTTGCCTGAGGCATAAAAAACTGTATAAAACAGCCGGGTCGGAGAGGGCATTCATGAACAGGGGGAGATCCAGTGTGACAGAAGTCAGATCTAAGTTCACCCAGCACCGATCCCGGGATCAACGCTGTGGTTTTTGAAGACCGTATTTTAGTCAAGAAAATAAAATCTTTCACATTTATTAATTTGGCTTTCTTGTTGATCATTTATAACACATGTGTGTTCACAGAGGTTGATTTAACTCTTTAAGTGGTCTAACTGGGGGTCAATCTTCAAAACTAGTCACTGATTGGTGTTGTTAGGCATGGAGGAAGCTCTCAGCAGCTCCTCTCAGAAAACTCATTTCTGTGGGTGGCTTCTTCCCTCCTCACCAAATGTCAATTTATGCAAAACCAGCACACAAACATTCAACAGCAGAGGTATACAATCAAAGAAGTACCAGGAATCAATAGTGGCAAGTTTGATGAACAGCAATCAAAACTCTAATAACCTCATTTAATTTGTTCAATAATGAATCTGAAATGAGCCTAAAATTAGTGAAGGGGAGTAACATACAACCCCTGGTGCTGGTGTTCCCAATTGCAGTGAAGCTTCAGGGAAGTGTTTAAAGCTTCTTGTCAATCTTACCACACTTGTGCTGCTTCTAATGCATCTAATCTAGCTAATACATGTTGATCAATACTTGTTTGCATGGCCATTTCTGCCATAGAATTACCTAAGAGATTAGTGACAGGATGAGCAGCTTGCTCAGAGCGCTGTTGTTGCGATAGCAGCCATAGCTGCTATTATTGCAGAGATGATAAAAGCTATTAGCCATCCGATAAATCTCTTTGATCAGTTCTTGGGTGTTTTAAGTAGTCTTGCCAATTGTCCTAATCCTGATTCTCCTTTCTATTCTTGGGTCCAATTCACCAGAAACCATAATTAAGCTCGTCTTCACATAGGTACAATAACAGGTTAGTTAAATTGGGACACATTTTGATTAGTAATACAACTAAAATAATAGGGATCAGGAATAGTCATGTTAAATGTGTGATTATCTACCGTGAACCCTAACCTCAGTTTCCACCATGAAAAAATGGATGTGTAGTACATGTAATTACAGAATCGTTATGCCAATTGGTTAAGCTCAGATGATACGTTGTGGTAGTCTCTTATTTTACAGTTTGTTCTTCTGTAATATTTCTTGTTACAAGTTTGTAATGGTTCGTTCCATGTACCCCATTTGGCTTCCCTGATGGTTCAGTCCTGAGTTGTTTACCCCAAGATTTTCCCGCCAAGTGTATGTCAATCCCCCTGTCAGTCTCCTTTTACCTCCCTTGTTCCCTTGTCTTACTCTGGTCTGTCAAAGATAGCACACCCTTTTTGCTCTGGAATGTCACAGACACATTTTCTGAAAAATCCTTCCCTTAGGATTTTTTTCTCCTGAGAAGCTGAGAGGCCTCAGGAACAAAATGTAAACAATTATTATCTGCTGCTGTGGAATGCAACGGGTGCATCTGTGATTGGTCTCATGTGGTTGTTTCTAATTAATGGCCAATCACAGTCAGCTGTTTCGGACTCTCTGTCCGAGACACAAGCCTTTGTTATTCATTCCATTCCTTTTCTATTCTTAGCTAGCCTTCTGATGAAATACTTTCTTCTATTCTTTTAGCATAGTTTTAATATACTATATATCATAAAATAATAAATCAAGCCTTCTGAAACATGGAGTCAGATCCTCGTCTCTTCCCTCGTCCTAAGACCCCTGTGAACCCCATCACATTTGGTGACCCCGAGTGACTAAAGAAGAATTCCTCATTTGGTGAGACCCTAGAGGAGCATTGCTACACTGGGTAAACCCCAAGTGTGTGGCATTGATGGTCACCACACAAGTGACCACAGAAGTGGATTCTAGCCAGGAGCTGAAGAACTGAAGATCCTGAATTTGGACAGAGTTCAAAGCCAAGGCTGACCATAGAGAAAACCTTTTGAAAAGTCTCCCAGATAAGATTTCCAGAAACCTTTGAAGCCCAGAGCAGCCTGCTGAAGCCCAGAGGACACTGTCACAAGGTACTGTTAACTCTTCCCTTCCTGACAATGCTGCCCTTCGCAGAATGTGGGTGGACATTTGGGAGAGGGTGCCTATGGAGGCAGAGGTTCCATTCTCCCCCTAAGAGGAGAAACTTATTACTCTCTGGCAAAAATGGGGTCATGAGGACAGAGTTCCTATGGTGATGAGTCATTTCTATGAGTTTTTTAGATGGACAAAATACCTTGGATTTTTTGTTGATATTCTGTATTCCTTTGATGTATATATATATATATATATATATATATATATATGGGAATGCATGGAATCAATTTTTGATGATGCTCGTTGTCAAGGTTTTGGATATCCTCGGATTTATCTGTCATTCAGAACTCTCTTCCCTGTTTTGAAATGGAAAGCATCTTCATTTCAGTGGATTGCCAACTACAGAGGTCAAGCTCCCTTCTGGCTGGCCCCGGCAGGAGAGGAACCTGACTAAGAACACAAACTGCTGCTTCCTAGCCCCCCTGAATCGCAGCGAGGGATGAGGCTTGGCCTGCAACTGAGGAAAAGTTTTTTTCTGCCTCTTTGGAGCATGCTTTTTCCCTATCTCGTTGCCCTCAGGAGGGATCTGAATTGGCTGACCCGCCCCGGCCGGAGCCACAGGTCCCACCCCAACCAGCCCTGCGGGCCCCGCCCCAGCCAGCCCTGCGGTCCCCGCTGCCCTGCCGCCCCTCGCAGGGCTGAGAGAGCCACCCACTGCTCCAGTGCCGGCAGCACCGGCGGGGGCAAACCCCGTGCCGCCCCCACCAACCCCTCCCGCAGGGACAGAGCTCGCGCCTGCTCTGCCGCTCCTGGAGCCGAGTGAGACAATGACGGCGCTTCCCCACACACTTCTCGTACCCCTGCTGCCCCTGCCGACCCCCCCGGTGGTTCTGCCGCCTTCAGGGACCCCATCCTCCGCATCAGTGTCCGCATCAGAGGTTGTACTGGAACCGGCGGCATGTCTGAGTTCGGACTCTCCCGAGCCGTCTGCTCCTGGGGCAGTGGCTGGGCCTGCGGCTCCAGGGGCCAGTTTGCCCCTCTGTGGAGGAGGCGTGGCTCCACAGCTGATTGCAGGCACAGCCCGGCTCACTGCTTTCAAACTCAGCGTTTTTCATGGGCCGGTTCGCGTTATATCGGGGGTTTTCCATTGGGGGTTGGAATGCATGCTTAACCTCGCATGCCCTAGTGGCGTGGGGGAGGTGGCTCCCGGGAGTTCTGCCTCTGGTCCCCAGCCCAGAGGGCATGGTGGTGGTACTGAGGGGTAGAAAGGAGGAACACCCTTTGCATTTGCATTGCAGAGGCAAGAGAAACAGCGGAAAGTGACCATCGCTCGCTTGCTGTGGGGAAAAGATATCCCCGGACCCAAGATGAAGATACTCAGGGAAGCTTCTGTTTCCCAACTGCTGGTGTGCACTGGTGGTGCTAAAGGGACAAAGCGTTCGGTCACTCGTGCTGCCCAGGCATTGGCAGCAGGGTGCCAGGTTGTGAGACCACAGAGCCCGCCTTGCAGGCTGGGTCTGGGCCGTTTGGCTCGGTTCCCTGGGCCAGGGCCATTGCCCATCCAGCTGTTGGGTTTGGGGGCTTTGCTTCCCCTGTCAGGACCTTGGCCACCATTCTGCGGGCCAGGTCTGGGATTCCTGATTCTTCCAGGAGGGCCAAGGCCCCCGCCACTGTTCTGTGGGCCAGGTCTGGGATTCCTGATTTTTCCAGGAGGGCCAGGGCCCTCACAAGGTCTCAGAGGCTCCTCTCTGCTGCTGCTATTTCTGGGGAAAAAAAAAAAAAAAAAAGAAAAAAAAAAGAGGAGTTGAAAGAACTGGAAGACAGCTCAAAAGTATTAAAGCATTGAAAAGTCAAAATATTAGCTTCAGTCCAAGTGGTTCAAAAAAGAGCTGTGGCCAAGACATTCCAGAAATTTTCTCAAAATTGTTTCATAACTGTCAATGGATTTTTGATAATCATTGATGATTTTCTTTAGCAGTTCTTTGTTTCAGGATTCTGCAAGCCTGTTTCAGGACCAAAAGGGACTTTCAGAGATGTCAAAGAGGAACATCTTCAGTCCATGGACTTTCTCCTGAAACTCAGAAGTTTGGACTTGAAGCAATGAAGTTTCTTTGCATTGTTTTTGCATTTTCTTATATTGTAAGATTGTTTTAGTGATATGATAGAATTTGATGTTCTACAAAGTGAAGAATCTCTCTGATCATTCCACATCAGCACTTGATTGAGGTTTTGATTGGCAACACATAACCTCTCAAGTGTTTGTTCTTTCTTCTGCATGGGCCCAGCAGTAGAAATTACAAACACTTTTCTTTTTAAATTAATTAAAAATAAAAAGGGTGAGATGTCACAGACACATTTTCTGAAAAATCCTTCCCTTAGGATTTTTTCTCCTGAGAGGCCTCAGGAACAAAATGTAAACAATGATTATCTGCTGCTGTGGAATGCAACAGATGGATCTTTGATTGGCCCATGTTGGTTATTTCTAATTAATGGCCAATCACAGTCAGCTGTCTCGGACTCTCTGTCCAAGACACAAGCATTTGTTATTCATTCCATTCCTTTTCTGTTCTTAGCCAGCCTTCTGATGAAATCCTTTCTTCTATTCTTTCAGTATGGCTTTAATATACTATATATCATAAAATAATAAATCAAGCCTTCTGAAACATGGAGTCAGATCCTCATCTCTTCCCTCGTCCTAAGACCCCTGTGAACACGGTCACACTGGAATGTTCCCTGTCCTTCATCCCTTCCTCGAAGTAAGATTGGATTGTAAGGTTTGCTCCTTCCCCTTGTTGTCTTCTCTTGGATAGCCCTTACCCTGCACCCCTGCCCTAATGCCTTCCTATTGGTGAAAAGTTGAGTCTTCCCCTTATTTCCTCCCTTCCTCAAAACCAGTTCTTTTGCCCTCAGTTGATGTCACTTGCCCTTGACTCCCCTGGGGAAATAAACTTCCTTGGAACTCAAACAAGTGATCACTCCCTATTGCTTTACCTTCGTTCTTCATACTGTGCTGCTGCTGTGCAACTCATGCCACAGCCGACATCTGCAGGGAGCTGAGAGCCCTTGTACGCACTGCCACCCGAGAGAGTCTCTGCATCTGTTATGAACAAAAACTCGGTTAATATTTTTTTATGAGAAAAAGTTTCAAAAAGGCAGCCAGACCACTGGCCCTGCCCAAGTTCTATGTGTTTTGTTATTGTAATCACGGGTCGTTGTCGTTAATGGTTGTTTTTGTATTAGTAAAAGCCCTGGCTGGGGCGAGGTAATGGCCCTTCTCCTGGGTGGGGACCTTGCCCGAAGCTAAGTTGTACCTTTCCCAGAATAGTGAAGACACCTGAGAAGGTGGGGGGGGTTATGCAAAGTGACTCGCAAGACCAGAATGCTTTGTGGGATCCCCATCTCCAAACTCATGGAGAAACCCCAAAAACAACGAGCCACCTAAGAGTTGAGAGACTGGAGTGATGTCTGGACGTGAGGAACCGAGTGCTGAGCCTGCAGAGACGCGGAACACCTTCGGACCCTCTCGCCCTGACCATGGGAGTTGACCCCGGAGCTGAGACCAGGCCGACTGAGTGGGAGGGGCAACATCTGACGACACCATCTTATGGGATCAGGAGACCCAAAAGGCTCCCAAGAGGATCTGATCCCCAGTTCTGCCCCTGGTGGACAAAGCTGCGCATATCCTCCTCCTCTGAGTCGCCCTGGGAGACGACGGACGCTGCAGACCCGTCGAGCCGCCCAATCCTGAGCTGATCACTTTTTAATAAAGGCATTACACAGGAGAAGAAGTCTCCTGGCCCTGTTTATTTCAGCATCGATCCAGGGGTGGCCCCTTTCGAGACTGTGTCGGTCTCGGGCAGTGAGCAGCCAGAGAAAATCTCCCTGTGACCACAGCAATGCAGTGTCAGTTGGCACACCAACGTTGGGCATCCCCGCTCCCACCAAGAAAGCCACTTCCATGGTTTTCGGCGCAAAGAAACCGTGCTGCAGTTTTTGGCACAAAGAAGCCGCCGCTGAGATTTCAGTGGGAAAAAAGCTGCTGCCGCAGTTTTCAGCGGGAAAAAACCATGCTGTGGTTTTCGGCAGGAAAAACGTGTGATTGTTATGAACAAAAATTCGGTTAATATTTTTTTTGTGAGAAAAAGTTACAAAAAGGCAGCCAGATCACTGTAGCTGCCGAAGTTCTGCGTGTTTTGTTATTGTAATCATGGGTCGTTGTGGCTAATCGCTCCTTTTGTATTAGCAGAGCCTCGCCCGAGGCTAAGTTGTACCTTTCCCAGAATAGTGAAGACACCTGAGAGGGTGGGGGGGGGTTATGCAAAGTGACTCCAAGACCAGAATGCTGTGTGGGTCCCCCGCTCCGAATGTACTGAGAAGACCCCAAAAACAACGAGCCAAATAAGAGTTGAGAGACTGGAGTGATGTCTGGACGTGAGGAGCGGAGTGCTGGGACTGCAGAGATGCTGGAAACCTTCATTGTTCCTCACCCTGTCTTCGAGAGCCCCCGAGCCAGGTCTGGGAGGAAGCGAGACTCAGACCGAACTAACATCTGACGGGGACACCACGGCCTAAAGGCTCCCACGAGGACCGGATCCCCCAGCCCTGCCCCTAGTAGACAGAGCTGCGCTTATCCTCCTCCTCTGAGTCGCCCTGGGAGACACGACGGGGACTGCAGCCCTGCCGAGCTGCCCAATCCTGAGCTGATCACTTTTAATAAAGGCATTAAAAGGAGAAGAAGTCTCCTGGCCCTGTTTATTTCAGTGATGAATGCCGATGTGGTTTCGGTGGGAAGAAACTTGTTGAAAGGGCTATGCTGCGGGCGATCGCGTCCTGGATTTATAAGCCCTGCTGTGCCAGCACCTCTTTGTGAGCACGCCATGTTTTAGCTGGTGGTGAAGCGATATACGGAATAAATAGACTCTACAACCTGATGTAGTTATGAAGTGGGTATGTATGTCAGCGCCTGGCACAAGGGAGATAGCTCTCATGAAAACTTGTGCCCCAAGCCTCGGTCTGACCCACATCTTTATTCACAAAGGTGTTCCATATGCAATACATTACACAACCTTTTCATACATTTTCAACCCCTGGCCCTGCCTGTCCTCGTCTCGCATGGTAATTAGATCCACACCCTTCTGGGCATGCGTTGTTTGCTGTGGTGGTCACACAGGGGGTCTCTGGTGGTCTCTGAGGCCAAAGATGGTGGTCTTCCTCATGATTGAACTTTTGAACTTTTCTTCTTTGCGCGTACACTTTTGGTCCCTTGGTGCTTATCTGAGTATGTCTGTCGGTCTTGATGAGCTTGGGGACGGAGGAGGCCCTTTATCTGGGTTCCTTGCATTCCTCGGTCTTCTCCTGGTATTGTTCTTTATGCAAGAAACTTCAGAAATTTGCATTTTCTTATGCCCTTTGTAGCATTGCAGAGGTTTCTTAAGTAAAAAGGTTAAAATTCAACACATAATTTACAAGCTAAAATTTAGATGCTTAATTCATATTGCTTACTCAAGTGAACTCCAAAAATCTCTATTTCAGTGATGCTTCCAGAGGAAGAAGAAGTAACCTTCCCTGTGACCAGGAAGGATTCTTCGGAACCAAGGACCACCTCTGCAGCTTTTTTTCCCCAGGAGTCATCGGTGTGGTAAGTGCCCTGGTGGTTGGGATGGACCCGTCCGGGGACTCAGGTGGTGGGTAGCTGCATCCCGAGGGAGGGGACACGAGGGCGCAGTGTGAAACAGTCTACCCCCATCGGTTTTCTGGACCTTTTTTCTTTTACTTTCCCCATTTTCACTGCAGAAGGAGGGTGGGAGAAAAGCTGAGTGAACAGGATGGATGCTAAGCTGTCCACTCAGCATCGGGAAGTATATGTCCAAGTTTTGGATTCCCTGAGGGAGTGGGGTGAAAAATTTTCAAAGGACATTGTTAAAAAGTTTGTGGGATGGGTTTTTTTTTAGCTTTTCTAATGTTACCCCATGAGATGTGCAAAATATTGTATTTTGGAAGCAAGTAGGTGCTAAATTGACTGATTTAACAAAGAGGGGTGACTCCTCCGTTCAAGAGGGATTCATGCAATTGTTTTTATTGATTTGGGATTTGTTAAAGGTGAAAGAAAAGGCAGTTAAAAAACAACCCATGAGTTTTTCCTCAGTTTTGCCTGGAAACCCCTTTTCCTCACCTTCTCTTTCCATTCCCCCTTCCCCTACACCAGGTGGGCAGGGGGGAGCAGCCTGTCAGAAGACGCAGGGTTGCCACCATCTCCCTGGCTCCCCAATATCCCTTTGGCACCCTAGCCCAGACAGTGCTGGCCACACTGTCAGGGACCTCACCCCAAACCCTCATTCCAATCCCTTCGTCCCTGTTAAGAACCCTAGTTCTAAGTTCCAAGAAGCACCGCAAAATGGCTGCCACCACGTGGCAGGGGCTTCTTCATCCCAGAATCCCTTTCTTCCCACCCAAACCCTTGATCCTTCCCACTCCCTGAGTCCCTCCTCCTCTTCCTTTGCAGCTGGCAGTTTTACCCCACCCACTGTTCCACCCACTGCCACATTATCAGCAATCCCCACCTCCTCAGCTGCCTCCGCCCAGATTTCCACCCTGCAGCCCTGAGTTTCTGCCCACCAGCTTCCTGTTTCCCACGCTCTGGCTTCCAGTTCCCATGGTCACATGGGGACTGGGAGTGCAGTGCCAGGGAAACTAGAAATGGTGGAAAATAACAATTCACCTCTCCTAGCCCCAGTCACCTATGATGTGAGGGGGAAGCATCCTAAATGGGAACCCCTCTCATATCAGAGCATTAAAGAGCTCTGCCAAGCACAGCATGAATTTAGCCAGAAAAGTGAATTTTTAAAGAGCCTTTTAAAAGTAACATTCACATCAAACACACTGGTCCCTGCAGATTTAAATCAGCTTTTCAATTGCTTACTTCCTCCATCTGAATTCAAATTGTGGGAATGCATGTGGAAGAGATTGGTAGGGGACCTCCTTCCACAGCTTCTGCAGAACCCTGAATGCTCCACTGATGCAGAGGAAAATTATGTAATCCTTGATCATCTGCTCGGTGAGGGTGATTGGGAACAAGCATGGAAACAGGAGGGGGGAATTCCAAAGGAAGTTCTAGATGAAGTTAAAGATGCTGTAGAGAAAGCTTTCTTAACCATGCCATCCAAAGAACCAATCCAATCCTATATTTCTATTAACCAGTCTTTTTCAGAGGCATTTATAGACTTTGTTGATCGGGTTCGTGCTGCTGTAGAAAAGAGAGTTGAAAACCCTGACATACAAGATCAGTTAATACTAGAAATAGTCTCCAACAATGACAACAAAGCTTGCAGAAAAGTCACCCTGTCACTCCCTTCAATTGCAACTCCCACCCTGGACCAATTTAATGAGGAGTGCACCAAGAAAGCTATGATCACTGTAGAAGACATCCTGAGAAAATCAGCCATGTGGGAACGGATTGTAACTCCAGCAGCTGTTACCCAAGGGAATCAAACACCTAGGAGGAGATGCTTCCACTGCCATTAAGAAGGACATTTTATAAGTCAATGCCCCTTCATAGGAAGGGCACCACCAGATAGGGGAGGGGCAGGGGCAGTGAAAGGGGAAGCTTCCCAGCCTCCAAAAAACTAAGTGTAGAGTGCGGGTCTGCCCTGCACAATTATAAAAATTGGGCAGACCACAAAAGAGTTGCTAGTGGCATTGCTAGTGGCTGTGTTACCACCAACAATAATAGATGTACTTACCGGCTCAAACTTACTTTTCCCAATCAGAACTGGCATGTTATCACTGCAGAACCTGGACTCATTCCTCATATCCAGGAGGCGGAGGACCACAGGCGCATTAAATCGCTAAACTGCAAGTACCTTGTTGCCGGGGACACCAAGCACACTCCCCTTGGAACTGAAATCGCCCCAGGGATCCTGTCAGTCGATCCCAAGCAATTCAGTTTCATGGCGCGCTGTGTCCACCCCTCCTTTGTTGTACTGCACTAAATGGTTTATTTAGTTGTTGTTTTGCACTGGGTTATTAGAGATTTGCACAGAATAGTCTTTATATTGCACTGAATAGTTTATGTTATATCACATGGTTTGTTCTTCCCCCTCTCCTATCACATGGTTTCTCGCTCACCCACCCCTGTCCCCAATACTCCCTGGTGGTCTCTTCCCTGGTCAGTCCCTCCCCTTGCCTCTCCTCATTGGTATTCCATTGGCTGTGGCCCTCTTCCTCCGCCACCCATTTCCCCCGGGTTAAAAGTCTCCTGCCATGAGTCCATGGCCTCTTGCCTACCTTGGAAATAAACATGTCACGTAGGTCTCCACGTGGACAAGAGCGCTTCTCGTCTTTTGCTTTCGTCTATGTAAGATTGTGTGAGCTAGGGTCCATAGCTAGCCAGACTGGACCCAAACAGCCCGTGCAGACACAGTTCTTACACCCCTTCCTGCCGAAAGGCCAGGTCATCCCGCAGGCCATTCCAGTGCCTTACATCCTTTATGATGACCTGGACCTTTCTGTTTATTTCACCAAAGTGTGGGGAGAAGACAAGCCCCTTGTATGGTGTGACCTTAAGAGCAGAGGGCATTCCATCCAACTGCAGGGGATGATGGACACGAGGGCAGACGTGACTTTCATTCCTCCAAAAAAATGGCCGTCACAGTGGGAACTGCAAAGCATGTCCAGCGAGGTTCTAGGTGTTGAGGGCACCCAATTAGCTAAAAGATCCAAGAGCATTGTACAAATTGAGGGACCAAATGGGCAATTAGCCTCTGTACGTCCATTCATTTTAAATTCCAAATTTACTCTGTGGGGGAGAGACGCCATGTCCCAATGGGGGGCAAAATTGGAGTTGCCGGCCCCTCAGGATTTTTACTAGTGTCCACTGAAGAGCACCCTACCCAAAAGCTGAATTGGCTTACTGATACACCGGTGTGGGTAGAACAGTGGCCGCTGAACAAGCAAAAGTTGAGTGCGCTCACTCAAATTGTGGAAGAAGAATTAGCCAAGGGCCACATTGTAGAAACCAACCAGCCCCTGGAACTCCCCAGTGCTTATTATCAAAAAGACGGGGAAAGACAGGTGGCGTCTCCTCCATGATTTGAGAAAGATAAATGATGTCATCGAAGACATGGGGTCCCTCCAACCAGGGATGCCGTCGCCCTCACTGCTCCCGCAAAATTGGTCATTGGTGCTAATAGATATAAAGACTGCTTTTTTCAAATTCCCCTCCACCCAGCTGACGCTCCGCGCTTTGCATTCTCTGTGCCCTCCATCCACAGAGAAGCCCCCATTAAGCTCTACCACTGGAAAGTATTGCCTCAAGGCCTCAAATGCTCTCCTTCTATCTGCCAGTGGTAGGTTGCCAGAGTTCTGTCCCCAGTGCATGCCAGAGCAGGAGATTGTGTCATCTATCATTACATGGATGATGTGCTTGTGTGTGCGTCTGATAACAATATACTTGCAGCAGCACTTGAGGACACTGTCACTGCCTTGTCGGTGGCTGGATTTGAGCTGCAAAAAGACAAAGTACAAAAACTGCCGCCTTGGAAGTATCTGGGCCTTGAGATCTCAAACAGAACCATTACACCACAGACAGTCCTCATCAATGATAATCCAAAGACCTTACGAGACCTCCACCAGCTGTGTGGGTCATTGAACTGGGTCAGGCCCTGGCTGGGGCTCACCACAGGGGATCTATCTCCCCTCTTCAACTTGTTAAAGGTGAGGGAAGAGTTAGATTCTCTGAAGGCCTTGACTCAGGAGGCAAACCAGGCTCTTGAAAAGGTACAGTCAATGCTGGCAGGCTGACAGGCCCATCGCTGTCAGGTGGGCCTTCTCTTCAACTTTATCATCTTAGGTAAGCTTCCGCACCGTCACATGCTCATTTTCCAATGGGACAAAGACCAGAAGGACTCCCTCTTGATTATAGAGTGGGTGTTCCTTGGTCATCAGCTGTCCAAAAGTATCACACGGCCACAAGAGCTGATGGCCCAGCTGATCACCAAAGCTAGGGCTCGAATGCGACTGTTGGCAGGATGTGATTTCACATGCATCCATGTCCTGATCAAAACATCTACAGGGATACTAACCAAGGACACCCTGGAGCACTTGCTCCATGAGAATGAAAGTTTACAATTTGCTCTAGATAGCTATCCAGGTCAAATTTCCATACATCATGCAGGCCACAAATTGTTTAACACAGAATTCAATTTACTATCAAAAGATATCCAAAGTCAATGCCCATTGAAAGTCTTGACCATTTTTACTGATGCATCCGGAAGGTCCCACAAGTCTGTTATGACTTGGAAAGATCCTCAAACTCAGCAGTGGGAAGCTGACATTAGGGTCATAGAAGGCTCTCCTCAAGTTGCTGAGTTGGATGCAGTTGTTAGGGCCTTCAAGAAATTCCCAGAGCCAATTAATATTGTTACCGATTCAGCTTATGTAGCTGGAATAGTGTCCAGAACAGAACATGCCACTTTAAAAGAGGTCTCCAACCCTGTTATTTTCAGCTTGCTCTCGAAGCTTGTATATCCAGTTTCCCACCGGGAGCAACCCTTTTTTTTGATGCATGTGAGGTCACACACTGACCTCCCCAGATTTATCACTGAGGGGAACAGTAAAGCAGACTCCCTAGCCGCTCCATTACAACTAGCTGGCCTACCCAACATCTTCCAGCAGGCCAAACTCAGCCATCAGCAATTCCACCAGAACATTCCTGGTCTGATCCGTCAATTACATCTAAGGCATTATCAGGCCACGGCAATTGTGGCCACATGCCCAAACTGTCAGCAGTCCTCCTTACCATCATTGGGTTCAGGAGGGAACCCAAGAGGACTCCGCAGTTGTGAAGTGTGGCAGACAGATATCACTCATTAACCAGAGTTTGGAAGATTAAAATATGTACATGTCTCAGTTGACACCTTCTTGGGAGCAGTCTTTGCCTCGGCCCACACAGGAGAAAAAGCTGTAGATGCACAAAAACATCTGGTGCAGGCTTTTGCCACTTTGGAGGTCCTCAATAGCATCAAAACTGACAATGGCCCAGCCTATACTTCCAGGGCGTTCTGTGAGTTTTTACAAGAATGGGGGGTCCAACATCTGACAGGGATACCGCACTCCCCCACCAGCCAAGCAGTGATAGAAAGGACTCATCAGACTCCTAAAAAAGTCCTCAGCTGCCAAAGAGGAGACACCCAGATTGCTGCACCACAGCAAAGGTTATATAAAGCACTGTTCACAATCAACTTTCTCAATTGATCCTTAGAGGACCTGAATCCACCCATTCTGAAGCATTTTCATCAACACCGCCAGCTTCCGTTGGAAGAAAAACTGCCAGTTCTGGTCAGAGACCCAGAATCTGAGGAAATCCAAGGACCCTTTCAACTGGTAACCTGGGGGCATGGGTACACGTGTGTGTCTACACCCTCCAGGGTGAGATGGATCCCCCGGAAGTGGGTCAGGCCGTATATTCCAGTTAACAGAAAAGACCAACCAACTACAACCCCTCCGAATCCTCTAAACAACCCTACAAATGACATAGTTGCCTCAAATTGGAAGCGCCGCAAAGAAAGAGGGGAACTCTAACTTCCTGTTGAAAATCCTGATGTGTGTCATGTTTAACCTTGAGTTATTGTTTCCTTTGTTCTAGGCATCTACCCGACTAAGCATGAGAGTCCAACACTTGTGGCTCATAGCCTTCCTCTGCCAATCCTGCAAAGCATGAATGATTCCCCAACCTCAAAACTGTTGTTTTAACCAAAGCATCTGAGCTTCCATCAATGAGAAGAAGGACATGAAAATGAGGATTGGTTCAGAGACTTGTTTAAGAACTGGGGGTTGTCGGATTGGATGCTTTCCGTTATAAAAGATATAGGTTAGTTAATAGTTGTCATATTTTTAGTCTCTTTAGTGTTTGAAGTTTTAAAGAGAGTTATCTCGAATGCTACCAACGGGTCATCTTCTTCCAAAGTTGTAGTGGCAGCAGCCACTACGGAACAAGAATGGTTGGAATAAGACGTGTCTGATAGACTGAGTTTAAAGACTAAGTTCCTACTCCTCTCCTGCTTCTTTTTTCAATATTTTAAAACAAAAAAGGAGGAAATGTGCTAGTCTGCTATTTTACAGTTTGTTCTTCTGTAATATTCCCTGTTACAAGTTTGTAATGGTTCATTCTATGTACCTCATTTGGCTTCCCTGATGGTTCAGTCCTGAGTTGTTTACCCCAAATATCTCCCTGTGACTGCAGCAACACAGTGTCAATATGTCTCATTTGTCTTTGTATAATAACCATGAGCTAGATGTTATAGCCAAAAAGGCATTTCTAAGCACCATATTTTGGTAAACCAAGGTGCAGAATTTTACAAAAAATTATCTTGCAACACAAGGCCTGAAAGCCCTCCTTCTGACCACTTCAGTGTTCCCTTTGTCACTTCCAAGAAGTTTACTGGCTTTGAACTGTTGCTTATTAGGTATCCTTTCAGTCCGCAATCATTATTTCTAGTTTGGTTACATTGATGGTCTTTTTACTTGGAGTAGGTAGTCTATATGAAGCCAATTAAGCTTTGACTCACCAATAGTAGTACCTTGAGGAATTTTGCAAATGGGAAGATGAGCTGGTGAGGCCAACGTGGTGTTACTCATCACCTTGCTAATATTAATACCTGATATAGACACAAAAGTAAGATTTGCCCTAAGTGGTTTTGGATGTTCTCACTGTTGATAGTCTAAGTGAAACTTTCCTGTAAAATCAAGGCATCCCAAGATAGGTTTTTAGCAATACAAATTGGGGGCAACTCAGTATAAATTGTTTGGAAACCACTATTTTTGATCCATTCTTTATTTTCCTCCAGAGGTCCCTATGGTGGAAGCCAAACACCTCCTGTCCATTTTGTATCATTACTTGCTATTGGTAGTTCAGCGTTCCACCATGTAAGAGGTCTAAAAATGGGAGGATCAATAACATGAGCCAAATATACCTGTTCTGCAGTCACTAAAGGCATGAAAAAAATAAAACAGAATAAACTTCTTACAGTACTGCTGCTAGCTACGATTGCTAGGTAGGCCGGGAAGGTGTTCTCTGGGGTTGGTGTGGCTCCTACACCGTGCATCAGGATTTCAGCTCTTTGTTGCAGTTGCTTCAGCATCTCCTGTGTTATCTCTGGGTTCATCCACTTGCTGTTGGCTGGTGTCAATATTGAGAGTCTCTTCAGCTGGGGTATCGAGTTGTTGGACTGGTCTTTCCAGCTCAGAGTACAGTTTTACCAGACAAGCAGGTAACCACTTTGGACCTGTTGGCAATAGAACACATGCATAGTCTCTCCCCCAGGTTAGTAAATCAGCTGGCCCTTGCTATTGCACACCCAGTTGTGGATCCTTATATAAAACTTTTGGAAATTGGTTCTGCACACACAAACCTTCAGAGCAGTGTCGCTCTGCCAGGGATCGAGATTGCTGATCTGCATTCAAAGAATTTAGTGTAAATGTTGCATTATCTAAGTGTTCTTGAGGAGTCATATTCCCCCTTTTTTATTTTAATAACATGTACTTTATATTTTGCTATGAATATTAGGCAACACATAAGTAAAACAATACCTGCAATAAAACAATAAGCTTACTACATGCTCAGCTTTAGCATCAAGCAAAAACAAACAAGGTAATACATGTAATCATTACTACATGAGAGAAAGGATAGCAATTTAGAAAGATGCATCACCAACTGTCTAAATACTTTACTATCATCCAGAGTCCACAATCACTAGGGAGCCCTGTTTCACAGCGAGGACCTGGAGAACCCTTCCTGGATAACATTTTCAAGTTCACCCCGAAAGGGGGTCCAGCTTTTATAAGCCCAGATCAGCAAGTCGAAGTGACCTTGTTTTCTTTTTCAACCTTGACATGAAACTCGAGATAATTTTAGTATAGGAGGTAATATAAAAGTGGATCTTTATTTAGAGGCCTCCAGGGGCAGTTATGGAGGATGTCCACAAAAGCCCACCCCCCACGGGAGTGAATACAGTGTTATAGGTGTGGCAAATTAGCATAATTGACAAAAAAGCACTAATTGGGAAGACAAGTGGTGATGCAATTTCTCCCCAGGTCAAGCTCCTTCTCTGAAGCCCACTCCCCCCCCCCCTTGGTACTAGCTGTACATGTTTATGAAGATGTATCTTGATGAGCTGTTTTTTCAGCCTTGGTTCACAGGAAGAACCAAGATGAGATAGGAGCCTTGTACCTGCCAGGACTTGGAGCTGTGGAATGTGTTTAGTCTTTCTGCCTAGGGAAAGGGCATGGAAAATTACCGGGAAAAATATCTAGAAGACAATAATAGGCTACAGAGATCCAAATATATGTGTAAAGAATACAGAGAATACATAAAAGAAAAAAAGACAAAAATCAATAGGCATCAAACTGATTACATTTTTAGCGCAGAAACACCTGGGTCTGATGGCACACTTCCCGACCAGCCAGGGCCAGGGATTGGCAAGACCCTAGGCCTTGACTGGGAGGATTTTCCCTAAAATATCCTACAAATAAGCCTCTAATAATATCAGTTGGGAAAGTTCATTAAAATGATACATTTCTTGCAGATAACTACTGTTGCAGTGTGTTGCAACTTCCTGTTTTACTTCCCAGTCCCTTCCCAGGTATGGCACTCGCTCTTCCCCCTCGCCCCCTTGCTGAGTGAGTTCTGTCAATCAGGCTTAACATTCCAGGAAGGCCTTGTGTGGTTGGTAAGGTTCAAAGGATGCTCTTCAGGCCCAGAGGTCATTGGCCTGTCTATGTGTCTCTCATCCCTTGAGACCCTCCTCCTCCCACCTGGTTGGTGCCTCACCTGTCCCTTCCCCTCCCCCTGTCCCTGGGCTTAAATTGAGCCTGGACCATGTGCTCGCTGTTCTGTTGGAGCTGTTACCTGAGATTCAGATGTCTGTAACCATGGAATAAACTCTGGATATTAACCCTCCGACAGAATCCATCTCCTTTCTCTTCACCATCGCCTGAAGCCTTCCCACCTGAAGTAAACTGAGTTTCTACAAGCCTGGACTTGTTTCAGCGCCCAGCTGCAACATCCAGCCAGCCAAAAGTGTCTCTGAGGTGAAACACCACAGTTGCTGCCTTTGGCCCAGCAGCAGGGGTCAGACAAGCCCAGGCACAATCTACCTGGTAATATTGGGGTTCATATTCCAATAAACTACAAAAGGTTATGTAAAAATTTCAAAAGCAGCTGGTTTGGCTTTGTCATCTGTTATTAGTTAAGTAATCAATCGCAACATGAACAAACCGCAAAGGACCAAAGGAATGTATATGAGTAACATCAAATAATATCTTACAGCTAATTTCTTTTCTAAAAGTTCTGTGTATTCATGTTGTGACATTACCAACATCTCCAGAATCACTAATTATATTAACTGCTTCTTCTTTAAAAATTGCTGAGTGGAACCACCTGTTCAATTTATTGCATATTTCTATTCACAATCTTGCCGTGTAATGACTGCCTTTGCTGTGTGTCCTGATTCATCAATAAAAATATTGTGTGCACCAGGAATAGGACTGCAGCACACAATAGTTTGTAGGGCTAAAGGCAAGTGAACATTTCTGCAACAGTTTGCCTAAAGGTAAAGAGAAAGAATCCTGTCCTGCAAAATCTGCCAATGCTATATGAAAAATATATTAATCTTGCAACAAATATTCATAAATGTCAAGAGACAGTGGTAAATGAATTGCCTCCAGGTCATATCCTGTCAATTGCACAATGCAGGTTCTGCCCTTCTTAATTAAAGATGCATAGAGCTCTATCAGGGTAGTGACAGTTTTCTTAAGTGTATTTGGCAAAGAAAAATCATTCTAAGTAGATTGTTCTGTCTCCTTATTAGATTGTCCTATTAAAGCTGTGGGGTAAAGTGCAGTAAGGAATGAAAACAAGCAAACTGGAAAAGCTGAAATAATTTTATCTACTTTTTCAGTGGAGATTCATGAGCTAATTATATCTAATTCTCAAATAGCCTCTTCAGCTAATGTTCGTGGGGAAGTCAGGGTCTTCTTTCAAGTGAGCAGACAAAAGCTTTAAGTGATGACTGGCTAAACCTAGCATGGGTCTTACCCAGTTAACTGCTCCCAGTAACTTTTGTAAAACATTCAATGTTCTGATATCAAGCTTTAAAGTTAATTGCTGTAGTTTCACATTTCATCCAGTCAGTATCCATCCTAACGTCCTCTGAAATTTTTAAGTGCAATTTGTAGCCCATGCTAAGTAAGGTTCAGCATTATTAATTAAATATCCAGGATATAGAGGAATAGTAAAAAAAGTCTTTCAAGTCAATACCAAGTTCCAATCCCAGGCAATAAAGGAAGATTCGGTGTGAAAATGCAAATCACTTGTTTTTAGAATTGTAAAAGTTTAATAGTAATAAAATGGTTATAAAAATAGTAATATAATTACAGTGATAAAAATTTTAACAATTTGGATTAGGACAATATTAGACAATAAAAACAAAGAGTTACAGACAGTCCAGGTACCTCTTTTTGGGCAAAATAAGCTTGAAAGAGGACACACGTTAACAGAGGATTAACCCTGAAAAGCAATAGCCTGTTGCATATTCATACATCTCATACATGATGCATAAATTCCATTCAAACAAAGGATTCCGTCTGGTCAGTGTCAACTTCTTCCTCTTAATCCTGACGGCATCTTCAGGACTGAGCGAGGTGGGAAGAAGTTAGGTTCTTCTGATAAGGGAGCAATAACTTCTTTTTCTCTGAAAGATTTAGGTGTCCTGTGACTGCTATCTCAGTGGGAGTACCTCATTTCTCTCTTTTAAAAAATGTATGTTACATAGCATAGTTTCTATTTTAACATTATGTTATAACCTAAAACTATATTTAACACACTACTTAAGAAAATTAATACAGCATAACTTTCTAACATAAAAAATATAATATTCATTTTTATATTTGCAAAAAGCCAATCATAAAATACGCATTTTTCACATTCAGGGTTCCTGGCTGCAGGGCACCCATGGGTTTTATGATTGCATTAATAGGCTGTAAATCATGCAGTAAATGCCACTTCCCTGATTTATTTGAGATCATAAAAATAGATGTATTCCAGGGACTAGTAGAAGAAAATATGTGCCTATAATTATTTTTGTACTAGCTGTTTTGCCTTAATTAGCTTATCCCTTTTCAAGACCACTGCTCTACCTAAACAACTGTGGTGTTCTGTTGGCATGTCAGGAGTCCCAGTCATCCTCTAAACACTTTGCTGGACTGTGCCAATGTGCTCAGCTCTTTGAACAACTGGGCTATGTACAGAAAACATAAATTTTATCCTGTGGTTTCAATTTTGATCTTGCCAAGTTCACCTCTTATTTGTAGGCCTGTGACTACAAGGAGGTTATCAGTCTGCACGCAGAAGAGCAATCTTGAATTCAGGGACAGCTTCAGAAAACAGTGTGGTTCCTGTAGAAGACAGCCCTCCAATTCTAAGTTATATAGGGAGTTTTCCTTTCAGAGATTTGGATTGAAAATTGCTGTAACCTGTAACCTCAGAAAAGAGAAAAAGTATACAAAATATGGGCTTTCCAGGAGAAATATTCTGTCCTGGTGAAATCCAGCAAAATTAGAAAGCCTGCAGAATGCCTTAGGCTAAACAGTACTAGTGAGAAGAGGGGGGGAAAGGAGCTTCAAGCTATTTAAGCCAGGAATATTTTGCTTTGGTTTGCAGCCCACTTCTGTTTCTGTACTCCTCCAATGTTACCAAATTACAAGCATCCCAGCAATTCCTACCAAGGGAATTTCACCCAAGTTAATGAAGGTTTTACTGTTGCTTTTAACACAGATATAATTTCATTTTGTGAGAAACAATGCTCACTTTCAAAAATTCAAAAGTTTTATTAAGACCTCATCAAAATACAACAGAAGACTGAATAAGGAAAAATACAGCACCAAGAGCAAAGAATTCAACCACCCTGTGCTTGTCTACAAAATACATGCTCCGCCTTTTATACCTCTAGCTCCTCCCAAAATCTTGTCAGTCAACTCCTTCTTCACTGTCTGGTGGTGGTGATCACTTTCTTACATCTTGATTGCAGGTCAGGTGTTGCCATAGTAACAAGCTGACCCTCTCAAATGCCCCGACAACTCGGTCTATCCCATAAAAATGCAAGGGTGAGGGGAAACATTACTATACATCTACAAAACTTTTCTTAACATGTACATAATATTCACCCCTTAATTGTGAGAGTCAACTGCCACAGACATATTTTATGAAAAATCCTTTTGCCAGGATTTTTTCTCCTGACAAGCTGAGAGGCCTCAGAAATGAAATGTAAACAATAATTATCTGCTGCTGGGGAATGTGGCAGGTGCATCTTTGATTGGTCTCATGTGGTTGTTTTTACTTGATGACCAATCACAGGTCCAGCTGTGATGGACTCTCTGGTTAGTCACAAGATTTTATTATTCATTGCTTTCCTAGCCTTCTGATGAAATCCTTTCTCATTCTTTAGTATAGTTTTAATATATCATTTTTTAAAATATAATATATATAATAAAATCACTAAATACCAGAAGGGGAGTATTAGAAGGTTCTAAAGGTTGTGCTAAGAATTGTTTTAAGGCAAGATACAGGTCTGGCTCCTTTTCAGGATTAACAGGAGCTAATGGTAATATGTCTTCATCTGGTTCATTAGCAGTATCTTTTTCACCACTCCCTGCCTCAGCTACTCGCAGGGGCTCTAAAGCACTCATGAGAAATCACCATGTTATTATCACCAAACCAGGAACTGAAAAACTGAAGTCCTCACATGTTCATAAATGATCTCCTACCTTAGCATCAAACCTTCTTTAATTTAGAAACCAAGTACAGTGTTCATTAACCAGTAACAAGGTTGCTCTAATTGCTTGTCAGAGATTTTACATCCTACAGTGTGGAGAATCTGTTGCAATACCTTTAAGTTGTGCCCATGCCCCTGGGAAACCTCCCTGTCCCACAATATTATACAATCCCGTGGTTCTTCACCCAGCAAACATCACTGACCAAATGTTATAGGCTGTGCCGGCAATTTTCCCTGTTGGATTATGGTTCACCAAAAAAGTCCCCTGTTGTTGATATCACAGCTGTGATCTGTTCGCACATCAAGGGTCACCAAATGTCGGTGACAGGTTTAAATGCACAGCAAAATCTAAATATAGAAATAGCTATCTCGATGATGAAAGTAACATACTGATGCAGCGGAACAGTGTTGTTTTTCTCCTCGTCTTCTCTCTGGTCTCCCTTTCCCAGGCAAGCTCTGTTTTCTTTAATCTTGTGTAGTAGGTTGAGCACTGGCCAAATGCCAGTGCACCCACTAAAAGTATTTATTAATTTTCTTCTGTTATAATTGAGCAAAAGAAGGGAGAAAATAAAAATTATGGGGTGAGATAAGGATTAGGAAAAGGGCACAGCAGGATCAAAACTTTAAAGAGTATAAAGAAAACTTTCTTGACAGAATTAAAAGAAGAATGATGTCCTGGTTCAGGGCCAATTTGGGTGATTTGGTTTATTAATATAGGAGCGCTGTGTGATGAGAGAAATCCTTTTGCTCCATGTAGCACTGGTGGCATGGTGGATAGAGGGAAACTTTGCTTTGAACATCTACCTCAGCATTGGTAGTTGGGGTGGTAGGAGGAGTTGTGCTTTAGTGCTTATTACTTCTGAGGTGGCTTGGACTCTTTCATAGGCTGCTAAAATTTCCTTCTCTATTGGAGTATAGTTGGCTTCAGACCCTCTGTAGCTTCAACTCTAAAATCCTAGTGGTCAGCCTCAAGTCTCACCAGGCACCTTCTGCCAAAGGCTCCAGGACAAACTCTGGCTCCCGGCTGCAGAGTAGAGCCCATTCTTCACATCTGGTCTTGTCCTTACTGGGCCAAGGGCTACTGCATGAGCAACCTCCTGCTTGATCTGGGCAAAGGCTTGTTGCTGTTCAGGGCCTTAGTGGAAAATGTTCTTCTTGCGGGTGACTAGGTAGAGAGGGCTCACGATCTGACTGTACTCAGGAATGTGCATTCTCTAAAAACCTATGATGCCTAGGAAAGCTTGTGTTTCTTTCTTATTGGTTGGTGGAGACATTGCTGTGATCTTGTTGATGACATTGTTGGGAATCTAACACTGTCTATCTTGCCACTTAGACACTGGATCTCTTGAGCAGGTCCCTTGACTTTGCTCTTTTTAATGGCGAAGATAGCTTTCAGGAGAATCTGGATGATTTTATCTCCTTTCTCAAACACTTCTGTTGCTGTCTTCTACACAATGATGTCATTAACATATTGCAGATGTTCTGGAGCTTCACCCTTTTCTAGTGTAGTCTGGATCAGTCCATGGCAGATGGTGGGGCTGTGCTTCCACCCATGGGGCAGTCGGTTCCAGGTGTACTGCACTCCCCTCCACGTGAAGGCAAACTGAGGCCTGCATTCTGCTGCCAGAGGAATGGAGAAAAATGCATTGGCAATATCGATAGTGGCATACCACTTCGCTGCCCTGGACTCCAGCTTGTACTGGAGTTTCAGCATGTCCAGCAGAGCAGCGCTCAGCGGTGGAGTCACTTCATTCAATGCACAGTAGTCTACAGTCAATCTCCATTCTCCTTCAGATTTACGCACAGGCTAAATGGGGCTGTTGAAGGGTGAGTGGGTCTTGCTGACCATCCCTTGGCTCTCCAGCTCACGGATGATTTTGTGGATGGGGATCACGGCATCTTGATTCATTCGGAACTGTTGGCAGTGCACTGTTGATGTGGCAATTGGCACTTGTTGCTCTTCCACTTTCAGGAGTCTTACTGCAGATAGGTTTTCTGATAGTCTAGGCAAGGTATTAAATTGCTTGACACCCTCTGTCTCTACAGTAGTTATTCTTAATTCCTATCTGAGTCTCTTTGGGGCTTTGAAATATCCACTTTGGAGGAAGTCTATGCCCAAAATGCATGGGGCCTCTGGGCCAGTCACAATAGGGTGTTTCTTCCACTCATTTCTAGTCAGGCTCACCTCAGCTTCCACTAAAGTAAAATCTTGTGATCCCTCTGTCACACCAGCAATAGAAACAGATTCTGCCCCCACGTCTTGATGGGATTAATGTGCACTGTGCACCAGTGTCGACCAAAGCTTTATATTTTTGTGTTTTATATGTGCCAGGCCAACGAATCCACACAGTCCAAAAAATACAGTTTTCCCTAGCCTCTACCTGGCCAGATGCAGGGCCCCTCTAAGCCTGGTTATCCTTCTTTCCCTGGGTATATATTTTGGGGGTTCCTACAAGAGGATCAAAGATATCGTCTTCATCATCATATATGGCAGTTTGGTTACTGGCCACTGGAGCTGCTTTCCTTTTGGTGGAACTTCCTCTCTGAGTCTTGCCTTCCTTCAATTCATGCACCTGTTGTGCCAGAGCAGCAGTAGATTTTCTGTCTCATCTCCTCATGTTTCTCTGCAATCACGCAGGAAGAACCACAGTTCAGCTTGTGGGATGTACCTTCTCTCCCCATCTGGGGACCATCTGCGTTGGACACCAGAAGCTCTGATCTGTACTGCTGAGTTTGGGAGAAGGTCTTCTTTAATCTTCTCCCTGAGTTTCCTATGATTCTCCTCTATCTTGTTCTCTAATTTCTGCAGACGTGTTTCCACCGCTGCGATTCTGGCATGTGTTGGGCCATGTACAGCATCTGCATATGCTCAGAGCTTCTTCGCCATATCAAGCACAGTCTCCTCACTGTCATCCCGCTTCATTATTGCTAAAGCAGAAGCATATTCTTGTGGCCCAAGTTGTACAAGTTTTCGCCACATCATGGATGTACATGGTATCAAGTCTGGATTTACAGTGTTTACGTCATCTGAGAAGACAATCTCTGCTATTGCCATTTCTCTCAAGTGTTGAATTCTTTATTCTATGGTCTTCCACTGAGTTTGCTGCATATAGAGATCATCTGCACACAGGTATCTTTGTGCTACACTTTCCAGGACCTCTGCCCAGAGGCTGTGAGGGTTAGCCCCCCTCATCATTCCTTGGTTGATGACAGGATCATGTGACAGGGATCCCAAATGCCTCACTTCACTACTGTCCAAAACGGTAGCCTTGCCTGCAGCATCCCAGAGACGGACTAACCAACTAACCTGCCTCTATCTGCCGCCCTACAGTATCTAGCGGTGTGCGAGAAGCATAGGCCAGGGTCCAGGTTATTGCAATGAGCTTTTTCTCCTTAGAGTCATCATGGCACTTCTCTTTCAGGTATTTCCCCACCTCATCTGGGTTCTGAATTTGTTCACATGGAAAATTCCAGTCTTCAGGGTCAGAAAATTCCTTCAGGGTTTAGCCCATATTTTCTCATTCTCCACACCACTCAGGATATTCCACGTCTGGGTCTACTTCTGGGTCAGGGGTCTCATCAGCCCCTCTAGAAAGCTCAGCCCTCATTCTAGAGAAGCTGCAGACTGTATAGAGGAAGCTTACTAGATTAAATACCAGGAAGATGGTCTCTTTAACATTCAGGGGAAACTGAACATTCTCCAATAGGGAGGTAACAGATTCAAAGGAGAAGAAGGAAAGGAAAGGCTGGAAAGCCTCATTCCCTGCTCCTCCTCTAACAAACTGGGTGCAATTACTAATAAATCCCCAAAACATGCTACTGCAACTGGGACGCAGGGTAGGACAAAGAAACCATAAACAATACATATCTTGAACAGACTCCAGTATCTTTGTAAATGCCCGATAAATCATTATCACCAAGCCCAGCACAACAGCTGTTCTAATCCGTGCCCCTCTACTGTAAAAACTACATGTTAGGGACAATAATCTTAGTGACCAGAAAGGTATTAAAACCTCAAAAAAGCCTAGAGACCAGAACCACATGAAGGCCTCCACCCAAAGAGACATTACGAATTCAAGCAATATGGCTACTGACTGCTTTAACCCACTACAGAGCAAGCACAACCAACATGTAATCAATAAAGGTTTTTTCTACTTTTTTGGACCTCATGTTGGGCGCCACTAGATATATTTTTCTTGGTTCAGGGCAAATTTGGGAGACATCCCCCAAAGGGGCTCCTCTAGAAAAGCAGATTCAATTGGCCCCTCCTCCAACTGGTTCAGGAGAAAATGCCTCTTTGGAGAAAAGTGGAAAAATTTGTTTATTAAACAATAAAACCTAAACAATATTAAACAATAAAACCCCTTGCTGCTCCAAAAGAGATGACAAACTCAGAAAAGTCCCTTCTCTAGGTTGCAGCTTGGTTCACTCAGTCTCTTATCAGTCCCTCCAGTGCGGGAAGTACCGCAGCCCAGGCCCGGCCCAGTGGGCCACAGATGCGAGCTGCCGGTGCTCTTCTGGGTGTTCAGTCTAGAGCAGGTTTAAACAGGTCTAAAGAAAAAGGAAAAAAACTCAGTTCAGGGAATTTCTTTGCCTCAGCTAACTAAAATTAACTAAAGCAAAGGAGAGCTCTGTCCCGCTGTCTGTCCATCCACAGACAAAAACAGTGTAGGAGCAGGAATGTGAAGGAGTGAGTGCAGTGTATGAAAACAAGCTGCATGTTTCTTCTCTCCTCTTTTCACTCTCTGGAACAAGTCTTAAAGGTGCAAAATGTATTATTCAGCATAAACAGAGCAGACGACTGGGGATAAAGCATCATATAGTCAACCCAGGACTAATGATAAGAACTAAAATAAACCCTTGCCATAGTTTGTCATGGGAGGAATTTAGGGAAGTAATGCAAAAGGTTTTTGTGTAACTGACAGTCTGTTGAACCACTGAGAAGCTGGACACGCCTCTGTGAAAGACACATGTTAAAGATGAAAGAAACCTGGGAACTTCCTCTTTCTTTCCCAGCTGGCAAGAAGGTAACACACCCAGGGCCCACTGGGTCCCATCCTGGCTGGGCCCGGGAAGCCCGCCGGACCCTGTCCTCAGCCGGGCCGGGCAGGCTCTGCCGCAGGGGGCCGGGCCCCTCTCCGGGGGGTCCTGGGGATGCCGACCCCCATTCTGGCCGGGCCGGGGCCCCAGCAGCTGCCGGGCAGGAAAGCGGGGAGGAGGCTGCAGAGCCCTGGCCAGAGCAGGGTTGGCTGCGGCTGTTAAGATCTTGCCGTCAGGCCTCCTCCCCCCAGCACAGCTGAGACCAGAGGCCCCTGCAGCCCGTGCAGAGTGGTCCTGCGGCTGGAAGTGAACGAAGGGAAAACCAAAGACCAGCCATGAAGCCAATCCTGACACAGCCCCAGTCGCAGCTCCCGACACAAGTTACCAGTGAGTCAGGGGACCATTTCCAGGTCCCAGGAAACATGTTAACCCTTTCAGTGCTTTAATCTGCTCTCGAGTTTGAGAAAGGAACAAGATGCAAGCATGTAAAGGAACAACATGAAGACATCTAGGTCAGTGAAAAAGAAGTTAAGTCCCAGATGGGAGAGAGGAGGAGATGCCTTGTTTTAGAGATGAAATCCTCTTGCAAGCTATGGAGAAAAGACTCTCTTTCCCTATAACATATGAAACTATGGAGAGATGGTTCAAATTGATAGCGAGCAAAGGCCTCCATACCAAAGTAAGCAGATTTTAAAGTAGCTGTGATCCCATGAAAAGTTTGAACAGAGAAAGAGAGTAGCCCTCTGCCCCCAGGAGGAGGAGATCTCTGTTCCCAGGGATGAAGATGATTTTAGAGATAGATAATGAGAACTTTTGCCTTTGAACAGCTTATCTTTAAAACAATACCCCATAAGTTAACATGGCCCATCGACTGGCTGAGGGAAGGCTTGTGGAAAATTGCAGGGACTTCATGATTGCAGGGTTCCCTGGGCGGCTGATATCAGTGAGGGAATTGAGAGCCATGAGAGAACTGTTTTCTTCCTCTTGTGGAGAAGTCTCCATAACATTAACAAGAGGGACTTCTCCCCCAAAGTGAACTGAAGAAAGACTATTTTAGAGGTGGTAAACTGACTGGAAATTTTAAGCTTTGTTTCTTTACATTGTCAGTGGCAAAGAAACAGTTCTGGAGAGAGAAGTGTTCTGAAGGGTTTGTTTTGATTCTTACTACTTTATTTTCCTATTAGTTACTGTTAATAAAATTTTCTTTATACCCTTTTAAGGTTTTGAGCCTGTTTTGCCTTTCTCCTAATCCTATCTCACAGCAGGAAGGGAGTACACTTGTGATTGGCCAGCATCAAACCCGCCACACTCTTTTAGTGCATTAGATGGGAAATCTCAAAATTGGTAAATTCTCAAATTGGCGAACCAAAACCACTACACTCTTAGAACACCTTTCCTCCCCCCAGACCTTCTTTCCTTCCCAACAACAATGTAAAGAGACAAAACCTGGGGTTATCAGTCAGTTTATCGATTTTAAGACAAATCTTTCTTCAGTTCATTTAGGGAGAGGAGTCTCTCCTGCCATGCCACAGGAAACAGTTTTCTTGTGGCTTTAATTTCATGGCTAAACAGTCCACCCGGCACCTGCTTGCACATGGAAGTCCCTCCCATCAACTTCACAGTCTTCCCAAAACTGCTTTCGAGGGTCACTGGCTTTCGGAGTGCAGTTTTGAAGGATGAGCTGTTCTAGTCTAGAAGTAAATAGTCCTTCTATCTCTGAAAGCAAAAGTTCTCTCTCTCATCATATCAGATCACAGCTTTTTCAGCATCTACATTCTTCAGTTTCCGTGGGCTGTGAATGAATGCTGTATCACCCCATACGCTTTATGAATTATAGAGAAATAGTCTGGTGTACCACAGTTCTCAGCACGGCTTGTAGAAGAATTTCAGCTCTGAGGCTGGGAGCATCTAGTCCCCTTCCTCCCTCTGTGCTTCGGCCCCTTCTTCTTCACTGATCTTGGTGTCGCCATGTTGTTTCCTTCACGTGCTTTCACCTTTCCTTTTTTCTGACTCGGGAGAAGATTGGCGTCCACAGATTTCTCTATTCTTAAATGGAATTCTGCAGCCCTGAAAAGGTTAATCATGCCCGGGCCCTGCATTGGGGAATCGCTTCTCCCTGTTGGTCACGTGATCCCTGCTGGGCAGCGACCACAGAGCTGCTCTTAGTGTTGATCTTGGCTGCATAATTGCTCAGGGCACTAGGATGGCTTTTTCAGCTGCTCCTCATAGGGCTTGTGTTCTAGACCCTTCACGAGCATTGTTGCCTTTCTCTGCATGTGTTCAAGCATCTCAAGATACTTCCTAAATTGGGGGGCCCAGAACTGGACACAGTACTCAAGGTGCGGCTTCACCAGTGCCAAATGCACAGGTAGAATGACTTCGCCAAGGCTAGAAGACCACGACCGAGGGAATTAATGGTGGTAGAGATGATCTGCAGTGTGAAAAGTGCATATTATATGGCTCTACGCAGATATTTACTATATGTATTTTGCTGCATTGATTAGTAGTGCTGTATTAACATTTTAATAATATGATAAATGCAATCTTGTAGTTAAAAGGTAACTTTTGTAGTTAAAATAAGAACTATGTAAGTGGGATATTTTTTAAAGAAAGGAATGAGGCACTCGCACCAGATAGCAGCCACAAGACAACTAAATCTTTCAGAAAAAAGGAATTTATTGTTCTCTTATCAGAAGAAACTGACTTCTTCCTGCCTAGCTAAAGGCACTTTAGGCTTAGGAGGAAGAAGTTGATGATGACCAGACTGAATCCTTTGTTTGAATGGAATTTATGCATCACGTAAGAGGTGTATGAATATTCAACAGGCTATTGCTTTTAAGGGTTAATCCTTTGTTAACGAGGGGGGGGGGGGCATTTTTCGGGCCTGTGCTGCCCAGAAAAAGGTAGCCAGATGTCTGTAACTCTTTGTCTCTATTGCCTCATATTGTCCTAATTCAAATTGTCCAAATTATTATTACTTTAATTGTATTACTATTTTATAACCATTTTTTTTACTATTAAACTTTTAAAATTTAAAGAAACCCCAAGTGATTGGCGTTTTTCACATACAGCAACCTCGACAACAATCAGTCCTCCAAATACCTGAATGAAATTTAGTGCACATAGTCCACATGGTAGAAGTCTGTACTGGAGCATACTGACATTGTACGCCAAAACCTTGGTGATAATGGATTGAATAGATACTGAAGCACCATGTCCTGGATAACCCAAAATGTTATTTTATTCCATATCTATCTGTGCCTAAAAATGTTGCTGTCTCTTTAAGACCCTGCAGCCAGAAAACAGAATAGCAGGGCTGGGGAGTGCCCCAGGGTATTTAAAGTTGGAGCACCTAGGCAGAGTGCGCTTTCTTGCCTGATAGCTCTTGCTCAAGGCAGAGACTCCCTTCTTGGGTTTCTTTTGTTTCTTTTATTTCTTTTGTTTCTTTTCCAAGGGGGTTGCTCTAGGCCTTTTTTTTTTTTTTTCCAAGAGGCTGTGTTTCATGGTCCTGGACTGCTTCAAGACATATTCTGTGAGTGCCTGACTACAGCCGCAGCATCATGCTGAGAGAAGTGGAGTGGCCCTGCTCCATGCAGTCACCCCAGCCTGCCAGCAGCACCCGGCCAAAGTGGGAAGGCACAGAGTCCAAGTTCTCCCAGCCGGCTGCCCACCATCTTCTGCTGAGAGGAAGGTGGACTCCCTCCACAAGTTCTACCACTTGACTGAGTTCCAGCCACCAGAGTGTGTCAGCCACCTTCTCTGAAAGAGCTGCCACGACAGGAAAGATAATGGGGAGATAGAGAGACCTGCTGCCATTTTCCCTTTGTCTCCCTATACATGGTCACCCATGGAGGGTGCTATCTTGGGGAAGGGGTCACTCCATCATTTTGAGTTTGTCTTTGTTCCTCGGAGTCCACAAGATTTCAGAAACTTTGTAACTAGTGACTATTACTATTTTTTGCCCATTGTTATTTTTTTTTTTTAGGAAACTTGTTTTTTCACTTATATTGGCTCGTATTCATTTCTCCTTATTAGTGGAAAGTGATTGGCTAAAACTATAAGGGGACGTAACTCATTTTAGAGTGTCCATGTCTTCTATTTGTCTTAAACCAAGACACAACAGCTGTGGATAAACTGGCCTACTAGCTCTGTCAGTTCAAAAAGAAACTTATCCCAGATATGTAAAAATTTTTCCAGTAGGTCCAACAATTCAAAAAGAATGTCATTCTATTTTTTCCTACAGGATAGTGTATCTATTTTCAAGAATGCTATGTGGATTCAGACTTTTTGTGCTCAAGAAAAAGGAAACTGTGGGCCACGCAGGGAGGTGAGCAGGTGGTTCTCTTCCTTGTGTTAGCCATTCAGGCACAGGGAGGGGCTTCCTCCAGCCATTGGAGATGATTTTAAAGAAGGGTCTAGGGAGCAGGGCAAAGACAAGCAGGCAAACAGGGGCATAGTACATCTTTGAGGGCGTGGCATGGCTTTGAGGGTGTGGCACAGCAGTTTGAATGGCAGTTTGCGCAGGCAGGGCAAGCAGGCAGGGTTGCAGCTGTTCTCCTGCTAGTGGGATTTTATTTTGTGTTGGGGTTTTGCTTGTTTTTGGGGGATTTTTTCCTCACCAATGATCTCCAAATGATTAAAAACTGTAGCTAGTAAAAGTGTACCAACCCAAACAGAACCCCTGTCTCAGGTTACAATGTAAGATGTAACCAAAAGTATGTATTCTATTACCATATTCATAAGCTGTTAAAACAGGTGGGGCAGTGTTCTTTATCATCTCCATGAGTCAGCCCTGATAACTCCCTCCTGGGGGCTATCTCTGCTAATGGGCCATCAAGATCTCACAGAATGACTCATAACATTACTTCATCCCATTGTGAGATGCTCTGCCCATGAGGAGGAACCAAACATTCCTATTTGTGTATGATCTGAAGCTTGTGTTGGAAAAGAAATGAAATTTAGCAAAATATTTAATTATAGTGAGTTGTGTGTGAACTGGTTTGTTAAAAAGTAGTTTTGTAGCCGTTGAAAGTGTGTGTTGGATTTTGTGTGTAACCTAGCAGGTAGTCTTAGGGATTTAATAAATAATTAAACTAGTGCAGGAAAGTAAGAATGCTAACCTGTCTGGAGGCAGCATACAATGCTCTTAGAATAAGATAAGCAGAGGATTAATGATCTTGTTTGTGAACCAAGGAATGTATCACAAGGGGTCTGTGACCAGGCAAGGGGAACGGGAAACTGTTTCTTGGAGACTTTGTTGTGAATTGCATGTATAAGAGGGAAGCACCCATACGTGAATTTGGGGGCTCGGACTTTGGGACATGAGTCCCCCAAGCTCCCCGGGCCCTTAATAAAGCAGCCACAAAACTTATCCGAGTTTTGTGTCATTTATCAATCGGGCAACACTTGGAACACCACAGCAGTACTACCCACTGGATTCCCAGAGGACAAGAGCTCAATAACTACCACTAGACCTCCAGAGAAAGACCAGACCTTTCTACAGGATCACCAGTTTGACAAAACCCCATCCATCACTCCAACAGGACTGTAACCACCATTTAATCAGACTGCTACCAACACCCTGACCAACAGGGTGTCAGGTTGGATTCTGACTCTGTCAGTTTAAGCCAGGGTTTCTGAACTATTACCTTTATTTTAATTTTCCTACTAAATTGCAGTTCTGACTTGGAATCTCCCATTGGTTTGCTTTCAAACTAGTACACCCCCCAAGAAGGATGCATCTGTCCAGGCCCCTTCCTGTAAGGAGTGTTTGAGGCTGTCAGTAGTACCAGGAGATGGTGCAAAAGACACCTGCGTGCAGTGCAAACAGGTGAATGAGGATCCAGAAGCCATGGTACAGCAAGAAAGCTATGACATAGTTGCCATCATGGAAACAGGGTGGGATGACTCACATAACTCAGATGCTGAAATGGGTGGCTACAGGCTCTTCAGAAGAGACAGGAGAGGGAGTAGAGGTGTAGGGGAGGGCTCCTTGTATTAGGGAGGCCCTCGACGCCATGGAAATTGAGATTAATGATGATAAGGTTGAGTGCCTATGGGTAAGAATCAAGGGGAAGGCCAACAAGGCTGACATCCTGTTGGGAGTCTTTTATAGACCACCTAACCAGGATGAAGAGGTAGATGACTTATTCTATAAGCAGCTGGAGGATGTTTCAAGATCACCAGCCCTTGCTCTTGTAGGCAATTTAGCCTGCCAGACCTCTGCTGGGAACTCAACACAGCAGAAAAGAGGCAATCTAGGAGGTTCTTAGAGTATATGAAGGGCAACTTCTTGGCACAGCTGGTGAGCGAGCCTACCAGGAGAGGGACTACGCTAGACCTGCTGTTTGCTAATAGAGATGGGCTGGTAGGAGATGTAGTGGTTGGAGGCCGTCTGGAACACAGTGATCATGAAATTAAAGATTTTTCAATATTTGGTGAAACAAAGAGGGGCATCAATAAAACTTCCACACTGGAATTCTGGAGGGCAGACTTTGGCCTGTTCAAGAGACTTATCCAGAGAGTTCCTTGGGAAGCAGCCCTTAAGAACAAAGGTGTCCAGGAAGGATGGGCATGCTTCAAAACAGAAATCTTGAGGGCACAGGAACAGACTGTCCTTACGTGCTGAAAGATGAGCCAATAAGAAAAATGACCAGCCTGGATGGGCAAGGAGCTTTTGAAGGAACCGAGGGAAAAAAAGAGGGTGTATCACCTTTGAAAGGAGGGTCAGGTATCTCAGGAAGTATTTAAGGCAGTTGCTAGGTCATGTAGGAAAAAAAATTAGAGGGACAAAAGCCCAGTTAGAACTCAATCTGGCCACTTCTGTGAAGGATAATAAAAAATATTTTTATAAATGCATTAATGGAAAAAGGAAGGGCAAGGACAATCTCCATTTTCTATTAGATGCGGCAGGGAATTTAGTAACTACAGATGAGGAAAAGGTAGAGGTACTTAACACTTTTTGCCTCAGTTATCAACAGAGTCCTGGTTTAGGGCAAATTTTGGGAGGAAACCTCCAAAGGGGTCTTCTCTAGAAAGCAGATTTCAGCGGCCCCTCCCCCTACAGGTTCGGGACACAAAAGTCTCCTTTGAGAAAAGTGGAAAAAACCTGTTTATTTAAAAACCAAAGTACTCCCAAGCATGAAAAAATTAATAATATTAAACAATGAAACCTCCTGTTGTCCTGAAGAGACGACAAATTCAGAAAGAGTCCTTCTGTGGGTGTGGCTCAGTCTCTCAGTCACTCCAGGTCTCAGGTCCAGTGTGCCAGGCCCGGTGTGCAGCTTGGGGGGGCCCCAGGCAATTCTCCTGATGTCCTGAACCAGAGAGAAGCTGAACAGTCCCAGAAGAAGGCGGCACAGTCCAGGTAAAACCTTTGTTGCCATAGCTAATGAGGAAAATCAGTGAAAAAAGCAAAGAAAAACTCCCTGTCTCTCTCTCTGCAAAAGCTGAGAACTCTGATAGCATTATCTCTCTCTCTCACTGTCTGAGCTTGGCAGCACAGTGAGAAAAGGAATTCCAGGGGAGTAAAGTGAAGCTTCTGCAGACAAACTGCATGCTACCTCTTCCCCTTCCTTTCGTTCTCCGGTCTAGTCTTAAAAGCGCAGAACTTAATATCCAGCATAAGCAGAACAAACAACTGGGGATGCAAGCATCATAAAGCCACCCTAAGAGAGACAGGTTGTCCTCAGGACAACTGTCTTCCTGGGCTGGTAGATGGTGTCAGGGAGCAAAATAGCCCCCCCTATTATCCAGGAGGAAGCAGTCAGAGAACTGCTGAGCCACTTAGATGCTCACAAATCTATGGGTCCATATGGGATTCATCCTAGGGTGATGAGGCAGATGGCAGATGAGTCTGCAAAGCCACTCTCCATCATTTACCATCATTCCTGGCTCATTGGTGAGCTCCCAGATGACTAGAAGCTGGCCAGAAGGAGAATCCAGGTAACTACAGGCCAGTCAGCCTGACCTCGGTGCCCATCAAGATTATGGAACAGATCACCTAGAGTGCCATTACATAACACCTAGAGAATGGCCAGGGGATCAGACCCAGCCACCACAAGTTTAGGAGGTGAAATAAACAGGGCAGAAGACTTTTTCTCCTGTTAATGCCTTTATTAAAAGTGATCAGCTCAGGATTGGGCATCTCGATGGGTCTGCAGGCTCCATTGTTTCTTCCAGGGCGACAAGGAGAAGCAAACAAAAATCTGCCAATTTTTTTGGGAGAAAAAGGTTACCACTGTTGATGCTGGGGTGCTGCTTGTGTATTATGGTAATTATGGGTCGTTGTCGTTAATAGTTGTTGTTGTATCAGTAAAAGCCTAGCTGGGGCCGAGTTAATGGCTCTTCTCTGGGACAGTGAAGGGTGGGGACCTCCCCAAACAGTGAGGAGAAGAGACTTAGGAGGGGCGGAGACATGCAAAATAACCCCAAGACCAGCATGCCATGAGAAGCTACTGCTTCTAGCTTGCTGAAAAAGACCCCCAAACAATGAGCCAACATAGAGTGGAGAGATTGCAGTGATGTCTGGACATGAGGAACAGAGTGCTGAGCCAGCAGAGATGCTGAACACCTTCGTAGTCCCTCTCACCCTGAGCGCCGGAGACGTTGGGACCGGGAAGGGGGGCGAGGCTGCGGAGGTGAAGACAAGGGGTCACCACGCCCTAAAGACTCCCACGAGGACTGGCCACCCAGCTCTGCCCCTAGTGGACAAAGCTGTGCATATCCTCCTCCTCCTCGCCGCCCTGGGAGAAACAACGGAGACTGCAGACCCGTCGAGCTGCCCAACCCTGAGACGATCACTTTTAATAAAGGCATTAAAAGGAGAAAAAGTCTCCTGCCCTGTTTATTTCAGCTGGGGGACTCATCCAGGATAGCCACGCCGGAAGAGGACACCAGGACTGGCCATCTTGGACCTCCAGGACAGCTGGCTATCAGGACCAGAGAGATTGGCTCAGTACCAGCGACGCAGAGGAGCACCGGAGCACTGGACAGGTGAGAAATCCAGTGGAGGGAGTGGGAGACAAGCGCGTGTGTGTGTGAGTGAGACGAAGGCTGGCAGCCGTACTTTCGGAGTGAGAGCGAACCCCTCAGTACCGCGTTTCCGAACTTCCGCAAGGAAGCCGGCTGGGGATGGGGGGAAGGGTGTGGAATTAGTGTGAGTGAGTCGTCTCCTAAGGGGGAAAAAGGGGCCCCCCCCCTCCAGGCGTGCGGAGGGAATAGTTGTATGAGCGGCACGCACCCCCAGAAGTCCTGACAGAGGGAAGTCAGGCAGATTGTAAGTCCCAAGAAGGATTCGGGTGAGCTCACAAGCCCTGCAGGCAAAGTAAGTCCTGACAAAGGGAGTCAGGCACAAACCCCAGCGAAGGAGGCTGCGGTTTGCTTTTAAGTCCTGATACGGTGAGGCCTAAAAATTGGCAGGTTAGGCAAACTAAAAATCAGGCAGTTGTTTTCCTGACAGAGGGGAGTCAGGCACGACCCGTCTTCTTACGCCGAGGTTTCGTGTGTTCAAGTCCTGATAGATATAAGACCTGATGTTAGGAAAGTTAGACAATCAAGAGATCGGGCAGTTGTTTCAGTATAAAGTCTGGAGCATCAGGCAAATAAATTTTTCTTGAAATTACCTGTCAGTAGAGGCACCTTTGGGATTTTTTACTGTTGAGACCTGAAAAATGGGAGGGTGTAATAGTAAAAAGACCGGCAAGAGACTGAGGAATATACCTCCCAATAGTCCCGTAGGAGAACTGTTAGAGAAATGGGATTCTATAGAGGGATTAGATAAAGTGAAGATGATCCACTACTGTGTAGAAGTCTGGCCAGAATTACAGGTGCAAGGAGGATGGCCTTGGTGTGGGAAAAGGGACAAGTGGATGTGCCAACAACTGAGTCATTATCTGACAGCTCGAGGAGATACCGATCCTGAGCAATTATTGTATGTGGCTTACTGGTTAAAAAGCGCTATTGGGGATGAAGGGGTGCAAATTTGTAAGGTACAGAAGAAGAAAGAGGGGAATGAAGGAGGGGATGATGGAATTAGTAAAAGATGGGACCCTCTGGATTATTTGCCTCCTTCTGCCCCTCCACCTTATAATCCTCTTCCTCAAGCACCTCAAATGACAGGTCCGGTTATTCCCCCAGCTGCCATCTCATTACCACCTGCTCAAATTCCTCCTTCTACCTCTTCAGTTTCCCCTATGATAAACCCAGTATCTCCGGCAGTAACCACTCCCTCACCACCCCCTTCAGCTCCTCCAGTTCCTTCTGTATCACCACAAGTGCCTACTACACCTGGTGCATTCTCCACCCCTTCTCCAGCTCCACTTAATATCCACTCAGGTTCTTCTCCCCCTCCTATTGCTGTCCCTTTACCTCCTCCTAGTTGGGACACAAATGCCTCCTTGCCCGGTAAACAGCTATCACCAAATACACCTGCTGATCTGCAGGAAGTTCAGGGTAACCTAGATACTCCTGAAACTAGTCGTTTGGCATCTGAAGATGGGCCATACTGTAGTACCAGATCCAAGACTTCCAAGGCAGAGAGACTCTTTCCCCTCAGAGAAGTTCCTATGGGAGGAGTAGCGGGAGGTGTTGGCTTTGCGAATGCTCCCCTAACTGCTTCTGAGGTGAGAGGATTCAAGAAAGAGTTAGGGCATTTAGTTGAAGACCCAGTGGGCATAGCCAACCAAGTGGATCAATTCTTAGGTCCAAATAACTACCCTTGGGGGGAGATGAATTCCATCCTGAGTATATTATTTTTCCCAGAAGAGGACCGGATGATTAGAGCAGCTAGCATAAGAATTTGGGAGAAAGAGAACCATCCAGGACCCGAGTGCCATCAGGTGAACAAAAATTGCCACTAACAGATCCCAGCTGGAACCCTAATCAGGAGGAGGGGAGAAAGGCCATGATGGAATATAGGTCTTTGATAATACGGGGGATCAAAGAGTCAGTTCCCAAAGGAACTAATACCAAATTGGCATTTGAGGGTGCACAAGAGAAGGATGAAGCTCCTGCTACTTGGCTTAATCGCCTGAAGTGGAACTTCCAGTTGTACTCTAGAATAGACCCAGACACCCCAGAAGGTCAAGTGCTACTAAAGGTCCAATTTGTTACCAAATATTGGCCAGATGTACGGAGAAAACTGGAAAATATTGAAGATTGGCAAGAAAAGGACATTAATGAGTTACTAAGAGAGACATTGAAGGTGTATTTAAGGAGGGACAAAGAAAAAGCAAAGGCCAAGGCTAGGATCATGCTTGCAGTAGCTAGAGAAAGTGCAGGGGCAAGCAATTCTATACCACAATCCAAGGTAACAAAAGAATGGGCGAATCCACCACCAGGAGGAGGCAGAGATAGGCTAGTACTGACAGGCACACGAAGGATGGAGAGACCTCAAGTCCCTTTGAGAGAACGACAGTGCTATTACTGTGGAGAGGCAGGACACGTCAGGAGGTTTTGTAGAAAACTCAGTCTCGATGAGGCAATAGCCAGAGAACAAGATAATTTAGGGAAGATCCTTAGAGGTGACGATTAAAGGTGTCAAGGGCTTTACACTTTAGGGGACCCGATGCAACATCTACAAGAGCCCTTGGTAAACTTTGAAGTGGGACCCCTAAATGAGGAATTAGAATTTTTGAGTAGATACAGGAGCAGATAAGTCCTGTCTCAACAAAATACCAAAAGGTATGGAAATTGGGAGAAAATTTCGTGAAGTGTTAGGTGCAGAAGGGAAACCATTTAGAGCGTCAGTGATTGAAGAAGTGAAAATAATTGGAAACTCAAGACAGTATGAAGCTAATTTTATTTATCTGCCTAAGCTAGAAGAAAGTTTGTTAGGAAGATATCTGCAAGTTCATTTGGGAGTTGGGATTGTTCTTAGAGAAGGGAGGATGGTATTACAAGTCATGAAGTTATCCCAAGGAGATGTCACAGAGATAAACTCCGAGGTATGGGCTGAGGGGGGAAAGAGAGGCTTATTAGACATTCCACCGATAACAATAAAAATGCAAGATGATACCTCACCCATACGGGTTAAACAGTATCCGATTTCCCTAGAAGGAAAAAAGGGGCTTGCTATAGTCATTGAACAACTGTTGCGAGAGGGAATTTTAGAACCCTGCATGTCACCACATAATACCCCTATACTGGCAGATAAGAAAGCTGAAGGGAAATATAGGCTGGTACAAGATTTGAGGGAGGTCAACAAAAGGACCATTGCCAGACATCCAGTTGTGCCCAACCTGTATACTCTCCTAAGCCGAACTCGAAGAGAACATGCTTGGTTCACTGTTATAGATTTGAAGGACGCTTTCTAGGCGTGTCGTCTGGCAACGGAATGTAGAGATTGGTTTGCCTTTGAATGGGAGGACCCGAGTACAAAAAGGAGACAACAGCTGAGGTGGACCCGATTACCACAAGAGTTCACTGAATCCCCCAACCTCTTTGGACCAGCTTTAGAGAGTTTGTTGGAACAATTTGTCCCTGAAGAAGAAGTGCAGATCCTGCAGTATGTTGATGACCTGATGGTGTCAGGAAAGGGAAAAGATCAGGTCAGACAAACTAGTATTAAGCTTTTGAATTTTCTGGGAGAGAAAAGACTAAAGGTTTCCCAAGGGAAACTACAATTTGTGCAATCAGAAGTGACATACTTGGGTCACATAATAGGAGGAGAGGGTATAAGAAATTAAGCCCTGACAGAATTTCAGGTATTTTAGCTCTCCCAGACCCAAAACCAAAAAGAGATGTGAGAAAACTCCTGAGCTTGTTTGGACATTTTAAGTTATAGTTAGATCAATACACGCAGAGTGTGAAATTTCTATACAATAAACTAGTAGATCCAGATCCCCTAATTTGGACAGCTGAAGATGATCAACAATTGGAAAATCTAAAAGACAAATTGTCTTCTACCCTGGTCCTAAGCTTACCAGACCTCAGGAAGGACTTTGACCTGTTTGTGAGTGCAGAAGGAGGTATAGCCTATGGTGTATTAACTCAAGAGTAAGGAGGTTGCAGGAAACCCGTGGCTTACATCTCCAAATTGTTAGATCCAGTGGCTAGAGGCTGGCCAGTTTGTATACAAGCAGTAGCAGCAACTGCAATCCTGATAGAGGAGACCCAAAAATTGACCTTACAAGGAAAAATTAAAGTGCATACTCCTCATGATCTTAAGGCAGTACTGAGACAGAGGGCTCAGCAGTAGCTAACTGATGCTAGAATATTAAAATATGAGATAATACTAATGAACACAGAGGACTTAGAATTTATCACATCAAATGCCCTCAATCCAGCACAATTCCTAATGGGAGAGCCTATAGAGAATTTAGAACATGATTGTCTAGAATTGGTTTATCTCCAAACAAAAGTAAGAGAAGATTTGGAAGATCAGCCTCTAGCAACTGGAAGAAGCTTATTCATAGATGGCTCTTCAAGAGTAGTAAATAGAAAAAGAGCTTCAGGTTATGCCATTATAGATGGAGAAACATTACAAATTGAAGAAAAAGGGAAACTACCCCCAAATTTGTCAGCCCAAAGTTGTGAAATATATGCCCTGAAAAGGGGACTGGACTTACTGGAGGGGGACCGGGGAACCATTTATACAGACTCCCAATATGCATATGGGATAGTTCATACATTTGGGAAAATATGGGAGGAACGTGGATATTTAAGTTCGAAAGGAAAAAGCTTAGTCCATGAGAACTTAGAGCAGTGTTAGAAGCTCTACAGAAACCTACAGAAATAGCAGTGGTCCATATAACGGGCACCAAAGAGGAGACAGTTTTGAAGTTAGAGGAAACTGACTAGCTGATCAAATAGCCAAAGAAGCAGCTTTAGAATCAGGCGATCCATTAAAAATTTTAAAAGCAAGAATGACACCTGAAGAAGGGGAAAGAAGGGAAGAACCTGTATTTAGTGAAGAAGAATTAGAAGCTATAAAAGATTTAAAGTTGCACCAAGGACAATGGGGAGAGTGGTTTACCTCAGATGGACGGGTGTTTTTTAATAAAGCACTGGCTCGGACAGTGCTAACCGAACTACATAAATTAACTCACTGGGGAGTCCCAGGACTATGTGATCATTTCTTAAGAAATAACCTATGCATAGGTGTATATAGCCTGGCTAAAGCCATTACAAGAGGGTGTGTCATTTGTCAAAAAGTGAACCAGAAAGTCATGCACCTTATGAAATGATGTTTGGGCTGCCATTCTTGTTAACACCTTATAGCACAGGAGACTATCTGGAAGGAGAAGAGGCTACCAGAAAGTATTTAGAGATAATTGGAAGAACTCTAGAAATACTTAGAAAGAGAGGATACCTCCCCCAAACTTCCCCTCTTGACACAAAAGTTCGTAACATCAGTCCAGGAGATTGAGTTTTGATAAAATCATGGAATACGGGAACATTAATGCCTAAATTTGAAGGCCCCTTCCAGGTGCTCCTAATCACTAATTCGGCTGTGCGGACCAGAGAAAAAGGTTGGACTCATATTACAAGAATAAAAGGGTCAGTCTCACCCCCAGGTACGGGACCAGATCCAACATCAGCTTCTCCCTCTGGCATTGGACCAGAATCCACATCACTGTCACCTCCGGGCACTGGACAAGATTCATCTACTTCACAAGTTAATTCACCCGAGTATACTGTGATAAAAGGACCAAAAGATTTAAAGTTGACTCTCAGAAGGAAGAGTCAAAAAGACTGAACTGTATGGGAAAATAATTGGTATCAGAGCTCTAACATAGCTTAAATATTTCAAGACAGTTCTGTGTAAGCTATGTTGGTAAAAAGTTTAAGACTGTAAATAAGTAATTCTGGTTAAGTTCCCCAATTTAGTTCTAAAGACTCCAGGTTAATCCTCTACAGAGCACTCCCCTAAGAGAAACCAAAATTGGTAGGGAACAGACCAAGAGAGGTTTAACCAGAGAAGCAGGTAGAAGAGACTCTAAAGAGCTTGGAAGCTTCTTCTCAGTAAAATTCCCCAAGAGGCAAGGCCAGGTGGGCAGGCTGTGCAAGATGACCCATACCAGACTCTTGGGAAGGGTAGTAATGATGGCTCTGATTGCTGGTGGTGCTCTGGGGAGCCCAGGAGAGCTGTGCAGTGAGTGCTACCAACCCCTCTATGAGGAGGAAGAAGTGAGCTCCTTGTCTAGAGTCCACATCTGTTCTAAGCCAAATGGTGTTAACCTCTCCCAATTAGTCCTTTATCAGAAAAATAAGAGAATGCATTGGATATCCCAGAATACTGCCACTTCTAGGCAGCCACTCCTGGGAGAGTGCCCTGTAGGGGAAGCCTGGTTGTGCTTTGAATCTAATGCTGCTGAAACAAGCTCAGTAGATCTAGTAAAAAGAAAAATGGTAAAAACAGTAAGAAAGATGGTTTGTAACAAGTATTTAGCAGTAAAGTATTCAGCTACCCAGTGGATCCCAAGAGATCCAAACAAATTAGAGTCTGTTGAGAAAAGCAAAAGAGACAAGTATACTCACTATGAAGTATATGAATACTATGAATGTACTGAAAAAGGAATAAACACCTTTTAGAAAATGAAAGAACTGTGTAAATATAAAGAATGCCCAACAGAAAGTGATAACACATTTCGGGAGAGCTCTAAACACCTGTTTTTGATCTCTAGTACTACAGCATACACTAAATTGTCAGGAGACTGGTCTGGCAGCTACACAGCTAGAAAAATAAAACCAGCTTTCTTCTTATTACCCAAAGAAACTGGATCAAGTTTAGGAGTTCCTATATACCGTGATTTAGGAGAAACCAAAGAGAGGAAGCAAAGTGCAATAGAAATTGAGAAAATCCAAAATTGTAAAAGCCAAGTTCAGACTCCAATCAGGGAGTATTAAAAAGAAAGAATGCAACTATCAGAAACATTTCAAACAAAATAAAAAAATAGCATGCATGAATAACCAAGAACAAACTCCTACACTTGACTCCAGTTGGTGGGATAACCTATAGATTTTCAATAAGAGTGTATGGGAAAAAATTTTTTCTCACTGTGTGTATACTTGGAGGATTGCTCTTTTTACTATGCTTGTTTCCCTGTTTCATTGAAGTTGTATTGGCCATGCAGACCAACCGAAAGAAACCAAGAAAGGTAATGAAGTTAAGTAACCATGATTACCAGAGTGCTCAAGAAATTTATAATCAATACAAAAAATTAAATATGAAGCACATGAGTAGAAAAATTGTAAGTTGATGTGAGCTTAAATTTAAGCTCAATCAAAGAAAAAGAGGGGGGACTGTTATAAACAAATATCTGCCAATTTTTTTGTGAGAAAAAGGTTACCACTGTTGATGCTGGGGTGCTGCTTGTGTGTTATGGTAATGTTGCCCGATTGATAGATGACACAAAACTCAGATAAGTTTTGTGGGTGCTTTATTAAGGGCCCGGGGAACTGGGGGACTCACGTCCCAAAATCCCAGCCCCCAAATTCACGTATGGATGCTTCCCTCTTATACATGCAATTCACAACAAAGTCTCCAAGAAACAGTTTCCCCGTTCCCCTTGCCTAGTCTCTAAGAAACAGTTCCCCGTTCCCCTTGCCTGGTCACAGACCCCTTATGATACATTCCTTGGTTCACAAACAAGATCATTAATCCTCTGCTTATCTTATTCTAAGAGCATTGTATGCTGCCTCCAGACAGGTTAGCATTCTTACTTTCCTGCACTAGTTTAATTATTTATTAAATCAATAAGACTACCTGCTAGGTTACACACAAAAACCCAACACACACTTTCAACGGCTACAAAACTACTTTTTAACAAACCAGTTCACACACAACTCACTATAATTAAATATTTTGCTAAATTTAATTTCTTTTCCAACATTTCCCCCCTTTTGAGCATCCTTCAGTCCTGCTGCAAGGATGCTCAATCAACAGTAACATCTTCATAACTAGGTGGGGAGTGTTCTTCATTCTGCCGCCCGCGGGTCATCACCTTCAGCAACCGGAGAGATCGCCTCTTTTCCTTTTCGATCACACCTGAAAGGCATCTATATACAATCCATATAGTCACTAAAAATACTAAAAACATTAGTACATACTGTATAGCAGACGTAATCTAGCCAGACAGGTGAAGCCCCAAAGAATCAAATACTGCTCCTATCCAATTATGCTGTGCTTCCTTTTCAATTTCCTTGGTTTTTGTTTCCACTTCTGCCAGTTGAGAAATATCTTTCTCAACTTCAAGTGTAACATTTGGAATGTGTACACAGCAATGATCTATTCTCCTACTCAGGTAACCACAAACTCCATGTTCCTTTAACAGTAGCAAATCCAATGCCATTCTGTTTTGTAGGGTCATTCTTGATGTAGCTTGCAATTGCAAATTTAGATCTTTAAATCCCTTCTTAGTAGCTGCTGCCAACCTTTCTGTCTGTCCTAACAAATTGTTGAGCATTTCCCTGTTTCGATATGTCGCTACCGGAGGGAATAATGACTCTAATATCCATCCAAATTGCACTCCTGAGCCAGGTTCATGCCACTGCTCCTCTAGGGATTCTTCCCTCTTTCTGAGTCCTTTCCTTTGGATCAATCTATTCTGTTTCCAGTATGGACACAATGTGGGAACCCCTAGGGTGATTTGTGTTACTGATCCATCTAGAGGTAAATGTGTGGTCCACTGTCCGTGTCCCAACACCCAGACTAGATTTCCAGGGCTATGCACAGTAGTATATCTGCAATCTATAGGCCCATCCATGGACTCTCTGCTAACCGTGTGATCATACCCCCTACACTCGCATCCCCACTTTAATGCCATTTTCACCGGTACCAATCCGATTCGGTCTTCTGGTGTATCACATGTAAAAACCTCAGTACAATTCCAATCCTCTTTCTGCGGTCTGAACTCTCGGGAAGATGTAGACGTGATAAGGGCCCTATAATGTGACTGATTCTTTACTCCTGACCATTGGATGCACCATTGTACCTCCCCAAGGTAATTATAGTGTTCCAAAACACTAGGTCCCCATAATGTGTTCCAACTATTCCAGGTGTCAAAATTCTGTGTGACATTCTGACAACTCATCTCATTTTGTTGGGATTTCGTTCTTATTCGTACTGTATTGCATGGCTCATCTATTGGGGTTGCAATTAAACACCTCCTGGTATTTTGAATCCAACCATAATGATTGGATTTCTTTTCACATTCCTCTCTAGTCACAGCCCGAGTGGTCATACACAAATCCCTCCATACATCTACTGGTTTGGGAACTGACTGGCAGGACCATGAAACATTCTTGAATGTTTCAGGCATTTTGGTTACTGGTATTATTCCCCAGGGAATTGGTTCTCCTGCAGCCTGTGGTAACGGCAGGCAAGCTGTTATTTTAGTCGCATTCTGCATGATCCCAAAATCTCTGATTAATCCTACCACTAAGTTTTCCTGCTCAGTATTTCGTTCTATTGTATCATTAACCTCCCATCTACTCCTACCGTGTCTCTGTAAGGATAACATCATTCTGTCATGCCTCCACCATGCATTTCCTATTCTAGGATTAGTGACACTCGACCACCCACAACCTTTGCCTTCCTTCCCCCACCAATTGGTCCCGTCCTCTATTCTGTCCCAGGTCAGTTCCCTATTTTGCTTCCACCATTTGACCCAAAGGTTCCTTTGATATCTTGATCTTACTAGGAAGGAACAATTTATTCTGAGAGGTGGCCCATCCCACATGTCCACTGCCATTGATACTGGATTAACCTTTATGTTTTCAGCACGATCCCCTGTCCATGGCAAAACCCTCATACTCACTCTTTGTAATCAAAACTATCCTGTATTTTGACCAAACATGTATATTCTCCCGTATCGTTTGTGGTTACCTTGGTAAGATTCAGTACCGTGTTTCCTTGTTGTTTATCCTGATCCCAACCGACTCCTATCTTGCCTCGGCTTCTTTCAGCCCCCCGTTGCCATACTGCAATAACTTCACGGGCCTCAACTTTCTGGCTGTCAAAGATAACACAAGTTAATTGAACATCCATCCCTTCCATGACTGTAACCTTTGTTTCTTCAACCTGTACAAGAGTAGACCCTTGAACGGATAATAGTCTCATGATCACTAGAAGTAATATAATTAAGAAGGCGGCTTTGCGCGGAAGATCATCCGGGTTGGAGACACTATCTGGGTTTCCCACTGGAACGGTGCCTTCTTTACCCTGGTGTAATGGATCCAAGCATCCATCCCCTGGACCTTCACCGCCATGTAGGTCGTCATCATCACCTGATGGAGTCCGCTCCATGATTCCCGTAGCGGATCCGTGATCCACTTCTTGACGTACACCTGGTCCCCAGGCTGCATGTTGTGGACAGAATTCTCCAGCGTGAGCAGTCTATTCCACTGTAACGTATTTCTTAAAGAATTCAAGATCTTATTAAGTGACATAACATACTCTGCAATCGCCTGGTCCCCACTCACATGTACCTCCCCTTTTTATACAGTTGCATGATATGGTTTGCCATATAATATCTCATATGGACTTACGCCTACCTTTTCCCTTGGTTTAATTCGAATCCTGAGTAGGGCCAAAGGCAAAGCTTGAGGCCAGTGCAGTTTAGCTTCCTGGCAAATCTTTTTGATTTGTCCTTTCAGGGTTTGATTCATCCTTTCCACCTGCCCACTAGACTGAGGTCTCCAGGGGGTATGCAAATTCCAGGTTATATCTAACATTCGTGCTAATTCCTGTACTACCCCGGCTATAAAATGTGGACCCCTATCTGATGACAATCCTAAAGGTACTCCAAATCTTGGTATTATTTCTTTTAACAAGGTTTTTACCACCTCCTTAGCCTGATTAGTTCTACATGGAAAAGCTTCCGGCCACCCTGAGAATGTACATATGTACACTAACAAGTATCTGTATCCCTGTGCCCTAGGCAATTCGGAAAAATCAACTTGCCAGTAATCTCCTGGTTGTGGCCCGACTTGCAACTTTCCCATTTGTATTTGTCTCCTAACTACTGGATTATTTTTCAAACATACCGGGCACATTGCAGTAAGTCTTTTTGCCATTGTTAACATCTGATTAGAGATTATCTCATTCTTCAAAAATTTTAGCAATACTTTTGCCCCCCAATGACATTTAATATGTTCTGATTCCAAAATAAATTTCATTATGCGGGTAGGTACCACTATTTGTCCCATTGGTGTAACGTACCACCCAAGTTGATTCTTCTGTGCCCCTAGCAAGTTTATTAGTTTTCCATCTTCTATTGAATCTTTGGGCTCCTGCTTCAGGTATGGGGTAGCCGGATTTGTTCTTACCGGTACCAATGCCATTTGAGTCCATACTTCCCGTGCCACTTGCCGTGCTGTAACATCAGCAAATCGATTTCCTCTGTAAATGTCTCCTTCCGCAGTCTGATGTCCTCTAACATGCATTACTGCAACTGCTTTGGGACTGTGTACCGCATCCAGTAGCTGTAGCACTTCTTTCCGGTGCTTGATGTTGGTTCCCTGTGAATTCAAAAGCCCCCTTTCCTTCCATAACGCCCCATGTACATGATCCCCACCAAAGGCATATTTAGAATCTGTCCAGATATTAACCCTTTTGTCCTTGCTCAAATACAGGGCTCTGGTGAGTCCAATCACCTCTGCCTTCTGGGCCGAAGTTCTATTACCTGATCCAATGTTACCACTGCATACCCGGCATAGCGAGTCCCATTCTCGACAAAACTGGATCCATCAGTGTATAGTTCCCATTCAGGTTCTTCCAATGGTTCATCCTTTAGGTCGGGTCTGCTGGCATATACTTGTTCAATTACCTCTACGCAATCATGCACCAGTCGCCCAGCTTCCTGGTCACTGCGTAAAAACTCTGCTGGATTAACATGATTAGTAGTCCTTATTTCAATATCATCCTGTTCTCTCAGGATAGCCTGGTACTGTAACATTCGACTGGATGATTGCCAGTGACCCCCCTTTTGCTCCAAAACGGCCATGACCATATGGGGAACAAACACTTTCATTTTTGCCCCCAAAGTCAATTTCTGGGCCTCTTGAATAAGAATTATTGTTGCCGCCACGGCTTGTAAACACGAGGGCCACCCGGAACTTACCGTATCCAGTTGTTTAGAGAAGTGGCTTGGCTAGGAGACCGTAATTCATGATCCACAGTCGACACCATCCCACCATTCCTAGAAAAGATCTCAATTCCTGATGGTTACGAGGCAAAGGAATAGCACATATTGCCTCTATTCGGTTTACTCCCAAACGTCTCTGCCCTTGTGTGATCTCACAACCGAGGTAAATAATGCTAATTTTGATCAATTGAGCTTTTTCCTTAGAAACCCGATACCCTGCTTGGCCAAGCATGTTGAGTAATTTAATTGTTAATTCCACGCACATTTCCCTTTCCTTAGTAGCCAGAAAAATGTCGTCCACGTACTGCAGGACTACATACAAGGATGGGGATATTGTTACCTGGGTTATCTTCCATTCCTCCAGCTCCTTGGCCAGTTGGTTTCCAAAAATAGTAGGGGAGCATTTAAATCCCTGTGGGAGTCTCGTCCACATAAGCTGCTTCTTTCTCCAAAAATCAGGACTCTCCCACTCGAAGGCAAAATATTTCCTACTCTCTACTGCCAGTGGGATGCAGAAGAAGGCATCTTTAAGGTGAATCACTGAGAACCATTTAAACTCCTCTGATACAGATGTTAACAAAGTATAAGGATTAGCAACAATTGGATGTATGTCTTTCACTATTTCATTAATAGCCCTTAAGTCCTGTACCAAACGGTACTTACCATTAGGTTTCTTTACTGGAAAAATTGGAGTATTATACTCCGATTCACATTCCTGTAATATTCCTTGAGCCAAAAATTGTTTAATTAACGGGGCTACTCCCCTCCTTGCCTCAAGCTTCAAGGGGTATTGCTTTATCCTCACTGGTCGGGCCCCTTCCTTTAGTTCCACCTTTACTGGCTGCGCAGCTTTAGATTTTCCGGGGACCCCTGACTCCCATACCCAGGGTACTACAGCCTGCTCAATTTCTTCTGGAATAGGAGAGGCATCCACTTCCTTGATTACAAAAATGCCTGTTATTTGTTCCTCAGGTATTTCCAATTTCACCCTTCCCCCTTCAAATATTATTTTCACATTAAGTCGGGACAACAGGTCTCTGCCAAGAAGGGGTGTGGGGCAGTTTGGCATATACAAAAATTGGTGATCTAATTCCTTCCCCCCAAACCTAAGATTTAAAGGTTGTAAAAATGGTTGTTCCTCTAGCTTCCCTGTTGCCCCCACCACCTGTACCGTTGTGTCACTCAAAGGTCCCAATCGTCTATTCAGTACAGAATAAGTAGCTCCAGTGTCTACCATAAATTCTTGATCCTTTCCATCGATTTGTAAAACTACCCTTAAATCCTTTTCTAGTCATCTTTGATTCTGATAGTTTCCCAAAACTAGTGCCTGAGCGACTTCTGCTGGTCCTCCCGTGAATCTTCCCACAGGGCCATTCCCCATTGGACCTGTCCTTAATCCCATGTTTCCCATGCCCATACCTCCTCTAACCGGGCATTCATTTTTCCAGTGTCCCAATTGCCGGCAAAACGCACACTGGTTTGGATCCAACCTCCCCATGTTAGGTGCAAACCCAAATCCTCCCTGACCTCTTGGCAACCCCCTCTGTCCGTGATTAGTTCCTCCCCGACCTCGACCCCTAATGGGTCTTCCTCCTGCCCCTGCCTGTTGCATTACAGCCAGAATACTAGCTTGTTGTCTTTTTGCAGTTTCTTTTTCCCTGTTGTTGTATACCTTCCATGCTACCTCCAGCCTTTTCTCTAGTGGCTCTAATAACCATTTCCTTTTTCGTGGAATCCATTATAGTATCTAATAATACCTGTAAATCATTCCAGTCCGGATTCTGAGTCTTTATTACCATTTTAACCACCCTTTCCACCCTTTCAGGATCCTCCCGGTAACTCCCCGCTGATTGCTTCCATATTACCAAATCCCCGGGGGAAAAAGGCACCTTTATAAGTATCCTTTCTCCCTGTGGTCCCACAGCTTCCCTTAACGGCGCAATTAACTGTGGCCCCTTCTGCCCCTTCCTTCCCTTGCGAGTCCGCCCTGCTAACGGAGTTCTTTTAACACTCTCATTCTTTTCACCATGACCACCATCACTATCACTCTCACTAGATCCCGTTTTTATAGCTATATCCGCAGGGGGAGCAGGGGGCACATTAGGAGCAACCGGAACCCTCGGAGGTGCTATACAATAAGACAAATCTTCCTCGACTGAAGGATACAATTTACGCTCCTTTCTTTCTTTACATCCCACACACTCCCTTTCATCATTCACTTCTAAAACCAAAATACCACATTCCTTTTGCCATTCCTCTTTCCGATATAAAACGAAAAACAAATCCAAATATGGTATTTCATCCCATTTCTCATTCCTCCTTAAAAATTGCATCAAAGATTCCATTATCCCCAATTCCAGTGTACCATTCACCGGCCATCCCGCTTCCCCAATCTCATATTCAGGCCACCAATTATTACAATAATCTATCATTTTACTTTTATCCAATTCTTGATAATACCCTTCACTTTTCCACCGTTTCAATATACAACCTAATGGTGTATTTCCAGGTATTTTACCATTGGCTTGCACTAAGGTTTTAAAAGTTTTAAAAGACATCATATTACAACCTTTAATTCCACTATTAATCCCAATAAACCAATATACCTTAAACCAATATACCTTCTCACCGTCCTTCCCTAAAACAAACAGGAGGCGAGTTCCGGTCCTGCGTCCTTAGACGTCTTATGGCCGGAGCCTAGGCTTTTTTTTTACCAACCACCAAATCCAAATCCAATTATCACCTTTTTTTCCAATATAAAGCACCTTCGGGCTTACCTTAATGCAGTTTGTCCGACAGGCGCGGGGGGTCGGCCACGACCGATGACTCCCCGAGAAGTGCTCGGTGCCGGCTTGGAGTGGATCGGGACGCGAACCGCCCCAGCAGCCCTCGGAGTCCTGCCGCGGTCGCCAGAAAACTGTTGCCCGATTGATAGATGACACAAAACTCGGATAAGTTTTGTGGGTGCTTTATTAAGGGCCCGGGGAACTGGGGGACTCACGTCCCAAAATCCCAGCCCCCAAATTCACGTATGGATGCTTCCCTCTTATACATGCAATTCACAACAAAGTCTCCAAGAAACAGTTTCCCCGTTCCCCTTGCCTAGTCTCTAAGAAACAGTTCCCCGTTCCCCTTGCCTGGTCACAGACCCCTTATGATACATTCCTTGGTTCACAAACAAGATCATTAATCCTCTGCTTATCTTATTCTAAGAGCATTGTATGCTGCCTCCAGACAGGTTAGCATTCTTACTTTCCTGCACTAGTTTAATTATTTATTAAATCAATAAGACTACCTGCTAGGTTACACACAAAAACCCAACACACACTTTGAACGGCTACAAAACTACTTTTTAACAAACCAGTTCACACACAACTCACTATAATTAAATATTTTGCTAAATTTCATTTCTTTTCCAACAGTAATTACGGGTCATTGTCGTTAATAGTTGTTTTTGTATCAGTAAAAGCCTAGCTGGGGCCGAGTTAATGGTTCTTCTCTGGGACAGTGAAGGGTGTGGACCTCCCCAAACAGTGAGGAGAAGAGACTTAGGAGGGGCGGAGACATGCAAAATAACCCCAAGACCAGAATGCCATGAGAAGCTACTGCTTCTAGCTTGCTGAAAAAGACCCCCAAACAACGAGCCAACTAAGAGCTGAGCGATTGGAGTGATGTCTGGACATGAGGAACGGAGTGCTAAGCCTGCAGAGATGCTGAACACCTTCATAGTTCCTCTCACCCTGAGCACAGGAGTCGTCCCGAAACCAGGAGCGGACAGGGCGAAGCGGCGAACAACAACATCTAAGGGGTCACCACGTCCTAAAGGCACCCACGAGGACGGGACCCCTAGCTCTGCCCCTGGTGGACAAAGCTGCGCATATCCTCTTCCTCCTCGTTGCCGTGGGAGAGACGATGGAAGACTGCAGACCCGTTGAGCTGCCCAATCCTCAGCTGATCACTTTTAATAAAGGCATTAAAAGGAGAAAAATTCTCCTGCCCTGTTTATTTCAAGAGTGGTGTGGACTCTGGCCCAATACCAGAGGGAAAAGCTGGGAGTCTGGCCCAATGCCAGAAGGAGAATGGGGTGGAGTCCGGTCCAATGCCAGAGGGAGAATGGGGTGGAGTCCGGTCCAATGCCAGAATGCCAGAGAGAAAAACCTGATGTTGAAACCTGGTCCAATGCCAGGGGGTGAGAGTGATGTGGGTCCAACCTTTTTATTTTGGTCTGCACAGTCAAATTAGCAATGAACAGTACCTGAAACGGGCTTTAAAATATCGGCATTAATGGTCTGCTATTTTATAATTCTATCAAAACTCAGTTTCTCTGTTTAATGTTATTGGTTAATTTATCTTTTTCCATAGCTTGCATGTTTCTCTCATCAACTTCTGCATATTCTGTATTTTGTAAGGATTTGTATTTCTGTTAGCTAACTTAACTCCCAAAGTGCTTTTATTCTCCTATTTTTCTGTGTATTTAACTTACTGGTTTTCTGTTCTATTTTCAAGATCTTATCTATTTATCTCTTGCTTCTGTTTCTTACTTTCACTTGCAGCTTAAATACTACTTTTCTTTCAACCCCTTACATTTAATTTTTTTTTTCTTTCACATTGTTCTTCTACACAACACGCTTCCCTCTAAGGAGATGCGGTAAAACTTATAATGCACACTCTACATTACCTCTATTCTAATTCGTCTACATTCAGTCTCTTTTATTTCTCATTCACTTTCACACACTCCTTCACACCCTCAAGACACAAACTGGATCATTATTGCTAGAAAATCACGGGTCCCTGTGGCTCCCCTCACCTTGGGGTTGGCCCACAGGTCTCAGTATGTCTGGGCCTCTTGGAAGGGCCCTGACTCTGGTTGCCTCTGGCGCTCATTCACCTGTGAGGCTGTCTGCCTGTCACTTATGCTCTTAAAGCTACAGCTCCCTCACACATCTGGGGAACACTAGTCTGGTTTCCAGGTCACACACACACTTCCACTGCCCCCGTTCACACCTGCCCAGGAAGTTGAGGCTGACTTTGTTTGTGACTCACTCTCACACACACAACAAGACAACAATAAGGTACCTTTTATTTTCACATTACTTATTACAAGTTTAGTGTTACTGGCCAGTTTTGGTGCTATTGGATATCCTTTCGACCTAGCTGTTTTTGTCTAACTTCAGATGTTTTTTAACTATACTATATATATAACAAACAATAAAAGACACACGACTTAGCACAGAGGCAGAAGCCTTCTACACACACACCCTGAAATTGTTCGAGACTTCTCCCTGGAGTTTGGATGCAAATCTGTGGTTACTTCCTTGGAGGTTGAGGGAAAGGATCTCAATGTGTCCCTGACCAACAACTGGATGTTAAGATACATTGAATATTAAGTTATAGTATTTCTTCACTAGCTGTAACATTAATAGGTACCTTTAACCTCACACTGTATATATTTACTTGTAGTTTTTCTTTTTGTCCTTATTCCTGTGTAGCATTTAGTTTGGTTTAAGTCTTATATTTGTTGGTTTTATGTCTATTAATTAAATAATTCTATAATAGACCAAATCATCAGCCATTATTAAAGAACTTGTGAATGAGAGGGGGGTTTGGGGTGCTGGCTGCCTCACTAAAGCTACTCGCTGCTGCCAGAGGCCTGGGCAAAAGGCAAGGACTTATCTAAACCACCACACCTATTCGTAATACCCTCCTGAACAGCCTGTGGCCCTCCATCCCAGCACTCCAGTTGTGGGATTTATTCCACCAAGTCTTGCTATTACCAATGGCATCATAGCTCTGGGAACTGACCAATAATTCCAGTTCATCCTGTTTGTTTCTCATACAGCATTCATTGCAGTACAAACACTTCAGGTTCACTCTTGAGCCCTTTCTGATCCCAGGAACGGTGTGTTTCGACTAGCACTGCCACCCTCATGCGATGCTATGCCAATCCTAGCAGAAGCCACTTGGTTGATCAGCGTCACCAACCTGGGCCCATCCAAACAAAACTCCTACATACTGTGGAAAGAGATAATGTTGGAAAAGAAATGAAATTTAGCAAAATATTTAATTATAGTGAGTTGTGTGTGAACTGGTTTGTTAAAAAGTAGTTTTGTAGCCGTTGAAAGTGTGTGTTGGGTTTTGTGTGTTACTTAGCAGGTAGTCTTAAAGATTTAATAAATAATTAAACTAGTGCAAGAAAGTAAGAATGCTAACCTGTCTAGAGGCAGCATACAATGCTCTTAGAATAAGATAAGCAGAGGATTAATGATCTTGTTTGTGAACCAAGGAATGTATCACAAGGGGTCTGTGACTAGGCAAGGGGAACGGGGAACTGTTTCTTGGAGGCTAGGCAAGGGGAACGGGGAAACTGTTTCTTAGAGACTTTGTTGTGAATTGCATGTATAAGAGGGAAGCATCCATACGTGAATTTGGGGGCACGGACTTTGGGACGTGAGTCCCCCAGTTCCCCGGGCCCTTAATAAAGCACCCACAAAACTTATCCGAGTTTTGTGTCATTTATCAATCGGGCAACAGTTTTCTGGCGACCGCAGCAGGACTCCGAGGGCTGCTGGGGAGGTTCGCGTCCCGATCCACTCCAAGCCGGCACCGAGCACTTCTCGGGGAGTCATCGGTCGTGCCCGACCCCCCGCGCCTGTCGGACAAACTGCATTAAGGTAAGCCCGAAGGTGCTTTATATTGGAAAAAAAAAAAAGGTGATAATTGGATTTGGATTTGGTGGTTGGTAAAAAGCCTAGGCTCCGGCCATAAGACGTCTAAGGACGCAGGACCGGAACTCGCCTCCTGTTTTGTTTTAGGGAAGGACGGCGAGAAGGTATATTGGTTTAATGTATATTGGTTTATTGGGATTAATAGTGGAGTTAAAGGTTGTAATATGATGTCTTTTAAAACTTTTAAAACCTTAGTGCAAGCCAATGGTAAAATACCTGGAAATACACCATTAGGTTGTATATTGAAACGGTGGAAAAGTGAAGGGTATTATCAAGAATTGGATAAAAGTAAAATGATAGATTATTGTAATAATTGGTGGCCTGAATATGAGATTGGGGAAGTGGGATGGCCGGTGAATGGTACACTGGAATTGGGGATAATGGAATCTTTGATGCAATTTTTAAGGAGGAATGAGAAATGGGATGAAATACCATATTTGGATTTGTTTTTCGTTTTATATCGGAAAGAGGAATGGCAAAAGGAATGTGGTATTTTGGTTTTAGAAGTGAATGATGAAAGGGAGTGTGTGGGATGTAAAGAAAGAAAGGAGCGTAAATTGTATCCTTCAGTCGAGGAAGATTTGTCTTATTGTATAGCACCTCCGAGGGTTCCGGTTGCTCCTAATGTGCCCCCTGCTCCCCCTGCGGATATAGCTATAAAAATGGGATCTAGTGAGAGTGATAGTGATGGTGGTGATGGTGAAAAGAATGAGAGTGTTAAAAGAACTCCGTTAGCAGGGCGGACTCGCAAGGGAAGGAAGGGGCAGAAGGGGCCACAGTTAATTGCGCCGTTAAGGGAAGCTGTGGGACCACAGGGAGAAAGGATACTTATAAAGGTGCCTTTTTCCCCCGGGGATTTGGTAATATGGAAGCAATCAGCGGGGAGTTATCGGGAGGATCCTGAAAGGGTGGCAAGGGTGGTTAAAATGGTAATAAAGACTCAGAATCCGGACTGGAATGATTTACAGGTATTATTAGATACTATAATGGATTCCACGGAAAAGGAAATGGTTATTAGAGCCACTAGAGAAAAGGCTCGTGAGGAAATTCGGTTGAGACAACTAAATGAGACAGTTGATGAATTGGTACCAAGTGAGGAACCTAAGTGGGACCCAAACTCTACGGGAGGAATAAGGGCTGTAAAACGATATCAGGAATTGTTGGTGGAAGGAATTAGGACAGGAATACCTAAGACTATGAACTGGTCTAAGTTGTATTCGGTCAAGCAGGACAAGAATGAGTCTCCGTCTGCCTTTTTAGAACTATTAAAAGACATGGCTCGGAAGTTTACTAATTTAGATGTAGAGGATCAATCAGGAAAACTTCAGTTGGCCTTGTTGTTTATGGGGTAATCACAAGAGGATATCAGGAAAAAGTTACGAAAGCTGGAAGGAGAGGATACTAGAAGTTTGGATAAAATGCTGGAGGTAGCGTGGAAGGTATACAACAACAGGGAAAAAGAAACTGCAAAAAGACAACAAGCTAATATTCTGGCTGTAATGCAACAGGCAGGGGCAGGAGGAAGACCCATTAGGGGTCGAGGTCGGGGAGGAGCTAATCACGGACAGAGGGGGTTGCCAAGAGATCGGGGAGGATTTGGGTTTGCACCTAACATGGGGAGGTTGGATCCAAACCAGTGTGCGTTTTGCCGACAATTGGGACACTGGAAAAATGAATGCCCGGTTAGAGGAGGTATGGGCATGGGAAACATGGGATTAAGGACAGCCCCAGTGGGAAATGCCCCTGTGGGAGGATTCACGGGAGGACCAGCAGAAGTCGCTCAAGCACTAGTTTTGGGAAACTATCAGAATCAAAGCTGACTAGAAAAGGATTTAAGGGTAGTTTTAGAAATAGATGGAAAGGATCAAGAATTTATGGTAGACACTGGAGCTACTTATTCTGTACTGAATAGACGATTGGGACCTTTGAGTGACACAACGGTACAGGTGGTGGGGGCAACAGGGAAGCTAGAGGAACAACCATTTTTACAACCTTTAAATCTTAGGTTTGGGGGGAAGGAATTAGATCACCAATTTTTGTATATGCCAAACTGCCCCACACCCCTTCTTGGCAGAGATCTGTTGTCCCGACTTAATGTGAAAATAATATTTGAAAGAGGAAGGGTGAAATTGGAAATACCTGAGGAACAAATAGCAGGCATTTTTGTAATCAAGGAAGTGGATGCCTCTCCTATTCCAGAAGAAATTGAGCAGGCTGTAGTACCCTGGGTATGGGAGTCAGGGGTCCCCGGAAAATCTAAAGCTGCGCAGCCAGTAAAGGTGGAACTAAAGGAAGGGGCCCGACCAGTGAGGATAAAGCAATACCCCTTGAAGCTTGAGGCAAGGAGGGGAGTAGCCCCGTTAATTAAACAATTTTTGGCTCAAGGAATATTACAGGAATGTGAATCGGAGTATAATACTCCAATTTTTCCAGTAAAGAAACCTAATGGTAAGTACCGTTTGGTACAGGACTTAAGGGCTATTAATGAAATAGTGAAAGACATACATCCAATTGTTGCTAATCCTTATACTTTGTTAACATCTGTATCAGAGGAGTTTAAATGGTTCTCAGTGATTCACCTTAAAGATGCCTTCTTCTGCATCCCACTGGCAGTAGAGAGTAGGAAATATTTTGCCTTCGAGTGGGAGAGTCCTGATTTTTGGAGAAAGAAGCAGCTTATGTGGACGAGACTCCCACAGGGATTTAAATGCTCCCCTACTATTTTTGGAAACCAACTGGCCAAGGAGCTGGAGGAATGGAAGATAACCCAGGTAACAATATCCCCATCCTTGTATGTAGTCCTGCAGTACGTGGACGACATTTTTCTGGCTACTAAGGAAAGGGAAATGTGCGTGGAATTAACAATTAAATTACTCAACATGCTTGGCCAAGCAGGGTATCGGGTTTCTAAGGAAAAAGCTCAATTGGTCAAAAATAGCGTTATTTACCTCGTTTGTGAGATCACACAAGGGCAGAGACGTTTGGGAGTAAACCGAATAGAGGCAATATGTGCTATTCCTTTGCCTCGTAACCATCAGGAATTGAGATCTTTTCTAGGAATGGTGGGATGGTGTCGACTGTGGATCATGAATTTCGGTCTCCTAGCCAAGCCACTATATGAGGCCTTGAAGCAGCATTGGTTGGAGTGGACGACACGGCAAAATATGGCCTTCCAGGAATTGAAGCAGGCACTAAAGGAGGCCCCAGCCCTAGGACTCCCTGACCTGACCAAGGAATTCCAGTTGTACGTGAATGAGAGGCAAAAACTGGCATTGGGGGTCCTCACGCAGAAGGTGGGATCCTGGAAGAGGCCAGTGGGATACTTCTCTAAACAACTAGATTCGGTAAGTTCCGGGTGGCCCTCGTGTTTACGAGCCGTGGCGGCAACAATAATTCTTATTCAAGAGGCCCGGAAATTGACTTTGGGGGCAAAAATGAAAGTGTTTGTTCCCCATATGGTCATGGCCGTTTTGGAGCAAAACGGGGGTCACTGGCAATCATCCAGTCGAATGTTACAGTACCAGGCTATCCTGAGAGAACAGGATGATATTGAAATAAGGACTACTAATCATGTTAATCCAGCAGAGTTTTTACGCAGTGACCAGGAAGCTGGGCGACTGGTGCACGATTGCGTAGAGGTAATTGAACAAGTATATGCCAGCAGACCCGACCTAAAGGATGAACCATTGGAAGAACCTGAATGGGAACTATACACAGATGGATCCAGTTTTGTCGAGAATGGGACTCGCTATGGCGGGTATGCAGTGGTAACATTAGATCGGGTAATAGAGGCAAAGGCTTTGATACCTGGAACTTCGGCCCAGAAGGCAGAGGTGATTGGACTCACCAGAGCCCTGTATTTGAGCAAGGACAAAAGGGTTAATATCTGGACAGATTCTAAATATGCCTTTGGTGTGGTTCATGTACATGGGGCGCTATGGAAGGAAAGGGGGCTTTTGAATTCACAGGGAACCAACATCAAGCACCGGAAAGAAGTGCTACAGCTACTGGATGCGGTACACAGTCCCAAAGCATTGCAGTAATGCATGTTAGAGGACATCAGACTGCGGAAGGAGACGTTTACAGAGGAAATCGATTTGCTGATGTTACAGCACGGCAAGTGGCACGGGAAGTATGGACTCAAAGGGCATTGGTACCGGTAAGAACAAATCCGGCTACCCCATACTTGAATCAGGAGCCCAAAGATTCAATAGAAGATGGAAAACTAATAAACTTGCTAGGGGCACAGAAGAATCAACTTGGGTGGTACGTTACACCAATGGGACAAATAGTGGTACCTACTCGCATAATGAAATTTATTTTGGAATCAGAACATAATAAATGTCATTGGGGGGCAGAAGTATTGGTAAAATTTTTGAAGAATGAGATAATCTCTAATCAGATGTTAACAATGGCAAAAAGAGTTAATGTAATGTGCCCAGTATGTTTGAAAAATAATCCAGTAGTTAGGAGACAAATACAAATGGGAAAGTTGCAAGTCAGGCCACAACCAGGAGATTACTGGCAAGTTGATTTTTCAGAACTGCCTAGGGCACAGGGATACAGATACTTGTTAGTGTACATATGTACATTCTCAGGGTGGCCAGAAGCTTTTCCATGTAGAACTAATCAGGCTAAGGAGGTGGTAAAAACCTTGTTAAAAGAAATAATACCAAGATTTGGAGTACCTTTAGGATTGTCATCAGATAGGGGTCCACATTTTATAGCCGGGGTAGTGCAGGAATTAGCACGAATGTTAGATATAACCTGGAATTTGCATACCCCCTGGAGACTTCAGTCTGGTGGGCAGGTGGAAAGGATGAATCAAACCCTGAAAGGACAAATCAAAAAGATTTGCCAGGAAGCTAAACTGCACTGGCCTCAAGCTTTGCCTTTGGCCCTACTCAGGATTCGAATTAAACCAAGGGAAAAGGTAGACGTAAGTCCATATGAGATATTATATGGCAAACCATATCATGCAACTGTATAAAAAGGGGAGGTACATGTGAGTGGGGACCAGGCGATTGCAGAGTATGTTATGTCACTTAATAAGATCTTGAATTCTTTAAGAAATACGTTACAGTGGAATAGACCGCTCACGCTGGAGAATTCTGTCCACGACATGCAGCCTGGGGACCAGGTGTACGTCAAGAAGTGGATCACGGATCCGCTACGGGAATCATGGAGCGGACCCCACCAGGTGATGATGACGACCTACATGGCGGTGAAGGTCCAGGGGATGGATGCTTGGATCCATTACACCAGGGTAAAGAAGGCACCGTTCCAGTGGGAAACCCAGATAGTGTCTCCAACCCGGATGATCTTCCGCGCAAAGCCGCCTTCTTAATTATATTACTTCTAGTGATCATGAGACTATTATCCGTTCAAGGGTCTACTCTTGTACAGGTTGAAGAAACAAAGGTTAAAGTCATGGAAGGGATGGATGTTCAATTAACTTGTGTTATCTTTGACAGCTAGAAAGTTGAGGCCGGTGAAGTTATTGCAATATGGCAACGGGGGGCTGAAAGAAGCCGAGGCAAGATAGGAGTCGGTTGGGATCAGGATAAACAACAAGGAAACACGGTACTGAATCTTACCAAGGTAACCACAAACGATACGGGAGAATATACATGTTTGGTCAAAATACGGGATAGTTTGATTACAAAAGAGTGAGTATGAGGGTTTTGCCATGGACAGGGGATCGTGCTGAAAACATAAAGGTTAATCCAGTATCAATGGCAGTGGACATGTGGGATGGGCCACCTCTCAGAATAAATTGTTCCTTCCTAGTAAGATCAAGATATCAAAGGAACCTTTGGGTCAAATGGTGGAAGCAAAATAGGGAACTGACCTGGGACAGAATAGAGGACGGGACCAATTGGTGGGGAAAGGAAGGCAAAGGTTGTGGGTGGTCGAGTGTCACTAATCCTAGAATAGGAAATGCATGGTGGAGGCATGACAGAATGATGTTATCCTTACAGAGACACGGTAGGAGTAGACGGGAGGTTAATGATACAATAGAACGAAATACTGAGCAGGAAAATTTAGTGGTAGGATTAATCAGAGATTTTGGGATCATGCAGAATGTGACTAAAATAACAGCTTGCCTGCCATTGCCACAGGCTGCAGGTGAACCAATTCCCTGGGGAATAATACCGGTAACCAAAATGCCTGAAACATTCAAGAATGTTTCATGGTCCTGCCAGTCAGTTCCCAAACCAGTAGATGTATGGAGGGATTTGTGTATGACCATTCGGGCTGTGACTAGAGAGGAATGTGAAAAGAAATCCAATCATTATGGTTGGATTCAAAATACCAGGAGGTGTTTAATTGCAACCCCAATAGATGAGCCATGCAATACAGTACGAATAAGAACGAAATCCCAACAAAATGAGATGAGTTGTCAGAATGTCACACAGAATTTTGACACCTGGAATAGTTGGAACACATTATGGGGACCTAGTGTTTTGGAACACTATAATTACCTTGGGGAGGTACAATGGTGCATCCAATGGTCAGGAGTAAAGAATCAGTCACATTATAGGGCCCTTATCACGTCTACATCTTCCCGAGAGTTCAGACCGCAGAAAGAGGATTGGAATTGTACTGAGGTTTTTACATGTGATACACCAGAAGACTGAATCGGATTGGTACCGGTGAAAATGGCATTAAAGTGGGGATGCGAGTGTAGGGGGTATGATCATACGGTTAGCAGAGAGTCCATGGATGGGCCTATAGATTGCAGATATACTACTGTGCATAGCCCTGGAAATCTAGTCTGGGTGTTGGGACACGGACAGTGGACCACACATTTACCTCTAGATGGATCAGTAACACAAATCACCCTAGGGGTTCCCACATTGTGTCCATAATGAAAACAGAATAGATTGATCCAAAGGAAAGGACTCAGAAAGAGGGAAGAATCCCTAGAGGAGCAGTGGCATGAACCTGGCTCAGGAGTGCAATTTGGATGGATATTGGAGTCATTATTCCCTCCGGTAGCGACATATCGAAACAGGGAAATGCTCAACAATTTGTTAGGACAGACAGAAAGGTTGGCAGCAGCTACTAAGAAGGGATTTAAAGATCTAAATTTGCAATTGCAAGTTACATCAAGAATGGCCCTACAAAACAGAATGGCATTGGATTTGCTACTGTTAAAAGAACATGGAGTTTGTGGTTACCTGAGTAGGAGAATAGATAATTGCTGTGTACACATTCCAAATGTTACACTTGAAGTTGAGAAAGATATTTCTCAACTGGCAGAAGTGGAAACAAAAACCAAGGAAATTGAAAGGGAAGCACAGCATAATTGGATAGGAGCAGTATTTGATTCTTTGGGGCTTTACCTGTCTGGCTGGATTACATCTGCTATACAGTATGTACTAATGTTTTTAGTATTTTTAGTGACTATATGGATTGTATATAGATGCCTCTTAGGTGTGATCGAAAAGGAAAAGAGGCGATCTCTCCGGTTGCTGAAGGCGATGACCCGCGGGCGGCAGAATGAGGAACATTCCCCACCTCGTTATGAAGATGTTACTGTCAATACTGTTGATTGAGCATCCTTGCAGCAGGACTGAAGGATGCTCAAAAGGGGGGAAATGTTGGAAAAGAAATGAAATTTAGCAAAATATTTAATTATAGTGAGTTGTGTGTGAACTGGTTTGTTAAAAAGTAGTTTTGTAGCCGTTGAAAGTGTGTGTTGGGTTTTGTGTGTTACTTAGCAGGTAGTCTTAGAGATTTAATAAATAATTAAACTAGTGCAAGAAAGTAAGAATGCTAACCTGTCTAGAGGCAGCATACAATGCTCTTAGAATAAGATAAGCAGAGGATTAATGATCTTGTTTGTGAACCAAGGAATGTATCACAAGGGGTCTGTGACCAGACAAGGGGAACGGAGGACTGTTTCTTGGAGGCTAGGCAAGGGGAACGGGAAACTGTTTCTTAGAGACTTTGTTGTGAATCGCATGTATAAGAGGGAAGCATCCATACGTGAATTTGGGGGCTCGGACTTTGGGACGTGAGTCCCCCAGTTCCCTGGGCCCTTAATAAAGCACCCACAAAACTTATCCGAGTTTTGTGTCATTTATCAATCGGGCAACAATAAGGTCTCTGTAGTGTGCATAGGGAACTGGTTTGGAAAGACAGACTGGGTTATTCCTTCCTGGGGAAAAGGCAAACTCATTCATAGGGTTGTTTTTACATGAGGACCTGGATGTACTTGTTCAGTAATACATCAAGATGGGGAAATCTGGTGTGTACCTTCAAGGAGATTTAACCTTGGGGGAAATAAGCCATGATGTGAGTTGCATAATAGACTATTACTGTACAATGCTCCATCAGGAGCCACCCAAAGCAGTGGAAAATGTTCCTCATGAGGAACTGAGCAAGTGCAGCAGTGATACAACCTGAACTGCATCAAGTTTGGCTGGGAGGGAATTACCTTTTTTCTCAGCAGCCCATATGGTGCTGTTTTAGATTTGTGACCAAAACAGTGTTGATAACACAACAGTATTTTAGCTATTCCTGAACAGTGCTTGAGCAGCATCAAGGCCTTCTCTTTTTCCTTCTACCCCTCGCCAGTGAGTAAACTGGTAGATGGGTAAGAGATTGGGAAGGGACACAGCCAGAACAGCTGACCCCAATGACCAAAGGGATATTCCATGCCATAAAACATCATGCTCAGAAAAAAAACCATGGCTTTCCACAGTAGTTGTTGCTGGGAGACTGACTGGGCATCAGTCTGCTTGTGAGAGGTGGTGAGTGATTGCCTTTGCACAATTTGCCTTTTCCTATTACTGCACCTGAGTAGGTCACAGCTGGTGAGAGAGAGACGGTGAATCTTGTTTCTTGAATCAGAAGGCTGATTTATTAAGATATTATATATAATACATTATTACTATACTAATAGAATATAGAGAGAGATTTGCAGAGCTGCTAGGCTAGGCTAGGAACAGATAGCAAGAATCTATAACAAAGTTGTGCCCAAGGACTGAGTCCCTGGCTTACACTCAGTGATTGGCCCTTAATTATAAACAAGAAGCATGAGCCAATCAAGGTGCATCCCATTACAGCTGTGGAGCAGCTGATAATAATTGTTTACCTTCTCTTCGGAGGCCTCTGGCCTCCAGAAGACACAGAAATCCGAAAGAAAGGATTTCTGTGAAGAAATGTCTGCGACATTTTCCCCTCCTTTTATTTTTCCCCTTCACTTAAACTGTCTGGGGGACACCACTTGTTACCAGCAGCCTACTGGATGAAGCACCATTCCCCACCACTCTCTGGGTTCAGCCATTCAGCCAGTTCTCTACCCAGTGAACAGTGCACCCATCTAAGCCATGAGCAGCCAGTTTCTCCAGGAGAATTTGGTGGGAGACAAGTGTCAAAGGCTTTACTAAAGTCCAGATAGACAACATCTACAGTCTTTCCCTCATTTACCAATCTGGTCACCTTGTCATAGAAGGAGATCAGGTTAGTCAAGCAGTACCTGCTTTTCCTAAATGCATGCTGATTGGGTCTGATCCCTTAGTTGTCCTCTGTGTGCTGTGTGGTGGCACACAAGAGGATCTGCTCCATAATCTTCCCTGGCACCAAGGTCAGGCTGACAGGCCTGTAGTTCCCCAGATCCTTCTTCCAGGCATTTTTATAGATGGGCATCACATCTGCCAACTTCCAGTCAACAGGGACCTCCCTGGCCGACCAGGGCTGCTGGTAAATAGTTGAAAGTGTCTCAGTGAGCTCTTCTGCCAGGTCCCTCAGTACCCTTGGGTGGATCCCATTTATCCCCATAGACTTATATGTGTCTAAGTGGCATAGCAGGTAACCAACAGTTTCTTCCTGGATTATTGTGATTTCTTTCTGCACCCCATTTCTTCATTCCAGATCAGTGAGCTGCGTACTTTGAGGACAACTGGTCTTACTGTTAAAGACTGAGGCAAAGACAGCATTAAGCAACTTAGCCTTTTCCTCATGCTTTGTCACTATGTTTCCCCACAAACACAATAAAGGATGGAGATTCTCCTTAGCCTTCCTTTTGTTGCTGATGCATTTGTAAAAGCATTTTGTTTTGTCTTTTCAGCAGTTGCCAGATTAAATTCTAGTTGGGCTTTGGCCCTTCCAATTTTCTCCTTGCATGACCACATGACAGCCCTCTAGTCCTCCTAAGTGTCCTGCTCCTTCTTCCAAAGGTCAGAAACTCTCCCTTTTTTTCCTGAATTCCAGTCAAAGCTCTCTGTTCAGCCAGGCTGGTCTTCTTCCCTGTTGGCTTGTCTTTAAGCCCATGGGGACAGCCTGTTCCTGTAACTTTAAGATTTCCTTTTTGAAGCATGTCCAGCCTTCTTGGACCCCTTTGCCCTTCAGGACTGCCTCCCAAGGGATTCTGTCAACCAGCCTCCTAAACAGGCCAAAGTCTGCCCTTTGGAAGTCCAATATGGCAGCTCTGCTGATTCCCCTCCTTACTTCTCCAAGAATGAAAAACCTTTACTGTCGCACGTCCCGGCTAGATGGTGACAGTGGGAGGAGCAACAGTACCCCTCTTTCGGGGCTCCGCTGAATCCCAGCTACCAGTGGAGGCGCAACGTGGAACAAAAAGGCACAGCATGGGCCTGGGTGGCACTGGGTTACTTTATTTGATGGTAAAACTCCCCGAGTCCAGGGTCCCAGGCGACAGACTGGGGGCAAACAACAGCTTATAAAGGGGGGCAGGTCACAAGGGAGGATACAATGTTCAGCTAATCAGGAGAACTGGGGATGGAACACAAGACAGGGAATACAAGGGAGGAAAACTGCTTGAGACAGGAGGGGTGAACAACTGGATGTGGGAGGAAGGAGTTTTAAACTTAGCAGGAAAGTTGCTAAGTAACAAGATAAACCGACACCTGGCTCAATTAAATAACAAAGGCAGGTCTGTGTCCCTCTAAAACAGGGGGAGAAAGAAACACAAAATAACTACCAAAACCCAAATCAAACAATAACCTGCAAAATAAAAACACACTGCAACACTTTACCATTTCATGATCACTTTGCTCCGGAAGGCCTCTGTCACAGTACATCTGGTCTGTAGCTGGACAAGGTATATCTGGTCATAACATAAATCCAATTCGACTAGCCTGGTTCATTCTAGAAAAGATGTAAAACAAGTCCCTGGGTGGGCAATCATTGGTTAGATTTGAATTCAGAGACCTCACCCAATCATGTTCCTTCTAGAATGCAGTCATATCACTGGTCAAGGAACTGGGATGATGTTAAGACTCAGATCAACCAGTTGTCTGAGCCCAGGAGTTTTAAACCTCCTATATAAGGAGGCTTCCATAATAAACTGTTGCTGTTGTTGCAAGGATCTCTGAGAGTCTGTGTAGTTTCTGTCTCCAACCAACGACCCCATGTAACAGGCCTCCAACCATCACATCACTCACCATTCCTTGTCTCTTCCTAAACAACAGGTCCAGCAGGGCACAATCCCTATTTGTCTCAGTCACCAGCTGTGTCAGGAAGTTCTCTTCCACACACTCAAGGAACCTCCTGGACTGTGTGCTCTCTGTTGTGTTGTTTTTCCAGCAGATATGTGGTAAGTTGAAGTTTCCCATGAGAACAAGGCTCAGTGATTGTGAGAATTCTCCCTGCTGCTAATTGAGTATTTCATCTGTCCCTTCATCCTGGTTGGGTGTTCTGTAACAGACTCCCACCAGAAGATCTGCCTTGTTGACCTTCCCCCTGAGACAGAGTAAAGATCCATTCTGAATTAGGTGAAGTGTCTAAGAAAGGTGAAAAGTCTGTGAGGCCAGAGCTGAAGGAAAAGCCGCATTCCAGAGACAACAAGGAGACAGAGAAAGAAAAACAGAAAAGACCACGAGGTCAATTTGCCCCCGACCTAGAAATTCCTTTGATAAAGAAGAACTGTCGATAAATGTCACGCAGAATGAATATGTATGAACCTATTGTGAAACTGTATGTATATGCATTTGGAAGGGGCATAAAAGGAGACCAAAAGTCTTCAGGGGTAAGCTTGCCTTTTTGGGGAGGCTTGTGTCCGGCGCGCATCGTAATAAAAGCATACCGGGCTTTACAACTTTTATAAAGTTGTGAGGTTTCTTCTTTTCTCCGCAAAGATCCCCCGATCCTTGTCCATAAACATTCAATCCTATTGTGATCAGCATTAAGGTTCAGACAATCAAAATGCTCAATTCCTACCCTACATCCTCTCCTTCCCTACTGATTCCTTCTCAAGAGTTTATAGCCATTCATTACAGCATTCCAGTCATGGTGTTGCCAGAATGATTTTTGGTTTTATATATTCTCTATATTCTTTACACATATATTTGTAGCATTGTAGCCTATTATTATATTCATCGCTAGTCCCAGTACATTTCCCTACCTTTTCCTGAGGCAGAAAGACAAAACACATTCCAGAGGCTCCAAGCAGGGGGTCCAAGGCTCCTATCTTATCTTGGTTTTTTCTGGGAGCCAAGGTTGAAACCTGTCACTGTTGAGTAAAAAATGACACAGATTCACCAGAAGGCTGGTTTGCCAGCATCTCGCTTTACTTCGAAATTCTCTCCTTTATACACTGTTCTGATACAAGACATACCAGATTGGTCACTAAATCAGTGCATTTCACCTGATTGGCTAATTAAAAAAAAACACGTTTCTTATCAACAATCTTTGAGAAAAACAGTAAAACAGAGAGTAGGAAAACACCACCTGCAGGTTGTTTATAATAACAAGTTATCATTGTTTCTGTGTGACTCCCTAAAGTCTCACAAGCCAATCCTGGGAAAACTTATCTAGTTTTTCGCACTCTGATCAGGCTGGCACATCCACAGGTCCCCCTTTTTGTTTAAAGGAGGAGGTGGTGTTTGTAGTCCTTTAGAGGGGCCCCTTGCAGGAAGGAGAACTAATACAACTCCAGAGGTTCCTCTAGCAGTTGCTAGTTATCAATCAAAACCAATCAATTGGATGCCAATTTAAAATGGTCAGAGAGATCGGATCTTATAAGAAATACACTATCAATCTTAAAATCAGTTACCTATTCTAATACAATCTCAATACTAAGTCTAATTTAGTAACAACTTATCATTAATTTGTTCAAAGAAGTGGCAGTCTTAGCCTGTCAACAGTTTTTTCAGAAGCAAAGAAAGGATGAAATGTTCAATCCCCACTCATGGAGGGGCCATCTGACTGATGGCCGTCATCTTGATCATCATTCGGAGGTTGCCTGTTGGCCACATTCTTATTTTGGTGTTGCAAATCAGGGCAGACACACCTCGCAGATACCCATCGTACTCCAGTATCTGTGGAAACACATGCATACCCGCAAGTGATAAGGTCATATGGGCCCTCCCACTTATTAGTGGTTAGGTCCCATATTTGGACTTTTGCTCAAGGCAGGTGCATCTCACCTAAAGAATGCAACTAGAGAAAATAATTTAAAATGACAGGGTTCTCTGAATTCTGTGGCACTGTAAGGTGGGTGATTGTATATAGAGCTTTTTCCAGTCAACTGTGGAGGTTTCTCCAGGCATCCCCCTTTTTTCTTTTTTTTCTTTTTCTGTCGATTGAAGGCACCGTGAAGACAAACTTTGGTTTGTCATCAGGATGCAAAGGAATTGTGAAAAAACAATCCCTCAGATCAATGATCAAGATCTCTCACACCACAGGGATCATGGTGGGTGAAGGCATACCAAGCTGCAATGCCCCCATACTTTCCATCACTGCATTAATTTCCTGGAGGTCCTGTAGCAGCCTCAATTTCCCAGATTTTTTCTTTATCATAAAGACGGGAGTATTCCAGGGACTCAGGCTCAATGTGTCCCTGTTGAAGTTGTTCCTGAACCAATTCACAAAGGGTAACCAATTTTTCTTCTATCAGGGGCCGCTGATGAACCCAAATGGGCTCATCTACCAGCCACCATAAAGGCAGCGTAGGATATCTTTCTCCCTTCAACACAGTGGCCCCAATTAAAAATCCGTCCCAATTCGCACTCCCCAGGCAGCCAATACATCCCGCCCCGAGACTGATTGGAGTTGGAATGACATAGGGCCAAACTGCAGCTGTCTGCCCATTGACATTACTGATCAGCACAAACCCTTGGCTCACCAAGGTACATACGGCACCCCTCACCCCTACTATGGTTGACCCCACGGGAGCCAAAGGCCAGGTAGAGAGGGAGATGACTGTCACATCCTCCCCTGCGTTGATTAAACCTTGAAGCCCAATCTTCGGTGGGCGGCCACCTGGTAGGGTCAGGGTATACACCATCTAGGGTCACTGAGCAGAAATGTCTGCAGACCAGAGGGCCTGTGGCAGTCCCGTGGATCAGAAGCCACCACTCCCATGAGTCTGCTGGTCAGTCCTGGGGACATATGATTGAAAAAGCACAAGTTGAGCAATCTGATTCCCTGCTGGAATAGTGACAAGGTGTTGAATGTGGAAACTGTAGCCCAAATTTGGCCTGAATTGTCAGAGTCAATGACACCCGGGTGAACAAAGATTCCTTGGCAGGTGACACTAGATTTTCCCACAAGCAGCTCACTCAGTCCTTGTCCTAATGGCCTGAACACATCCAAAGGAACCTTATATTCACAACAGGATTCTAAGATGACTGCGGTGGTGGTACATACATCCACCCTGGCAGAGCCGTGGGTGATGCCTCCAAGCTGACTGGGCAGACCTGAGCTGGTGCCATGCTCTGAGGAATCACTTGTGTAAGAGTGCAGCTCCTCTGTGCGCTCATCCTCCCGTTTCCTGGGCCTGTAAAGGTTGACCATTGGCATGAAATTGAGACTTACATTGGTTTGAATAATGACCTGCCCTTAGGCATCTAGAGCACAAGAAAGTAGTACCTGGCCCTGTTTATTTGCATGTTCCTTGCTTTTTCTTGCCCTTATTTTTTGCTCTTCTTCTGTTGTCCACCCCCTGAGGGCATCTGGCCTGGATGTAAAGCAACTGCCAGAGCAGACATCCTGTGGTCTACAGAGCCTGTCTTGGCACATGCATTGACCATGTCTGTTAGCGTCGGGTTGCCCGGAAGAGCATCTATGATCTTCCGGCACTCACTGTTTGAGTTGTCCTGAGCTAACTGCTTGCATAAAATCTGCCTTAAGGTATCACCCTCAATCTGTTTCTCCAGGGCAGCTGCAAGCTTCTCGACAAATGGCAAAAAAGGCTCCCCTGCTCCTTAAGTTATTGACGTATACTGTGGTCTGAGGGAGGCCATCTCAGTAGTGTTTAACAGTGCATTCAATGCTACCCTTTGACTCTGCTCAAGAATGGCAGAGTCCCAGGTAGTCTGAAAATCAGGATTGGAAAAGGGCTGTCCTCCGAGGAGAGCGTCCACCCCCATGCAATATCTAGGATCTCCCTGAGGCAAAAGCCTGTTGCTTGCTGCAACCCTTTCAGCAGCCTGCCTCCAGTTGTCCAGAAAAACCCCATATTGCACAGGCTGGAACAGTGCCTGAGCAATATGCCTAATATCAAATGGAGCAAGCAGGTCTGAGTTTAGCACTATGAGAGCCTGCATAAATTGCACGGAGCCAAGGCCATATTTTGCAATCTTCTCTTGCAAATCTTGGACCACCTGCCAGGCAATCACATCATGCCTGTCGGCATGTCTTGAATTTGGGATAACTTTATACATGGGAAAAGTTTGCATCTCTCCTTGTGGCAGAACATGGTCTCCCTGAACCACCTGTGTCTCCTCCACAGATACCAAATGAACTGTTTGACCAACATCTGTGGCCCCTTCCCCCAGATCTAGTGTGGTGTGTAAGCTGCACCCTGTCCAACATGCCCAAATCTCCAGCTTCTGAAGCTCGCATCTTAACTGTGTCCTAAAAGCTGCGAGGGTTCTTGGGGTGCATGGTCACCTCACGGGGGGCAAAGTCCAGAGATTACGCAGGGACAACGACTCCTTCTGTCAGTGCTGGCGTTCTGCCACCAGGGCACCCCCCCACCGGGGGAATGGCCGTTGGCATTCATCACTGTTGCTGTCTCCATCCAGGGATGGGGAGGACTGCCTGCGGGCAGCAGGGGGCGGTGGGTTGGCTGAAGGCTCCGGAGTGAAAGGACCGACTGCAGACTGCAAAGCCGAAGGGCGGGGGTCAAGCCTAGATACACGGGGGCTGGCCACTGGCTGTGCCATGGCCGGGGGCCCAGCCGCAGATGGTGCAGCTGGAAGCGGTGCAGGGGGGGCCACGCAGCAGCAGCTGGCGGCACTACTGTCACCACCACGGGCTGCAGTGGCGAAGGTGTAAAAGACATTAAGTCAACCAAGATAGCTGCCATGCAGGGAGGAAAAGGCAGTTGTTCCACAACCAAATATGGGGGAGCAAAAGGGGACACAGTTCCTGTTGTGTGATTTACCCTTTGGCACAACTGCTGTCATCTGTGCAGGCACCACAGAAAAGGAGGGGGAAGCCGGCGGGGGGTGTGACATCGGCTGGAACAAACACTCGCTGGCAGGCACTGACGATGGGTGAGGCCGGTACAGCTGTGCAGGCTCTGTGGCTGACAACAAGGGACCTAACAGAGCGACCAGTGTGGTCGTGACAACCGCTGATGGTGGAGATGATTCTGCCCTCACCTGCAATGGGGGTGGGGGAGAACTGGAGTTGGGAACTGCAGCTCCTGCTGGCCATGTGAGAGTTGGTCCCCGGTGTGCAGGGGGGGGCAAAGGCGGGACGGGCTGTGAGAAAACTTATCTCGTTTTCTCGCTCTCTGACCAGGCTGTCACATCCACACCTGGGGTCCCAGTCATCTGGCAGCAACACCAAATTGTGGAAATGCCTTGTGAATGCAGATAAGAGTCACATCACCTCTTAACTCCACCAATAGTACTGTGGTTTGAAACAATCATACCTTACATGAATAACGCAGGTGTATCCTGCCTATGCTGCTGTGGTAGGTTGACCTTGGCTGGACACCAGGTGCCCATCAAGCTGTTCTATCACTTCTCTCCTCAGAAGGGCAGGAGGAGAAAATAATAGGGAAAAAACCCATCATGGATTGAGATAAAGCAGTTTGCTAAAGTAAAAGCAAAGCTCACACATGTGCAAGCAAAAAACCCAAAAAATTTTATTCTCTACTTCCCATCAGCAAGCGATGTTCAGCCACTTCTCAGAAAGCAGGGCTTCACCACATGTAGCAGTTGCTCCAGAAAACAAGCATTTCAAATAACGAATGCCTCCCATTCCTCCTCTTTTCCTTAGCTTTTATATCTGAGCTGACATCATATGGTGTGGAATATACCTGTGGTTAATTCAGGCCAGCTGGCCTGGTTGTGTACCCTCCCAGAATCTTGCCCACTCCCAACATCTTGATGGTGGGGGGAGGGGAATCTTAGAGACACAGTGTTGATGCTGTGCCAGCAGTGCTCAGCAGCAGCCAAAACACTGGTGTGTTCTCAACACCTTTCCAGCTCCCAATGTAAAACACAGCACTGGGACAGCTGCTGTGGGGAAATGAGCTCCACCTCAGCCAGACCCAATAAAATCTCCAGCCCTTATTCCATATCATTTGCATTATACTCAGATCCCACATAATTTAAACACATGTATCTTCTAACCATCCCACCAAATGGAGGCAGGCATCACTGGTGGCCGGAGCGGGGCTCGTTGCCGCAGTGGCTTGCCAACTGCTCTTTGCAGGAAAGGGGAGAACCGACCCATCAGCCGCAGCAGTGGTAGTCTCGGCACTCCCAGTGGCGATGGAGGGGCCAAAAGCAGCGCAAATGGAGAGGAGCCGTCCCCCGGGTGCACCCGAGACATGGCTATCGCTCTCAGCGCCATTGGTGTTGTGGGAGGAGGAGACGGTGGCCTCACAGAGTCGTAAGGACAAGGACTTGTCAGTGGAACATAATCTCCAGACAAGAGATAGGTTCTGTAATATATGTTAGAAATAATTCATGCTATAAAAGAATGTATTTTATAAAGATTGTGAAACCCAAACGAGTCTTTGACCACAAGCAGTCTGAGAGGCAGATGTCTATTCAAACTCTGAAATTCCTGGAGATGGCCAGATAACAATCAGCATTTAGCTCAAGAATAGACGCACCCAGAGCGATGCTCACTGTCACCCTGAGTCATCGGAAAATGCCTAAGAGCTATCATCACCCTGTGGATAACATCGATCAAGATAGCTGAAGTCGCCAGAAAGATACATGTGAATACGCGACTTCCCTGGATTCGATCAACGCTGGCTATCAACAAGGAAACGGCAATTGTCCAACTCTGCACAGTGAAAGAACCAACTATGAATATGCAGAGTTACAAAAGAAACTTGGACTCCTTTTCCTCGGACATAATAAACTGTATAAAACATCCCCGCTAGAAGCATCTCTTGTGAACGGGGGGATTCGATGCGATAGAGGTCGGATCCAGGTTCACCCAGCGCCAATCCCGGGCTTGACGCTGTCTCTTTGGCTATGGTGGTTTTGAGGATCGTGTTTTGGTCGAGGAAAAAGATAATTACATCTTTTCACAATTTTTGATAATTTGGCTTTTGATTGATCATTTATAACAATTCTGGTGACCCTGACGTGATTTGAATTTGGGATTTGGGGACCCCCCTCTCTTCAGGAGGAGCCCCACTGATTTCAGTGGCCTGACGGGATTGGGAGTCAGTGAAACCAATCAAACACCGAACCAAAGCCAGAACCACAACCAAAGAGGGATGAAACAGGCCCAGAGCTCTCAGAAACTTGGAGCTATCCGAAGTGGGATATCTGAGGCTGTGGTGCTTTTTTTTCACTCGGAAAATCGGCATGCATGAAGAATCCATGCGGGAAAGGAACCATGAGTACCGTGTGGTTGAGTGGGGTGTGATCGAGCCTGTGTGAGATGTGATTCTATCACGAAGTGAGTGTGGACCCCACGATAGCTGTTCCACTCTACCGCGAGGGAAGTGGTCAGTCAAGGGGGAAGCGAGTGCTTTTTCTTGTCACAAGTGGGACCTGGGACTCGTAGGGAGTGTAGGGGATTGATCATGGTTGGGTCAGGAGAGGAAAAAACGTTCCCATAATATTTCGGGAGCCGGTCCGCCTTCTGATCCGGAGAATCAGGTAAGAGCGCTTGATACCAGTCAAAAGGGGCTTGGAGCACAAGCCATACGAAGAGTGACTGAGGAAGCTGGGGTTGTTTAGCCTAGAGAAAAGGAGACTAAGGGGCGACCTCATCGCTCTCTACAACTTCCTGAAGGGTAGCTGTGGTGAGCTGGGGGTCGGCCTCTTTCTCCGGGCGACAACAGATAGAACAAGAGGACACAGTCTCAAGCTGCATCAAGCGAGATGTAAGTTAGAATTAAGAAGGAAATATTTCACAGAAAGAGTGGTCAGATACTGGAATCATTTACCCAGTGAGGTGGTGGAGTCATCATCCCTTGAAGAATTCAAAAAAAGACTGGATGTGGCACTTGCTGCCATGATCTAGTTGAACAGTTAGAACATCGGCTGGACTTGATGATCTTATAGGTCTCTTCCAGTCTTGAACTTCTGTGATTCTGCGTGATTCTGTGAAAAGACTTGCGGAACGGTTCTCTGCATGGCTGAGTAGACTGGTAGTGTTTCACAGACTTAGGAAATTGACATCGGACAAAGACTTGGGACTCGCGTCAAGAATCTCAGCTGAAGGACACAAGGTGCGAAAATTAGCAAATGGGTGTTTTTTTTGGAAAATGGGATTGAGAAAGAGTAAGTGCCAGGAAAAGCCCCAGGAAAAACCTCCTCAAGATCCCGAGAAGGTTCTGCCTTAAATCCCGAGGGGAAGCCCGTTGGGATGGATGTTAGAACACTGGGATGACAGCCGCAGGAGGGTGGGAAAGTCCAAGGAAAAGATGATACAATCTTGTATGGAAAAATGGGGGGCAAAGGAGATTGCAAAATACGTGGTTTGTCTGGTGTTCTGCACTTTCAAGATATGGACGTGTGAATCCCTGTACGACCATGTAGTCGATCACCGCTGGCAGGATTTTGAGGAAATTGAGTATGCTGTGATGTGGAAATACACTTGTTCAGGGTTATACCCGATCAGAGCTCTCAGACCCTCAGCAAACCAGGGCAAGGAGTGGGAACCACTGGAAAACCTTCCACCTCCCTGCTTTGTCCCTCCACCCCAGCCCATGCCAGCCCAGGCACCTCTGGTGCCTGTGTTGCCTCCTGAGGCATCGATCCTGCAGAAACAGGCTTCGGCGCCGCCGCTCCCACCGGAGCTGGCTGCGGCACCTTCTCTCCCACGTGGGCAGGCAACAGGGCCTCCTCTCCCATGCGAGCAGCCCCAGCCACTGACCTTTCCCAAGACCGAGGAGAAACAGGTGTTTTCCCCAAAGAAAGCAAACTCTCCTCCGGCCCATCTAACGAGGCGGAGAACAAGGAGGACAGCCACTGGAGACAGTGATGACAAGGAGGAAAAGCCCGTTCTCTTCCCTTTACGGGAAGTACCGATGGCTCCGGGAATAATTATCGTCTTCATACATGTGCCGATCAACACCAAGGACATGAAGGCTTTCAAGAAAGAGATGGAGAAACTGATGGACAATCCTTTGGGGGTGGCAGAAAGACTAGATGAATTTCTAGGAACTAGCACCTACACGTACGAGGATCTCAATGCCATCCTGAGGTCGCTGTTCAACAATGAGGAGAGAGAAATGATCAGACAAGCTGCGATCAGGGATTGGGAGAACAGGAATCCCCAGGGGGAGCGAGGAGATCAGAGGTGGCCGGACCAAAAGCCATCTTGGAGGGCCCAGACTGAGGAAGGGAGGCAGAAAATTATAAATTTGAGAAATATGATAATACAAGGTATCAGGGAGGGGGTGCCAAAGGGACAAAATATGAGCAAAGAACTCAGGGAATGTCAGGGAAAGGATGAAACCCCCACGGAATGGCTGGAAAGGCTCTGAAAAAGCCTGAGAATGTATTCCAGGACAGACCCCGATTCTCCGATTGGGGCGGTCTTGCTGAAAACCCAATTCATGGCGAAATCATGGGAAGACATAAGGAAGAAATTGGAAAAGATAGATGGATGGCAAGACAGGGAACTGCAGGAATTGCTCCGGGAAGCCCAGAAGGTCTACATGAGAAGAGATGAAGAAAAGCAAAAGATTCAGGTGAAAGTGCTAGTGGCTGCAGTGAGGGAAGCACAGAAACAGGAACAGGTCAGAGACTTGGCAAAAATGGCTCTGGCAAAGAAGCAAAATCCTTCCCAAGGAAAGGGTTCGAACAACCAGACAAAGGACATCGAGTGCTACCACTGCAAGCAAAAGGGACACATTCGGAAGAATTGTCCCAACAAGGTCAAGGATCAAACTATGTTTCAGGAAGATTAGGGGTGTCAGGGGCTTTTCAGTTTGGGGTCTGGAACTCCGAGGGACACTGATAAAATTGAAAGTGGAACCCCACAGGCAGGAAATTTGGTTTTTAGTAGACTCTGGAGCTGAGCGGACCACGGTGCAACAGATACCACGAGGGTGCTCTCTGAGCGATGATGCAGTGATGGTAATTGGAACAAAAGGGGAACCTTTTAAGGTTCCGATCATAAAGAGTGTCGAAATAGAGACAGAAACTAAAAACTGTTTAGGAAATATGTTATTAATAAAAGATGCAGACTTTAATTTACTGGGACAGGATTTGATGGTGGCATTGGAAATTGGTTTAGCAGTGCAAGATTCCTAGCTCAAGGTGAGATTGTATAAACTCATCACCCAGGATGAGGAGAAAATCGATCCAAAGGTTTGGTATGTCCAAGGGGAGGCCAGGAGGCTGGACATAGAGCCAATCCACATTGAAATTGAAAGGCCAGAAGACCCCATTCGGGTCAAACAGTACCCCATTCCCATGGAAGGGAGGAAGGGACTGAAACCAGTGATTGATGAATTGATAAAGAAAGGAATGCTGGAGCCGTGCATGTCCAGGCATAACACCCCGATTTTGGCAGTGTGAAAGACGGATGGTAGCTACAGGCTAGTGCAGGTTTTAAGGGCTATGAATCAAAGGACTAAGACACTGTTCCCCATGGTCTTGAACCCTTACACCCTGCTGAATAACATCTCTCCCGAGGACATGTGGTACAGTGTGATCAATTTGAAAGATACTTTCTGGACCTGTCCTTTAGCAGAGGACAGCAGAGATTACTTTGCGTTTTAGTGGGAAGACCCAGAAACAAACAGGAAGCAGCATCTCAGATGGACATCGTTGCCTCAGGCATTTGTTGATTCCCCAAACCTTTTCTGGCAAGCACTCGAACAAGTGCTGAGTCACTTTGTACCAACAGCGGGAACAAAATTGCTACAATATGTAGACGATTTGTTGATTGCAGGTCCAAGGGAGGAGGTTGTGAGGACGAGTACCACTGAACTTTTGAACTTTTTAGGGGAAAAAAGGATTGAAGGTGTCTAAGTCAAAGTTGCAGTTCACAGAGCCCGAGGTCAGATATTTGGGACATTGGTTAACCAAAGGGAAAAAGAAGTTTGATCCTGAAAGGGTGGCAGGGATTATTGCCCTGCCACCCCCACGGACAAAAAGAGAAGTAAGGCAATTGCTGGGGTTTTTGGGAAATTGCCAGGAGTGGATTGAGTGATACAGTGAAAAGGTGAAGTTTTGTGTGAAAAATTCACCACGGACAGAATCAAATGGACAGAAAAGGATGAGGAAGAATTCAGGGGAGTCAAGGAAGCGCTCACAGCAGCACCAGTGCTGAGCCTCCCTGATGTGAGACGGCCATTCCAGTTGTTCGTGGATGTGAGCAATCACACAGCACATGGTGTGCTGACACAGGACTGGGCAGGCGTCAGGAAACCGGTAGGTTACTTGTCTAGGCTTTTGGACCCTATTAGCAGGGGCTGGCCCATGTGCTTGCAAGCGATTGTAGCTGTAGCATTGTTGGTGGAGGAAGCCAAGAAAGTAACTTTTGGAGCATCTTTGGTAGTATTTGCACCACACAATGTACAGGGTATACTACAACAGAAGGCAGATAAATGGCTCACGGATGCTAGATTGCTGAAGTATAAGGCCATTTTGATTCACTAGCAGGATTTGGAATTGCGGACAACAACCGTGCAAAACCCAGCTAAGTTCTTGTTTGGGGAAGCTTCGGAGGAACTTGTCCACAATTGTGTGGAAGCGGTTGAATTGCAGACGAAGATAAGAGCGGATTTGGAAGAAGAAGAATTAGACGAAGGGGAAAAATGGTTTGTAGATGGTTCAAGCAGAGTGATCGAAGGGAAAAGGAAATCAGGATATGCAGTCGTGGACGGGCAAACAGGGAAAGTGATAGAAGCAGACTCCCTGAAAGTGGGTTGGTCGGCACAGGCTTGCAAACTGTACGCAGTTCTAAGAGCCTTGAAAGGACTGAAGGGAAAGAAGGGAACAGTTTTTACAGACTCTAGGTATGCCTTTGGGGTGATTCATACCTTTGGGAAAATTTGGGAAGAAAGGGGATTGATCAACACATGTAGATGGGGACTGATGCATGGGGAATTGATCTGGCAAATTCTGGAAGCAATAAGGGAGCTGGAGGAAATTTCGTTTGTCCCTGTAAAGGGACATCAGGCAGGGATGCAGTTCCGGACCTGGGGAAACAACTTGGCGGACCAGGAGGCCAAAACCGTGGCATTGATGACGGTAAGTACCCCAGAGATCGAAGGGATCGAGGTCCCCGATGACCCTTCTCAACCCTCCCCGAAGGAGATTGAAAGTTATAAGAAGACTGGGGAAAAATTGGAGGAAGGTAAGTGGAAATTACCGGATGGGAAAGAATTAGTGTCTAAAGGTTTTACCAGGAGAATTTTGAGGAGACTGCACCAGCGAACACATTGGGGGGCTCAGGCCCTGGTTGAACAGTTTTTGAAATTTTTCGGGTGCAGAGGAATTTATGAATTGGCCAAACAAGAGGTACAGGGATGCCTGATCTGCCAGAAAATTAACAGAGCAAAGGCAAGACAGGCAATCTTGGGGAGTTGCCCCATCACGTACTGACCTTTTGAAAGAATTCAAGTAGATTTTACTGAATTGTCCAAGGTGGGAAGGTTCAAATTTGTGCTTGTAATAGTAGACAGATTGACCCATTGGGTGGAAGCTTTCCCCAGACCAAGGGCAATGGCTCAGACAGTGTCCAGGAAATTGCTGGAAGAAATTGACCCAGATCAAGGGACTCATTTTACCTCTAAGATTATTAAGCAGATGGCAGAGGCACTGGGCATTCGATGGGAATACCACACCCCGTGGCATCCCCAGAGCTCGGGACAAGTTGAAAGGATGAATCAGACCTTGAAGGCACAGTTGTCTAAATTAATTTTAGAAACCTGGATGTCCTGGCTGAAATGCCTCCCTCTGGCCTTGCTTAATATCAGGACAATGCCTCATTCAGAGATGGGGCTCTCGCCCTTCGAAATGCTATATGGGATGCCATATAACACAGGATGCCGGTGGGACACCCCAGATTGGAGGACAGCCAAATTCAACCATATTTAGTAGCGATAAACAGAAACTTACAGGAATTGAGAAAACAGGGGATAGTATCTCAGAGCGCCTCTCTGAGATTTGCTATCCACAAAATTCAACCGGGTGACAGAATACTTGTGAAAGTATGGAAAGACATACCCCTCTCCCCTCACTAGGAAGGCCCCTTTCTTGTCCTTCTGACAACAGACACGGCCATTCAGATGGCAGAAAAAGGTTGGACACGCGTCCAGAGTGAAGAAGGTTGAGCATCAGGAGGAGGGTCCTGAGTGGAGGATCACTTCTCCAGGCGACCTGAAGATCAAACTCCAGTGTCCTCATAAATGATGGATGGTGAACATTTAGGTTGTATACTGTCAGATTGTGCATGCTATCCATTTGTACACTTCAAGTGTGAATATTGTCAAGGGGTTTTTGTTATACATTGCAGAAGGGGCAGAGGCCAAAGGGATTGTGCACCCAGTGTCTGGAAGAGGAGCTTGAGCTGACTGACTGTATTCTAGCCCTAGCCACAAATTTAGGAATTATCGAATTAGACTCACAAGAGTGGTTTAACATTTTTCAGAACGAGGTGTGTGGAAAACTCAAATCTAAGGCAGATATTTTGGATGTGGAGTGTCAGAAGTCAATCAAAGTACTGTGCAGCTCAGATGCTGTCAAGATCTCAAGGTGGGGCATCTTTAATTGGAGGTATGTGGCAAGGTCTGAGAATGTATTCCCAGAAGAATACTCCTGCTGTCGTGAAAATGGTCTTCCTCTCTGCTGGTGGCACCCTAGGGGGCGGAGGCAAAGGCAGAGAAGTATGTCTGGTGGGAATCTTGATTGGCCTGAGCCTAGCCACGTGCGGGATGCTGAGTCTGCACACTGAGACCCCAATCCATGACGGAAACCAGAGCTCCGTGGATGAGAGTAGTAAGTGCACTCAGATGGTCCCAATTGAGCAAAGGGACAGGGAGATCTCAGCATACCAAGACCCAGAGGAATGCATCAGGAAGTCTGGCTGGTACTGTTTGATAAACGGCACTCGGGTCAAATTGTGCAGATCAGGCAAAGAGATCTTGTGTTTAGATCTGAAGGCTGGGACACAGAATGGGCAGTCAGACAAGCACCAACACCGAGTACTGAAAAGGAATGTAGAACCAATGTCAATCCCTATTTGCAGTCAATTTAACTGAACAATGTGGGTTGGGGGAAAGACAGAATCAATTTTTGTAGCATATCACCAGGTGAATCCATTGTGTTATGACAATTCAAAACTGGGAATGTGCATGATGAATGGGAAAATGTACTGAGTGGGAAGAAATATAAAATTTGATAGCAAATTCACCCTGAACAGAGAGCCGATCATATTGGACTTAGCACAGGCAAATGATGATAGAGTCTGCCTGCAATATGATAGGGCTGTCTGTTGGAATCGATCTTGAGGGAAAAATGAGAGATTACTCAGGAGCTGAAGAGGAAGGAGTCAGAACTGAGAAAGAAAAAGGTGGAATGGGAAAGATTGAAAACTTTGGGTGAGCAGTACGAACAGCTCGAGAAACAATACGTTGATGGGGAATCACCTTCCGCAGACCGGAACTTATTCATTGATTTAATGCAGGAAATTGCCACAGAATTGGGATTGTCAAACTGTTGGATTTGTGGGAGGCTGAAATTGGCAGAGAAGTGGCCTTGGAAGAGTGAAGGTTTGGCTCTGGAACAGCTTTTGAAATGGGACAACTCAAGGGTCTCAAAATTGGCACAGAGACCTGAGGGATGGGTGTTGGATCAGTGAGTGTTTGGGACAATCTGCATCAGTCGAGAAGGGAAAGAATATACTGAAATGGTGGGATACACACTGTATTGTTTTAGTGTGTTCTGTTAGCTTGTTTAATTGCTCCCCCATTTTCTGTAATGGTTCTGCCCTCCCAGTTTTTCCCACCTTAGCTTTGTCAGTTATTATGTTCCCATGGCAACTCCCGCCATGGTATTGTCTGTCATTTGGTTACCTTGGTTACTCCCGCCACAGTTTATGTCAATCCTCTCTGTTATATGATTTCCCCTCCCCTGTGTTTCCTTATATGTGAATTTGTTCTCCTCCCTGGGCCCAGTCAATCACTCCCCACTCCTCCTAGTTTGCCAGAATCTTCTGTGCTTAGAGAGACTTGATTGGCTGTGGCTGCGGGGCCCCTCCTTTACATTGTTTCTATTGGGTTTTCCCTTATGCCAATTATTTTAAGCCCACTCCCCTACCTTCCCCTATTGGTCCTTTGTAAACCCCTCCCTGAGATCCCTCCTCCCCTTTATAACCCTATTGCACCCTTTGTTCTGGGGCACACGCTGGTAGACACGTTAGATTCAACACCTGGGTGTCTGTCACTCCCTGGTGCTACAATAAATCTGACAAGTCTCCAGTGAGTGTCCGGACTCTTTACTCTCATCGGCCAGCAGCGATTCCGTTCGCTGTGAGCACAGCCCGAAGCCTTCTGATGCCGAGGCGTGCTCACACATTTGCAGCTGGGTGTTTGGCCGCCCTCCTGCTAGCTGGACACCTGACTTTAAGGCCACACCTCGCTGCAGTGTATAACCACTCTGATGGTAAATTCGAACAGCAAGAGCAAAGTCTGGCAACCAGAACCTCCTACGGGGTATTGGAGTCAGAAGAAAGAAACAAATTGTGATTGGAATAGTCAAATAGGACTTTGCTGGGTCAAGAGTCCTGGAGCTAATCCTTACCAATCCTTGGCAGGCCTGAGAGAATATTGGGGAGACCCAGGGAAAACTAATATCAGATGGAAAGTCCCAGATGGAATTTATTGGATTTGTGGAAAGAAAACATACAGTGAGTTACCTCCAAGGTGGAAAGGATCATGCACTTTGGGCATGATCCGGCCAGTTTTCTTCACTCTCCCCCACACAAAAAGTAACCTACTAGGGGTTCCTCTGTATGAGACCTTGAGGAGGGAGCAAAGAAGCTTGAAGAAAATGATACCTGTCATAAGTGGCAGGCAAACTTAGGGGGAGGAGGAGTGGTCAGCAGCAAGGATAATTGATTATTATGGGCCTGCCACATGGGCTCAGGACAGAAGCTATGGATATAGGACTCCAATCTATCTACTGAACTGGTTGATCAGGCTGCAGGCAGTGGTGGAAATTGTGTCGAATCACACCTCAGAGGCCCTGGATTTGTTGACTCGGCAGCACACTCAGGTACGAGCCATTGTGTACCAGAATCAAATAGCTTTAGACTATTTGCTGGCTGAAGGAAGGGGAGTGTGTGGAAAATTCAATGAAGCAGAATGTTGTATTGAAACTGATGATTATGGGGAAACCATAAGAGGATTGGCAGCCGAAGTTAAGAAAGTGGCCCATGTTCCAGTTCAGTAGTGGAATTTGATCTTGCAGTCATCTTGGTGGGACAGATTATTTGATGGGGCCTGGTGGAACAAAATAATGGTTTTTGGGCTGTGTTCAGTAGCGGGAATCCTATTCCTCCCGTGTCTAATACCTTGTTTTATTAGACTGATACACTCTGTGGTGCAGGGTATGCAGATAGCTGTAGTGGCCATGGACCCAGAGTTGGCTTCCGGAAACAACATGTCCAAGATCATGAGCCTGGGAGAAGGGAAGTGTGCAAGCAATGCTGCCAAGGTCTTGGCAAAATTTGAGAAACAGGTCAAAACAAATGGGAACAATTATAATGGTTATCAGGGAATCCCACAAGGAGAGCATGGAATGAGAATTTAATAAAGCCTTCTCTATGTAGGAGATCCTTAAAGGTGGAGGGTAGAAGTAGGAAGTAAATAGATACTAGTAATATGGGATGTAGAGGGAGCATGAATTAATGGGTTGATATTAAAGGGGAGGGATTGTAATATATGTTAGAAATAAATCATGCTATAAAAGAATGTAATTTATAAAGATTGTGAAACCCAAACGAGTCTCTGACCACAAGCAGCCTGAGAGGCGAATGTCTATTCAAACCCCAAAATTCCTAGAGACGGCCAGATAATGATCAGCATTTAGCTCAAGAATAGACGCACCCAGAGCGATGCTCACCGTTACCCTGAGTCATCGGAAAACGCCTAAGAGTGATCATCACCCTGTGGATAACATCGATCAAGATAGCTGAAGTCGCCAGAAAGATACATGTGAATACACGACTTCCCAGGATTCGATAAACGCTGGCTATCAACCAGGAAACGGCAATTGTCCAACTCTGCACAGTGAAAGAACCAACTATGAATATGCAGAGTTACAAAAGAAACTTGGACTCCTTTGCCTCGGGCATAATAAACTGTATAAAACATCCCACTAGAAGCGGCTCTTGTGAATGGGGGGATTCGATGCGATAATTTGGCTTTCAATTGATCATTTATAACAGGTTCCATGGGAAGTCCCCACACCTTCCGCTGGCCCGCGCTGATCCGGAGAAAAGACGGCAACTGCCTGGTCTGGCGATCTTCCCCCAGGGGGTGCGGTGCCCCTAGAGGCAACACCTCTGCCTTCCAAAATCCCCATTTCCAACTCACATTCCCCCTGGATGTGGGCTTGGAAGGCACGGAACAGGCGTCCCCATACAAGCATAAGTGGAGGCACTGCAGAATCCCCTTTAGAAATCTCTCCCAAGAGCCAGTGGCCCAATGCCTCCCACAATTGCGGACTAAAAGCAGCATCCACATTCAACGGAAAGTCAGGAGACTTGGCCCATATTAAAAGAGCGCAGAGTGAATCATCTGACTCAAGGACTCCCATTAAGGAAATCATGTCCCTCCACACAGTAGCAATCGTGTCTTCTTCCTTAGAAGCGTGACTTCCCATCATGGAATCACCTGCCCCCAACCCCCAGCAAAAGTATGGACTGTGTGCTGCACCGGGGAATTTGTGCCCGCCCGTTCTTCTAAGCTATCAGGGCAAAACCACGATTCCAGTCCCTTCCAGGAGGAAGCAGGGAAAGGTTGTTACCTCTCCGGGGCAACAGAGGGTGTCCAGATGCAGGCGGACTGCGTGGGCGCCATGGGGTCCCGGCAGAGGTCCAGTGGGGATCTGGAGTGCCTCCATCTGTCCCACGAACCACGAGGGGCTAATTGATGTGAAAAACGGTATGGTCTGGTTTAGGTCTGTTGCTGTTGAGTAAGAAATGACACAGACTCACCAGAAGGCTGGTTTGCACAACATCTCGCTTTACTTCAAAATTCTCTCCTTTATACACTGTTCCGATACAGATAGATCAGATTGCTCACTTAATCAATATATTTCACCTGATTGGCTAATTGTCACGATCCGTCCTTACGAACGGGGTTTGTGATTGTTCATGGATTGACCTAAGGGTGCAAAAAGAACCGACATGGTACAAGGGGGTTTGCAGTGATAATCAAAACAAATGCACCTTTATTGAATTACCACAGCAAAATGCGATAGAGAGATTAAGGGAGAGAATAATATAGAGAAAGAGAGAACAAAGAGAGAGAGAAGGGGATATAGCTACCAAACATAGAGACAAAGTCCTTTGGTCCAGTCCAGTTGAGGATTCGCCTGTTACGTTGGGGAGATCTCAGAATCTCTAGCTAACTCAGAGGTTTTTATTATGATAATTCTATTGAAAATTGTGAGGGGGGGAAACAGATACAATAAGGAATAGATGTAACAGGTAGTCCGTGTTCTCAGCAGTAAACGAGAGCCATTGTTTTCTTGGTCCAGTGGTCACACCTGCAGGCAAACATCTCGCTTTGGTCAGCTTGCGTCCCCCCATGCACCTCCCCCGGGTTAGGGGTTTCAGTCCCAGTCCTTGGAAGGAGCAGAGGGGCCTTTTCACATAGGGGTTTCATGTCTCAGTCCTTGATGGAGAGGCTTCTTACATCTCAGTCTGTCTGTCACGGTGGTTGCAAACGAGTGAGAGGGGTCTTCTGCAGGGGACCACCCAGAACTCAGGAGAAGTCCAGCCAGGCCAAGAGGTGGGACAGCTTCCAAGGCTATTGTTGCAAAAAGGGCACGGTGCCCCCTTCTTTGGGCTCAGTGTAGCATACAGCAAACAACACCTGTGAAAACAATAGCTTAGCACTGTGCTCTCAGGTCTAGGGCCTGTGGCGTGTGTAACTTTCTCCTACAGAGAAGACAGGAGGGTCTTCTCTTCAGTGGTCCCCAAATGATGATCGTGAGGCAGATGAGGGAAAATTCGGACAGACTCTCACCCTAATTAACAAAAACACCTTTCTTATCAACAATCTTTGAGAAAAACAGGAAAACAGAGAGTAGGAAAACATCACCTGCAGGTTGCTTATACTAACAAGCTATCATTGTTTCTCTGTGACTCCCTAAAGTCTCACAAGCCAATCCTGGGAAAACTTATCTAGTTTTTCGCTCCCTGACCAGGCCAGCACATCCACAGAAACCAGCTCTTGGAGACACGTTTTCATAAACAGAGTTTAGATCCTATCTGAGGGGGCAAGATTTAAAAAGGGATTGAACTGGGTGGGAATTGTCTTACCACTTATGTCTCTAATTGTAGATTTTTGTCAATTATGCAAATTTACTAAACTTATAAAACTGGATTCACCCCATACAGGGGGGGCAGGGGGGCATTGGGCATTTTGCATATCTGCCCCTTGGAGGCCTCCAATAAAGACCAGCCTTTATATAACCTCCTATACTAATATTATCTTGAAAATGTGTTGTTTTATTTCCAGGTCTTTAGGGCATCAATGGGAGTCATCCCATCATACCTCCACATTTCTAACATTTTCATAGTTTTCCTGCTGCACAATGGCTTCCAGGTCCTCCTGGTTTTGCTCATGCTGTGTGCATTGGTGTAGATGCGATTCAGTTGGACTGTCAATCCCACTGCCTTTTGTGGGGGGAGAAGTTTTAATTCCTCTGTTACTGTTTGCAGACACTTCCATGGTTTCTAACATGTCAAGAACACTTATCCTTGCTGCCTCATGGATCTTCATCCCCTACCTCTACTGATAGGGCAGACCAAAGGACCTCAATAGTATACTATCCCTCAAACAGTGGTGTGCTGCCCCATGTCTTATCTATAGTGTTCCTGGTTTTATCTCCTTCCAATACAGTTTAAAGCTCTCAATGAGCCCTGTTAACTCCTGAGCAAAGATCCTTTTCCCACTTTGAGATGGGTGGACCCCATCTGTTGCCAGCAGGCACAATGTCATGTAAACTGACCTGTTGTAGTGGTTTTGCATGGGAAGCACTCACGGAAGTGATGCAAAGAGAAAAGCTGATACACCTCTGTGAACACCCATGTAAAACATGGAATATCCCAGGAACTCACGTTTCCAGTAGGCAAAGAGGTAACAGGGGCTGGGTGGCCCTTTGCCAGGGGGCCGGGCCCCTTCCCCCAGGGCGCCTGCTGGCCCCCCCACCATCAGCTGCTGGGCAGGGGAGGGGAGGCTGCAGAGCCGATGGCTGTGACTAACATCTTGTTGTTTGCTAAGCCCTGCGCCCCTCTAGCCTGAGGCCGAGCCGAGTCCACTGGCCCCCCAGAGCAGCCCCAGGCTGGGGGCCGCCTCAGCCAAGATTCTACCACCATTGAGATTCGCCCGCAACCACCTGGCAGGGGAGAGGGGAAGCCATCACACCCCCCCCCCTCCCCCGCTCCCTCCGGCCGCAGCTCCAGCCACAAGCTACTGGGCCCAGCTGGGCTCAGGTGACCATCTGCAGGCCCCGGGCTGGATATTAACTCTGTCAGTGCTTTAATCCTCCCTTGAGTGAGATAAAAGAACAAGATGCAAGCATGTAGAGGAGCAACATGAAGACATCAAGGTCAGTGAAGAAGTCAAGTCCCAAATGGGAGGGATGAGGAGATGCCTTTAGTTTTAGGTTGAAATCCTCTTGTAAAGATATGGAGAAGGACTCTTTTTCCCTATAAGTCATAAAGGTATGGGGAGATGAAAGTGTTCAAATTGTAGATATCGAGCAAAGTCCTCCATGCTAAATAAGTAGATGTTAAAGTAGCTGTGATGCTATGAGAAGTTTGAACAGAGAAGGAGAGAAGAGTGATGAAGATCCTGTGCCCTCAGGAAGATGATTTAAGAGATAGATAATGAGAACTTTTGCCTTTGAACAGTTTATCTTTAAAACAGTACCCCATAAGTTGATATGGCCCATAAACACAGCTGTGGGAAAAGCTTGTGGGAAATGGGAAGGATTTCACAATTGCAGATTTCCCAGGGTGGCTGCTATTTGTGACAAATTAAGAGTCATGAAAAAACTATTTTCTTGTGTAAAAGTCACCATAATACTAACAAGATGGGCTTCTCTCCCTAAATGAACTGAAGAAAGATTATTCTAGAGGTGGTAAACTGAAATTTTAGGTTTTGTTTCTTTACATTGTCATTGGGAAAGAAAAGGTTGTAGGGGGAGGAGAAGTGTTCTGAAAGTTTTGTTCTGATTCTTATTACCCTTTCTTTTAGTTACTGTTAATAAATTTTTCTTATACCCTTTTAAAGTTTTGAGCCTGCTTTGCCTTTCTCCTTGCCCTACCTCACAGCAGGAAATGGGTGAGTGCATCCTAGTGAATGCACTTGTGAGAAACAGAATTCACTGCTTAGAATTTTTAAAACTTTAATAATAATAGGATAAAAAAGGACAGTATTTCCAACACTGGAGTGCTCCTGGCCAACAGCCAAAGAACAAGCCAGTGTATACAGACAATGTGTCCTGGTTTTAAAAGGAAGTGAGTTTTTTGGGATGCTGTGGTCAAACCAAAAGGTGCTCAGATTTGAATATTGGCACCTGGTGTGGCCACTAAGGACATGGATACGCCTCTGAGAACACAGGGGGTTAAAAGCAAAGAACTCCCAGGAAAACTTTCTCTTGGTTCTGGCCTGTGAAAGAGGTCAGACCTCCCCTGCCCAGCTGCGGGCTGAGCAGGTGGAGGGGAAGCCATGTGGCCCGGTGAGGTAGGCCAGGGCCTTGGACAGGGAAGGAAGGTGAAGACCCCTGCAGGATGGAAGGGCGTAGGAGCACTGAGAGGCATCGGGAAGCCCCTCCCCAGGAGAGAGGGAGACAGTGCCCCTGCTTGTGCCACCTTGAAATTCGATATCGTGTGCGGACAGCACGGCCAGCCATAAAGGAGAAGGGTGGGGGCAGAGAGGAGGTGCCCGGCAGTCTTGGGAGAGTTCTGGTCAGGCAGAGCCCGAGATTTTAACCCTTTTCTTGGATGATGGAAACCTTACAAATACTGATCCTCCTGGAGCTGAATGAGAAGAGAGATAGAGATGAAATAGGAGGAAATGGGCCAGTGTGATGCAAGTTTGTGCAAATGAAAGATATCCGAAGAAGTTGAGAAGACTCCTAGGTGGGAGGAGATGATGGAGTGGCCTTTGGCTGGACTTTTCTTGTATAGGCATAGACAGAACCATTTTTCCTGTGACACAGAGACTGCATTTAGGGGGAGGCCATGGCTTGGAGCCAAGAGAGTGCAGTGATGTTATGTGAAGGAGTGGCATGAACAGAGAAAACGAGTGAGGAGGGTGGTTGGTGCCCTTGATCTTCAGTGAAGATCTCTGTTCTCAAGACCCCTCAACCCCAGGGGGTGAATTTGGGGGGGACAGGTGTCCCAAAAGTGAGAGACTGCTTTTTCTGGAACTGGGCAAAGCATCCTTAAAAGGGGAACCCTATAAGCAGCTCTGGTCCACGTGCAGTGGTGAGAGCACTGTACATGGAAGGAAGATGTCACGATTGCAAATGTTCTCTGGGAGGTGCCACGTGTGACATGGAAACATAGGAGGTTTCAACTGTGTTTCCTGGGGAAGCCTATGGTACAATAGGGACTCCTCTCTTCTTGATGAACTGATAATTGATTATCTGAAGGGTGATGATGGACTGAGAGTTGGTTATTTGAGGGGTGGTAACTGAATTGAGAATCTAAGGTTTTGTCCTATTGTGATGTATTGGAAATTTGGTGGAGGGAGGAGGAATGGTTTTGGAAGGTTTTCCTTCTGAGTTCTGTATGTGTTTCTTTTTACATATAGTTGTAGGTTAATAAAGGTTTTTTTTCCCCTTTATTCCTAATCTGGAGCCTGCTTTGCTCTATTCCTGGTCACACCTCACAGTAGACACCAGGGAGAATATATTTTCATGGGGGCACTGGCATTGCGCCAGCATCAAACCGTGACACAATGTTAACTTTATACTGTTACATTGCTGAGAGACATGCATATTCATGTGTTTCATGCATTATTCAAACGTTCTTGTGAACTTTCTGATGGTTTGGGCACTCCTTTGTCTGACTTCTTCACATTCCGGCTTATCTGCATGACATCCTGTGTGTCAGGTCCATATATTTTATTTCTTCTTGTGTCTCCATCCTGCTGTTTCACATCCTCTGATAAGGATTCAGTATGTCCTCCTTAAATTTAACATGGTGTTCTCTAATTGTCCTCCAGTGTTGTGGATTGTGTCACGGTTATCTTATCACTTGGACAGGTTGGTCAGTTGATGGCCTTACACTGTTTTTAGTTACATAAAAGCCTTTTTTTAATCCTATGTTTTGCTAAGGTCTATAACACAATACATTAATTACACTATTATTTCCGTAAGTGATACATAGATATTATATTCATTACACTACTATTTCTACGAGCAACACGGTGCATGCTTAAGCTGATAGATTATATTATATTAACAAGCAGCTTAAAAGAGTTATAATTGATGCTATTTCTAAATACTTATAATCACTAACAACATGCACAATCTAATACATAAATGCAAAAGCCAATATTATCTGGTCATTTTTCACACACTGGTGATTGGCCAGCACTGAACCCACCACACTCATTGGTGCATTGGCTGGGAAATCTCAAATTGCCAACCAAAACCATTACACCTGTGACCAAAAAACCACAAATTCTGCCAGTAACACCAGGCTCTTAGACAGGTATTTGTGTGTATTATTTTCCTTTTTTTTGTCCCTATAATTGTACCGTTTCTACACAAATAATTTCCTGCAACTGTGTCCTAGGGTGATGTTATGATGCTTGTATCCCCATTTGTGTGTTCTGTTTATGCTGGATATTATGTTCTGTGCCTTCAAGACTGGCTCTGAACAGTGAATGCTTTGTTTTGGTTTTGCTATCAGGCACTCCCCCACGGCTGGCGGGACACGGATGGGGCAGTACATAGTGCTGCTTTTGCTTTTTGCTTAGCTTTTCACTTTGCTCTTGCTTTTTGCTTCTGCTCATTAGTTAGTTTAGCTAAGCAGTCCAAATTTTTCCTGGACTGTTTCTCCTTTCCCTTTTTTTGGACCTACTCGAACCTGCTCTGGACTGGGACCTGGACAACACTGAGAGTTTGCACCTTGTGGTTGCAGCAGCTACCCCAGTGCCAGATGGACTGATAACAGAGAGACCACCCCCAAGAAAGAGACTTTCTGAATTTGTCATCTTTTTTCAGAGCGGTGAAAGAGTTGTGTTGTCGCAGACATTTTTTCACAGAAATCATTTCTTTCAGACTTCTGTGTCTTCTGGAAGGCTGAGGCCTCAGAAGAGAACATAAACAATTATTATCAGCTGCTGGGGAATGCAACAGGGACACCTATTTTGATTGGTGATTGGTTCATGTTCCCATGTTTATAATTAAGGGCCAATCACAAGGAACAAGCTAGGGACAGAGTCCTTGGACACAACTTTGTTATAGATTATTTCGATCGATTCCTAGCCTAGCCTAGCTGCTCTGCAAACCTCTCTCTTTATTCTATTAGTATAGTAATAATGTACTATATACAATATCTTAATAAATCAGCCTTCTGATCAAGAAACAAGATTCACCATCTATCTCTCACCAGCAGCGACCCACTCAGATGCTGTAATATTGTGTCATCCGTTATTGTTCATTTTGTGAGCTGGGGGGTGCTGTGCCTGTTAAATAACCAGGTTCTTTCCACTTGTCTCCAAGGAATCCTTCCTGACCCGGTTGGGGGGAGGGGCCGTGTGGGTTTGCTTTCTGGAGGGGCCCCCTTTTGGAGTTTTTTTCCCAAATTTGCCCTAAACTGGGACAAACTGACAGGACAGAAGAAAGCAGGACTGGCAGGAGAGGAAGGGATTCACCTGCTGCCATGAGCAGAAGTCTGTTTCTATTCTCCTTTGTCTCTTAGGTCCCCTCCTTCTGCCTAGTGGACAGAAGGCAGGGGATCCTTCGATTCTTGTGGTGCAGCCAGCTGGTGCATTTGCCTCAGGGGTCGTAAAGAGTGGCTCCACCAGTCAACCTCCTCAGAGTCCCTGATGCTGCTTAACCTTACTTCCTCTCTTAGCTCTTCTACCAGGATGATCAGACCTGGTCACACCGATGCCTAAAGATTTTAGCTTTTTATACATTTTTCATATATTTGTAGCTTTGTAGACTGTTAATACATGTTTATATAGCTCCTGGGCTTTTTCCTACCCTTCCTATTAGATTTTAGAATAATAAGATAACCCTTCTAACCCATACTTGGAATTCTGTTTAGTCTTACTCTTAAGAAGAAGAACCCTGATAAGGACATTTGGTTTTCAACTAGAACTTAGAAGACATAACAAGAAATGGGGCAAAGAACCCCCTGGAACAAGTCCACTGGGGCAGAACCCAGGGGAAATTACCTAACCAACTGCTCCTCTAATTGGACAACACTTGTTATATATGCTAATTTGTTAAACTTAAAAAAATTGTAGAAATCTGACACTGACTATGCCCATAACCCCGTGGGGGTACCTGGAAGCTTCCATTAAAGACTTGCGACTTGCTTTTTATATTTTTATATTACCTATATTAATATTGTCTAGAAAGTGTTTTTTCTTTCTCGATTCAGGCAGCACCACCTCCCACAGCTGCTTTCTCTACTGCTGTCCAATACCAGTGACTTTAACATTTAAGAAGTGCCATGTTTCCTGATACTCTGCTGAATGACTTATTTTCAAAGATGAAATCAATAGCTTCAAATGTAAACAGCTTCAAATCCTGTTACACAGGCTTTCATTATTTTGTTTGTTAGCAAGAATGGCTTTGGAGTTTGGATTTGGAAACTGGGAAACAAATTGAATTTTATCATTTAAGCTAGTGTGTGTGTGTGTGTCTTGGGTTTTTGTAATGGCTGAATAATTGTTGTAATGTTTTAGGAGTGTGTGACAATTTTACCCAAAATAAGGATTGCTTAAAATGCATATATAACTTAATACCACAATCACTAAAATATTCTGGTTTGTTATTTATGTACTCTATGTTTTCTATTCTTTGCATTGATAAAATATGCTGCCTTGATATTAAGAATGGCTTTTCATTTGTTTTTTAACTGTCCAGTATTTCCACTTCTTGTGTTAGACATAAGCTTATTTATTTTAGTCTTTATGCCTTGAAATTTTTGGAAAAAGACTTGATTACTGTCACATTTGATGCTTCTGTTCTGTTCCAATTCCTCAGTATTTACTGTTCTCCTTTTACACAGTTTCATTAGTGAGTGGTTTTCCAAAGAATGGTGAGCATCTGTGTCTATATTTCACTTCGTAAAATAAGTGGGCAGTCAGTGTGAAAATATATGGTTGACAGTTCTTGTTGATGACACAATTTATTAAATATTATCTATTATATCTTTATTTTCTTACTGTTATAATTGAAGTAAGGATACTTTTGTATAATGGTATTAATCCCCCTTATATATTCTGGCTTCTAACATCTAAAGCAATTGTTATAATCTTCTTTCATTTGCTGAATCATGTATTGAATAAAAGCCTACTGAAAAAAACCCCATTGAATTGATGTCAGTTCTAGGCATTAATGCTTTGGTTAAATGGTTTTGAATGGACTGTTTAGTAAGTTGAGTGACAAATGGGAAAGACTGAGATGTAATTTTATGTTTAAGTATGTTGTGAGGTTTTTTCTAAAATGCTTAAATCTAACATCTTCTCTTATTTTTGCAGTGCTGATGGTAGCCCAGGATGGCTGCAGCTTCAATGATGGTGATGAAATGAAATGCAAAGAAAAATCTAAATATAATGAAAAAATCTAAATATAAAAAATAAAAATGTCAACATCAAAATGTCGGCAATGGGAAAAAACACACTGATGCAGTGTTATAGTTCTGAGCTTTGCAGGTCTTGTTTTTCTCTTTTTCTTGTCTCTTTCCTATGTGAGCTCTCTTTTATTTTAATTTCGCTCCAGATGAATAACTGCCTTCTGGTTGGTCCAGAGTGCCTCTGCTAATTTTGTAACACAAAACATGTCTCAAGCATTCCATGCATGTGATTGTTTTCAATCACAGTAAGTCACACACTCATACAGTAGTCTTCCACCAAAGTCATTTTTTCACAGCATCCTCAGCAAACACACAAATTGCCAGAGTTTTTATGGTTAACATTCTCTTGTTCTAATCTTGGTTAGGATGCCAGGTGTTGGCACTATTCCCACACCTCGTATGGCCAGTTGTTAACACAAGTTGAGGCATTAAAGATGGAGAACTCCAACCTTTGACAAGAGCTAGAGGACACCTCAAATCATCTAACAAACCTGGAAACCAAGGAATCTAATATGAAGATATTGCAACCTATATGTCTGTATCACCATTTCTGTTATTGCCTTTTGGTTTTGATTATGTATGAGTGTTTTAGTGGACTGGTAGCTGCTCAAGAAATTTTATGTACTTTTAGATTCCTACAGAAATGCCTTTTCAGGCTGCGTAGGGACAAACTGTTACTCAAATCTACTTGACTATGAAAACTGTTTTTGAAATTTGAAAACTAAAGCAATAATTCAAAACAGTTTTTAGATACACTTTCCCATTTTCATATCTTCTTTTCTGGTCTGTCATGATAAGCTCTACCATTTTACCACTGCTGTAATTTCCAGCAGGAAATCCAGTCTGTGTACATAGTTTATGACAGAGCAGGCATTGCTCAGCTTTTGAAAACAGTGGAGAGATTGGAAATTTTCACTGTTTTAAGGTAAGTTTAAAATGTTTTAGGTTTATTACAATATTTACTTAACATTCCCAAAAGAAAAGCTTCATTTAAAATAATACCAGAAGTCTCCAGTGTCTCCTAAGGCCTAAATTTATACTGATTAATTACACCCAAATGAGTCTGTGTAGTGTTTATTGGCTAGGTCTAGACCTTCAGAGTCACCTGTCCATGACGAAATACTAAGCTCCAATGGAATTTATCTTCCTACTGATCAAAATCCATCTATAGGTACAGTTGTATTTGTGTAATACATGGCACTGAAAAAGGCAGAATTTCACAAGCAATATAGCTGCATTAATGTAGCATTTTCTGAGCTGACAGATCCTGTTTCTTGGTGCTACAGCTGGGAAAAGTGGGCTCCTTTTGGCACCTAACACCACTTAGACATTTTTTGTATCTCTGCATATACTGTATAGTGTAGTCATACTGTAAACATTGCACATTTGTGTGCCCATCTCCTTGATTTACCATGTTCATGTGGTACATTTTTACTTTATAATGTTCCTGGCATGGCTGCTGTCCCCAACCCACCCCCCCATCCTCCCTGGCTCTGGGACTATTGCGATGAATGGGAGCCAAGCCAGGGTTTCTGGAGGGAGTTGGGGGCAGGGTTTCTGTGGGTTTTGCCTGCTTCTTTTTTGGTTTCTTTAGTTTTGGCCTTGTGACTGAGCTTGCTGGCTTAACTTCTTTTGCTGCTTTGCTGTCAGGAAGCCCAGAACCAGTGAGTGCCCTACTGGGACCTGGAAACATCCTTGTTTTACCGCCCCACTCCTCCCCCTCACAGCCCGGTCCCGAAGGACCAGCCAGCGCCAGTGAGAAATCCCAGGGAGCCTTCCCCCTACTGTGTTTGGGAGCTGGGCTGCTGCTGCCCAACCTCCACTGTACCTCTGCCATTGATCTGGGTTTGTGCTATACTGTAGCTTTTCACCCTCTGCCTGCTGGGAGGTCCTGATGTTCCAGCTTGCTTCTCCTGAGGTTCCTGCTACAGCTTCTTTTGCTATCTAGAAGGAGTGTTGGGATTGGCTGCCCCTGGGCACTTGTAAAGGAAGCCCCTTCTCCATCTCTTTCTGCTGGCTGCGTCTGCCATTGTCCATGTGAGAGAGAGATGGCTGGAATCGTGCCACAGCACCCTTGCAGCCACAGGTGAATCATTGCACCCACCCTGCCTGGCTGGGGAGCCACCAGTGCCCCTGCTGAGTGCAACCGTAACTACACCAAAGGGGAAAGAGCAGCCAAGAGAAGGCTATTATTGGGTTTCGGAGGGAGGTGTGTGTATGTAAGGTTCCACAATTTCAATATCTAGCATTTATTCAATTTTTTTTCTTTCTTTTTCTGTGCCTTGTGGGTGCCCTTATTTTTTTTGTTAATAAACAGGATTTTTTTCACTTTCACCCCCTGGGTATCCATTTCTCTCATTGGCAGAAGAAAGGGGAGTTCTTGAAGCCCTTTTCTCTTTAGAGGAAACACTAATTCCAGGGTGTTTTCTGCTAAAATTTGTTTCTAAACTGAGACAAGATGTCAAAAGGCCTCTTTCTTTCCAGGTGGCCTCATGTGCATGTACCACTCCAAAGGCATATTTTGAATCAGTCCAAATGTTAACTTGTTTTCCTTTACTCAATTCCAAAGCTCAAGTGAGTGTAATTAGTTCTTCTTTCTAGGCCAAAACATCAGAGGGCAGTGCCCCCAATTTGATTACCTCATGGTGTGTAGTCACTGTGTATCCAGAGTCCCTTTCCATTTTGGACAAAGCTGCTCCCATTGGTAAACAATTCCCAATCAGGTCTTTCCAAGGAGGTGTCTCCTAAGTCAGGTCTGCTGCAATACATTTCTTCTATAGTATGTAAGCAATCATGTACTGGGGTTCCTTCTACTTGTTGGGCAGATAAGAACATAGCAGGTTTAATGACAGAAGTTGTTTTGAGTGTCACATTGTTTTGCTCCAGCAAGACTTCCTGATATTTTAGCATCTGTCTAGGAGATAGCCAGTGGCCCCCTTTTTGCTCGAGTATTGGCTGCACCATATGTAGTAGATAAACATCAATGCTTTGTCCTAAAGTCACGTTTTGAGCTTCCTGGATCAAGAGAACAGTAACTGCTACTGCCCTCAGACACCTAGGCCAGCCCTGGCTGACATTATCTAGTTGCTTTGAAAAGTAGGCCACAGCCCTCCTCTGGTCCCCAAGGAATGGTGACAGCACTCCCAGTGCTATGTTTTGTCTTTCATAGGTAAATAGTTCAAAGGGGTGCATGGGGTCTGGGACCCCCAAAGGAGGGGCTCACATAAAGGCTTGCTTGAGTTGTAAAAAGGCAGCCTGTGAATCATCAGTCTAGACTATAAAGTCCTTCTGAGCCATCTTCAAGAGCTCATACAGTGGCTTTACCAGCAGCCCATAATTGCTGATGCACAGGTAACACCATTCAACCATCCTGAAAAATGCACACAACTCTTACCATTTGTGGCTGTGGGAGTTGGCAAAATGCTTCTTTTCGTTCCTGTTACAGCCTCCTTCGTCCTTGGAGGATTTCAAATCCCAAGTAGGTTATTGTGGTTTGGACTATTTGTGCTTTGTCTTTGGATATCCTATATCAACTTAGTCACAGAAAATTCAACAATGCCACAGTCTGATCCCAACATTGCTGTTTAGTTTCAGTGGCTATCAGAATGTCATCTACATGTTGTAACAAGACTCCAATAGGGTTCAGATTTTTCCATCCCTCCAGTTCTTTTGCCAATTGATTTCTGAACATGGTGGGGTATTACAGAGACCTGATGAGGGTCTTCAGGGTGAGAGAGAGATGGACGAGAATCCTGGTTCATGATGAGAAGGCTGGATTTATTAATATATGATATATAATACATTATGACTATACTAAAAGGAATAGAGAGAAGTTGCAGAAGCTGCTAAGCTAAGAATAGAATAGGAAAGAATGAATAACAAAGTTCTGTGTCCAGGGAATCTCTCTCCCGAGCTTGCTCCTGTGATTGGCCCCCAATTGTAAACATGGAACATGAGCCAATCACAGGGGCAACCTGCTACATTTCACAGCAGCCGATAACAATTGTTTACATTCTTCTTCTGGGGCCTCAGCTTCCCAGAAGATGAACAAATCCCAAAGAAAGGATTTCTATGAAAAAATGTCTGTGACAGTGGGGCTATTTTTAAAACCCTGCAGTGGAATTGTCCAAATCAGTTGGGTTCTTCTCCCTGTATTTAGATTTTCCCATTCAAAAGCAACATGCTCTTGACTTTCAGTATTCAAAAGGATACAGAAAAAAAGCATCTTTCAAATCTAATTCTGTAAACCATTTTGATTTTTTAGTCAAGGTTGTTAGCAAGGTAAAAGGATTTGCTACTACTGGGTGTATATCTTCTATTATCTTTTTATGGCTCTAAGGTCCTGTACCAGCTGATAGTCCTTTCCATTTGCTTTTCTAACTGGCAAAACAGGGGTATTAAATTTGGAGTCGCATTCCTTCAATAGGTTGGTTTTATAATTTTTTCCACAATAATAGTAATAACCCCTGTTCTGGTTTTGCATCACAGAAGTGACGTTTTAAGAGAAGCTGTTAGCATTTTCCTCTGTATCTGACAAAAAAAACAAGCAGTAATTAGCTTTGAGAATTGACAATCTGTTAAACCACTGAGAAAGTTGATATGCCTCTGTGAACACACATGTTAAAGAGGAAGAAGCCCGGGAGGGTCTCTTTTCCTTCTGGTTGGCAAACAGGTAACACGGCTGGCCCGGCCCCCGTCTCGGCGGAGCCAGGCTGGGCAGCCCCTGCCACGGGCTGGGCCCCTTCCCAGGGAGCCTGCTGGGCCCCATCAGCTGCCAGGCAGGGAGAGAGGAGGCTGTGGGGCCGAGGCTGGGCTAACCTCTTACCACTACTAAACCCTGCCCCTGCCGCCAGCCCAGGCTGAGCTGGGTCCACTGAGCCCCAAGAGCAGCTGGGGCCGGGCCAGCTCAGCCAAGATTCTGCTGCCATTGGGGTTCGCCCGCAACCACCGAATAGGGGGACGAGGAGCCATCAGCCCCCAGCGTGCTGGCTGCTGAGTTCTGGCTTGGCTGCTGAGATCCTAACCGCGGCCCCCCCCCCCCCCGCCGCCCAGCCACAGCTCCTGCCACATGCTACCGAGCCCGGCTGGGGTCACGTGACCATCTGCAGACCCCAGGCGAGCTATTAACTCTTTGCAGACCTTTAATCCTCTATCGAGTGAGAGAAAAGGATAGAGTGAGAACACATAGAGAAACAACATGAAGACACTAAAGTCAGTGAAGAGAAAGTCAAGTCTCTGATGGGAGGGATGAGGAGATGACTTAAGATGAAATTCTCTTGTAAAGCTATGGAGAAGAATGTAATTGATACATCAGACTCTTTTTCCCTGTAACACATAAAGGGATGGGGAGATGAAAGTGTTCAAATTTTAGATATTGAGCAAAGGCCTCCATGCTAAAGTAAATAAATGTTAAAGTATCTGTGATCCCATGAGCAATTTGAACAGAGAAAGAGAGAAGAGTAATGAAAACCCTGTGACCCCAGGGAGAGAAGAAGAAGACCTCTGTTCCTACAGATGAAGATAATTTCAAAGCTAGATAAAGAGAACCTTTGCTCTTGAAATGCTCATCTTAAAAACAATATCCCATAAATTGACATGGCCCATAAACACAGCTGTGGGAAAAGCTGTGAAAATGGGAGGGATTTCATGATTGCAGATTTTCCAGGCAGTTGCTATTTGTGAAAATTAAAAGCCACGAGAGAACTACTTTCTTGAGAGGAAGTCTCCATAAATTGACAAGACACACTTCTCTCCCTAAGTGAACTGAAGGAAGACATTTCTAGAATAAACTGACTGAATTGTTGCTGTACGTTGTTAGTGAGAAAAAAAGGTTGTAGGGGGAAGGAGAAGTGTTCTAAAAGTTTTATTCTGATTCTTCTTATTCTTTTTTTAGTTACTATTAATAAACTTTTCTTTATACTTTTTGAAAGTTTTGAGCCTACTTTGCCTTTCTCCTAATGTTATCTCACAGCAAGAAATGAGTAAGTATAGTCTAGTGCAGCGAGGTGTGGCCTTAAAGTCAGGTGTCCAGCTAGCAGGAGGGCAGCCAACACCCAGCTGCAAATGTGTGAACACCCCTCGGTGTCAGAAGGCTTCGGGCTGTGCTCACAGCGGACGGAATCGCTGCTGGCCGACAACAGTAAAGAGTCCGGACACTCACTGGGGACTTGTCAGATTTATTGTCAACCAGGGAGTGACAGACACCCAGGTGTTGAATCTAACGTATCTGCCAGCAAGTGACCAAGAACAAAAGGTGCAACAGGGTTATAAAGGGGAGGAGGGATCTCAGGGAGGGGTTTACAAAGGACCAATAGGGGAAGGTAGGGGAGTGGACTTAACATAATAGGCACTGGGGAGAAACCAATAGTTACATTGTAAGGGAGGGGCCCCGGAGCCACAGCCAACCATAACTCCCAGGTAGAAGATTCTGGAGGCTTGGGAGGAGTGGGGAGTGATTGACTGGGCCCAGGGAGGAGAACAAATTCACATATAAGGAAAAACAGGGGAGGGGAAATTATATAACAGAGAGAATTGACATAAACTGTGGCGGGAGTAACCAAGGTAACCAAATGACAGACAATACCATGGCGGGAGTTGCCATGGGAGCATAATAACTGACAAGGCTAAGGCGGGAAAAACTGGGAGGGCAGAACCATTACAGAAAATGGGGGAGCAATACAGAAAATGGGGGAGCAATTAAACAAACTAACAGAACACACTACAACAGTCTAGTGAGTGCACTGGTGTTCAGCCAGCACTGAAACCCACCACATTAATTGGTGCATTAGCTGGGAAATCTCATATTAGCAAACCAAAACCACTACAACTCCTTATTACTTTGTATTTTCAAAGTGTATTGCTTTTGCCTTACTGGTCCCACTCCAAGTTTCAATTTAATTCTTACAGGCTCTGCTCTTTTTTATCACTCAGGCGCCTCTCCAGCCCAGACTACTGAAATCACTGCATCCTCAAGTGATGCTGACAGATGGATCATGTCTGATTTCGAAGACTGTAGTGCAAAAATAGAGGCTTTCACATAATTAGATTCTGGAATAATAATCTGTATTTTGCCATTTTAAAATTTATTTTCAGCATTTAGTTTTTCCAGTAAATCTCTCCCAATGAGAGACTTTGGTGAATTGGGTGGATACAAAAACTGGCAATTCATCCATTGTTTTCCTAATTTAAAATCAATGGGCTTGAAAAATGGCCAAGTTTTGCAATCCCCTGTTGAGTCAATGATTGTTATAGAATCATTACTCAAGTTTCCTCTATTTACCACAGAGTAACTAGCTCCGGTATCTACTAAGAATTCTACCTTGTCATTTACCTCCTTATTCCCCATCTTAGCTGAGAGAGGGCCATGAGACGGGGGCTTTTATGTTGCAACTGTGGACCATCCCTTTTCCAACGCCCATCTTTTTTACAATATGCACACTTATTAAGACCAAGTCTCTCAGGGGAGTTTGAGGTAGGTTGCCCCCACCCTTGTCTTCTTCCTTTCCCTGAGGACACCATTCTTTGGAAATTCCTTCCATAACTGCAACTTTTTTTTTCTTTTTTTTTTTTTTTGTTTGTTTGTTTGGTTTTTTGTTTGTTTGTTTGGTTTTTTTTAATATTAGAGGGTAAGTGCCAGCCATCAGGTGCTGCAGTGCCGGATTTCTTCAGCCCGACTAGCTCCCAACACTGTCAGTGGGAGTGGATGGACTGCCTCGAGGGTAGGAACAAGGAACAGGGAGAGGTCTTCTGTATGTTTTCCAAAGGTGTTTATTCCCAGGAGGATCAGGGAGAGAAAGACACTGAACAAAGGCATACATCAACTTATATATGGGGGAGGTCCCAGGGGAGGATACAATCTTTAACCAGCTGGGAGAAACTGGGGGTGGAACACAAAGTGGGGGATGCAATGTTTAAACCAATACGGGATTACAGGGGAGGAGAACAACTTAAACAAACCAATGGGGCCTTGAAGGATACAAAATTGAGAGGGAAGTTTCTAGAGAAAGGGGCAGGCATGGGAAGGGATTGACATTCAATGGGAGGAGGAACTGGGAACAAAAGGACAGGTCTTTGGGGAGATGGGCAACTAGGGCAAAACCAGCAACACAGGGGGGAAGGAACAATCTATTGGTAATAAAATATGCCATAACAATACAAAATAGGGAGGGAGGTTTATAAAACTGACTATTAGGACCGAATTCCAATCAAAAATACACACCACAACAATCAACTTCTAATTATTAAGGTCTGTTACTGAAAATGGCACTTTTACTGTGATTGGACCATCCATACCTACCCCCTTACAGAGGAGCTACTATCACATCTCTGTGTTTAGCTCTAATTCTCCCTGTAATTGGACTAAAACCCTCTGCTCCTCAATATATCCTTATTACTGCGCCTGAGTGGGTCGCAGCTGGTGAGAGAGAGACGGTGAGTCTTGTTTCTTGAATCAGAAGGCTTGATTTATTAAGATATCACATATAATACATTATTACTATACTAATAGAATATAGAGAGAGGTTTGCAGAGCAGCTAGGCCAGCTAAGAATAGATAGAAAGAAATCTATAACAAAGTTGTGTTCAAGGACTGAGTCCCTGGCTTACACTTTGTGATTGGCCCTTAATTATAAACAAAGAAAATGAGCCAATCAAGGTGCGTCCCATTACATTCCACAGCAGCTGATAATAATTGTTTACCTTGTCTTCCGAGACCTCTGGCCTCCAGAAGACACAGAAATCCAAAAGAAAGGATTTCTGTGAAGAAATGTCTGCGACATATCCTCTCTACCTCCTATATCTTCAACTCTGCTCCTTGATACAGCCTCCCTATCCTCTCTATCTTCTATTCTAGATGTCCTAAATCTGCCTCCTTATGTGCCAGATCCCTCATGAGTCTTGGCAGCCTGAGTGCCTGTTCATCCATCCAATTTGAAGTTAGGACTGACCAGAAGATCTAAATCATACTCCTTATCAGGGAGATGTTTAGAACAAATTTGTCCTATGCTGCATATAGAACAACATTTTAAATATTTACCTTGATTCTCCTTTCCAAGAGCCAGCACAAAAATGTCTGCGGGGGCTGGATTCAAGCCACAGTCTTTGTGCCATTTCAGATGATTCCACAAAGTGAAAAACATATCAGCATACATAACCTCATCTTACTTCAGTTCCTGTCTTAAAAACGTTGACTGTAACAATGTATTATAGTTCAAGGTTGCATTTTGTTGCCATTTTTCTCCAGAGTCCAGTTTGTATAATGGCCATCACTGATACTTAATCAAATTTTCCCTGGTAGATGTTCCCCCAGGGGGACTGCCAATCTTTCTGCAATGTTGCATAATGCAACCAAGTGGGAATTTTTTCAGAACGTCCCCTTTAGATTGTCCACTACCCATCTCCGAATAGTAGACGCAAAATATTACAATACACATACAAATACAAAACAAATATCAATTGATAAACTCAAGTCAAACACCAAATTCTGGAATATCAACCCACCCACTGTGCTGGAAGATCGACACATCTTATACAGGCAGGATTCCCAAAAGAATGCCTATTATCAAATGGGGTCGTACCTGTGTCCCAGACTGATACAAGGGTCTGTGGTCTTCTCCAGGAAAGTCCCAGTGCTGGTGTGAAGATCCAAAAGCCCCTCAGATCCAGGGGAGATCAGGCAGAGTGTCTCATCTGGAGTCACCAATAATGATTGTCTCTCAGTAATATCCCATACCTGAACCCCAGGGAGGCAGTAGACCTCCCCGGGGGATGGGTCCGGTCGACATATGGGCCCCTCTGTTCCCCTCAGAAGGGAGTCACCCACTATAGCTGTTGCTATTGTGTAAGTGTCCTGGTTTAGGGCAAATTTGGGCAAAAACCTCCAAAGGGGTCCCCTCCAGAAAGCAAACCCACACGACCCCTCCCCCCAACCAGTTCAGGAAGGATTCCTCAGAGAGAAGTGGAAAGAACCTATTTATTTAACAGGCAAAGCACCCCGCACCCCCGAGCTCACAAAATGAACAATACCGGATGACAACACTCTTTCACTGCTCTGAAAAAGATGACAAATTCAGAAAGTCTCTCCTGGGAGTGGTGGCTCTGTTATTGGTCCCTCCGCACTGGGAATGGCTGCTGGAGGCCACAAAGTGCAAACTCTCAGTGTTTCCCAGGTCCCAGTCTGGAGCAGGTTCGAGTGGTTCCAAGAAAGGGAAAGAAAAACAATCCAAGAAAAAATCAGACTGCTTAGCTAAACTAACTAATGAGCAGAAACAAAAGCAAGAGCAAAGCAGGAGCAAGAGCAAAGCAAAAGCAAAGCAAAAAGCAAAAGCTGCCCTATGGACTGCCCCCGTCTCTGTGTCCTGCCGACCGTGGGGGGAGTGAGCAGGCTGATTACAAAACAAAACAAAACAAAACTTTGCTCTTCAGAGCCAGTCTTGAAGGCACAGAACATAATTTCCAGCATGAACAGAAGACACGACTGGGGGTACAAGCATCACCCTCGGACAGTAAGAAACAACACAGACCCCCCCAGAAGGCTGGTTTGCACAGCAGTAGCTTTAATATGAAAAACTCTCTCTTTTTATAGACTGTTTTGATACATTTCACCTGATTGGCTAATTAGCAAAAACATTTTTCCTATAAACAGTCTTTGAGAAAAACAGGAAAACAGAGTAGGAAAACATCACCTGCAGGTTTTTCATAATAACAATTTATCATAATTTCTCTACAACTCCCTAAAAGTCTCACAAGTCTGCCATGACAAAACTTATCTGGTTTTCTCGCTCTCTGACCAGGCTGTCACATCCACATACGACTACCCTTCTTTTCTTTTTAATGTTAGAGGTGGTGATCCATCTGACAGATGAAGCATAATTGGGAGGCCCACTGGGCAGATAATTTTCTTCTGCATCATCTGGCTGACTCTCTAGATCCAGGGGTTCATACCTGTTGTGAAATGGCACCTGAGTAGGTGATGGGGGTCAGGAGGAATTTTTATTACCTCCCCAAGTAGGAACCCATTTCCACTCCCCTTCATCCACCAGGTGTCCTATTGTGTGACAGTGGGAGGCATGGGAGTCCTCTGACTCCTGGTGGGCCTCCCTCAAGGATGGAAGGGTGGAACTCCACCAATCTATTTCCCTTTCACTTTCCCTAATACTCCTTAGTCTTTCAACTTCCTCCCTAAGCTCGGCCACCAGTGAAAAATCATTCACCTGTTCACATCGCAGGCGGGCTTCTTCTGTGATGCCCTCTGGTACCACAGATAAGCTCAAACACTCCATACAGGAAGGTGTCTGGACAGATAAATCCTTTTTGGAGGGTTCTATTTGGCTACATACACTTTTACTAACTGCAGTTTTTGATCATGTAAAAAACATTACTAACAAAAAAACAACCAAGGAACAGAAACTCAACAAACAACAAACTAAAAACCCCACTAGCAGGAGGAAATCTGCAACACTGCCTGCTTGCCCTGCAGCACAAACTGCCATGCCACGCCCTAAGAGATGTGCTCCGCCCCTGCTTGTCTGCTTCTGTTCCTTTCAATCTCAAGAGCTCTCTTTTAATCACTCCACCCCTATCCAGAGGAAAGCCCTGCCCTGTGCCTGCATGGCTTCTTCTCCTCTGAATCTGTTATATGTCTTCTTGAAAATGTTCATTTTCCCCTGAATATTAAAGAGACCACTTTCCTTGTATTTTATCTGGTAAGCTTCCTCTATATGGTCTGCAGTGTGTCTAGAGTGAAGGCTGGAATGTCCAGAGGAGCTGATGAGACCCAGGAGTAGACCCAGGCATGGAAAATACTGAGTGGTGTGATGAATACGAGGATATGGGCCAAAACCTGAAGTAATTTTCTGACCCTATAGCCTGGGGCTATGCATGTGAACAAATACAGACCCCAGATGAGGTGAGGAAATAGCTGAAAGAGAAGTGTCATGATAATTCTAATGAGAAAAAGCTCATTGCAATAAACTGGGCCCTGGCATATGCTTATCACGCACGGCTAGATACTGTAGGGCAGCAGACAGAGGAAGGGGAGCAGGGAGATAAATCAACAGCTACCCCAGTTACTCAGGCTGCAGCTAACACCCCAGTTACTCGGGTTGTAGCTAAACCAGACAGTGAGCCTAAGTCACTGGCAGTTGCTCCCATGGGAAAGAATCACAAAACCAAAACCGACTGACCAGCGGACAATAATGATCCAGGGGAAGGACCCTCAAAGTCAGCTCCAGCAACTGACACAAGATCAGAAGCCAATATTAAGTCCTTTTCCCTGAAGCACCTTCGTAGCCTAGGAAAGGATTGCACTTGTAGCCTAAGAAAGGATTGCACTCAACAACTTGATGAATCCATAATTAGTTGGTTAGTCCATCTTTAAGACGCTAGAGACGAGGCTAAAATTCTGTATGGTACTGAAGCAAGGTATTTGAGATCCCTGCCACATGATCCAGTTACTGACCAAGGAATGATGAGGGGGTCTAACCCTCAGAGTCTCTGGGCATGGATCTTGGGAAGTGCAGCACAAAGACATCTTTGTGCAGATGATCACTATATGCAGCAAACTCAGTGGACGACCATAGAACAAGGCATTCAACTCTTGAGAGAAAGGGTGGTGGCAGAGATTGTCTTCTCAGATGACCTAACAGCTAGGAATCCAGACTTGGTACCATGTACATCCATGATATGGTGAAAACTTGTATGACTTGGGCCACAAGAATATGCTTCTGTTTTAGCAATAATGAAGCGGGATGACATGGATGAGACTGTGTTTGATATGGCGAAGAAGCTCTGAGCATATGCAGATACTGTACATGGCCCAACACATGCAAGAACCGCAGCTGTGGAAACACATCTCCAGAAATTAGAAGATGGAGAATCACAAGAAACTCAGGGAGGAGAATAAAGAGGGCCTTCTCCAAATCTCAGCAGTACAGATCACAGGTTCTGGTACCAAACACAGACATCCCCCAGATAGGGAGAGAAGGTACATCCCACAAGCTGAACTGTGGCTCTTCTTGCATTATTGTGGAGAAAACATGAGAAGATGGGATGGAAGACCCACTGCTACTCTGTCACAACAGGTATGTGAATTGAAGGAAGGCAAGACTCAGAGAGGAAGTTCCACCAGAAAGGAAGCAGCTCCAGTTGTCTGTAGCTGAACTGCCAGGTATGATGCTGATGACATTTCCAATCCCCTTGAAGGAACCTCCAAAACATATACCCAGGCAAAGAAGGATAACCAGGCTTAGAGGGGGCCTGCCTCTAGCGACATAGACGCTACGGAAAACCATGTTGTTTGGACTGTGTGGATTCATTGGCCTGGCACATCTGAACCACAAAAATGTGAGGCCTTGGTCAACACTGATGCGCAGTGCATGTTAATCCCATCAAGACATGTGAGGACAGAATTTGTTTCTATTGCTGGCATGACAGGGGGATCAAAGGATTTTACTTTGGTGGAAGCTTATGTGAGCCTGACTGGAAATGAGTGGAAATAACACCCTATTGTGACTGGTCCAGAGGCCCCATGCATTTTAGGTATAGACTTCCTCCAAAGTGGGTATTTCAAAGACCCAAAAGGACTCAGGTGGACATTTGGGATAGCGGCTGTGGAGACAGAGGGAATCCAGCAATTGAACACCCTGTCTGGACTATCAGAGAACCTATCTGCAGTGGGACTTCTGAAGGGGGAAGAGCAACAGTCCAAGGCAGCGAAGTGGTATGCCACTATCAATATTGCCAATGCATTTTTCTCCATTCCTTTGGAAGCAGAATGCCAGCTCCAGTTTGCCTTCACATGGAGAGGAGTGCAGTATACCTGGAACAGACTGCCCCAGGGATGGAAGCACAGTCCTACCATCTGCCATGGACTGATCCAGATGGTACTAGAAAAGGGTGAAGCGCCAGAACATCTGCAGTACGTTGATGACATCATTGTGTGGGGAAACACATCAGCAGAAGTGTGTGAGAAAGGAGAGAAAATCATCCAAATCCTCCTGGAAGCTGATTTTGTCATCAAAAGGAGCAAAATTAAAGGACCAGCTCTTGAGATCCAGTTTCTAGGAGTAAAGTGGCAAGATGGACAGCGTCAGATTCCCATCGATGTCATCAACAAGATCACAGCAACGTCTCCACCAACAAGCAAGAAGGAAACACAAGCTTTCCTAGGAACCATAGGCTTTTGTAGAATGCACATTCCTGAGTACAGTCAGATTGTAAGTTCTCTTTACCTGGTCACCTGCAAGATGAATGATTTCCAGTGGAGTCCTGAACAGCAACAATCCTTTGCCAGATCAAGCAGGAGATCACTCATGCAGTCGCCCTTGGCCCAGTCAGGACTTGGCCAGATGTGAAGAACCTGCTCTACTCTGCAGCTGGGAGCCATGGTTTGTCCTTGAGCCTTTGTCAGAAGGTGCCTGGTGAGACTTGAGGCTGACTACTAGGATTTTGAAGTTGAAGCTACAGAGGGTCGGAAGCCAACTACACTCCCACAGAGAAGGAAATCTTGGTTGCCTACGAAGGAGTCCAAGCTGCCTCAGAGGTGATTGGGACAGAAGCACAACTCCTCCTGCCACCCTGACTACTGGTGCTGGGGTGGATGTTCTGTCGCCGTTACGGCGTGGTGACCTGGTTCGGAGTCCGGCACGCCGTTACGGCGTGGTGACCTGGTTCGGAGTCCGGCACGTTGACCCAAAGCCCAGGGTCACTCCGTCCACATGCTACTGACACCAATGTGGTGGACAGCAAATGGCATTTATTGGGGGGTCTCAGGAGTTTATAATGGCTTGAGCAGTCAGTGTCATTTCCTTCTGCTCACGTCCAGCTGGGTGCGGCCAGGCACGGAGCAAAGGTCTGACTGCAGGGTGAGGGGGGGCTTCCTATCTAACCGTACAGCCCAAGATCTTCCGCTCGCAGATCCCTGACTCTCCACATTTCCCCCCCCCCTCATGATTAGTAAAAATCTTACAAAGCTATAAAATGTAGAGGTTACAAAATTTCATGGGTTAGTAGAATTAGTGTAAAATTGCAAGTGTGTTAGTAACTGACACGCCTTAAAGTAATTGTCGGCGCTCGAGAAACAAAATGTTAGCCGTTTCTAAACGCCTTTTAACAAATAGCACCAGTTTGTTTAATATGAAAGGCCCGAAGATTAGGGTTAGTAAGATTATAGTGACTGGGCCTATTAGGGTAGAAATCAGGGTGGTGAGCCATGGGGACCGGTTGAACCACGACTCGAACCAGCCCTGTTGAGCTTCTCTATCCACTTTTCTTAGGTTTAGCCGATTTCTCAGTTCAGCCATGGAGTGTCTCATGACTCCAGTGTGGTCTGCATAAAAGCAGCATTCCTCTTTCAAGGCAGCACACAGGCCCCCTTGCTGCATGTACAAGAGGTCCAGTCCTCTCCTGTTTTGGAGGACAACCTCTGAGAGCGAGGAAAGGGATTTTTCTAGGGAAGAGATGGATTTCTCGATCCTTTGCAAGTCCTCGTCGACAGTCATCTGAAGTTGTGCCAGTCCTTGATGTTGTGTTGCAAGGGCCGAGATGCCTGTGGCAGCGCCTGTAGCTCCTAAACTGAGGAGCATTGCGATGGTGACGCCGGTTATCACTTCTCGTTTGTGGAGCCAGTCGGGTTCCTCGAACAAGCGGTACACCTCTTCTTCCTGGCGATACAGGACTCTGGGGACAATTAGAACTTGGACACAAAAGTCAGTAGAATGATCGAATTTGTCAAGGAGTACACATGGGCTCACCCCAGATCGTTGACAGACCCACATTCCCCATGCAGCTGGGATCACCCACTGGAACTTCCCTCCCTTAAGTCTGACGAATTCCCGGCAGATGTTGCCCATCTGCTTTGCCAAGGTTGCATTCCCAAAGCATTTGCCTTGGCCCGTAACCTGACTTAGGGTAATGCCTCTCTGGGGGGTGTCCCATCTGCATTGGCGTGGATTGTCTGACTTTGAGAAGATGAATGGGAGATTGAAGGCAACACCTTCGTAAAAAGGGGGTTGGGCATCATAGCATAATCAGCATGACTCTGTAAGGTTCGGGTTGGATTGGTTTAGCGATAAGAAGGTAGCATTTAACACACTTAAGAATGGATTGGAGAGGGTTGGTTTGGCTAAGAGATCGGATGGGGAGGCTAGTTTTGACATCTGTGTTTTGTGGCTAGAATTGCCCTTAGCTGCGATCCCCTTCCTGGGTTTACTCATTGCTAGAACCGGATTGGGTCCGACTGATTGGGATATTGGAGCTGGGAGTCTGATAATTTGTATGTTCGCCCAGATGTAGCAATGAGTGAGATGAACATACACTGTCCATACTTTGCCCGTGGCCCAGGCATCGTGGATCGGCTGCAAGATTGTCATTATATAGCCTGTGGAGGTGTGCTGTTTCAAACCTCCGGGCACAAGCGCATACCCCTCCATATCATATTTTGGTTCGATACAGCCATGCGGAGTATACTTAATTTGCAGGAACTTATCAGGCTGTTGTGGTGTCCATCTATTGCTTACCACAATAGTTTCACACCCCCAATATCCACAATATCCATACCCTGGATAATTACAATAACTTTTCCCTGGGTTGGAAGCAGGGCACCAGTAGATCCCAAATACTGTTGTCTCCTGAAATATGGGGTGCCCTGTATGCATGGGAAAAATGTCTTTCAACCTGAACTCAAAAGATGGGGTGTCAGCTGTAACCATTTCTTTGATGGCCCCCTCACCTGAGAGATGGTGTAGAACCCACCCGAATGGCTGGTGCGGGTAATATTTTGTGTCTGCCTGTTCTCCGCCTACTAACCCTAGAAACAAGATCACACAGAGATACCGTTGCTGCTTTGATTTTGATGGTGCGAGCTTCTCAGGGGATGTCTGGTCGCTCGGTGGTCTCTCTCTCTTTCCCGGTAGTGGGGCATATGAGTTGCGGGGGCGTCCAAAGATCCAGTCCTGCAAACAAAGTCTCACAATTGTCATGTGTTTCTCTTTGAAGGTCTGGTTTAATAGATTTGAGTGGACACCATTTAATGTCCCCGTCTTTTTTAACAGCCGCATATCCCCACCCTGTGAGCACTAGTCTCCAACCTTGTTCCCCCTCCCCTAGTTCATTTTTGATCACAACCCGTGGGCCTTCCTCTAGTGCTGGAGTGGCCCAGTGTCTCTGGGCAGGACTGTTTGTTTCATCCCCCCTAGGGAATTGATTTAACGCTACCAGCGCAGTCGCCAGTATGCGCACCTGGTCACCCGGGGGAATGGCATTGGTGAAGCCTTCTGCCTTTGCTAGCACTTCCAGCTTAGTTTTCAGAGTCTGGTTTGCTCTTTCGACGATGGCTTGTCCGGTGCTGTTGTATGGGATGCCATGCACCGAGGCGATGTTCCATCTCGAGACGAATGCTTGGACCACCTTTGAAATGAAGTTTGAGCGGTTGTCTGTTTTGATTTGTTTTGGCACTCCAAGCCATGCCATGGCTGTCAGCCAATGTTGGATGGTCGCTTTGGAATCAGTCTTGAGATGCTGTGTGGCCACAATCATGCCGCTGTACGTATCTACGGTAACTGCGAGCCACGCTCGGGGTTTCAACAGCTGGCATTGTGTAAAGTCTGTCTGCCATATTTCTGAGGCTTTGAGGCCTCTGGGGTTGGCGTCACTCGACCACAGTGGCGACTTCTGGCAGTGGGGGCACGTGGCGACGACGTGCTTTGCGTCCACGGTAGAAATCTCGCACCTTTTCGCAAGCGCTTTAGCTCCAATATGAAGGGATTCGTGCAACTGACGAGCTTCTTTGAGTGTCCATACGCCCTTTGCGGCGGCGTCAGCCCTGTCGTTGCCTATTTGGTAGAATCCTTTGATCGGGTCATGGCTGTTGACATGGATGACTGATATGGTGCCTTTCCGTGAATAGAGTGCTTCCTCCAGCATCGTTGCCACTGTGGACACTGACACACCTGGTCCGGACATGGCTAGGCAGAGCTTGGCCACAAATATGGAGTCAGTCACAATGTTAAGGTGTTCTTCTGGGAACAGTCCGCACACTAGCACTATGGCTGCTGCTTCAAGCTCTTGGACTGAAAGCGTGGGGTCGGTTGCCTTGAAACATTGCCACTGTTCTCCTGACTGCCATACTACCGCTGTGGTGGAGGTCTGCGATGATGTGTCCGTGAAGATGGTTGGTCCTGCCTGCGGCCGGTTGATTACCTTTGGTGGGAGGTCAATATCAATGACCATGAGCAGCCGAGTCCAAGGGGGTTTGTCTGCATAGCGACTCTCCTCCAAAGCCTGCAAGGGCCATGGCTAGATATTCAGATGTTTTTGTTAACTGCGCAGAGAGCTGTTTGCGGAAAGGCAAGTATATCTTGGAAGGCTAGATGCCCAGATGTCTTAGGGCGAGTTTCCTGCCTTTCATGATGAGGCTGCTGAGGCACTCGACTCCCAGGGAAAAGGCTCGTGACGGTTTCCCCAAGACCACCCATAGTATCGGTTGGGCCTTGTCGGGGGGTCCTTGGGCTAAGGCTCCCACTCCCCCCTTTTTTGTAAAGTGGACATACAGATCGACTGGAGCACTTGAATCCCATCTGGTGAGCACGCTCTCTGACATCTGATGTTCAATGAAGTTGAGCGAGCTTATCGCTTCCGGTGTCAGGGTTTTCTGCTCCCATGGGTTCTTCCCTTTCAAGAGGTCATTTAGAGGGTCCATGACCTTGGGAGGAATCAGGACGATGTTGGGGAGCCACTGTAAGGACCCTACCAGCTGTTGCACGTCATGGAGCGTCTTGATGTCCCAGCAGATTTTCATGTGGGGAGGAGTTATGTAGGAGCTTGTGATTCCCACTCCTAGGAAGGTCACGCACAGTCCCTTTTTTATTTTCACACTCGCTACCTCGAAGCCATTTGTCTGTAAGGTCTCGGAGATGGTTAATACCAGCTGGTCCACTTGTCTCGTGGATGGCGCGGCGATCAGGATGTCGTCCATGTACTGCATGATGATCACAGTCGGATTGCTCTGCCGGACTGGTGCTAGCGCTCGGTCCACGGTGATCTGGCAGATGGTGGGAGAGTTGACCATCCCTTGTGGAAGCATCCTCCACTGGAAACGTAGGTTGGGCTGCTGGCTATTTGGGAAGACGACGGAGAAGGCGAAACGCTCCTTGTCGTCTTCATGCAGGGGAATTGAAAAGAAGCAGTCTTTGATGTCGAGCACTGCACAGGGTTGTCCTCTCGGTATCATCGAGTTCATGGGCAGCGAAGTTTGCACGGGGCCCATAGGCTGGATTCTTTTCTTCACTTTCCGCAGGTCGTGCAGGAGACGAAAGCCTTCACCAGACCGTTTAGGTATTATGAAGATCGGGGTGTTCCATGGGCTCGTGGAGGGTTCTATATGATTCTTGTGTAATTCACGGCTAACTAGCTCAAGGAGAGCAGTCATTCGAGGCGTTGACAAGGGCCACTGTTCGATCCACACCAGGTCGACTGATTTCCAAGTTAGCTTGATGGGCAATGGCGGGTATGCGACGGTGGCCCTTAGAATAAATTTGTCACCCTAACGTCCAGCAAGGCTAGGGCATCCCTCCCCAACAAGGGTGGGCAATCCGACATAACGTACGTAGTGAGGGTGATAGTTCTTCCCGGTCGTCTCTCAGTGCAGAGGGTTATTGCTACTGGTTGGGTGCTTTTGTGGGCTCGAGACAGCCCTCCGACTCCACCCACCATGGGGGCTTCTTCTAGCTTCCATGGTAGAGGCTAGTGTATGTCTGGGATGACGGTGACATCTGAACCTGTGTCCACCCAAAAGGGAAGGCAGATGGGCGAGTCATCAGAGCTGTTGTGGAGATGACACACTGCCCACACGATCAGTGGGTGCTTGCCCACCTTCGCGGCCAAGGCCACCCATGGGTCTCGTTCCCATGCTTTCATGGCCAAAGCCACCCAGGGGCTTCGCCCCCAGGGAGCTGTTCTTGGTATTCCTGAGGTGCAGGTGGGTTTGATTGAGCCATTGGCTGGGCGACAAAGTTGGTCATTCCCTGAGGGGGTGGTGGTGGTGGGCATGAGAGCCCTGTGCCCCATTGGGGGTTGCTGTAGCTGGGCTGCTGCATGTTCCAGGTGGGAGGAGGCTGGATACAGCCCGGCTGCCCCCTCCCACTCCCGTTTCCCTGAGGTCTGGATCTACATTCCTTAGCTAAATGCCCTTTCCTTCCACATGCCCAGCATGATACCCTAAGTCTCCCCTGGCGTGGTGGAGCAGCTGCTGGCGGGCGTCCTGGCTGAGGGCAGTTTACTGCCAAGTGGCCTGCCTGGCCACACTTAAGGCATGCCATCACACTGGTTAATGCAGTGTGAACTGCTGCTTGGATGGGAGCTAGGTGTTCTTCCTTTGCAACGTGTCTGATCATGGCAGCTATATTGGACCCAGGTGGCAGTGATCTTAACATGTCCTTGGTGGCTGAGTTGCATTGCTGGCGTAGGCACTCTGCCAGCACAGGACCCTTCACCTCTGAGGGTAATGCAGAGGAATCTAATGCTGCCTGAAGGCGGTCCACAAACTGAGTGAAGCTCTCACTCTCACTCTGTTTTATAGTGGACCATGGCGATGGTCTGGCTATTACTTTGGAAGCAACACGGATGGCTTCTCGGGCAGCACGGGTTGTTGTCATAACCTCATGGGCCCGCAGGCCCTCAGCCTGCGCCTGGGGGGTGATCATAGTGGGGTCTGTGCCCATTAGCCTCTGTATGCTGGAGCCGTGCAGTGGATGGTCTGCTCCTGTTACCAAGGCTAGCTGCTTTGCACAATTGTCCTCCCATTCCTGTTTAAAAATGATCATGCCTGCCCCATCGAAAATCATCCTGCAAGTCTGCTTAATATCAAAAGGTAGCATGTCATCCCCTCCAAAAACACTGTCAATGAGTGTGGAAACCATGGCAGAATTAATTCACCTATCAGCAATCGCTTTAATAATTGCCTGTATGTCTTTCGGGTTTACTGGGGAATAGGTCTTTTGGTTTCCGCCTGCTCCCCCCACCCGGACTGGAAACACCAGTGTCGCCGACAGAGCCCATTCTGCACAGGCTATTTTTATTTTCCGCCAGTCTGTAAGCGGGGTTCGATCTTTCTCTGATAACCCCTTCACCCACGCAGGAGCGCTGTGGCTAGTGACCTTATATGCCGCTGCTCTCTTTCTGTTAAAACTAGAATCCAAGTCGGAACCCCCCGATCCCCTCTAGAGCTCGGAGCTCGAGTCAGAGTCCAAGCTGGAAGTCGACTGGCCAGACGTTTCCGGGCTGCTCTGCCATTTTCTCGGGCTCCGACCCCGCCCCTTCTTGCGGGGGTCGGGCCGTTCCCTCCCCATGGGATCCCCCCGCCTCCTGCTGGGGGAAGTTCTTGCCCTATAAGGACCTAATGTGAACTGAGCGCTCTGATTGGTCTTACGCTCCTCCGCGGGGGCTGCCCCTTTTCCCCGCTTGCCCGCGCATGCATTGTTAAGCAGGCTGACTGCATTTCCGCCCTCCGCGTCTTCCTTTCCACCCTGAACACGCAGTTCGGTGCCATTTTCAAACGGATATGGTGGGGGCGCTTTTTTATCAACCGCTTCGGGGTCCGATATTATGGCCCCATTCCGCGCCTCCTCTGCTAACCCCTGCCAAAATGCCCGCGCGTAATTCCTCCCCCTCCGATGGTGAGTCTGCTCGCTGAGGGGGTTCCGGCGTTCGCGCCTCCGCGCGCTCGCCCGGGTCAAAATCCTCCGCAGTTTGCGTTGCTGCCCCTACTCCCAACTGCGGCGTGGCTAATAAACAAGTTTGCGCGGCTTTCCAGGTTTCCCGCTCTTGCCGAGCTTTTTGCAGAGCCTGGATAACTCTGCCCCATGATTTTAGGGCTTTCCCTGAGCCTGAGGACATGGTTTCCTCGGCCAGAGCCTTTGTGCAATTATCCCAGATCTCCGGATGGAGAATGTCTACCGGGCTTTCTATAGACCCAAGCCTAATCAGTCTCGGTAATACAAGACATAAATCTTTAGGCTTACACTCAATACCCCATTGTGCATGCATCTGAGTTACAACCTTCGCTATGGCTTCCATGGTCCACGCTGGTCCGGGGGCATTGCCCCCGCTGCACTAGGCCAGCTGTGCAGCCGCCGGTCCCTCGTCCAGGTGAACCCCGAACCCCGGGCGCTGATAGGTCCCAGGTTTCGGCACCAGATGTTGCCTTCAAGGCGTGGCGACCTGGTTCTAAGTCCAGCACGGTGGTCCAAAGCCCAGGGTCACTCGGTCCATATGCTCCTGACACCAATGTGGTGGACAGCAAATGGCGTTTATTGGGGGGTCTCAGGGGTTTATAATGGCTTGGGCAGTCAGTGTCATTTCCTTCTGCTCACGTCCGGCAGGGTGCGGCCAGGCACAGAGCAAAGGTCTTACTGCAGGGTGAGAGGGGCTTCCTATCTAACCGTACAGCCCGAGATCTTCCGCACGCAGATCCCTGACTCTCCACAATGTTCAAAGGCAAGGTTCCCTCCACCCACCACGCCACCAGTGCTACATGGAGCAAGTGGATTGCTCTCATCACACAGTGCGCCCATATTGGTAAACTGAATCACCCTGGGATTCTGGATATATTTACAAATTGGCCCAAAGGTGAAAATTTTGGTGACACAGATGAAGAACAAGAACAAGTGGCATGGGCTGAAGAAGCTCCACCATACAACCAACTGCCAGCAGGGGAAACGCCATGCTCTTTTCACTGACAGTTCCTGTTGCATGGTAGGGATGAATTGGAAGTGGAAAGCAGCCATATGGAGCCCCACACAAAAGATTGTGGAGGCTACTGAAGGAGAAGGTGAATCAAGTCAACTTGCAGAACTCAAAGCCGTTCAACTGGCCCTGGACATTGCTGAGAGAGAGAAATGGCCAAAGCTCTACCTCTACACTGATTCATGGATGGTAGTCAATGCTCTGTGGAGATGGCTGGAGAAGTGGAAAAATACCAATTGGCAGCATAGGGGGAAACTAATTTGGGCTGCTGATGAGTGGAAAGACATTGCTACCAGGGTAGAGAAACTATTTGTGAAAGTCTGCCATGTAGATGCCCATGTCCCCAAGAGAAAGGCTAATGAGGAGCACCAGAATAACAATTAGGTAGATCAGGCTGCAAAGATAGAGGTCTCAAAGATAGATTTAGATTGGCAACACAAGAGGGAGTTGTTCCTAGCTAAATGGGCTCATAATGCCTCAGGTCATAAGGGTAGAGATGCTACCTATAAGTGGGCACGAGACCAAGGAGTGGATTTAACCCCTTTCTCAGGTTATCCATGACTGTGAGACGTGTGCTGCCATCAAGCAGGCCAAGCGAGTGAAGCCCCTATGGTATAGTGGGCGGTGGTCCAAATATAAGTATGGAGAGGCCTTGCAGATTGATTACGTTACACTGCCCCAGACATGCCAGGGTAAGCGCTACGTGCTCACAATGGTAGATGCCACCATGGGATGGTTGAAGACCTACACTGTGCCTCGTGCTACTGCCTGTAACACCATCCTAGGCCTTGAAAAGCAGGTCCTTTGGAAGCATGGTACCCCTGAGACGACCGAGTCAGGCAATAGGACTCATTTCAAGAACAGCCTTATCAACACCTGGGCTAGGGAACATGGCATTGAGTGGGTATACCATATCCTCTACCATGTGCCAGCTGCCGGCAAAGTAGAGAGGTACAGTGGACTGTTAAAAACCCAGTTGAAAGCATTGAGTGGGGGGTCTTTCAAAAATTGGGCACAGCATCTAGCAAAGGCCACCTGATTAGTTAACACCTAAGGCTCCACCAACCGAGTAGGTCCTGCCCAATCTGAGACCCTGCATACAGGGGACAAAGTCTCAGTGGTACATATCAGAGGTTTGTTAGGGAAGACTGGATCAATTCTGCCTCGAGTACAGACAAACTCATCCATGGGGTTGTCTTTGCTCAGGGACAAATTGTACTTAGTGGATAATGCAGAGAGATGGAACAACATGCTGTGTACCTCAGGGAGATCTGATTGTTGGGTGAGAACCATATATAACTATCACTGTTTGCTGAATGTCACTGCCATTGTCTGTGTATAACTGTATACTGCATTTATGTATATATAGATATATATGTATGTATATATGTATGTGTTTGTAGAGTTAGAATATATATTAGTTTTGGTAGTAAGTTGGCAATGTGGGTATAAGGGTTGGCATGTGTTGGGGTGACTGTATGATGCTGAATTGTGTCCACAGATGTGTAAGATGTTTATATTTTAGAATGGGTATTCCTTCCCCATACTTCTAAGCAAACAATAACCACTCATTTAGAAATGTGCCTAGATGCTGTTACCAGAGATAGACAATGTGCCGATCAAATACTAGGGCGAGATCCTGATAACATTGGCATTCCTATACATAGGCATAAATTTGATTCTTTACTACAAGTCTCAGTAGCTTGTGCTGTTTCTTTTGCTGATTTCTTAGGGAAAATATAATATCATTTACCATCCCACACACTCCTTCAGGCTCTAAACTCTCTTCCACTAAGTGTTAACTCCTTTGTCGCCTCAGCCCCAATTCCAAATACTGTAACAGTGTTTATAGATGGATCAGGAAAAACTCACAAAACTGCCGTGACTTGGTATGATGGAGTTGAGTGGAAGGATCATGCTGTTACACAAATTGGCTTGGCACAAGTAATTGAACTCAGAGTTGCAGTGGAGGTGTTTAATCTTTTTCATAACTTGTCTTTTAATCTCATAGCAGGTAGTGCGCATGTTACTGGAATACTTCTGTGAATGCCTGACATTTCTCTGCACTTTGTAAATACTGATGATATAACCCTGTTACTTGTTGTGTTACTATCTCTCATTCATTCTTGTCCTAACCTTTTTTTTGTCACGCATATTCACTCCCATTCTAACTTACCAGGTTCCCTAAAAGAAGGGAAGGCTAGTACTAAGAGCTTGATGATTAGTCATATCTAATCAGACATTTACAGCTGCCTAAGAATCTCATGCCTTTTTTTCATCAAAATGTTGCTGCTTTGTCTAAAGATTATGGTATTTCAGTGTCCCGGGTGCGCATGATTGTTAGCGCTTGTCCTGACTGCCAGTATGTTTCTTCTCCTAATGTGCCTGCTGGGGTAGTACATAGATGGCTTACAGCCTGTTAATTATGGCAAACTGATGTTACGCACATTCCGTCCTCTGGCCAGAAGAAATTTGCTCACTGTTCTATTGACTTTTTTTCAGGCTTTTTAGTCTCCACTGCACATACAGGTGAATCTGCAGAAAATGTTGGTTGACAGTGTGCATTTGCGACAATGGGTCAGCCACAGGAAATTCACAATGATAATGGCCCCCTGCTTATCGATCCAATTCTGTCGCTATGCGCCTCCCCCAATTGGATGGGAAAAGATTTCCTTGGAGAAAAGTGGAAGAAAACCTGTTTATTTAACAAGTAAAGTATTCACAAGCATAAAAAATTAATAATATTAAACAATAAAACCTCTTGCTATTCTGAAGAGATGGCAAACTCAGAAAGTCCTTGCCATAGGGTGCAGCTCAGCTCAGTCAGTCTCTTATCAGTCACTCCTCCACTGGAAAATGCTGAGTCCCGGGCCCTGGTGGGCCACAGGTGTGCGCTCCCAGTGTTTTTCTGGGTTTTCAGTCCAGAGCAGGTTTGAACAACTCCAAGAAAAAGAAAAGCCACAGTCCAGGGAATGTCTGTGCCTCAGCTAGCTAAAAAAATGAACTAAAATGCAAAGGAGAGCTCTCTCCCACTGTCGGTGCTGCAGACAAAACAGTCTGTGAGAAAGAATGTTGAAGCTCTTATTACTATGTGATTGAATACAGCTGCCTCAGACATTCCACCACTACTTCTTCTCTCCCCCTTCATTCTCAGATCTAGTTTTAAAGGTACAAAACTTATTTCTGGGCTAAACTGACAAATGGGGATACAATTCAGCATCATAAAGTCACCCCAGGAAGCCCATAATGACCCTTTTGCTCTTACAGCTGCAGAACGTCTCTTTAAAAGCTCTAAAGATAGGCTGCAACATCCTAAGCTATTATATAGACAGCTTCCTGATACAACCATCTGGCATGAACCTGCTGATTTATTATCATGGGGTCAACAATATGCTTGTGTTCTATCCCCTACAAGTGCATTGTGGGTACCAGCTAAAGCTGTGAAACAGTGCTATGAGCTGGAAGGACGCCCAACAGAATCCTGCTCAGGAGATTATCAAGTTGAAGCTGGCCAACCCCTCTTTCCTAGGGTGACGTTATGATGCTTCTATCCCCAGTAGACTGTTCTGTTGACGCTGGATATTTATATTCTGTGCCTTCAAGACTGGCTCTGAGAGCAAAGGCAGGAAGAAGAAGCACGGAGTTTTGTTATCAGGGACTGCACTCACTCCTCCTCAGTCTGCTGGAACACAGAACTCCACTGTGGTGTCTGGACATGGACAGGGCAGAACATGGCGCTCCATTGTCTTTTAGTTAGTTTAGCTAGCTGAGGCAGAGAAGTTCCCCAGACCATTTGTCTTTCCCTTTTCTTGGAACTGTTCAAACCTGCTCTGGACTGGGACCTGGGGAAACACTGAGAGCTTGCACTTTGTAGCCCACCAGGGCCTACTCTGGGCAGCAGCCTTTTCCAGTGCCAGAGGGACTGATAACAGAGCCACCATCCACAGGAGAGACTTTCTGAATTTGTCATCTCTTCAGCGTGGCAAATGAGTTTTGTTATCTGGTATTGTTCATTTTTTGTGCTGGGGAGTGCTTTGCCTGTTAAATAAACAGTTTTTTTCCACTTCTCGCCGAAGAAATTCTTTCCGAACCATTTGGGGGGAGGGGACGTATGAGTTTTCTTTCTGGGGGGGGGCCCTTTTGGAGGTTTTCTCCCTAATTTGCCCTAAACCAGGACACCCTTAAAAGGGAAGAAGTGAAAACATAACATGGGGTGATCTCAAGGGTCTGGATGCTGAGACATTGTCCTGGTTTAGGGCAAATTTGGGAAAGGCTGCTGCCTGTGTGTCGCGTCCCCACACCCAGACAACTGAATCCCCAGGCCCCAGACTAGAGAGCTGTAGGATTCCCCATTTTTATTTTACTCACTCAAAACTCCATCTTTCACTTGCTCCGACCTTCGGCACTTAAACATTTCCTTCTATTTAATGTCTGTGTGGTTTAATGAACATACAATAGCAGTCACAATCAACAAACAGTGATATTTGCATATGAGTCTCACCCCACAATCAGATCTTCCTGAGGTACACAACATGTTGTTACATCTCTCTGCATTATCCACCATGTGGAACCTGGTCCCTGAGCAAAGATAACCCCACAAATGGGTTTGTCTGTACTCGAGGCAGAATTGATCCACATGGTCTTCCCTAACAAACCTCTGACATGTACCACTGGGACTTTATCTCAGTCTACTATATTCAGGGACTCAGACCGGGTAGGACCTGCTCCATTAGTAGAACCTCGGGTATTAGCTAACCAGGTGGCCTTTGCTAAATGCAGTGCCAAATTTTTGAAAGATCCCCCACCCAATGCTTTCAACTGGGTTTTTAACAGTACACTGTACCTCTCCACTTTGCCCCCAGCTGGTGCATGGTAGGGGATATGGTACACCACCTCAATGCCATGTTCCCTAGCCCAGGTGTTGATAAGGCTGTTCTTGAAATGAGTCCCGTTGTCTGAGTCAATCCTCTCAGGGGTACCATGCCTCCAAAGGACCTGCTTTTCAAGGCCGAGGATGGTGTTCTGGGCAGTGGCGTGAGACACAGGGTAGGTTTCCAACCATCCCGTGGTGGCTTCTACCATTGTGAGCACGTAGCACTTGCCTTGGTGTGTCTGGGGCAGTGTGATGTAGTCAATCTGCCAGGCCTCCCCATACTTCTACTTGGACCACCGCCCATCATACCATAGGGGCTTCACTCGCTTGGCCTGTTTGATGGCAGCACACATTTCACAGTCAAGAATAACCTAGGAAATACTGTCCATGGTCAGATCCACCCCTCAGTCTTGTGCCCACTTATAGGTGGCATCCCTACTATGATGGCCTGAGGCATCATGGGCCCATTTAGCTAGGAATAACTCCCTCTTGTGTTCCCAATTTAAGTCTATCTTTGACACCTCTGTCTTTGCAGCCTGATCTACCTGCTTATTGTTGTGATGCTCCTCACTAGCTCAACTCTTGGGGACATGGGCTTCTATGTGGCGGACTTTCACCGGTAGCATCCCCACCCTGGTAGAAACGTCTTTCCACTCTTCAGCAGCCCAAATTAGTTTTCCTCTATGCTGCCAGTTAGCCTCTTTCCACCTCTCCAACCATCCCCACAGAGCATTGACTACCATCCATGAATCAGTGTAGAGGTAGAGCTTTGGCCATTTCTCTCTCTCAGCAATGTCCAGGGCCAGTTGAACGGCTTTGAGTTCTGCAAGTTGACTTGATTCACCTTCTCCTTCAGTAGCCTCCACAATCTTTTGTGTGGGGCTCCATATGGCTGCTTTCCACTTCCAATTCATCCCTACCATGCAACAGGAACTGTCAGTGAAAAGAGCATGGCGTGTTTCCCCTGCTGGCAGTTGGTTGTATGGTGGAGCTTCTTCAGCCCATGCCACTTGTTCTTGTTCTTCATCTGTGTCACCAAAATTTTCACCTTTGGGCCAATTTGTAAATATATCCAGAATCCCAGGGTGATTCAGTTTACCAATATGGGCGCACTGTGTGATGAGAGCAATCCACTTGCTCCATGTAGCACTGGTGGCGTGGTGGGCGGTGGGAACCTTGCCTTTGAACATCCACCCCAGCACCAGTAGTCAGGGTGGCAGGAGGAGTTGTGCTTCTGTCCCAATCACCTCTGAGGCAGCTTGGACTCCTTCATAGGCAACCAAGATTTCCTTCTCTGTGGTAGTGTAGTTGGCTTCCGACCCTCTGCAGCTTCAACTCCAAAATCCTAGTAGTCGGCCTCAAGTCTCACCAGGCACCTTCTGACAAACGCTCGAGGACAAACCATGGCTCTCAGCTGCAGAGTAGAGCAGGTTCTTCACATCTGGCCAAGTCCTGACTGGGTCAAGGGTGACTGCATGAGCGATCTCCTACTTGATCTGGGCAAAAGCTTGTTGCTGTTCAGGGCCCCAGTGGAAATCATTCTTCTTGCGGGTGACCAGGTAACGAGGGCTCACAGTCTGACTGTACTCAGGAATGTGCATTCTACAAAAGCCTATGGCACCTAGGAAAGCTTTTGTTTCCTTCTTATTGGTTGGTGGAGACATTGCTGTGATCTTGTTGATGGATGACATCCATAGGAATCTGATGCCGTCCATCTTGCCACTTTACTCCTAGAAACTGGATCTCAAGAGCTGGTCCTTTAATTTTGCTCCTTTTGATGACAAAATCAGCTTCCAGGAGGATTTGGATGATTTTCTCTCCTTTCTCACACACTTCTGCTGATGTGTTTCCCCACACAATGATGTCATCAACGTACTGCAGATGTTCTAGCGCTTCACCCTTTTCTAGTACCATCTGGATCAGTCCATGGCAGATGGTAGGACTGTGCTTCCATCCCTGGGGCAGTCTGTTCCAGGTATACTGCACTCCCCTCCACATGAAAGCAAACTGGAGCTGGCATTCTGCTGCCAAAGAATGGAGAAAAATGCATTGGCAATATCGATAGTGGCATACCACTTCGCTGCCTTGGACTCTGGCTCTTACTGGAGCTCTAACATGTCTGGCACAGCAGTGCTCAGTGGTGGAGTCACTTCATTCAATGCACGGTTGTGGGATTCACATTCTCTGAACCTGAGAGAAGTGGTGAGAGAAGCAGAGAAAAGAATGATCAAAAAAATTCTTATCCCATTTGCTGCTCCTGTGTTGTGCCAAAGTAGAATGCAACATGGAGATTGTTTACCCAAAGTGATGGTGTTTTGTTTGCTTGGTTTATCAGGACCAAGTGCTTGTCCCGACTGTTGGTCAGGAGACAGTCACAAGATTTAGTTCAGTTGACTCCTTGTGCAGTTTCAGCTTAGATGTAGTGTAATATAGTATAGAATAATATAGTATAATAAAGTAATTAAGTAGCCTTCTGATATCATGGAGTCAGATGCACTATTCTTCCCAGACAAGGGGTCACCTGCTTTTACAATACACGGCAGTCCACCATCAATCTCCATTCTCCTTCAGATTTACGCAGAGGCCAAATGGGGCTGTTGAAGGGTGAGTGGGTTTTGCTGACCACCCCTTGTCTCTCCAGCTCTCGGATCATCTTATGGATGGGAATCACAGCATCTTGAGTTGTTCTATACTGTCCGTGTCGCAATTGGTGCTCACTGCTCTTTTCTGTCACAGACATCTTTTATGAAAAATCCTTTCCTTTGGATTTTTCCTCCTGAGAATCTGAGAGGTCTCAGGAACAAAATGTAAACATTTATTATCTGCTGCTGTGGAATGCAACAGATGGATCTTTGATTGGCCCATGTTGGTTGTTTCTAATTAATGGCCAATCACAGTCAGCTGGCTCGGACAGAGAGTCCAAGTCAGAAGCCTTTGGTATCATTCTTTCTTTCCTATTCTATTCTTAGCTAGCCTTCTGAGATGAAATCTTTTCTTCTATTCTTTTAGTATAGTTTTAATGTAATATATATCATAAAATAATAAATCAAGTCTTCTGAAACATGGAGTCAGATCCTCGTCTCTTCCCTCATCCTAAGACCCCTGTGAACATGGTCACAGATGGTGACCCTGAGTGACTGAAGAACTCATCACTTGGTGACACCCCAGAGGAGCATTGCTACACTGGGTAAACCCCGAGTGTGTGGCACTGATGGTCACCTCACAAGTGGCCACAGAAGTGGATTCTAGCCAGGAGCGGAAGAACTGAAGATCCTGAGTTTGGACAGAGTTCACAGCCAAGCCTGACCACAAAGAGGATCTTTTCAAAAGTCTCCCAGATAAGATGTCCAGAAACCTAAACCTTTGCAGCCCAGAGCAGCCTGCTGAAGCCTAAAGGACAGTGTCCCAAGGTACTGTTGACTCCTCCCTTCCTGAAAATGCTGCCCTTCGCACAATGTGGGCTGGGATGTGGCAGGGGGACCTACAGAGGCAGAGGTTCCATTCTCCCTCTCAGAGGAGAAACTAATTACCCTTTGGCAAAAATGGTGTCATTAGGACAGAGTTCCTATGGTGAAGAGACATTTCTATGAGTTTTTCAGATGGGCAAAGTTCCATGGATTTTTCACGAATGTGCTCGATGCCTTTGATTCATACGTATGGGAATGCATGGAATTCATTATTACAGAGATTTATTCCCAAGGTTTTGGATCTCCTTGGATTTATCCATCATTCAGAACTCTCTTCCCAGTTTTGAAATGGAAAGCAGCTTCATTTCAGTGGATTGCCAACTGCAGAGGTCAAGCTCCCTTCCCGCTGGCCCCGGCAGGAGAGGACCCTTTCCAGGAACACGAGCTGAGGGTTCTGAGCCCCCCTGAATTGTAGCAGGGGGGCGAGGCTTTGCCCACAACTGAGGAAAAGTTTTTTCTGCGCCTTTGGAGCATGCTCAAATGGAGCTGCTTTTTACCCCCCCTCGTTGGCCTCAGGGGGGAATCTGAGCTGGCTCCGTGGACCCCGCCCCAGCCATCCCTGCAGGTGGCACCAGTCCCCGCGGCGCCGCCCCAACCAGCCCCATGGGCGTGGCCGCCTCTCCGTGCAGAGGCAAGGGAAACAGCAGAAAGCAACCATCATTCGCTTGATGTGGGGACAAAACATCCCCAGATCCGAGATGACGATTCTTGGGAAAGCTTCTCTTCCCCAAGTGCTGGTCTGTACCGGTAGTCTAGGGAGAGGGAAGCGTTTGGTCACTGGTGCTGCCCAGGCATTGGCAGCAGGGTGCCGGGTTGTGAGACTACGGAGCCCGCCTTGCGGTCCAGGTCTGGGCCGTTTGGCTGGGTTCCCTGGGCTGGGGCCACCGCCCGGCCAGCTGTTAGGTTTCGGGGCTTTGCTTCCCCCATCAGGACCTGGGCCACCATTCTGTGGGCCAGGTCTGGGGTTCCTGATCCTTCCAAGAGGGCCACAGCCTTCTCAGAGGCTCCTCTGCTGCTGCTGCTCTTTCTGGAAAAAAAAAAAAAAAAAAAAAAAAAAAAAAAAAAAAAAAAAAAAAAAAAAAGAGTTGAAAGAGCTAGTAGCAGCTCAAAAGCATTGAAGAACCAAAAATTAGCCTCAGCCCAAGTGGTTCAATAAAGGGCTGTGGCCAAGACATTCCAGAAATTTTCTGAAAATTGTTTGATGACTGTCAATGGATTTTTGACAATCATTGAGGATTTTTCTTTAGCAATTTGTTGTTTCAGGATTCTGCAAGCCTGTTTCAGGACCAAAAGAGACGTGCAGAGATGTCAAAGAGGAACATCTTCAGTCCATGGACTTTCTCCTGAAACTCAGCTTTTTGGACTGGAAGCAATGAACTTTCTTAGCATTGTTTTTTGCATTTTCTTATATTGTAAGGTTGTTTTAGTGATATGATAGAATTTTATGCTCTACAAGTGAAGAATTTCCCTGATCATTCCACATCAGCACTTGATTGAGGTTTTGATTGGCAACAGATAACCTGTCAAGTGTTTGTTCTTTCCTCTGCATGGCTACAGCAGACAAAATTACAAACACTTTTCTTTTTAATTTAACTAAAATAAAAAGGGTTATATGTCAGAGACATATTTTATGAAAAATCCTTTCCTTAGGATTTTTTCTCCTGAGAAGCTGAGAGGCCTCAGGAACAAAATGTAAACATTGATTATCTGCTGCTGTGGAATGCAACAGATGGATCTTTGATTGGCCCATGTTGGTTGTTTCTAATTAATGGCCAATCACAGCCCAGCTGGCTCAGACAGAGAGTCCAAGCTGCAAGCCTTTGTTATCATTCTTTCCTATTCTATTCTTAGCTAGCCTTCTGATTAAATCCTTTCTTCTATTCTTTTAGTATAGCTTTAATGTAATATATATCATAAAATAATAAATCAAGCCTTCTGAAACATGGAGTCAGATCCTCATCTCTTCCCTTGACCTAAGACCCCTGTGAACACGGTCACACTTCTCCCTTCAGAAGTCCTACGTTAGGTGGATTCTTGGACAGTCCAGGCAAGGTGCTCAATTGCTGGATGCCCTCTGTCTCCATAGCCGCTATCCCAAACGCTCACCTGAGTGTTTTTGGGTCTTTGGAGGAAGTCTATGCCCAAAATGAATGGGGCCTGTGGGCCAGTCACAATAGGGTGTTTCTTCTACTCATTTCCAGTCAGGCTCACATCAGCTTCCACCAAAGTCAAAACCTATGAACTCCTGTCACGCCAGCAATAGAAACAAATTCTGTCCCCATGTCTCAATGGGATTAATGTGCATTGCGCACCAGTATTGACCAAAGCTTCATATTCTTGTGGTTCAGATGTGCCAGTGTAGCAGACTCCATAGAATTGTCTAAGACCCCATGGAGGGCTGAGACTTAACAGTAGGAATTGCTGAGTCATGATGAGATAGCAAAATAAGCTCCTGTCTTCTGCCTCTCAAACCCTAGCTTATCTCTGTAACCCCATAGGTCACTTTCCTCTAACCCCTACTATTGGACAAGTTTGGATCCCTCTCTACCCTATAAAAAGGGGCTGCTTTAGCCCATTCGGCAAAAGAAGAGCCATCGTTGTTAACCCTTCACAGACCCCTCAATAAGCCCATCGCTGTGGAACCACCAGGACCTCTCCTTCTCCTCTCTCTCGTCTGCTTCTCTCCCTAGCCCTCCAGCACCTTAGCAAGTAAGAGCTGAAATCCTAAGAGAGCTGATAATCACTAAAGAGCTGAAATCCACTAAGCTTGCTTAAGGTAGCCAGCGGCTGTGAGCGGCTTGCGTATTTGGACACTGTCTCCAAGAGGGACTGAGTTATCTGGATAGGACTGCCTTGTTCAGGGGCTAAGCCTGCTCTGAGGGCTGGGGCAGGGGGTAGACCCCTTATGCCAGGCCAACGAATCTGCAAAGTCCAAAAAAGCAGTTTTCCCTAGCCTCTTCCTGGCCAGACGCAGGGCCCCTCTAAGCCTGGTTATCCTTCTTTGCCTGGGTATATTTTTTGGAGGTTCCTCCAAGGGGATCAAAAATATCGTCATCATCATCATATATGGCAGTTTGGTTACGGGCCACTGGAGCTGCTTTCCTTTTGGTGGAACTTCCTCTCTGAGTCTTGCCTTCCCTCAATTCACGCACCTGTTGTGCCAGAGCAGCAGATTTTCCATCACATCTTCTCATGTTTTCTCCGCAATCACTCAGGAAGAACCACAGCTCAGCTTGTGGGGAGTACCTTCTCTTCCCATCTGGGGAACTTCTGCATTGGATACCAGAACCTCTGATCTTTCATCCTTGAGCCAAGAATGACACAAGAAAAGACAAGAGATCCAATTGCAAGAGGAGAAAAGAAGGCTTTATTACAAAGGATTCTTCTGTTTTTATAGACCGATTTGATACTTTCCACTTGATTGGCTAGTTAATAAAAAACATCTTTCTCACACATTGTCCTATAGAAGAACAGGAAAACAAAGTGAAAAAACACCATCTGCAGATTGTTTATACTAACTGTGGTGTTTGCTGCAGCCTGAGTGACTGGGGTAGCTGTTGATTTATCTCCCTGCCTGTTGTGGTGTGCTGTAATGTCCCATTTTGGCCTTCCAGGTCACTTTCCCAGGTGTGCCTATACCTCTGTCCCTTCCCCCTTGCCCCCATGCTGAGTGAGTCCTGTCAATCAGGCTTAACATTCCAGCAAGGCCGTCATGTGGTTGGTCAAGTTCAAAGGATGCCCCTCAGGCCTGGGGGTAATTGGCCTGTCTGGGTGTCATCTTCCCCTGAGACCCTGCCCCTCTCACCTGGTTGGTGGCTCACCTGTACCTCCCCTTCCCCTGTCCCTGAGCTTAAAAAGGTGATCAGACCATGCGGCCAGAGTTCTGTTGGAGCAGTTGCTCATGTTCAGACCTCTGTAACCATGGAATAAACCTCTGGACATTAAACCCTCTGTAGAAGTCCATCCGAAAATCCTTCATTTTTTGCCTCACAATTGTCATGAGAAAAAGACTACCGAAGAGTTAAAAGTGCTGAGCCGGTTGGGAAAGAAAGTCTCCTGCTTATCTAGTGTGTTCACAAGTGATGCTTGCAGAACACGCCATGCTGTACTCGAAGGGGGCATGCTGCCCTTTTCTGGACAATTGAACTGGATTTTTCCAAACTCCTGAGCTGGCTGGACTGAGCTCTGGGGTGGCTCCCCCCCCGCTCCATGAGAAGACCCCTCTTGCCTGTCTTCAACCACCGTGACGGACCAACAGAGATGCGAATCCCCTCATCAAGGAACCAAGAACCCCTCTGGCACCCTATTGACACCCCCATGGCACCCCCATGGCACCCCCATGGCAACCTCCTTCCAGAGACTGGGACTGTACTCCCTCCCAACTCAGGGAGGGGGAAAACTTAACATACATGTGAGCATTCGGCCATGAAAACAATGGACTTCTCCCCTCCATGGAAACCTAATTTCAGTTACCTTCCCCCAACCAAGAACAGTATATATATTGGGGTTCGGCCCGACTGTCCTTCGAGATCTCCCCAAGACGTGTACCAGCGAGTTTCGGCGGCGGGACCCCGAAGACATCACGTCTTGGTAGCTATACCCCATTCCCTGACCTTCTTTCCTCCCTTTTTTTCCTTGTCTTACCCTTCTCTTCCCCGGATCCCTTAACCAAATGCATATTTAGCTGTGGTTATAATCAATAAATTGCACCTTGTTGATTTGTTACTGCAAAACCCCTGTGCCTCTTGTTGGTTATTTTTGCACCCAAAAATCATTCGTCACCCGTTTATTTCGGGCGGACCTTCACACCCTCCAGCAGAATAATCTCCTTTTCTCTTCAGCATCGCCTGAAGCTATTCTTCCTGAGGTAAACGGGGTTCCTAACAAGCCTGGACTTGTTCAGTGCCCAGCTGCAATCTCCAGCAAGCCAAGGTATCTCTGGGGTGATACACCGCAGTTGCTGCCTTTGGCCCAGCAGCGAGGGTCAGACCAGCCCAGGCACTATCTAACTGGTAATATTGGGAGCATATTCCAATACCTGCCTTCCTTCCTCTGTCTGCTGCCCTACAGTATCTAGCAGTGTGCGATAAGCATATGCCGGGGCCCAGCTTACTGCAATGATCTTTTTCTCTTTAGGGTCATCATGGCACTTCTCTTTCAGGTATTTCCCCATCTCACCTGGGTTCTCAATTTGTTCACATGGAAAGTCCCAGACTACAGGGTCAGGAAATTACTTCAGGATTTGGCCCATATCTTCCCATTTCCCACATCACTCAGGATTTTCTACACCTGGGTCTACTCCTGGGTCACGGGTCTCATCAGCCCCTCTAGAAATCTCCGCCCTCTTTCTAGAGAAGTTGTAGACTATAGAGGAAGTTTACCAGATTAAACACCAGGAAGATGGTCTCTCTAACATTCAGGGGAAACAACATTTTAAAGAAGACATGTAACAGGTTCAGAGGAGAAGAAGGAAAGCAAAGGCTGAAAAGCCTCATTCCCTGCTCCTCCTCTAACAAACTGGGTGCATAACCATAACCATGAACCATACATACCTGGAACAGATTCCAGCACCTTTATAAACTTCCTACAAGTCATTACCACCAAGCTCAGCCTGATAGCAATTCTAGTCAGTGCCCCTCTACGGCAAAAACTATGTATTAGGGACCATACCAAAGCTATTTCTGGATAAGAAAATAAACCTAGGGACCATAGAGGTATTAAGACCTCAAAAAAAACTAGGGACCAGAAACACGTGCAAGCCTCCACCCCAAGAGACGTTATGAATTCAAACAACATGACTACTAACTGCTTTATCCCAACACAGCATAATTGCAACCAAAGTACAATTAGAACAGGTTTTTTTCCACTCTCTTGAGCCACGCGTTGGGTGCCAACATTTGTCCTGGATTAGGGCAAATTTGGGAGAAAACCTCCAAAAGGCTTCCCCCCAGAAAGCAAACCCACACAGCCCCTCCCCCCAACCGGTTCGGGAAGAATTTCCTTGTGGAGGTGTGAGAGCCTGCTGATAACAAAACTCCATGTGTTGTTTGCACTAAATAGTTATTTAGTTGTTTTGCGCTGGATTCTGTATTATTGCACTGATAAGTATGTTTGCATCCTCATGGGATTCCCCTCTTATATCACATGGTCTTTCCCTCCCCCAAAAGCCCCGCTGGTGATGGCTTGTCCCAGGTTTACTCCTCCCCACACCCCTTCCTCACCTGTATCCCATTGGCTGTGGTCCTCTTCCTCCAACCTCCATTTCCCCAAGCTTAAAATTCTCCCGCCATGAAGCATCTCTCTTTTTTCCACCTGGGAAGTCACCTGGACCACCTCGTGACTCCTATTAAGGAATGAAATAGGACTTTGTTCCTGAGAGGAGAAGAGCACCTTTCATCTTTCGCTTTTGTCCTATGTAAGATTGTGAGGGCTAGGGTCCATAGCTAGTCGGATTGGACGCGAACAGCCTGCCTGAATTCAGTCTTACATCCGTGCTTCTTCTTCTCTCTGCCTTCACTCTCTGAGCCAGTCTTGATGGCGCAGAATATAATATCCAGCATAAACAGAACAGACAATTGGGGATACAAGCATCATAATGTCACCCTGGGACAGGCATCGAGAATGATGCAATGCGTGGGGGCAGAACCTGCTTAGCGGAAAAAACTCCACAACTCGTAGAAGTTGTAAAGTAGGTAGGTATTTAATTCAGCGCTGGGCACATGCGCGATAGCTCCACAAAGGCATGCACACCCTGCCAAGAATTCAGACACTCTTTTATCCCTTAACTTGTTGCATATGCATCGAGTTTTGCAATAGGTCCATGCATATTCATTTCCTAGACCCGGCTTCGCATTAGCTAGCTTATCACTCCTTCTGAGCCTGCACAGAGCTCTCTGGCAGCAGAGCTCTCTGGCACTCATTCTGTACGTCTTCCCTGGTGCAGGCAAGTCCAACTATTGTATTGCACTAGATATTTAGTTGGTTGCACTGGGTGTTGGGAAAAAATGTTATTGGGTCAAGTGGATGGTATATTCCTATTCACATGGTTCCTTCCTCACACCCCTGGTCTCTGTATCCCTGGTGGTCTGTCCCACGGGGGGTCCCTCCCTTCGCCCCTCCCCAGTGTTATCCCATTGACCATGGTCCTCTTTCCCCGCTCCCACCACCTGGGGCATAAAACCTCACCGCAGGTGAGGCTCCGCCTTTGCTGCCTGGATGCTTGCCTGTGCCAGAGTGACCTGTCCCACACGAATAAACTGGACACTTTGACCCACGTGGCAGGGAGTGCTTCTCGTCTTTTATCTCGTTCATGCAGTTCTGTGTGGGCTTGGGTCCTGAGTGAGCCGGGTTTGGACTCATATAAGCCCAGAGATCCACGGATACTGCAGGTGGTGCCCACGTGTTCGTCTCCCACGATGGCCACGAAGAAGCTGGTAATTTCATGTGTGAATTACAGTAGCTTTTGGACTTCCACCTTCCCCTGTCTTCTTCGTCGCGTTTTTGCCGGCAAAGAAGGCGTGGGGGCAGAGTCGGGACCCCGCTGCACCCACAGAGGGCCGATTCCAGGACGGGGACTTCGTTTCAGCTGTTCCACCCAGTCGCGTCCCCGCGCGGGATGAGTATTACCCGCGCGGCTTAGTGGTACCCCGTGGGGGCCCTCACAGGGTGGGGGTGCACTCCCAGTGCAGGAAAAAAATTCGGCCCTGAAGGGTATTGCGTTTCTCCGCGCGGCAGCCTGGGCGGGGCGGCTCCGGCCCTCTGCCGGTCCCTGTGCGCTGTTTGGGGGGGTTGTGTGTTTCCGGCAGCGCACTCCCACGCCGCGGGGCTCACGAGAGCCGCGGTACCATTGCGGGAGGCGGCAGAGTGTCTGCGGCTGGCGTTTTTGCCGGTAGCGAACACGCCGGGGCAGCAGCAGACCCCGCCGAGCGGTGCAGACCCGCTCCAGCCCCCCACGCGGTGGCCACGTGGTGGTGGGGGTGCAGCAGCTGTTGTTCGCCATTTTGAAACCCGTGTGGTCTCTTACGCAAGCAGTTTCCTCTCTCCCCGGAGAGGGGGGGGAGGAGGCTGCCCGGTTTTTCCCGGATTAGCTGTGGACTCAGAGCTTTCAGTTTTGTTTGTACTGGCTGTAAAGGAAGGTAGATTTGAGTGCTGCAGAGAGTAAACATGGGTGCTAAGTTTTCTGCGGCACAGAGAAGCATTTATAACCTCATTTTAGAAACCCTAAGTAGTGGTAACGTTACGGTCTCCAAAGCAGTCTGAAAATGGTTTGTTCACTGGATATCTTCTAACTTCCCTCAGTTTACCCAGCAGGATGTTAACTCTGTCTCTGCCTGGAATAAAATAGGGGCCTTACTAACAGCTAAAGCTGAGTAGGGAGATGGGACAGTTTTTCAATTTTTCCCTGTGTTCCTGGTAATTCGGAAAGAAGTCCTGAAGAGGGATTTGAAAGGACAGTCAGATGAATTCTCCCCTCCTGTAGCTTCCCCTACCTCTCCTCCAAAACCCTCTGCCCCTGAACTGACAGAGGCGAGCAAGATTTCTTGGCAATCCCAGGGTACCTGGAACTGCCAATGCTCTCCTGAGCCTCCTCCTCTCTCCCAGTACCCTGGCCCTGGCAGCTGTGCACCGGCTGACAGAGCATCTTCCCTGCACCCCGCTAACCTAATCCCTGTTAGCCCTTTTCTGTGTTCTAACCCTCCCATGCCCAAAATGGCGGCAGCCACGTGTTTCAGCCTTCCACTTACCCTTCTTCTCCCCACAATCCTTTTCACACACCTGTCCCCTCCCCCAACCTTTTCCAGTCCCACAACTCCTTCCCTCCCTTGGACGCTCCTCCCCCTCCCTTCGTGTCCCCGCCCCCCATTGCGTCATCCTGTGACCCCGCCCCTGGTTCCCACGGTTGCCCCGCCCCTGGTTCCCACATTTGCCCCGCCCCCCTGGCTGCTCTCTAAGCCCCCTTGCCCGGGACCCACGAGGGTGGGGCCGAGGCCTGGGGGGTGGGCCCCTGCCCGGTTATGGGGGTGGGGCAGGAGGAGGGCACATCCCTCCTCCCAGGTACCAAGCCACTGGGGTGGGAGGGGCAGAGGGAGGGGGTGGTCCCCTCCCCAGTTCCCAAGGCAGTGGGGCTGGGGGAGGGGGTGATCCCCCTGCCGGGTCCCACGGGGGTGGGGCTGAAGGGAGAAAGCCTAGGGTCCAAATCAGGGAGGAAGAAGTCATCCCCATGGTGGCCCCTGTTCAGTACACCGGGGGTAGAACTGGTCCTAGAAATTACCAGCCCTTCTCATATCACTCAAAGCGTGAGTTATGTAAAAGTCAGTTGGAATTTGGGAGAAATGGTGAAATTTTTAGAAGCATGATGAAAGCTACATTAACATCCCTTGAATTTGTCCCTACTGACATTGTAGATCTTTTCCGGTGCCTGCTTACCCAGTCAGAGTTTGATCTATGGGAAAGCTCCTGGAAGAGATCTCTCAGGGATCTTGTGGAAGAACTTAGACAAACCCCTCAAGGTGCCAAAGATTTAGAAAATAATAACATTACTTATGAACATCTGTGCGGCGAAGGGGAGTGGGCCAAGCCTGAGGACCAAGCTCGGGTGTTATCAAAATTCATACTAGATAAGATTTCAAAGGCTGCAGATAAGGCTTTTAACCAGCTACCAACTGCTGAAGCTAGTGGTAGTTTCCTTGACATTAAACAGTCTCCTTCAGAAAGTTTCTTGCAGTTTGTCGACCGGCTCCGTGCCCAGGTTGAGAGACAAGTATGGGACCCCAAGACACAGGTGGAGATAGTGAAAGAGTTGGCGCAGAGGAATGCCAATGAAGTCTGCAGCAGGGTGCTCCTGGGACTGCCTCTCAACCCCCCACCTACACTGACAGAGATGATAGAAGCCTGTGCTAGGAAGGTGGAACTGTTTGCTGCACGGGAGGCGTGATCAAGGCCGACAGACCCAGAGACAGTGGCAGCTGTATCTCCAGGAGTGAGGAGGCCACAGATGTCACCAGAACAACTTCAACATGTCATTTGCTTCATATGCAAAAAACCAGGACACTTTGCACAGGACTGCCCCCAAAACCAGCAACTAGAGACACCCTTCACACCAAAAAACCCCGATGCCAGCGCCCACCCGCCTGGCACCACAAGATAAATGCAGCGGGCTTCCCTGAAGGGGAAACCTCCCTCAAAACAGAAAAGGGGGAAGAAGGGAAGCAGGGTGCGGGAACACAAAATAACCATTTACAGGATAAAATCTGGTGGTCTCACAAGCATTTCAAGCTTGTGATTGCCAAAGCTTTTGCTTTCAGGTCTACCCAGTGGACAGTCATTGGAGTGGACCTGCCAGAGGACTTGCAGAACTTGACAAAAGATCGCGCAAGATTGGACAGTGAGTACTTTGTTATTGGGGACACTGCACACACACCCATGGAGATTGAGGAGTCTCCCATGACCATCAAAGGGCACATACCTAACCTCATTCTCCTGGCGCGCCATCCACAGACACCCTTCTATTTGGCCAAGGGGCATATCATTGCCCAGGCCATTCCTGTTCCAGCAGAAATTTCAGTAGATGACAAGGCACCAGGTGTATACTGGGCAGAAGTGGTTGGCGAGGACAAACCCATTATGGGATGCAACCTAAAGCGTGGAACAGAACACCTCCACGTGGAAGGGTTGCTTGACACAGGGGCAGATGTGACAATCCTACCTGAAAGGTTATGGCTGTCACATTGGGATTTGCAACCCGTGGCTGGTCAAATCCAAGGTGTAGGAGGAGTCACACTGGCAAAGATATCAAAGAGCATTGTGCAAATTGAGGGACCAGACAGAAAATTGGCCGGCGTTCGTCCATTTGTTACTAATTACGAAGCTCCCTTGTGGGGTAGAGACACCATGTCCCAGTGGGGGGTCAAATTGGTCATCCATAAAACACCCCAGGATTTTAAATAGCGTCCACTGTAGAGCGCCCCGCCCACAAGTTAACATGGCTGAAAGATGACCCAGTCTGGGTAAAACAGTGGCCCCTCAGTAATGAAAAGATAGCGGCACTCAAGGAGCTTGTAGCAGAACAATTGGCTAAAGGACACATTGAAGAGACATCTAGCTGCTGGAATTCCCTGGTCATAGTAATAAAATAGCCAGGGAAGGATAAGTGGTGGCTCCTTCATGATTTAAGAGAAATAAACAAAAGAATTGTGGACATGGGGTCTCTCCAACCAGGGATGCCCTCCCCAACAATGCTCCCCCAAAACTGGCAATTGTCTGTCCTAGACATCAAGGACTGTTTCTTCCATAAAACCCTACACCCGGAGGATGCACCACGGTTTGCCTTCTCGGTTCCCACCACCAACCGTAAAGCCCCAATGAAGCGCTATCACTGGAAAGTACTGCCTAAGGGGATGAAATGCAGTCCATCCATCTGCCAGGGGTATGTGGCTTCATTGCTGTCCCCAGTGTGCACCCAGAAAAAGGAGGCAATCATCCTGCACTACATGGATGATGTGCTTGTGTGTGCCCCTGATGACATAATGCTCCAAGACACACTTGACCTAGTGGTTAAAGTTTTAACCTCTGCTGGATTCCAACTGCAGGAAGACAAGGTTCAGAGAATGCCACCTTGGAATTACCTGGGCTTGCAAATCACTGCGCAGACCATTGTTCTGCAAAAATTGGAAATTAAGACTGATCCCAAAACCCTGGCAGATCTCCATTCCTTGTGTGGGTCTTTGAACTGGGTCAGGCCTTGGCTAGGTCTCATTAACAGGGACCTAGCTCCCCTTCTCAATTTACTGAAGGGAGAGAGAGAGCTAGCCTCTCCCAGGGAGCTGACCCCAGAGGCAAAAACCGCCCTCCAAAAAGTGCAGGAGGCTTTGGCCGAGAGGCAAGCTCATCGCTATAAGCCCCAGGTGTCTTGTGAGTTCACTGTTTTGGGCAAGTTACCACACATACACGGGCTGATATTCCAATGGTTTGAAGTACAAAAAGATCCACTTCTAATCATAGAGTGGGTTTTCCTCTCCTATCAGCGATCCAAAACCATCACACAGCCACAGGAGCTAATAGCTCAGCTAGTCTGGAAGGCCAGGCTAAGATTGCGTGAGCTGGTCGGTTGTGACTTTGAGTGTATTCACCTTCCAGTCCACCTTTCTAAGGACGGAAAGAGCTCTCCCAAGAGGTTAACCATAAAGAGGTTCGAGGACCTGCTCCAGAGCAAATGCCAGTCTCCAGCTATCCCTGGACAGCTACACTGGACAGGTATCTGTCCAAGCCCCATCACACAAGCTGTTCAACGAGGAATTCCACCTCATTGCTCCTGAGAAAAGGAGTCGTAGGCCACTCAAGGCGCTTACAGTGTACACTGATGCATCTGGAGCATCCCACAAGTCGGTGATGACTTGGAGAAATCCCCAGACCCAGCATTGGGAAGCTGATGTTGAGTTTGTGGAGGGGTTGCCCCAGATTGCTGAGCTAGTTGCAGTCGTAAGAGCCTTTGAGAAGTTTTCGGAGCCAATTAATTTGGTTACCGATTCAGCCTATGTGGCGGGGGTGGTGTCCAGGGTGGAGCAGGCAGTCCTCAAAGAGACTGAGGGTGGGCATCTCCACAGGTTACTCTCAAGACTAATTCATTTGGTTTCGCAGCGGGAGCATCCTTTCTATGTGATGTATGTGAGGTCACACACCGATTTGCCAGGTGAGATCGCAGAAGGTAATCGCAAAGCAGATTCTCTTGCCGCTCCAGCAGAAATGGCATGCCTTCCAGACATCTTTCAACAGGCAAAGCTAAGTCACCAGCAATACCATCAAAATGTTCCAGGTCTAATCCGTCAGTTCCAGTTAACACGCAGTCAGGCTCAAGCCATTGTGGCCACCTGTCCCAATTGCCAGCTTCAGGCAGTGCCATCCCTGGGTGTTGGGGTTAACCCCTGAGGCCTTGGGAGCTGTGAAGTGTGGCAGACAGACATCACACACATTCCCAGTTTTGGTCACATGAAATACGTGCATGTCAGCATAGATACATGCTCAGGTGCAGTTTATGCCTCTGCCCATACAGGGGAAAGGGCTGCGCATGCCAAACAACACTTGCTGCAAGCCTTTTCAGCATTGGGGGTCCCTAGGGAAATTAAAACTGACAATGGCCCAGCGTATGCCTCCAAAGAGTTCCTAGAGTTTGTCCAGCAGTGGGGAGTGGAGCATAAGACAGGCATTCTCCACTCCCCCACAGGTCAAGCTGTGATCAAGCGTGCCCACCACACACTCAAAGAGGTCCTGGCTAGGCAGAGCAACTCTGCAGCGTGGATGACTCCACAACAAAAGCTCTGCAAAGCCCTATTTACCATTCATTTTCTGAATTGTTCATTTGAAAACATGAATCCTCCTGTAATAGGCCATTTCAATAATAACAACCAGTTTAAGTTATCACAGCGTCCACCAGTTCTCATTAAGGACCCAGAAACTTGGGAAACCAAGGGTCCTTATGAGCTTGTCACCTGGGGGCATGGTTACGTGTGTGTATCCACCCCCTCAGGCCCTCAATGGATACCCCAAAAGTGGGTAAAACCTTTCGTCCCCAAAAATCCAGCTCCAGCAGGCGGGGATAAGAAACAAGCAGCTGTCAGTTCCAAGAGAAGACGCTGCTGGGAAAAGAAGGAAGAATCTTCCTAAGAGAGTTAGCTACATTCCGGCAGACCCATGAACTTGTATGTGTTTGGTTTTGTTTTTACAAAAATGTTTGTTTTCCTTTGTAGAACAGAAAATCTACCTCCTACCTAACCTCACGATGAGCCCTGTCCGAGTTGTCATCCTGTTCATGCTGAGCAGTCTCACGGCTGCGTGAATCGTTCCTCAGCCACACCAGAACGTCTGGGTGACCCTGGCACAGACGCTCCAGCAGGAAAATATATGCCTGTCCACAGCAGCAGCAAAAGACCCCATGTCTACCTGCCTGGTAGGGATTCCATTGCAAGCTAGAGAGTTCACAGACAATGTAAATACACCTATACCTCACCCAAGTCCCAGACCAAATCACACACAACCACACAAAATCCATCACCAACGAACTGTAACAATGATAAACCCCGTAGAGGAGTGGCTGCCAAAGCTACCCAGAGCAGCTCTGGAGCCTCAAGAGTTAGAGCTGTTGGGCTCCTCCCCTGCACCATACTGCATGCACTTCTTCTTTATCCCACGTTCCAACACCAAACCTTTTAACAACATTAAACAGTACCGAGAGGAATTCACTGCCAATAGGTGGTGTAAGGTTTTAAGCCATGTTGCAGCAGACAATCCAGACCATTCACATCCCAAGAGCCTCCCCAAAGGTTTGTTTTTAATCTGTGGAGATTGGGCATGGGCAGGAATCCCTTCTCGGCTTTTAGGAGGGCCATGAACCATGGGGCGGTTGTCCCTGTTGGCACGCAACCAAACCATGATTTGCGAGTGGACTCATAAGAACAATTCGGTCAGCAAAATTCATAAGAGAAGCGTAGACAATTTGGACCCAAATTGTGATGCAGAAATCTTCCATTGGGCTAAGTCAAAAAGAGTTGCTGTATCCCTGTTCCTTCCATGGGTTGCAGCAGCCAAGGCTCTAGGTGAATTGGGCCACCTAGAGTGCTGGGTAGTCAAACAGGCAAACTTGGCATTAACAGCCCTCAGCTCCCTCCTAGAAGACAAGGAAATTACCAGGCAGGCCACACTCCAAAATCGTGCAGCCATAGATTTCCTCCTGCTGCTGCATGAACACGAGTGCCAGGAATTTGAAGGATGCTGCTGCCTGAACCTAGCATCAAAAGCACCTAATGTCCATGCAGATCTCTGAGAAGTTAAAAGCCTGATTGGACGAGTCAAGCAGGAATCCGAGGACTGGTTCAGTGGATTGTTCAAGGACTGGGGACTCTCAGGGTGGTAGACCTCTATAATGAGGACAATTTTGTTGTTTTTTGTTGTTCTTTTACTAATCATGTTAGCATTTGGAATTCTACGTCGCATGCTCTTTAAGGCTATCAGTGGTTTGGTCTCCAACACAGCAGAGGTCAACCGCTCAGAGTTTGTGGAGCTAAAGCAAATTGACAAGCCTGCAAACCATGAGTGGTGGACAAATTCATAATCAGCAGCAGAAATAGTCTGACACATTTCCTTCAGTTTTAGTTAACAGAAAAGGTGGAGGTGTTGTATTGCACTAGATATTTAGTTGGTTGCACTGGGTGTTGGGAAAAAATGTTATTGGGTCAAGTGGATGGTATATTCCCCTTCACATGGTTCCTTCCTCACACCCCTGGTCTCTGTATCCCTGGTGGTCTGTCCCACGGGGGGTCCCTCCCTTCGCCCCTCCCCAGTGTTATCCCATTGACTGTGGTCCTCTTTCCCCGCTCCTACCACCTGGGGCATAAAACCTCACCGCAGGTGAGGCACGCTCTCTTTGCTGCCTGGGTGGTCGCCTGCGCCAGAGTGACCTGTACCACATGAATAAACTGGACACTTTGACCCACGTGGCAGGGAGCGCTTCTCGTCTTTTATCTCGTTCATGCAGTTCTGTGTGGGCTTGGGTCCTGAGTGAGCCGGGTTTGGACTCATATAAGCCCAGAGATCCACGGATACTGCATCCAACCTCAGTTTTGGTCTGGTCTTAGTTTCAAGGTTGGTGGGGCCCCTCTTATCTCCCTTGAGCTTGGAAGCTCACATTCCTTTCACCTTGTTTGGGGTAGAATTTTTTCAACTGTTCAAAACATCAGCTGCAGATTGTTTTCATTCTTTTCTCTGAGCTTCTCACAGCCTTTTCCCAGAATGATGCCTGGGAAAGTTTATCTGGCTTTCTCTCTCTGACCAGGCTGTCACAACCACAGAATTCTTTATCAGAGGCTTGCATTCTTTTGTCTGTCTCTGCAAGCCTTTGCGTGCACAGCAAGTTACAGACTAAACAAGTTAAAACAGTACATCCAAATCTGAAATGAATTTCTGCTCTACATTAATTTCTAACCCCCTCATGTCTTGGTCCCCTCTTTTCTAGAAAATCAGTAGATTCTTTTACTTAGTACAAATCTCTGTGATAATATGTATCCCTTAATGCTTTACCATGTTCATTTGCCAAGGAGGTTAACACTGCCACTCGCTGTAGCATTCTCCAATTCTAAATAAGTACTATAAAATATAACCCTAAACTCACACCAACTTATATCAACAAAACTACAGTGGGATGACACAACGTATTAAAAATCCCAGTTGCAGTTGGCAACCATCCAAAGATTGCATTCCACCAGCGATGATCTGCATTTTGTTTTATTCTTTGCAGAACTCTGCTTATCTCCTTTGTATCATGATGGAATGTAATTAGAGTTTTCTCTCAATTTTTCGGGATGGTCTTCAAAATTCAATTAGGTCTTGGTGTTTAATTAATTGTCTTACCAACGAAAGGTTCATTCCACTAGAAGTAAGTGATAGCCTGTGATACATTGTAATAATTGGATCTGATGAGCTAGTGGGATGTCACTGGTGCCAAATATGAAAAATCACACCAAACAATCTTAACAAAATTGCAAATACAAAAATTAGAATGATTTCTACTAGGCAATGTTACATTTTTGTTATCTATTTCTGCAAAAGCACAACCAGTTCTTAAACATAAACAGCCTCTACAAATATATACGAGCACTGTTTTCTGACTAGTGACTGGATTAATCTCAAAGTGCCAAATACCTTGCTCAGTGTCAAGGCACACATCTTGAGCATCAATAGTATTACTTTCACAAATGAACCCTAGTTGTTCCCGGGTAACACAAGATTCTAAGTTTACCGTTTGCCACTTCTCATTCACCATTCATGCCCATGCCCTATGTTCTGAGAGAGAGAGCACCGTTCTTTCATAGTTTAGTCCTAGTGCAATGATGGGGTGGATAACATAAACAGTGGCATTATGTATAGTAAGCACAAAGGCAGTGGCAACATTAGAAATAGGATCATAGGTGAAATTTACCATAGTCCACCAAGATTGGAATTTTCTTTCAAAATCAATCGCATTGTCCCAAATAACCTTTCAAATTTCAGCTGGAAAATCGCCTTCATCCCCTTCTTGTATGATTAAAGTTGCTGCTGCCTACATCCATAACTGTGCTTGTATGTTGGAACCCAGGAAATTCCTCTGACTGCCCTGGAGGACTCGAGACCCTGACAGGGGGCTCAGAGACCTTGGCACGGAGTCAAAAACACCTGTGCCTTCAATTTTAGCCCTTGTTAAAAACAATTACCAACTTTATATGAAGAATTACAAGTCAAGAGAGTTTAAGTAGAATAATAGTTTATCACAAGGTGAAAAATAGATTTTTGGGGTTTTTGAATGGGGGTTCAGGAGGCAAGATGGAGGAATCTGGGTGTGTCCAGTCTTTCTCCTTCTTCTTCTTGGCCTCCATCTTCTGCTGTGATGGTGGCACTTTTGGATTGGTTTAAGGTAGAAACTCACTGTCTAACACTGGTGATAGGTATTGGGAAGTTATTGTAAATAATGTACACATAGTTTTTAGTATAAAAAGATAACACCGCCCTGTGGGTGGTCAGTGTGCCTCAACCCAACCTGCCAGACAGACCTGCGTCGGGTCGGAGAAAGAATGTTATAGATAAGACATAATAAACAACCTTGAGAATGAGAATAGAAAAATCCTGACTCCTTATTCGACTGCCAGGCTGGGAAATGAGCCTTTTTACGCATCTCGGGGTCACTCTGACCAACAGAAGTCCCGAGACTTGTATACAACTAAAAGCTAAAGACACATTATCTTGAACCATACTAAGTGCATCTATCATTAATTTGTGGTCTTGGTCCCTGGCTTTTTCCTATTTCAGTAATACCTTTGAAACCTGCCACTGGCTAGTTCCTAGTGCCAATAAAGATGGCTGTTTTAGTTTTGTTCAATCACTTGTTGCAGTGGCCAGCTTGATCATTAATATTTTGGAATCAATTCCATTTAAAACTCTCAATCCTGTCCCTAGCATTCCAGTTAAATCTCTTCTTATTCTACCTCTGAGATGTACTTGTCTTTGTTACCATGTTGTCCAGCCCTCAAAGGATGTCCTCAGGAAAGAGGAGCAGGCTGGTTGGATTTCTGATATGTTGATTTGCATTAGCAATTCAACATGTTTGAGAGACCACTCTGGATTAAACAACAGTTTTTGTTGGCCTGCATTCCTTACTGTGTATGGGCCTACTTCATAGACTTTAGGTTCACACTGAGTTTGGGTTTGGGCTCCTTGAGTACTGGTGTAAGTTGCATGAGGCTTTGCCGTTGTAAGAGGTGCAGCATCTATCTTAAATTTGAATGAGACCCCAATAGCATTATGAGCCCAAAGACAAGCCAACTCTACGGGCTGTAGTAATGTGAAATTATACCAACAGCCTGGTTCACTTGGGCTATCACAAACATGGATGTAGGAAAAGCTGAAACACTAACTTGATTTGGTTTCTTATGAGTGATCTCATTGATCATCCAGTATCCTAGTCTAATTTCCTCTCCTATAATCCCTTGAAGTGACCACAGTCCCTGTTTTTGCCACTCCTGCTTCTCATATACCTGGTTTCTGTGCATGACCACAGTTGATAGGTTTAAATATTTTATATCAGAATGCTTTCCCATGGATCCAGTGTACTGAATAAAAGCTTGGGACCAAGGTCATTTGTAGCAATGTATCTGAACAACTTAGGCCTCAGTGTGCACCAGCCATACCGTCTGTAACTGTTCTTATCAGAATTTTCACAGGGCACTGTGGAATCCATCAAGGTTACTAAGACATAAACTGTGCTAAAATAAGAACGAAGAAGCTGAGAAACAGCATACCAGGATCACAAGAACTAGATAACAAAGGACTGTAGAACACCTGCACGGTAACCAATCATGGACACTGAGAAATGGAGGCAGAGAACGAGGGAACAAGACAAAGGCACCAATCAAGAAGTGTGATCTTAGTAGTTTGTAGAATCTATAAAAGTGTGTGCAATGTAAACAATAAATGGCTTCTGCTTGATCATATTGGTCAGTTGTTCAGGAGTCCTGGATTTCCTGCAATAGCCATTCAGCATTGTTCTGGATAGAGGTACCCTCCAATTCTAGGATTTCAATTGCACTTACACACAAAACAATTATCTTAGTTAAACTTCTCCAAATAAAATTATTAACTACTCCCAGCCGCAATATATTACAGTAGAATCTGCTATGTTTGTATGTCTGAGACATAACACACAACAAACTTCCTTTGGTCATCAGCTAAAAGCTTCGTTTATTGTCTCCAGCACCCTTTTGTAGCCCATTCAAAACTCCCGGGTCAAGACAGCTCATTAGTCTATCTCTGTGCCTCCAGACTCCGAATCAATAAAATGTCTGCATCTTAGGATAGCTCGCATTGGCTGTGAACTTCTTTCAGTCAGCCCAGAGGCTGCTTCATGGAGCTGAGCTGGGCTGCTTATTATAACTTGATTAATACTACTGCAACAGCAATATACTCATTTTGTTTGAGTAAGTTTTAGTTTCAGTTCATTGTCTCCCGGTCACTTTCCAAGGGGTTTCTGGGGCTTTCTTCACTCAAGAGAGGTGGATCCAGGCTCTCTGCTCCTTGATCTTAATTGCAGTGAAAGTAGTAAGAGGCACCTGGAATGGCCCTTCCCACTGTGGTTCTAAAGTGTTTTCTGCAAGAGATTAAAAATATACATAATCTCCAGGCTCTATGTTATATACTGGTCCATCCAGATCCCTGCTTCAAGTTCCAGCCACATATTTTTCAATTTCTCTGAGTTGTTCACTTAGGGCCACCATATAGGTGGCTGTGGAGAGTCTGGTTCTAGCATGGCTTAAAGAAAGAGGCCATGAAGGTATACAGTTGAGGGAAAAGTAAAAGGTAGTTGTAAAGCATTTCCCAGGCTTGATTCTATAAATAATTAGGCTCTCTCAAGCACCACTTTATAAAAAATAAGGTTCTCAGACAGTCTTCCCATAACAGGCAAAACATTCTGTCCTTGGGCTCTCTGGGAACAGATAGCTGCTCTGGGAACAGATATGAAGGTTTTGAGAACTTTTCATATCACAGTGAGAACACTGGTCCTGTTTTCAATAAACAAACCACAGGTATTGTAAAACAAAAGGAGGGGTTAGAGTTTTCTCTGTAACCTATCGTGAGCTTGAATTTTGCAATATGCATGAAGTTAATTAACACTGTTATATAAAGTGGCTGATTTAATCAATAAATCGGAGTCGATGCTGATCAACAACAAAGATGGGTCATCTCCCTTCGCTTTCAACATAATGGTGACCTACTCGATGTGATACAGCAATTCACCATGAAGAAGCGAAGAAAGGGTCAGGTCCTAAGCAGCGGGACGGCAGAAACGCAAAAAGAAGCTGAAGACGCGTCATGCCTTGGGTGACCGTAAAGACGAGCCCAACTGATACATGCTGCACGGACCTTGAAGAGGCTGCATTCAGCGCTGATTAATTAGGTATGGAAAGGCAAGCAGCATATGAATTATTGACTGTCTTTTTACAAAAAAGGCAAATTAAGGGGGTAGATTGGCAAAAGGATTTAACAGGACTTTGGACTTACGGCTACGGTAAAGGGGTTTTCCTTATCCCCTATATGGTTTACGAGTTAACGGAATGGCGTGAATTTGGTGATTTATTATGGGAGGCTACTTTAGAAAGTGATAAAACTGTCAAGAAGCTAAGCAAGCCATGGCGGGTGATGTACGGTGCACTTTTTCACTATGTCTCTGAGTGCAAGACAGCGGCCGCAGCTCGTGGCGCTTGCGGGGCTCTGCTACTCCGAACTCGGCACGGGCGCTCCGCCATGGGGAGCAGCCACAGTGAGCGACCACCTGAAATACTGCGCTGTAGCAGCCGGAGCGGAGGCAGCGGCAGGGAGAGCGGAGCCACCGCGTGGGAGCCGAGCTGCGCCGCCCCGGGGAGAGAGCGGAGCCGTCGCGCGGGAGCCGAGCCGCGCCGCCCCGGGAGGGGAGCAGAGCCCCCGCCACGGGAGCCGCGCCGCCGCTGGGGGAGCGACCCGACCAGCGGTGTCTGCAGCGCACGCTGTGATCCAGCCCGCCGGCGGATCTTGCGAAACAAAAAGCCCAGCGCGGTGGGGGGATTTTTCGCCCGCTCCGACACAAGCGCCGCGAGACCAGAGTGCTTTTACAGCGGGAGCGCTTCTCCCTCCGTTCCGCAGCCGGCAAAAGCTTCAGTGTGAGACCTAACAGCATAATAAATGTGATTCCTGTCAACAAAAGAAAAGATCCCTGCTGCAAATGAGAAACCAGTGATAATAAACAAACGACACCAAAGGCTATCAGGACATTTTCCACCTAAGTCAGGGGGACTTTTGTTCTTCCCAGCACACTGTGAAACAGAAATCAGCGTAAATGAATGCGGGAGTCAAATTTCAGTCGATTTTGGCTCAGCATTGGTTATGCTGTCTTGAAATCACCTGTATTAACATAGACTTTAAACATCAGAAGCATAGACTTTAATCTGTGGAACATCAGACTCCAAAATTGTATTTTGAAAAATTTTAAAATGTTAAGATGTGTTGGATTGATTGTATGAGTGAGATTGTATGAGTGTGCTTTTTGGTATAAATGCTGCAGCAAAAATGTGAAAAAAGTTGTTTTAGCTTAGTATTTTAGAATCAGGCCTGTAAGTAAGTTATAGTAAATGCTACATTTTATTTTTATAAGTTTTATTTGTTGTTAAGTAGTTGAAGTTGGATTGTCTATTAAGTGCCATTAAATATTAAATACTGTTAAGATTAAATTATATTAGGTTTAAATTAAGTTAGATTCTGTTAAGTTTGAATTATATTTGGTTTAAGTTATGTAGAATTTAAAGTCAGTTGATTTTGTTAAAGTTTTATTAGATTTAAGTGATTTACATTATTTACATATAAGTCTGTTAAGTTAAAATATTTTAAGTGCTTCAAGTGCATACTACTTTCCCACCACTCCAAATCAACAAAGGACTGAGAATTGCCCAGCTGATGCCATTTGAACCAAATGACTAAAGGATTACAGACTGTAAAACTGATTTTGAACTTTTCTGGGAAACCCAAGAAAAGGGTGGCTGTGAAGATCTCAAGGACAGAAAGGATCATTTTCAGGCTTGCCGTTTGCCTCCTCTCCAGGTTCGCATGAATGAAAACAGCTAACAGCCTTCTTTTCTTAGTCCAATTACCACCTACCGTGCAATGCCTGATAAGGCCGGACATCATGGCTCAGCTGGGGGTGGTTTTAACCCTTTGGGGTAAAAGCCATTGCTCAGACCGTGGCTGGGGAACCTTATAGAGATACTGAGTGTGCTTTAAAATGCTTTTACTTATTTTACCTTGTCTTTGTAGTTCTATCCAAAATATGGTTGGTAGGATGACAGAGAAAACTTGGCAAACTAACCTCTTTCTCAAAAAGAAAAAAAAAAAAACGGGAGAAGTGTGGAGAGTCTGGTTCTAGCATGGCTTAAAGAAAGAGGCCATGAAGGTATACAGTTGAGGGAAAAGTAAAAGATAGTTGTAAAGCATTTCCCAGGCTTGATTCTATAAATAATTAGGCTCTCTCAAGCACCACTTTATAAAAAATAAGATTCTCAGACAGTCTTCCCATAACAGGCAAAACATTCTGTCCTTGGGCTCTCTGGGAACAGATAGCTGCTCTGGGAACAGATATGAAGGTTTTGAGAACTTTTCATATCACAGTGAGAACACTGGTCCTGTTTTCAATAAACAAACCACAGGTATTGTAAAACAAAAGGAGGGGTTAGAGTTTTCTCTGTGACCTATCGTGAGCTCGAATTTTGCAATATGCATGAAGTTAATTAACACTGTTATATAAAGTGGCTGATTTAATCAATAAATCGGAGTCGATGCTGATCAACAACAAAGATGGGTCGTCTCCCTTCGCTTTCAACAGGTGGCCAGTGTCACCTCCCCAATGTGGGTAGACATTCCTTTTTGCACTCCATATGATCTCATATAAAGCATTTCAAAGGGACTTATCTTCTCCCTGGTTCTGGTTTTAGTCCAAATTCGTAACAATGCCAGTGGGAGATTTTGAGGCCAGGGTAAATTTGCTTCTCTCCCTGGCCTCACAATTTGCTGCTTTATCAAATGATTCATTTTCTCTACCTGGACACTCAATTGAGGGTGGTATGGGATATGAAGTTCCCCATCTATGCTTAAATTGTGGCTAATTTGTTGTAGTATCTTTGAAATAAATTGTGATCCTCTGTCTGAGGATATTTTGGCTGGAACTCTGAAGCGTGATATTATTTCTTGTAACAGTACTCTGGTCACTTCCAGAGCTGTGGTAGTCCTGGTGGGGAATGCTTCTGGCCACCCTGAAAAGATGCCTGTCAATACCAATAAATAGCAATATCCCCCTTTTCTTGGGAGTTCTGAAAAGTCAATTTGCCACTGCTGTCCGAGTCCATAGCCCCTCCCAATTTGGCCAAGTTTTGGTTTGGGGATATTTTTGGGTTTAGTCTGGGGGCAAAGGTCACACTGCTGGGTCACCTGAGTGATAGTGGCACATAAATTCCTGGCAACAATTCTTTCAGTCAAATAGGTGTGCAGGGCATCAACTCCCCAGTGGGTTTTCTGATGTCCCTCCTTTACCAATGACCACAACAAAGGAGAAGGGATGACGATCTTCTTTCCAATAGTGTCCCACCCCTCCTCATTATATGTCCCTTCTTGGTTTTCATTTAACTTTTTATTCCTCTTATCAGATTTTGGCTTACCTTCAAGGGAAATTTGTCCATCTGGAATTAGGGCTCCTTCACTAAAAATCTCACCTTTTGCTACTTCCTTTGCCTCTCTGTCTGCCAGGTCATTTCTCTCCTCCAAATCTGAGCTCACTTTCTTGTTTGTCTTAATGGGCATAATTGCTACCTTCTCAGGCAGCTGAACTGCTTCCAATAGCCTGATTATCTCTTGTGCATGTTTAATGTTTTTCCCTTGTGAGGACAGCAGTTCTCTCTCTCTCCAGATGGGTCCATGTGCATGTACAACTCTAAATGCATATCTCGAGTCTGTATAGATAATTATTCTTTTTCCTTTTGCCTTTTGTGCAGAGGTACCTTTTCGGGATCTCTCACTGGTCAGAGTGACCCCAAGAAGAGTTCGAAAGTCTCTTTTCCCAGCCTGGCTCTTGAAGAAGGAGTCAGAACTCTTCATTTCTTGGTCTCAAGATTGTTTATTGTATCTTATCTATAAAATTCTTTCTCTTGTCCTGCCGAGGTCCACTCAGCAAGACAGTCAGAGGCATTCTGCCTGACCCTGGGGCGGTGTTATGTCTTTATACTAAAAACTATGTATGCAATGTTTACAATTACTTTCCAATACCTATCACCTATGTTAGACAGTGAGCTTCTACTCTAAACCAATCTAAAAGTGTCAACATCACAGCAGACGATGGAGGACAAGAAGAAGAAGGAGAAAGGCTGGACACGCCCAGATTCCGCCATCTTGCCCCCCTGAATCCCCATTCTAAAAACCCCAAAATCTACATTTTCACCTTGTGATAAATTCACTATCATTCTACTTAATTTGTCATGGCTTGCAGATCTTCATCTAAGGTTGGTAACTTGCTCCACGGGTCATAATCAAAACCACAGGCATTTTGGGCTTTGTGCCAGGGTCTCTGAGACCCCTGGCAGGGATCTTGGCTGCTCAGGACAGCCAGAGGGATGTCCTGGGTCCTGAAAGCACCTGTTGACAAGGCTCCTGATTCTACTACCTGTTTGCAGATAGTAACTGCATAACCTAGCATGTCATTTACCACTAATGATGTAGCTGCTTCCATCAGTGAACCAGGCCTCTGCATCGTCCAAAGGAGTGTCCTTTAGATCAGGGCGGCTGGAGTAAGTAGCTTCAATAGTCTCCAGGCAGTCGTAGTGTACTGCTTCTCTTTGATTTCCACTGATGAAAGAAGCTGGATTGACAGCATTAGTCACCACTATTTCTACATCTTGTTCTACCATAATGGCCTGGTATTTCAAGAACCTTTGTGGTGAAAGCTAGTGCCCACCCTTTACTTCCAGTACTGCAGATACTGTATGAGACACTAGCACAGTCATTTTTTTGTCCCAGGGTAAACTTGCGTGCTTCTTGGATATGTAGCACAACTGCTACAGCTCTGAGGCAACCTGGCCATCCTTTGGCCGTTGCATCTAGTTGCTTGGAAAAGTAGGCAACTGCCCTCTGATGTAGGAAAGACATTCTGTGCTGTTCTTGTGAGCCAGCAAAGGCTTCCTGAAGATAAAGGAAAGCCCCGTATCTCTCCTGAGGAAGACACCAAGGTTGTCACCATGGAGACGTGATGAAGGAGAGAAAGTTAAAAAATACGGACTCTAGCTGGCTCACAGAATGACGTGGCTCCCTGATCACCTACTGAGAACTTTGTTTGTTTCTTATAACCAACAGGCAGTGAATGTGTATGTTAAGTAAATGTAAATATCTTGAAAAAGTATAAAAGCAACATGTTGCTATAATAAATCTCTCTGGCACCCTTCTGATGGAGTTGTGGTACTTTGTGCTGTGTCGTGCTCTATAACGACACTCTGACATGTATTACAGTTCCCTGCATGGGGTCGCTGGGGGTGAGAGAGAAGGATGAGAATCTTGTTTCTTGATCAGAAGGCTGGATTTATTGATATATGATATATAATACATTATAACTATACTAATAGGAATAAAGAGAGAAGTTGCAGAGGCTGCCTAAGCTAAGAATAGCAAGAAAAAATCTATAACAAAGTTGTGTCCAGGGACTCAGTCCCCAGCTTGCTCCTGTGATTGGCCTTTAATTATAAACATGGGAACATGAGCCAATCAAGGTGCATCCCATTGCATTCCACAGCAGCTGATAACAATTGTTTACATTCTCTTTCTGGGGCCCCTCAGCTTCCCAGAAAATGCAGAAATCTGAAAGAAAGGATTTCTTTGAAAAAATGTCTGCGACATCTCACCTTTCTAAATTGTATAAATTAAAAGAAAAAATGCTGATGTGAAATGAACAGGAAATTTCTTCACCTGTAAAATATACAATACTAACAAATCACTAAAACAATACTACAATCTAAGAAAATGCAAAAAACAATGCAAAGAGAATTCAAGTCCAAGCAGCTGAGTTTCAGGAACAGTCCATCAGCTGAAGTTGTTTCTTTTGGGATATCTAAGAATCCTTTTTGGCCCTGAAAACAGCATAACACAATTTTAAACAATTTCAAACAATTTGAACAATTTTTGGAATGTCCTTTTCTGGCCCTTCAATGCTTCAGTGCTTCAGAGCTGCTGCCCGCTATTTTCAATCTTTTTTATTTAATTTGACTTTTTTTTTTTTTTTTATCGAAAAACAAAAGAGCAGCAGTCGAGCAGAGCAGTGCCAGAGAAGGAAAGGCCCTGGGGGCCCTGGCCCATGATGGACCAGGAACCCCAAAACTGGCCCACAAAGGGGGACCAGGACCGGTAGGAGGAACCTCAACCCCCAGAAACACCAAGAGGCCAAATGCTGGCCCTGGCCCAGAAACTTCCTGAGCCCAACGGCCCAGGCCAAACCCATGAGGCAGGCTCTGCATTCCCGCAGGCCTGCACCCTGCTGCCAGTACAATGGCAGCACGGGTGGTGACACGCTTCCTTTCCCCAAAACCACTGAGGCATGCCAGCAGTGAGGAAATAGAAGCCTTCCCCAGAAATGCCATCTGGGGTCTGGAGATGTTTGTTTCCCACAGCAAACCAGCTATGGTCTCCTCCATCTATTCCCTCTCCCTCTGCAATGCATCGGGTTTGTCTCTCATCCGCCCCGTGGCATCATCCACATCCCCTCCGGGCTGGGGATCTGAGGCAGAACTCTCTGGATGCACCTGCCCCCCCATGCCACTAGGGCACAAGAGAGGCGGTGGCCTCCATGGGACAATCCCCGAAAAACCACCCCCCAAACTGCCGAGAATGCTGATCTTAAAAACAGGCAGCTGGACTGCTGCAACAGTCAGCTGGCGGGCAGCCCCCACTCCACGGAAGGAGAGACCTTCCACCGGGGCGGCTGCTACAGCAGCCAGTCCGGGATGGTCCGAGCTAGAACAAGCCGCCAGTTCCAGGGCAGTCTCTGATGCCGACACGGAGGGCAGAGCCTCCGACAACGGCAGAGCCGCTGGGACGGCCCGTGGAAGCAGAGGGGGGGAAGCCGGAACCAGGGAGGGAATCACGCTGAGTGTAGGAGCAGCCACGGGCTGCCCCGAGGTTCCCGTGGGTTCGGGGCTGTCTCTAACACCATCCTGAACAGGGACTGTCTCGGCTTCAGGCAGTGAGGAGGCCGATGGAAGTGGCGGAGGGACCGGAGGAATCTTCTCCTCCGCTGAGCTGGAAGCTGGAGACGCGTCGTCAGTGCCTAGCAACTCAGCAGGGACGGGAAGTGCTGTCTCTGCAGTCTCCGACGCAGGAGCTGGCAGGGGCGGGGAGGGCGGTGAAGCCGTGGGCGGGACCGCCTGGAGAGGCGGAGACGGGATCTCCTGGAGAGACGGAGCTGGCAGAGGCGGAGAAACCTCAGAGACCGGTGCCGCCCCCATGTCTGAACAAGGTGGAGTCTGGGAGGCCGGCTGTGGCAGCACTGCCTCCTCCCATGCCCCTGGAGAGAGAGAAGGGGGGGGAGGAGAAAACTCCATCTGAGCATGCTCTGGAGAAAAAGTAAAAAAAACTTCTTCACGCGGCGCAGTTTCGCCCCCCCCCCCCCCCGCCGCGAAGCAGGGGGGGCCGGGAAGCCCAAACTCATCCCCCACAGGGTCTTCTCCCGGGGACGGTGGAAACGGAGCCTGCCCATAGCAGTTAGAAATCCATTGAAAAGTAGCTGCTCTGCATTTCAGAACTGGGAAGAGCTTTATAAATTCTGGGTAGATAGAAGGAAGGACAAGTCCCTGGCTCCAGACGAACTGCAGAATGGAATTCAGGCATTCCCAGACAAAAACATCCAAAGGGTACAGGACATCAGTAAAGAACCCAAAAAGCTTTGCCCATCGAAAGAACTCATAGAGATCTGTTGCTGACAGAAAAAAACCATCTTGTCTACACCAGTGTTTCCAGAGGGCAATAAGTTTCTCCTATGAAGGAGTAAAACGAACCACGTTCTTCAAGGGGTATGCCCCCCATATAAACAGCCATAATTTTCTCGCGGCTGAACCCTCAGGGATAGAAAAGTGAACAGTACCTTTTTCAAAAGTCCAGCTTGCTCTGGCCAGCTCTGCAGGTATGCTGCTCTTGTCTACCATGTTTCCTGAAGGTTTTCCAGAAGAAGGTTCTCTTTGTGGTCAGCCTTGGATGTGAACTCTGTCCAAATCAGGATCTTCAGTTCTTCAGCTCCTGGCTTGAATCCACTTCTGTGGTCACATCAAAGCAACCATCAAATGCTACACATACAGGATTTTTACCCAGTGCAGCAATTTTGCTCCTCTGGTCTTATCAAATTAATTTCTGCTCTGACATAAGGGGTCACCAGATATTACAGTTCCCTGCATGGGGTCGCTGGGGGTGAGATAATGACGAGAATCTTGTTTCTTGATCAGAAGGCTGGATTTATTGATATATGCTATATAATACATTATAACTATACTAATAGGAATAAAGAGAGAAGTTGCAGAGGCTGCCTAAGCTAAGAATAGCAAGAAAAAATCTATAACAAAGTTGTGTCCAGGGACTCAGTCCCCAGCTTGCTCCTGTGATTGGCCTTTAATTATAAACATGGGAACATGAGCCAATCAAGGTGCATCCCATTGCATTCCACAGCAGCTGATAACAATTGTTTACATTCTCTTTCTGGGGCCCCTCAGCTTCCCAGAAAATGCAGAAATCTGAAAGAAAGGATTTCTTTGAAAAAATGTCTGCAACAGATATGGACCCAAGTCCTGGGTCAGGATTCCCAAGGCAATCGCCTCTTTCTCAAGGGAAAATAGAAAGAATGGTTTACTCACATCTGGAAGTCCCAAAGCTGTAGCTGACATGAGAGCACTCTTTAGCTGATGAAAGGCCCGCATGGCCTCCTTTGTCCACTGGAGATCTCTATTTCCTTTAGCAATAGGAGCATATAGAGGTTTTACAAGCAGCCCATAGTTATAAACCCACAGCTGGCACCACCCTACCATTCTTAAAAAGGTTTGGGATTCCTTTATTGTCTGAGGTTTCGGGGTTTGGCATATTGCTTCCTTGCGAGATTGCCCTAAAGTCTGTTGTCCAGCACCAACCTCATATCCCAGGTAGATTACTTTGTGCTTCACTACACTACCTGTGACTTTTTCTTTTATACTTTATACTCTTGGAGTCCTAGGAAATTTAAAAGGCTTACTGTTCAGGCCACACATGCCTCCCTCATCTGAGTGGCTATTAGGAGATCATCCACGTACTATAATAGCCTTCCTTCTTCCGGTGGCGCTTCCAAGGATTCCAGGCCTTTTGCAAGTTGTTCTCTGAATAGAGTGGGAGAGTTTTTAAATCTTTGAGGCAACACTGTCCATAAGAACTGAGTTTTAGGGCTTTCCCATTTGAATGCAAAAATTTTCTGTCTGGCTTTGTGGATAGGGAGGCAAAAGAAGGCATCTTTCAGATCTAGAACAGTAAACCAAGTTAGCTTGGGCGTTAAACAGGTTAGTAAAGTATATAGATTGGCCACTATGAGATATAAATCTTCTGTTATCTTATTGACAGCCCTCAAATCCTGTACTACTTGATATGACCCATCAGGTTTTTGAACAGATAAAACAGGAGTATTGAAATCAGATTGATATTCCTTCAACAGTCCTAACTGAAAAAAATTCTTGATTATTGGGCTGATTCCTTCCTTGTCTTCCTTTCTCAGGGGATACTGTTTGATTCGAACTGGCTGTTTCCCTTCCTTAAGTTTGATTACTATGGGAGAGGCATTTTTCACCCTCCCTGGTACATTGGAGGCCCATACTCTGGGAAATAGCTGGTTTAATATCTCTTCACTAATTTCCTCCTTAAGTTCAATGGCCGTTAATATTAAACTTAATAGCTCTATGTACTTTTGATCATTTACCTCCAGAGTAACCTCCCCAGTTTTGAATGTAATGCTTGCTTGTAATTCTTCCAATAAGTCTCTCCCTAAAATTGCCTTTGGCAAATTGGGCATGTATAAAAACTTGTGAATACCCCATTGTTTTCCAAGGTTCTACTTTAAAGGTTTGCAAAAATATGCCTTCTCAGATTGACCAGTTGCTCCCCGCACTATAACACAATCATTCCCCACAGGTACTAAAGCTTTATTTAAAACTGAATAAGTGACCCCTGTATCAACTAAAAATTCCCCCCTTTTCCCCTCTTTCCCCAGACTCATTGTTATAACCAGTGGATCCGCTGGGGTGGAATCCCCCGGTCCTCCTCAGTCGTCTTTCATATACACAGTCATCATCCCCTTCTCCTGACAGTCACCTTGTCTCCGCTCTGGGCATTGGTGTTTCCAGTAACAGGTTCTTCTACAAATTGCACATTGGTTTCTACCCAACTGAGGTGGGGTTCTCCCTTCCGGTCCCCAGATTTTTTGGAATTTACACCTGATATCTCCAGAAGACTGTCCCAAAAATTATTTAACTAGCTGATTCATTCCTATCTCAGACCCTGGGTCTAATGATGTATGGTGACGCATAGCATCCCTCAGATGCTCTAGAAACTCGGACGGAATCTCAGAAGGCCCCTGCCTAATAGAATATAAGGCAGACCAATTTAGGGTCTTTGGAATAGCTCTTTCCTTTCTGTTGCTATCTAATCTTGATAATCTGCTATATTCTTTAATTTTGCTGATATATTTGGATCCCATTTTGGGTCTTGGAGAGGGAAATATTCTCTTATATCCAGTCGTTTGTGGTAGCTAGGGAAGAGGCGCCGCGGAAGATTTCGCGATGTCACGGAAAGCTAGGACCTTCGGTTCCCCATAGATAAGACCCTCAGGTACTCATAGATAAGAAATTAACATAGGAATGTGGTCCCACTAACAATAGGAATGTTGCCCCACTGAAGCCAGTAACTTTCCATCCCTTACCCAGTACTTTTCCATTCCCTACTAACCCTAGGTAAGAAGGACAAACCCCTTTTTGACGTAGAGACCCCTAAGACTATAAGACCCCATGAGAAGAAGTAATAAACGCCTTTTGACCGTCCACCACATTGGTGTCTGCGTATGTCATTGGCCCGAACGGCCCTAGAGAGAGGGCTGTCGAGCTGTACCTCAGAACCAGGTCGCCTGCCTTGATCCAGAAGGCAACATTTGGTGCCAAGACCCGGGACAGCGGCTTGCGCCCGGCGAACGGGGACACTCCTGGAACGAGGATGGCGGCTGCGACAGCAGGACTGATCGCAGCGGGGGGGGACGCCTCCCGGACCAGCTTGGACGATGGAAGCCATAGCGAAGGTCGTAACAGAGATGCATGCGCAATGGGGTATAGAATGTAAACTTAAGGATTTAACTCTCGCATTGACGAGATTGATTAATCTTGGGGCTATTGAAAGCCCCGTGGACGTCCTACACTCGGACGTGTGGGATAACTGTACAAAAGCCCTGGCGGAGGACGCTATGTCCTTGGGCTCAGGGAAAGCCCTAAAATCGTGGGGCAGAGTTGTCCAGGCTCTGAAAAAAGCTCGACAAGAGCAAGAAACCTGGAAAGCCGCGCGAGCTTGTTTATTAGCCGTGCTGCAGTTGGGGGTGGGCGCGGCGACACAAACCGCGGAGGTGCTTGACCCGGGCGGGCGCGCGGAGGCGCGAACGCCGGATCCCCCTCAGGGAGCGGACTCACCATCGGAGGGGGGGGAGCACACGCGGGTGTTCTGGCGGGGGCTCGCGGAGGAGGCGCGGAACGCGGCCAGAATATCGGACCCCATAGGGACCGATAGAAACGCCCCCCCACCATATGCGTTTGAAAATGGCGCCGGACCGCATGGTCAGGGCGGAAAGGAGGAGGCGGGGGGCGGAAACGCAGTCAGCCCGCTGAACAACGCATGCGCGGGCGAGCGGGGAGACGGGGCAGCCCCCGCGGAGGCGCGTAAGACCAATCAGAGCGCTTTATTCAAATTAAGTCCTTGTAGGGCAAGGACCTCCCCCAGCAGGAGGCGGGGGGACCCCAGGGGGAGGGAACGGCCCGACCCCCGCAAGAAGGGGCGGGGCCGGAGCCCGAGGAAAAGGCAGAGCAGCCCGGAAGCGTCTCTTTACTCGACTTCCGGCTCGGACTCAGACTCGAGCTCGGAGCCCGAGACAGGGTCGGAGGATTCCGACTCAGATTCTAGCTTTAACAGAGAGAGAGCAGTGGCATGTAAGGTCACTAGCCACAACGCTCCTGCATGGGTGAAGGGGTTACCAGAGAAAAACCGAACCCCGCTTACAAACTGGCGGAAAATAAAAATGGCTTGCGCGGAATGGGCTCCGTCTGCCACTCTGGTGTTCCCGGTTCGTGTGGGGGGGGCAGGCGGAAATCAAAGGATTTATTCACCAGTTAATCCAAAAGATGTGCAGGCAATTGTTAAAGCGATTGCAGATAAGGGAATTAATTCTGCCATGGTTCGCACTCTCATTGACGGCCTTTTTGGTGGGGACGATATGCTTCCCTTTGATATTAAGCAGACGTGTAGAATGATATTTGATGGTGCGGGGATGATCGTTTTTAAACAAGAATGGGAGGATAATTGCCTCAAACAGCTAGCCTTGGTAACGGGGGCAGACCATCCACTGCACGGCTCCAGCATACAGAGGCTAATGGGCACAGACCCCGCTATGATCACCCCTCAGCAACAGGCTGAGGGCTTGCGGGCCCATGAGGTCATGACAACCACCCGTGCTGCCCGAGAAGCCATCCGTGACACTTCGAAAGTGGTAGCTAAACCATCCCCGTGGTCTCTCATAAAACAGGGTGAGAGTGAAAGTTTCACTCAGTTTGTGGACAAACTTCAGGCTGCATTAGATTCCTCTGCGTTACCCCCAGAGGCGAAGGGTCCCGTGCTGGCAGACTGCCTACGCCAGCAATGTAACTCAGCCACCAAAGACATTTTAAGGTCACTGCCGCAGGGGTCCAATGTAGCTGCCATGATCAGACACGTTGCAAAGGAGGAACATCTAGTTCCCATTCAAGCAGCAGTTCACACCGCAATAACCAGTGTGATGGCGTGCCTTAAGTGCGGCCAGGCAGGCCACTTGGCAGTAAACTGCCCCCAGCCAAGGCGCCTATCAGCAGATGCTCCACCACGCCAAGGGGGAGGTAGGGGGCCGTGCTGGGTGTGCGGAAGGAAGGGGCATTTAGCTAAGGAATGCAGATCCAGGTTTCAGGGAAACGGGAGAGGGAGGGGGCAGCCAGGCCGTATCCAGCCCCCTCCCACCTGGAACATGCAACGGCCCAGCTACAGCAACCCCCAGTAGGGCAGGGGACCCTCATACCCTATGGCCCCACAGGGAGCAGTCAACTTTGCATCCCCTCCAGCAATACAATGGCAGAGTTGCGCAGCACCGCCCTCAATACCCTCGCACCCCCCACCGCCACAAGCCGCACCGGTGTCGCAGGAACAGCAGGGGACGTCCCAGAGCGGGATCCCTGGGTGGCCTTGGTGATGAAAATAGGGAAGGAACCCCTGATGGTGTGGGGGATATGCCGCCTTTATGGTAGTCAAGATCCACACGTCATAGGGTTCCAGTTCTGGGCGGACACGGGATCAGACTGCACGATTATTCCCCAAGCACACTGGCCCGGACATTGGCAAATCAAAGAAGTCCCTCCAGTGAATGGAGTGGGGGGGCAGTCCCGGGCATGGAAAAGCACCCAGCTGGTGGCTATAACACTTCACACGAAAAAGGGACCAGAACAGACAGTAGCAATCTACCCCTACATTTTGCAAAATTCTCCACCCCTGTTGGGAAGGGATGTTCTTTCCTTTCTAGGATTTCGGATCACAAATTTATCCTGAGGGCCACTGCCGTGCACCCCGCGCTGCCAATCAAATTGACTTGGAAATCATCAGACCCTGTATGGGTTGAGCAGTGGCCCCTGACAGAGCCTCGAATGGCAGCCTTGCTGGAACTGGTCGACCGCGAACTGCAAAAGGGTCACATAGAACCCTCCACCAGCCCATGGAACACCCCTGTATTCGTGATCCCCAAGAGGTCCGGACAAGGCTATCGTCTCGTCCACGACCTGAGAGAGGTGAACAAGACGATCCGACCCCTGGGTCCAGTCCAGACACTGCTACCCACGAACTCAGCCATCCCCGAAGGGCAGCCGTGCGCAGTACTGGATATCAAGGACTGCTTCTTTTCAATACCCCTGCACCCTGAGGACAGAGAACGATTTGCCTTTTCCGTGGCGTTTCGGAACGGCGAGCGGCCCAACCTTCGCTTCCAATGGAGAATGCTTCCACAAGGCCTAGTCGACAGCCCGACCATATGCCAGATCACCGTGGACAAAGCACTGACGCCAGTCAGACACTCCAATCCCACCGCAACCATCATCCAGTACATGGACGACATCCTGGTTGCAGCACCATCAACAAGCCAAGTAGATGACCTGGTGACCACAATCACAGAGACCCTTCAGGCCAACGGTTTCGAGATCGCGAGCGCAAAGATCAAGAGAGGACCCTGCGTGACCTTCCTGGGAGTAGGAATCACAAGCTCCTACGTGACGGCCCCCGAGATGAAGATCAACCGAGAAGTCGAGACGCTCCACGACGTGCAACGCCTGGTGGGATCGCTGCAGTGGCTTCGCAACGTCGTCCTGATTCCTCCCGAGGTCATGGACCCTCTGTACGAACTCCTGAAAGGGAAGAACCCCTGGGATCCCAAGGAGCTGACGCCGCAAGCAACGAGCTCCCTCGACTTCATCGAAAACCAGATGTCCACTGGCACGCTTGCCAGGTGGAACCCAGCCATGCCACTGGACTTGTACATCCACTTTACACCGAAGGGGGGAGTGGGAGCGCTGGCCCAAGGGCCTTCTGAAAAGGCCCGACCAATCCAATGGGTGGTCCTCGGAAGACTCGCTGGTGCATTTTCCCTGGGAATCGAATGCATCGCCAGCCTCATCATGAAAGGCAGGAGACTCGCCTTGAAACACCTAGGGACAGAGCCGACAAGCATCCACCTTCCGTTTCGCAAGCAGCCGACCTCGGAGTCAGCCACAATATCCGAGTACCTGGCCCTTGCTCTCTCCGGCTTCGGAGGAGAAATCTCCTACTCCTCCAAGCCACCCTGGACGATGCTGCTGACCGTGGTCGACATGAACATGCCACCGAAGGTCAAGGACAGACCGCAGCCAGGACCAACGGTCTTCACAGACGCTTCCTCCACGACTTCAACCGCAGCAGCAGTGTGGCAGGCAGGAGAGCAATGGCACTGCGTCAAAGCGTGTGACCCCACACTGTCAGTGCAACAGCTGGAGGCAGCAGCAGTGGTTTTGGCGTGCGGACTCTTCTAAGACGAACACGTCAACATCATAACGGACTCTATATTCGTGGCAAGGCTCTGCCTAGCCATGGCAGGACCAGGAGTGTCGACATCAGCAACAGCCCTAATGCTGGAAGAAGCACTTTCCTCGCGACAGGGCACCGTGTCAGTCATCCACATCAACAGCCATGACCCAGTCAAAGGCTACTTCCAGACCGGCAACGATAAAGCGGACGCCGCAGCAAAAGGCGTTTGGACCCTGCAAAGAGCTCGTCAACTGCACGAGTCGCTCCACATCGGAGTCAAAGCACTGGCGAAGAGATGCGGAATCCCGACAGCGGACGCGAAACATGTGGTAGCCACTTGCCCTTACTGCCAGAAGTCGCCCCTTTGGACCTACGGAGTCAACCCGAGAGGTCTCAAGCCCTCAGAAATCTGGCAGTTGGACTTCACCTTGTGTCAACTGCTGAAGCCCCGAGCATGGCTTGCAGTGACAGTAGACACTTATAGCGGAACGATCATAGCCACACAGCACCCCAAAACCAACTCCAAAAACACAATTCAGCACTGGCTGACAGCCATGGCTTGGCTTGGTATCCCCAAGCAGATCAAAATGGACAATGGCTCCAATTTCATCTCTAAACAAGTACAGGAATTCGCTGCAAAATGGGGCATCACGTTAGTGCAAGGCATCCCACACAACAGTACCGGGCAGGCCATAGTTGAGAGAGCAAACCAGACCCTGAAAACCAAGATAGAAGTATTGGCAAAAGCAGAGGGCTTTGCCAATGCCATTCCCCCAGGAGATCAGGCACGTATGCTGGCAACCGCTTTGCTGGCACTGAATCAATTCCCTAGGGGAGATGAAACAAACAGTCCCGTCCAAAAACACTGGGCCACTCGAGCGCTAGAAGAGGGCCCACAGGTGGTAATGAGAAACGAGCTAGGCGAGTGGGAACGGGGTTGGAGGCTGATGCTCACGGGGAGAGGGTACGCAGCTGTCAAAAAGGACAGCAAAATCAGGTGGTGTCCACTTAAGTCGATTAAACCGGACCTTCATAGCGAGCAGAATGAGACTGACGAGAATTGCGAGTCTTTGTTTACAGGACCTGCTCGTGGGACGTCCTCGTGACGCGTACATCCCGGTTCCAGACGAAAGTGACCGACCACCAAGCCGTCAGGCAGCACCCGAGAGACCCGCACGGGTGAGACCCAACCATCAAGGGTGTTTCTGTGTGATTTTGCTGTTGAGGCTTGTCACCAGAGGGCAAGCCAGCCCAGACCACTACCCCCATCAGCCCTTCAGGTGGGTCATGCGACACCTTGGTAGTGGCAAAGCACTCAGAGAAATCACCACACCGAACACTCCATCCTTCGTGCTCCGCATCACCGACCTGTTTCCAGGACAGCCAAGGGCAAACCCCTATTCCCTACACGCCAAACACTCGTACCTATCCTACTGGTGCCCAGCTTCAAACCCTGGGAAAAGCTACTGCAATAACCCAGGGTGGGGATATTGTGGGCACTGGGGCTGCGAAACCATAGTTACAGATGCCAGACCGTCGGGGCCTGGGTGGGATCCACAAGAGCCAGACAAATTCTTACAGTTCACCTGGGCACCCATCGGCTGCAAAATACCCTTCTTCTTTCGTGAAAACCCCCATCGAAACCAAATTAAAATCCCTAACTTTCGGGCATGCACTGATTACAACATGACGGTCCTGCAGCCAGACCACCCTAGCTGGGCCACAGGCAGAACATGGACAGTGGTCCTTCAAGGGTCAAAAGAGAGGGTGAACGTGCAAATTATCAGGCTCCAGCCATCAGCACCCCAGCAGTCGGACCCAACAAAGTGATTAAAAGCGTGCCGAAAGGGAGAAACATAACCTACCCCAAAACCTTACCCACAGGAGTCAGCAATGTCCCGACCGGTCAAGCAGAAACCTTTCAGATGAGTCGCTTAACCGGGTCAGACGCAGACCCAATCCTTCGTATGTTAGAGGCTACCTTTGTATCCCTGAACGAATCCAACCCTAACCTAACCGAATCCTGCTGGCTTTGTTACGATGTCAAAGCCCCCTTTTACGAAGGAACCGCTTTAAACACTCCCTTCAGTTATTCCTCAGCCGACGCTCCTCACCAGTGCAGATGGGATACCCCTCGCAAAGGAATCACCCTGAGTCAAATCACAGGCCGAGGCAGATGCTTTGGCAATTCAACCCTAGCTAAGCAGGGAGGTAACATCTGCACCAAAATTGGCAGGCTGAACAGGAAAAACAATAAGTGGGCAATCCCATCCGCATCGGGGATGTGGGTTTGCCAGCGATCCGGAGTGAGTCCTTGTGTGCTCCTTCCCAAATTCAATGACTCTAACGACTTCTGTGTCCAAGTTCTGATTGTTCCTAGGGTCTTGTACCACTCAGACGAGGAGATGCACCATCTTCTTGAGGGACCCAGCCGGATCCACAAAAGAGAAATAATGACAGGTATAACTATCGCAATGCTGCTCGGCCTGGGAGCAGCAGGAACGGCAACGGGTGTCTCAGCCCTAGCAACCCAGCATCAAGGACTGTCACAGCTGCAGGCAACGATTGACGAGGACCTGCAGAGGATCGAGAAATCCATCTCCTATCTAGAGAAGTCGGTCTCCTCACTCTCAGAAGTGGTCTTGCAGAACAGGCGAGGCCTGGACCTCCTGTTCATGCAGCAAGGGGGCCTGTGTGCCGCCTTGAGAGAGGAGTGCTGTTTCTATGCAGACCACACGGGAGTCGTGAGAGACTCCATGGCAGAACTCCGGAACCGACTGGCCCAGAGGCAGAAAGACAGGGAGGCCCAACAGAGCTGGTACGAGTCCTGGTTCAATCAATCACCTTGGCTAACCACTTTGATTTCTGCCCTGATAGGTCCATTGGCGATGCTGTTTCTAACAGTCACCTTCGGACCATGCCTGCTGAACAAGCTGGTCTCATTCGTTCAGAGTCGCCTGGAACGGACCAACATCTTGTTCATAGGGCGACGACAACTGCTGTGAATTCAACCAGGGAATTCAACCAAAGAACACTGCCAGTCACAAGATTTTCAAAACTTGTCTGGCAAAAGCTTACTCAGGTTTCCCAAAATCCCTTTCCCTTGTCAAGTTACAACTTTATACCTCAATTCAGTATCTATGTACACGACTACCTCATTCATTTGTGAAAAGGGAGGGGGAGATGTGGTAGCTAGGGAAGAGGCGCCGCGGAAGATTTCGCGATGTCACGGAAAGCTAGGACCTTCGGTTCCCCATAGATAAGACCCTCAGGTACTCATAGATAAGAAATTAACATAGGAATGTGGTCCCACTAACAATAGGAATGTTGCCCCACTGAAGCCAGTAACTTTCCATCCCTTACCCAGTACTTTTCCATTCCCTACTAACCCTAGGTAAGAAGGACAAACCCCTTTTTGACGTAGAGACCCCTAAGACTATAAGACCCCATGAGAAGAAGTAATAAACGCCTTTTGACCGTCCACCACATTGGTGTCTGCGTATGTCATTGGCCCGAACGGCCCTAGAGAGAGGGCTGTCGAGCTGTACCTCAGAACCAGGTCGCCTGCCTTGGTCTAGAAGGCAACAGTCGTTGGCTTTAACACATCCTCTCTCAAAGTCCCTGCTGTTTTCAAGATCAGCTGCTTTTCTGTTTCAGTGAAAGCATCCAGTAGTAACTGGATGTCTCTCCAAACTGGGTTGCATTGTTTGATGACATTTCATAAACATTTGGCAGTAAGTATTGGATCAATGCAATAATTTCACAGAATCACAGAATCACAGAATTTCTAGGTTGGAAGAGACCTTTAAGATCATCGAGTCCAATTCATGTTTTAACACCTCAACTAGATCATGGCACCAAATGCCACATCCAGTCTTTTTTTAAACACATCGACGGATGGTGACTCCACCACCTCCCTGGGTAGATGATTCCAGTATTTGACCACTCTTTCTGTAAAAAATGTCCTCCTTAATTCTAGCCTTTATCTCCCTTGGCGCAACTTGAGACTGTGTCCTCTTGTTCTATCTGTTGTTGCCCGGAGAAAGAGACTGACCCCCAGCTCACCACAGCCACCCTTCAGGAAGTTGAAGAGAGTGATAAGGTCACCTCTGAGTCTCCTTTTCTCCAGGCTGAACAACCCCAGCTCCCTCAGTCGTTCTTCATATGGCTTGTGTTCCAAGCCCCTCACCAGCCTCGTTGCTCTCCTTTGGATTCGCTCAAGCATCTCAACGCCCCTCCTAAACTGAGGGGCCCAGAACTGGATGCAATACTCAAAGTGTGCCCTCATCAGTGCCGAGTACAGGGGAAGAATGACCTCCCTACTCCTACTGGCCACACTATTCCTGATATTAGCCAGGATGCCATTGGCCTTCTTGGCCACCTGGGCACACTGCTGGCTCATGTTCAGCCGACTGTCAACCAGCACCCCCAGGTCCCTTTCCACCCGAGCACTGTCCAGTCACACCGTCCCCAGCTTATAACACTGCAGGGGGTTATTGTGGCCAAAGTGCAGGACTCAGCACTTGGACTTATTGAACTTCATCCCATTAGATTCTGCCCATCCATCCAACTGTTCCAAGTTCCTCTGCAAAGCCCTCTGTCCCTCTAACAGATCAACACACGTTCCCAGCTTAGTGTCATCTGCAAATTTGCTAGTGAAAGACTCTAAACCCTCATCCATGTCATCAATAAAAATATTAAACAGAACTGGCCCCAGCACAGACCCCTGAGGGACACCACTGGTGACTGGCCGCCAGCTGGATGCAGCACCATTCAACACCATTCTCTGGGCCCGGCCATCCAGCCAGTTCCTAACCCAGAAAAGAGTGCTCCTGTCCAAGCCACGGCCTACCAGCTTGTCTAGGAGTATGCTGTGGGAGACAGTGTCAAAGGCCTTGCTGAAATCCAAATAAACAACATCTACAGCCTTCCCTGCATCCACTAGGCAAGTTATCTGGTCATAAAAGGTGACCAGGTTGGATAAACATGACCTACCCCTCCTAAACCCATGCTGACTGGGTGTGATACCCTGGCCATCCTGTAAATTCTGTGTGATGGCACTTAATATAAACTGTTCCATTATTTTGCCAGGTACTGAGGTCAGGCTGACTGGTCTATAATTACCAGGATCCTCCTTTGCACCCTTTTTATGAATGGGTATCACATTGGCCAGCTTCCAGTCATCCGGAACCTCACCAGTGAGCCAGGACTGTTGGTAAATGATGGAGAGTGGTTTTGCAAGCTCATTTGCCAGCTCTCTCATTACCCTGGGGTGGATCCCATCTGGTCCCATAGATTTATGAACATCCAAGCATTTCAGTAGTTCTATGACAGCCTCCTCTTGGATAATGTGGGGACCATTCTGCTCCCTGTCACCACCAACCAGCCCAGGCAGGCAGGTGTCTTGAGGGCAAGTCATCTTCCCACTAAAAACTGAGGCAAAGTAGGCATTAAGCACTTCTGCCTTCTCCTCATCTGCAGATACTAAGTTCCCTCCCTTGTCCAATAAAGAACAAAGGCTGGTCTTACCCTTCCTTCTAGCATTAATGTGTTTATAGAAACATTTTTTATTATCCTTTACAGAAGTCGCCATTCTAAGTTCAAACTGAGCTTTGGCCTCCCTAATTTTTTTCTGCATGCTCTATCAGCCTTCTTGAATTATTCTTTAGAGACCTGACCCTCCTTCCAATGCTGATACATCCTCTTTTTATTCCTGAGTTCCTCCAAATCCTCCCTGCCCAGCCAGGCTGGACTTTTACCCCGTTGACTGATCTTTCGGCACACAGGGATAGTCTGTTCCTGTGCCCTCAAGATCTCTGTTTTGAGGCATGCCCACCCTTCCTGAACTCCTTTGTTTTTAAGGGCTGCTTCCGAAGGGACGCTCTGAATAAGTCTCCTAAACAGGCCAAAGTCTGCCCTCCGGAAGTCCAATGCAAGAGTTTTACTGGTGCTCTTCCTGACTTCACCAAATATTGAGAACTCTATTATTTCATGATCACTCTGCCCCAAGCGACCTCCAACCACCACATCTCCCACCAGCCCATCTCTATTTGCAAACAGCAGATCTAACATAGTCCCTCCCCTGGTGGGTTCACCCACCAGCTGTGACAAAAAGTTGCCCTCCATGCATTCTAAAAATTTCCTGGACTGCCTCTTTATTGCTGTATTAAGTTCCCAGCAGATGTCTGGTAGGTTGAAGTCACCTACAAGAACAAGGACTGATGATCTTGAAACATTACCTAGCTGCTTATAGAATAAGTGATCTACCTCTTCTACCTGGTCGGGTGGATGATAACAGACTCCCAGTAGGGTGTCAGCCTTGTTGGCCTTCCCCTTAATTCTTACCCATAGACATGCAACTCCATCTTCCTTAGTTTCAATTTCTATGGCATTGAAAGTCTGCTTAATATAAAGGGCCACCCCTCCACCTCTTCTTCCTTTCCTGTCTCTTCTGAAGATCTTGTATCCATCCAGTGCAGTACTCCAGTTATGTGAGTCATCCCACCATGTTTCCGTGATGGTAATTACATCATAGCTCTGCAGTTGCACCATGGCCTCCAGCTCTTCTTGTTTGTTGCCCAAGCTGTGTGCATTGGTATACATACACCTCAGCGGGGCTACTGACTTCACCCCTAACTTAGCCTGGAAACCCTTGGGCCTGCTTCCAGATAGCTCAGCTGGTTCCCCTTCCCCCTTCAAACCTAGTTTAAAGCTCTCTCAATGAGGTCTGCCAGTTCATGAGCTAAAAACCTTTTGCCCTTAACAGAGAGATGTACCCCATCTGGTTCCAGCAGAGCAGATGCTGTAAAAGTTTCCCCGTGATCGAAGAATCCAAAATTTTGCCGACAACACCAACCCTTAAGCCACTTGCTGATGATGCGGATCCTCCTGTTTCTTTCATCATTTTCTTCTGCCACCAAAGGGACTGAGCAGAACACTACCTGTGCTCCTGCCCTATCAACTACCTGACCCAGTACCCTGAAGTCCTTTCTAATTGCCTTGACACTCCTCTTCTCAATCTCATCACTGCCAGCCTGGAGTATCAGCAGTGGGTAATAATCAGAGGGCTGAATCAGCCCATGAAGTCTCTCAGTGATATTTTGCACCCAGGCCCCAGGGAGGCAACAGACCTTCCTGTGGGATGGGTCTAGTCGACATATGGGGCCCTCAGTTCCCTTCAGAAGGCAATCACCTATTACGATTACCCTTCTTTTCTTCTTGATGTTAGAGATAGTGATCCGTTTTACAGATGAATCATAATTGGGGGGTTCACTGGGCAGACAATTTTCTCCTAAATCATCTAGTTGGGTCTCTAGATCTAGGACCTCATATCTATTCTGAAGTGGTACCTGGCTGTATGATGGGGTGAGGAGGACTTTTTGTTATTACCTCCCCGAATGGGGACCCATTTCCACTCCTCTTCATCTACCAGGTGCCCTTCTATTGCCTGAGAGCGGGAGGCATATAAGTCCTCAGTCTCTTGGTCAGAAGCCTCCCTTAAAGATGGTAGGGCTGAACTCCACCAGTCTATTTTCCTTTCACTTTCCCTGATACTCCTTAACCTTTCAACTTCCTCCCTAAACTCAGCCACCAGTGAAAGGAGGTCATTCACTTGTTCACACCGCAGGCAGGTCTCCTCCACAACACTCCCTGAAGTCACCGATAAGCACAAACACTCTGGGCACTGATGGGTCTGTACAGACATATCCTTTTTGGAGGGCTCGACTTGGTCACTTATACCAGCCACAGTTTTAGACCGTGTAGAAACCATTACTGACAAACACCTCAAACACAACTAGGCAGCAGAAAGACCTCAAACAACACAGAGGACTCCTTACTAGCAAGAAAGCTGGCAACCCTGCCTGCTTGCCCTGCCTGCACGAACTGCCGCGCAAATTGCCTTGTATATGCCCCAGAGACTCACCACACCCCTGTTTGCCCGCTCCTGTTCACCGCGCTCCAGGTCGCCGCGCTCCCCGGACACCTCTTATAATCAGCCACTCAGCAGCAACTCAGGAAGCTCCACCCTCTGCTCCTCTCTGACTCACAATGGCAATTTTTAGCAATCTTTTCCCATGCCTCTAGATCAGGGGTGGAGAATGGTACTATAATCATTAATCTCCCTCCTTCTGGTCCCACTGCCTCTCGCAGAGGGGCCTGCAACACTGCTTGCCTCCTGGTTCTGGAGGGGAATGGGTTCAAGTGGATGTGCCTTCCGAGCCTGCATCCTCGTCTCTTTTAGGAAAGTCCACCTCATTGTCATCCTCATCGTCACCCTCATACTCTTGTCTCCTAGGAGGAGCTTTCAACAAGTCTACTGTATCTTGTTCTTGAGCTGCAGCATGATAGACCTCATCTGATTTTGTACATCACTGTCCTATACTGCATGCTGAGCAACGTAGATTAATTTGCCCTCTCTTTGCTTTGTTTTCCCTTTCAAGGCCTAACACCAGTGGGTCAGAGGGACGTCTGAACCCACAGTCCCTCTGCCACTCTGGATGATTTCCTAAGGAGAAAAACATATTGGCATAAGAAAACTCATCCCACTTTCCTTCTCATCTTAAAAACAGCATTTACTGCAATAAGGTGTTATAATCTAAAGTTCCAGCAGGTGGCCACTTTGCTCCATCTTCTAACCTGTATAATGGCCACCACCGCATGCAACATTGGATTACGTCTTTTTTATTTTCCGAGCCCCCCTGTCATGAGCCATCCTTATGAACGGGTTTCGTGATGGTTTGTGGATTTGATCTCAGGGTGCAAAAAACTGACACGGCACAGGGGGGGTTTGCAGTGATAATCAAAACAAATGTACCTTTATTGAATGACCACAGCAAAATGCATTGGGGAGGAATTGGGGAAAAACGGAAAAATAAGCAAAAGAGAGAGGAAGAGAAAGGAAGGTATATAGCTACCAAATGTAGAATGGCAAAGTCCTTCGATGTCCAGCCGATGGAGTTCACCAGGTCACATCCGGGGAGATCTTGAGGGTTGCAGTTCATGCGAACTCTTATTATACACTTTTTTGATGGGGGAAGGGGTAAATCTTGAAACTGAATCAAAGGTAGTCTATTGTATTTCCAGGGGAAAAAATGGTATTAGGAAAAGGGTACACACAGTCCATGTTCTCAGCAGTGGGCGAGAACCATTGTCTTTGTGGTCCACTGCTCACACCTGTGACATCCATCTTGCTTTGGTTAGCTTGCTTTCCCCACACACCTCCCCTGGGTTAGGGGTTTCAGTCCCAGTCCTTGGAAAGAGTGGGGGGGGGGGCTTTTCACAATGGGATTTCATGTCTCAATCTTTGATGGAGAGGCTTCTTACATCTCAGTCTGTCTGTCACAGCAGTTGCAAACAAGTGAGGGGTCTTCTGTGGGGGACCACCCAAAACTCAAGAGAAATTCAGCCAGGCTGAGAGGTGGGACAACTTCCAATGCTATTGTTGCAAAAAGGAAAGGTGGCCCCTTCTTTCATCGGGTTCAGTGTAGCATACAGCAAACACACCTGTGAACAATAGCTTAGCACTGTGCTCAGGTCTTGGGGCCCTTGACATGGAAATTTCTACAACAGGGCCAGAAACTTCAGTCAAGGGTCTTTTCTTCAGTGGTCCCCAATGACGATCATGAGACGGATGAGAGAAATTTCGGACAGAGTCTCATCTCACACGACCCCGTGACTCACGATTGTCTAGAAGGGATCTTCATCAGCAGGGTTCTGGAGCGTCATTGTTAAGTCTTCAGGACTCGCCGTACGTTGGTAGTATAACCCGGAAAAGCAGAGACTGTATGACAGAGAAAGAGACAGAGAGAGAGAGAAAAGGAGGAAAAGAAAGGATAGGAAAAAGAAGGGAAAAAGGGAGACAATAAACAAACATAATTAATATTGATTATAACAGTATTATTTTTATAACAATTTTCAAATTGTTAAAACAAATCACAATTAATCAAAAGCAAAAAGCAATAAAAAATCATAATATAAGTATTAATTTAAAGATAATTTTCTAAAACAATTCACTAGGAGTCAAAAGTAATTTTTACAAAATCTTAAAAGGAAAATGAGGATTACTCTAAAACACATATGCTTAATTCATAATTGCCTTGTGTCAAATGTCTTGGGGATTTCCACAGTGTAGAGGACATCAGCCAAGATGTGTGCGTGTCCTGGTTTAGGGCAAAATTGGTAGAGAATCTCCAAAGGAGGGCCCCTCCAGAAAGCAAACCCACACGGCCCTTCCCCCAACCGGTTCGGGAAGAATTCCTCAGAGAGAAGTGGAAAGAACCTGTTTATTTAACAGGCACAGCACCCTCCAGCACCCAAAATGAACAATACTGGATGACACCTGTTGTGGTGTGCTGTAATGTCCCATTTTGGCCTTCCAGGTCACTTTCCCAGGTGTGCCTATACTCTCTCCCTTCCCCCTTACCCCCATGCTGAGTGAGTCCTGTCACTCAGACTTAACATTCCAGCAAGGCGTCGTGTGGTTGATCAAGTTCAAAGGATGCCACTCAGGCCCAGGGGTCATTGGCCTGTCTGGGTGTCATCTTCCCCTGAGACCCTGCCCCTCTCACCTGGTTGGTGGCTCACCTGTACCTCCCCTCCCCCTGTCCCTGAGCTTAAAAAGGTGATCAGACCATGCGGCCAGAGTTCTGTTGGAGCAGTTGCTCACGTTCAGACCTCTGTAACCATGGAATAAACCTCTGGACATTAAACCCTCCAGCAGAATCCATCTCCTTTTTCTCTTCACCATCGCCTGAAGCTATTCCTCTTGAGGTAAACGGGGTCCTAACAAGCCTGGACTTGTTCAGTGCCCAGCTGCAACCACCAGCAAGCCAAGGTATCTCTGGGGTGATACACCGCAGTTGCTGCCTTTGGCCCAGCAGCGAGGGTCAGACTGGCCCAGGCACAATCTAACTGGTAATATTGGGAGCCTTTTTTTCCAATATTTGGCGTCTCTGGGGCTGGCAAAGCGACTCTGCAGCCCGAGACGGACCCGCAGCACCTCGGACAACCTTCTGGCAGCCATGCATCCAGCTGAAAGGGGCTTTGGTTACATCGCCCTCGGCTAGAGACTTTGAGAATATTCCCAGAAGAAGTTTCGTGGACTGTTCGGTGCCTCTGGAAAGCCCAGCTCCTTTCTGGTGAGCAGATTTTCCAGAGGGAGGACAGGGGAGCCTCTCTCGCCCACAGAGAGGTCCTGTTCCGGTGAAGAGACCTGCCTGTACCCAGCCAGCTACAGCTTCCATTTCGGGTGAGTATCTCTGCTCTCGGTAGGGCAGGAGCTCAAAAACAGACTCTGCCCTGAGTTCTGTTCCTTTTTGCATTTGCATTTTTGGCTGCGCAGCCCCACAGACGGGAATTCATTGATTTCTAGCTATTAGCTTTCTGCCGCGTGTGTTACTCTCTTTTGAAATTCGCGCCGGAGTGGGAGCTCTCTGCCCTTCCCCCCGGCTCTGCAGGCTCGGCTCTCTCCACGTGGTCAGGGGATCCCTCTCTCTCTCTCTCTGTGGAGAAGGGGGGGTTCTCTGCACACGCGGCACGGGGGGACCCCGGTTTCTGCTTGCCACGTGGCGTGGCTGCTCTCTGCTCCGCGGGGGGGGTGCATTCCACAGCGGGGGAGTCTTTGTTTCTGCCTCTGCTTGGCAGGGCGTGCCCTGCTGCTGCTGACCGGGAATTTTAAAAGCAGTATATACAGCTGCATTGTGAAGCTTTTGTCGGCTCGTTATCGCTTTCCTATCTGTGTTTTTTTTTTAGAAATCAGTAGCTGATTTTGGCTTTGTTTTTGGTCAGGCGGGATTTAGTACTTTGCTTTTTACATCTAACATGGGTTTGAAACTCAGCATTGTACAAAAAGGAGTGTTTTATAATATTGTTAGCATTTTAGACAGTGGTAATGTGAAGTTGTCAAAGGGAAAATTGAAACCGTTTATAAGATGGCTTTTCCTCCACTTCCCACAAATCTCCCCTGAAGAAATCCACAATGTTCAATTCTGGGATAAAGTTGGAAATGAATTGATAACCTTAGGACAATCTGGCAATGCACCCTCAGCTAAATTTGTGTTTTGGAGTTTACAAATTCGTACAGCATTGCTCAAACAAAAGGAAATGGAGAAAAAGCCAAATTTAAAGCCACGTACCTCTGCTCTCCCTGTTTCTCCCTCTCCTAGCTCTAAAACCCCTAAACCTCTTTCCCCAAAACTTGGTATTTTAAACAGATCAAACTCATTGGGAAGTCGACGCCCAAAGTCTGTTGAAATGCCTGAGTTGCCCTGTCCACAAGGCCCTGGCCAGGCTGCGTGGAACCTTTCCCAATCCCCTGTGTCCCCTCCTCAGAAACCCACAGCACGTGTTAGCTTTCCTGAGAGCAGTGAGGCCCAAAATGGCCCCCAGTCCCTAGGGGGTCCCCAAGATGGTGGATGCCACGTGGCATCTTCCCAAGCCTGGTCTTCTTCTTCCCAAAATCCCCTTAAGCATCCCAAAACTCCAGCCCCATCCCCCTCTCCTCCTGTTCCTCGTGACACCTTCCCCCCTCCCCCTCTCTTCCCTGCAATACCCTCAGCTCCACCCCTCTACTCCTCCCAGGGGGCGTCTGCTGACGTGATGTCACCAGGTGTCCCCGCCCCCTGCTTGCCCCCTGACCCCGCCCCCTGTTCCCACGGTTTCCCCGCCCCTTGCCGGCCCCCTGTCCCCACCCCCTGTACCCGTTGCATCCCCGCCCCCTCCCTGGGTTCCCACAGTGGGGACACACCCACTGCCTGTCCCCAAACCTGTAGCTGTGATCCCAATGCTTCTGATTCAAGGGATACAGAGCAGGGAACAGCAGATTCAATGCATAGTCCCATGTTGTCACTGGCTCCTGTTACCTTTCAGCCTGCTGCTCAGGGGGGAGCAGCTCCAACTGCTAATTGGAGTTCTTTTGGACGACAATTGATTAAAGAAATCTGTAAGTCTCATAAAGAATATGGTCCACACAGTCCATATTTCTGTGGCCTTTTAAATTCTGAATTGAGTAGGACTGTAGTGATTCTACATGATTTAAAACAGCTTTTTTCCTGTCTCATGACCTCCACGGAATTTAAATTATGGGAAATAGCATGGAAACAAATGCTGAATGATGCTCTCCCAGGCTTGCATTCTGATCCAAACACAGCCAAAGACAACCGTGGTAACCCTATCACCATTGAGCACCTCTGTGGTGAGGGCCAATGGTCTTCACCCCCAATCCAGACTAATGCAATTCCTGCAGAAACACTCGTGAAAGTAAAAGAAGCAGCTGAAAAAGCATTCTTTTCCCTACAACCTGAGGGGCCTTTTGAGCCCTATATTAAAATTAAACAGCTACCATCAGAGCCTTTTTTGAAATTTGTAGAAAGGTTAACTAGAGCTATTGAAATACAAGTTAAAAAAGAGAATGCTAGAGAAGCAATTTTAGAGGAAATGGCATTTACAAATGCAAATGAACAGTGTCAAGTGGCAATCCTGAGCCTTCCTATCAAACCGCCTCCAACGTTAAAGGATATGCTCGTAGTCTGTAACAGGAAAGTGCCTCTGATGACTGTGGCTGAAGACACCAGACCAAGGCTGCTGCCAAGACCACCTCAGCGTGTCACCGTTGCCAGCCCAGCGCCTTTCCCCTCAGCACAGCAGTACCCTGGGCAGCAGCGGAGACCAGCAACAGCTGAGCCCACAAAACCATGCCTACTTTGTAACAACCTAGGGCACTGGAGTAACCAGTGCCCCCTGAAAAGGGAATTTGATGAATTTAGAAATGGCAGGGGAGGAGAACTACAAGCCCTCCCTGGGGGTCAACAACAACAAAAAAACTGAAAAGAAAGCGCCCGCCTGCCAGGCGCGCAGACACAAAAAGAGCAGGCCAAGGGAATAAGGGCAGCAAAACAAATCAAGCGCGCGATAATATTAATGTTTGTGTAAGTGAAGCAGGTGCTTCAAAGACTGTGTATGATTTAGGTGATCCTGTGTTAACCACGTCTTCTGTCAATGAGCCTTACAGGTTGCAGCTGACTGAGTCACTCCATCTGGAGGACACTGATGGGCATTTTGTGTCTGTAAATCCTGAACAGAAAGGTACTTGGAACCAGATTCGTTGTAAGTACATCGTCATTGGGGACACCAAACACACACCAGAAGAGATCGAAATTGCTCCAGGAATGACAACATCAGATCCTGAGCAATTCGTTCTTGGCCTGCATTGTTTCCACCCACCCGTGTTTCTTCCCAAGGGACAAATTGTTGCACAAGCTATCCCTGTGCCATCTTTACCTGAAAATATCAAAAAACAAGGGCCCACAGTCGCCCGAGTACAAGTTTTTGAGAAAGACAAACCCAAATTATGGTGTAATGTCAGTGGGGGTGGGGAGTCTAAACGCATTGAGTTGCTTGTAGACACAGGTGCAGACTGCACAGTGATTCCAGTACAAGACTGGCCAGCACATTGGCCTTTGCAAAATGTTGCCGGTCACCTTCAAGGTGTAGGAGGTCTGCAATTGGCAAGACAATCCAAAAGCATTATTCAATTTGAGGGACCAAACGGACAATTGGCAAATATCCGTCCATTTGTGTTAGATTATTCGGAACCTTTGTTAGGGAGAGATTTAATGGCCCAGTGGGGTGTCACAATTGATATTCCAGACTCTCCACAGCATATTTGTACAGCAGTCACTGAACAACAGCGCCTCACCCAAAAACTGAAGTGGAAAACAGACAAACCAGTTCAGGTGAAACAGTGGCCGCTCAGTAAACAAAAAATAAAGGTGCTTGAGGAACTAGTGAAAGAGCAACTAAAAAAGGGCCACATTGTGGAGACCATGTCCCCATGGAACTCTCCAGTGTTTGTCATCCAAAAAGCTGACAAAAAGAGATGGCGGCTCCTCTGCGACCTCCGACAAATTAATAATGTAATTGAAGATATGGGTTCTCCCCAACCTGGTATGCCATCCCCAACAATGCTTCCCCAAGATTGGAAATTAGCTGTTATTGATATTAAGGATTGTTTTTTCCAAATCCCCTTGCACCCTGACGATGCACCGCGTTTTGCATTCTCAGTTCCTTCTATTAATATGGAATCCCCTATGAAAAGGTACCATTGGACCGTTCTTCCTCAGGGATTAAAGGTCTCTCCAGCTATCTGCCAGTGGTATGTGTCTTCCCTGCTTTCCCCAGTACGTGCAGCCGCAGAGAAGGCCATCATCTATCATTATATGGATGATATCCTTGTGTGTGCCCCCAATGATGATTTACTCACACATGCGCTTGACCTAACGATCGATGCATTGATTGTTGCAGGGTTCGAGCTCCAGGAAAAGAAAATTCAAAAGATGCCACCTTGGAAGTATTTGGCCTTAGAAATTGGAAATAGGACCATTGTTCCTCAAAAACTAGAAATCAATCCAAAGATCAAGACCCTTGCGGATATCCACAAGTTGTGTGGGTCTTTGAATTGGGTAAGACCATGGCTCAGTCTGACTAATGAAGACCTTGCCCCTCTTTTCAATTTATTGAAAGGGGGAGAGGACCCAGGTGCTCCTAGGTCTGTTACTCCAGAGGCACGGAAAGCTCTAGAAAAGGTTCAGATTGCAATGTCCACAAGACAGGCCAACCGATGCCGGCCTGACCTGCCATTCAAATTTATCATCCTAGGTAAGTTGCCACACCTCCATGGAATTATTTTCCAGTGGGAGGAAAAACAAACACCTAAGGCAAAGAACACACCAAAAAAGGACAGGGACCAGAGGGACCCTCTCTTGATCATAGAATGGGTTTTCCTCAGTCACAAAAGGTCCAAGAGACTGACAAAGCCTCAGGAGCTGGTAGCAGAACTGATCCGAAAGGCAAGGACCCGGATCAGGGAGTTAGCAGGATGTGATTTTAAGTGCATTCACATTCCAGCTGAGTTAAAATCAGGTCAAAATACTATGAAAATACTGGAACAATTGTTTCAAGAAAATGAAGTGTTGCAGTTTGCTCTGGATTCCTACTCAGGACAAATTTCGGTAGCGCGGCCTGCTCACAAATTGTTAGAACAAGATGTTCAATTTACCTTAAAACTGAGAAGTTCTCTAAGTAGGAGACCTTTAAAAAGGGCTTTAAATGTCTTCACAGATGCATCCGGGAGGTCCCACAAGTCCGTTATGACTTGGAAGGATCCTCAAACCCAGCATTGGGAGACAGACATTGCTGAGGTGGAAGGTTCACCTCAGGTTGCTGAATTGGCTGCGGTTGTTAGGGCCTTTGAAAGGTTCTCAGAACCATTTAATCTGATTACAGACTCTGCATATGTGGCAGGAGTAGTATCCAGGGCAGATCAAGCAATACTGCAAGATGTGTCTAACATCACACTTTTCGAATTGCTCTCAAAACTGGTAAAGTTAGTCACTCACCGAGAGCAACCTTTTTATGTGATGCATGTCAGGTCACACACTGACTTGCCAGGTTTATCGCTGAAGGCAACAGAAGGGCAGATGCTCTTGCTGCACCTGCAGTGATGGTCACTCTCCCAAATGTTTTTGAACAGGCAAAAATCAGCCACCAGCTTTTCCACCAAAATGCACCTGGCCTGGTTCGTCAGTTTAACATCACTCGAGAACAGGCCAAAGCGATTGTGGCCACATGCCCAAATTGCCAACAACATGCACTCCCTACAGTGAGTACGGGAGCAAACCCAAGGGGACTGAACAGTTGTGAACTGTGGCAAAAAGATGTAACACACATACAGTCTTTTGGACGGCAGAAATATGTTCACGTTAGTGTAGATACCTTTTCTGGAGCGGTCTATGCTTCTGCTCACCCAGGAGAATCATCTATTGATGCTATTAAGCACCTCTTACAGGCTTTTTCTTTCATGGGCATCCCCAAGGAGCTGAAAACTGATAATGGGCCTGCTTACAAATCCAAGGAATTCGGGAGCTTCCTGCAGCAATGGGGAGTAGAGCACAAAACTGGCATCCCCTACTCCCCTACAGGTCAAGCCATTGTAGAAAGAACTCACGGTGATATTAAAAGGGTCCTGGACCAGCAACAACAGGTTCTGAAGGTGGAACCTCTCCACATCCGGTTATCCAGGGCGCTATTCACAATAAATTTTCTGAACTGTTCTTTTGACAGCCTGAACCCACCCATCCTACGCCACTTTGGGGGGAGCAATCATAGGTTAATTAAGGAAAAACCTCCAGTTTTAGTAAAGGACCCTGAGACTTGGAAAATGGTGGGACCTGTGAAGGTCCGCCCGAAATAAACGGGTGACGAATGATTTTTGGGTGCAAAAATAACCAACAAGAGGCACAGGGGTTTTGCAGTAACAAATCAACAAGGTGCAATTTATTGATTATAACCACAGCTAAATATGCATTTGGTTAAGGGATCTGGGGAAGAGAAAGGTAAGACAAGGAAAAAGGGAGGAAAGAAGGTCAGGGAATGGGGTATAGCTACCAAAACGTGATGTCTTCGGGGTCCCGCCGCCGAAACTTGCTGGTGCACGTCTTGGGGAGTACTCAAAGGACAGTCGGACCGAACCCCAATATATATACTGTTCTTGGTTGGGGGAAGGTAACTGAAATTAGGTTTCCATGGAGGGGAGAAGTCCATTGTTTTCATGGCTGAATGCTCACATGTACGTTAAATTTTCCCCCTCCCTGAGTTGGGAGGGAGTACAGTCCCAGTCTCTGGAAGGAGGTTGCCATGGGGGTGCCATGGGGGTGCCATGGGGGTGTCAATAGGGTGCCAGAGGGGTTCTTGGTTCCTTGATGAGGGGATTCGCATCTCTGTTGGTCTGTCACGGTGGTTGAAGACAGGCAAGAGGGGTCTTCTTATGGAGCGGAGGGGAACCACCCCAGAGCTCAGTCCAGCCAGATCAGGAGTTTGGAAGAAAGTCCAGTTCAATTGTCCAGAAAAGGGCAGCATGCCCCCTTCAAGTACAGCATGGCGTGTTCTGCAAACATCACTTGTGAACACAGTAGATAAGCAGGAGACTTTCTTTCCCAACTGTCCCAGCAGCTTTAACCCTTCGGTAGTCTTTTTCTCATGACAATTGTGAGGCAAAAAATGAAGGGTTTTCAGATGGACTTCTACAGGACCCTACAAATTGGTTACTTGGGGACGTGGATATGCCTGTGTGTCCACCCCCTCTGGTTTAAGGTGGGTTCCTTCCAAATGGGTAAAGCCCTATGTTCCCAAGGTCTCAGAGAAATCTACAGAAGCACCCCAGGTTGCTCATGCTGCCTGGAGAAGAAAACGCCGCACGTGTTCTCTGGAGGAAATTCCATTTAAGCCTCCTATCTGGAATAGTTTATAACATATGTTTGTTTCAAGTTTTTGTACCAGTTTAGATCCCACTGTTCGTGTGTAGCCTCGAGATGCCGTGAGACCGAGCCTGCTTCTCGTCCTACTCGTGATCATCCCACCTGCGATCTCCTGCATAGTCCCTCAGCCCAAACCACATATGGACTACCTTGACAACGGCTCTCAGACATCAACAGAGAAACTGACAACTGGCTGAATGGACTGTTCAAAGGCTGGGGACTCTCGGGCTGGTTGGGATCTATTCTGAAAACTGTGCTTTTAGTGCTGTTTATTTGAGTTATAGTTATTGTAGTTGTTAGCATTGTTTTTGGACTAATCAAACGCATGGTTCTCAAGTTAATTTCAAGCTCATCTCCCCCTCCTGAGGTCTACCATTTGGAAGCCCTCAGTGCTCCAATGGATGACCTAGAAGCCTCAGTGGAAAACACTGACCCTCCTGTAGAGGAAGAACTGATTTACCAACCATGGTTTGGCAATCATTCTGCACCACAAACACAGTCCTCTTCTTTTTAAACAAAACTAGGGGGAGATGTTGTGGTGTGCTGTAATGTCCCATTTTGGCCTTCCAGGTCACTTTCCCAGGTGTGCCTATACTCTCTCCCTTCCCCCTTACCCCCATGCTGAGTGAGTCCTGTCACTCAGACTTAACATTCCAGCAAGGCGTCGTGTGGTTGATCAAGTTCAAAGGATGCCACTCAGGCCCAGGGGTCATTGGCCTGTCTGGGTGTCATCTTCCCCTGAGACCCTGCCCCTCTCACCTGGTTGGTGGCTCACCTGTACCTCCCCTCCCCCTGTCCCTGAGCTTAAAAAGGTGATCAGACCATGCGGCCAGAGTTCTGTTGGAGCAGTTGCTCACGTTCAGACCTCTGTAACCATGGAATAAACCTCTGGACATTAAACCCTCCAGCAGAATCCATCTCCTTTTTCTCTTCACCATCGCCTGAAGCTATTCCTCTTGAGGTAAACGGGGTCCTAACAAGCCTGGACTTGTTCAGTGCCCAGCTGCAACCACCAGCAAGCCAAGGTATCTCTGGGGTGATACACCGCAGTTGCTGCCTTTGGCCCAGCAGCGAGGGTCAGACTGGCCCAGGCACAATCTAACTGGTAATATTGGGAGCCTTTTTTTCTAATAGACACCACTCTGAAAAAGGTGACAAAATCAGAAAGTCTCTTTCAGGGGTGGTTTCTCTGTTAGTCCCTCCGGCGCTGGGGCAGCTGCTGCAGGCCAAACGGTGCAAACCCTCGGTGTTCCCAGGTCCCAGTCTGGAGCAGGTTCTAGATGGTAGAAGAAAAAGGAGAGGAGAAACAGTCCAGGAAGGAATTTGTACTGTTTGGCCAGAACTAGCTAATAAGCAGAAGCAAAAGCAAGCAGAAGCGAGAGCAGAGAGAGAGCAAGCAAAGCAGCAAGCCACAAGCAAGAAGCCAAAACAGCCCTATGTACTGCTCATCTCTGTGTCCCCGATAAGAGAAACCCAAACAAAAGTTTCCCTCTTCAGAGACAGTCTTTAAGGCACAGAACATATGAATGGGGATACAAGCATCATAACGTCACCCCAGGACAGTGCATTAACTATAGACACCAATCTTGTCAGCCGTTTCATGATTCTCCAATTCATAACAAATAAGACTGCTGATAGAATAAAACCAATCAGTATTAGAGTCAAAAGGATAACAGTGGAATGACACACGGTATTCAGGGCACTCGTGGCAGTAGGTGACCACCCAAAAAGAGTATCCCACCACCTGTGCTTGGCATCTTTCTTTACTCTTTCCATGACACGGTGTATTTTTCTCACATTGAGATGAACAGTTACCAGGGTTTTCTGTCTGCTTTTCTTGATCTTTTCCAGAATTTCAACTAAGTCCCGATGGAGCAACAGTTGCCTTACCAAAGTTAGGTTCATTCTAATGGGGGTAGGCATCCGTTTGTGAATCAGTGTGTAATAGGTAGTGAGAGGAAACTGGAGCTTCATAAGAAAAATCACATCCTGCAATTTTGGTAAAGTTACAAGTACAAAAATTTGAATGATTTTTAGTATCTACTACAACGTTTTCTACGAATACAAATCACAAGCAGTTCTAAAGCATGCATACCCATTGCCTATGCATATAAGGACTGTTTCAGAGGTCTCGTTAGGATGAATTTCAAAATGACAGATATTTTGCTCTGTGTCTAAACAAATATCTTGTGCTATGATTGCATTGCCTTCACAGATGAACTCTTGTTGTTCTTGGACAATACAAGATTCCAAATTGACAGTTTGCCATTTGTTACCAATTTGACAAGCCCATTCTCTATGTTCAGAAGGATAGAGAACAGCTCTGTCGTAATTCAGCCCTAATGCCATAACAGGAAAAATCAAATGCACTGAGGCATTGTGTATGGTTAACACAAAAACTGTGGCTGTATTTGAAATGGAGTCATAAGTAAAATTCACCAAATTCCAACAGGATTGGAATTCTCTTTCAAAATCAGTGGCACTGTCCCTGATTATTTTTAGAATTTCAGTGGGAAAAGTGTCTTCTTCATCTTCTCTTATAATTGAGGCAGCAACTGACTGCACCCACAATTGTGCCTGGATACAGCTGAGAGCCAAAGAAACATTGTTTTGTGTAGCACCAAGTGCATCAATTACCAATTTGTGATCATTTACATTTACTTTCTCCCAATCTGGTAAAATGTTTCACAGCAGCCACTGATTCCCAAAGCCAGTAAGGATGACTGCAATGGTTGTTGTAATTTGGTCAAATCTCTAGTTGTGGCAGTCAATTTATTCAAGTTCAATTAATTTACATGTTATGTGTAATATCATCATCTGGTGTTACCATAAAGGGAAGGGAAAACATTATTTTTGTCATCCAGCTCTAGTGTTATCATGGTTTATCATGTCTTCATGTCCTTTGGAGTTCTGTAAAAGTAAACACAACAGACTGCCATGAAGAGGCAGAGAAAGTTAGAACAATGGAATTGTCAGAGAGGTCTTTAACACTAGTGGTACTTCTCCTTCAATAGGGGGGTCCACCCAAAACAGGTTGCCCAGGGTAATATGCTGGGTTCTTGAAACCATCTGGTCTCTGTAGTGAAGGAATTATGCTTGGAGCTGTCAGGCAAAAAGCAGTGATTTTGGAACACCCATTTACCCCCCATCTATAGTAAGGGGTGTGAGAGGTCCATTTAATCCCTTCACCTTTTGCCTAATCCTGCACACCTTTGACAGTAAAGTGAGAAACATTATCAGATTGAATTTCCTGTGGTTTTAGGAAAATCCCAAACCATCTTTGCATTGCTTTAACAGTATTATCTCCAGTAGCTCTTTTAAAAGCATCAGCCCGGACCAACCCAAATATAAACATAGCATAGGACTCGGTGTTAATACACACAAGAAAATAATTCTGTCCCTCACGTTGGAAAATACTCCAAACAGTTAACAGTTCCTCAACCTGAGGACTGTCTTCTCCCTCTCTGTTAACAGAAGTGAAGGAGAGAGGAGGGGTTGCTTTAATCACAGAGGCAGGTTTATTTCGGCTGCTACCCAAGCTCCCAGTTTCTTGGATCGCCAAGTTCTCCTCCACCTCCCTGAGAGCCAAGCCAACCACAAACAACCCCCCTTCCCAGATAGTGTACCTTTTCTCAGCATCTTTGAAACCATGGGAATAAAAACCAAGAGGCCCCGTCTGACCCTCAGGACCCCACTGCCATAAATGAACGGATAGCTGTGAGGAGGCAAATCCCCACTCCACCTGAAAGGTATCTGTAGGATGGATAGGGTTCAGTGCTTGGTGAACTGTTGCTTCAAAACTCAGCAATTGCAATGCTTCCTCCTGAGAAGGAGTCCAATCTCATTTTATTCTTTTTCTCAACAAGTCATAAAGGGGAACAAAAGGGTCATTCTGGTTACTAAGAAGTTTATCTGGTCTTCCTATAGGAGACATAGCTACTATGGTTTTCTGAAGGAGAATTGATGTAGGTTTAAGTGTTCCTGGAAGCCCTTGAAATAAAGAGGTCATAATTTCAGGCTTTACAGGTGATTGCATTGGTAACTCAAGACCTGGAATTAATTTCTTTTCATGGATCATTTGCAGGCAGCCAGCTTTGTGAATGTTTACCCGTGTTGGAAAAGAAATGAAATTTAGCAAAATATTTAATTATAGTGAGTTGTGTGTGAACTGGTTTGTTAAAAAGCAGTTTTGTAGCAGTTGAAAAGTGTGTTGAGTTTTGTGTGTAACCTAGCAGGTAGTCTTAGGGATTTAATAAATAATTAAACTAGTGCAGGAAAGTAAGAATGCTAACCTGTCTAGAGGCAGCATACAATGCTCTTAGAATAAGATAAGCAGAGGATTAATGATCTTGTTTGTGAACCAAGGAATGTATCACAAGGGGTCTGTGACCAGGCAAGGGGAACGGGGAACTGTTTCTTGGAGGCTAGGCAAGGGGAACGGGGAAACTGTTCCTTGGAGACTTTGTTGTGAATCGCATGTATAAGAGGGAAGCACCCATACGTGAATTTGGGGGCTGGGATTTTGGGACGTGAGTCCCCCAGTTCCCCGGGCCCTTAATAAAGCACCCACAAAACTTATCCGAGTTTTGTGTCATTTATCAATCGGGCAACAGTTTTCTGGCGACCGCGGCAGGACTCCGAGGGCTGCTGGGGCGGTTCGCGTCCCGATCCACTCCAAGCCGGCACCGAGCACTTCTCGGGGAGTCATCGGTCGTGCCCGACCCCCCGCGCCTGTCGGACAAACTGCATTAAGGTAAGCCCGAAGGTGCTTTATATTGGAAAAAAAGGTGATAATTGGATTTGGATTTGGTGGTTGGTAAAAAAAGCCTAGGCTCCGGCCATAAGACGTCTAAGGACGCAGGACCGGAACTCGCCTCCTGTTTGTTTTAGGGAAGGACGGCGAGAAGGTATATTGGTTTAAGGTATATTGGTTTATTGGGATTAATAGTGGAATTAAACGTTGTAATATGATGTCTTTTAAAACTTTTAAAACCTTAGTGCAAGCCAATGGTAAAATACCTGGAAATACACCATTAGGTTGTATATTGAAACGGTGGAAAAGTGAAGGGTATTATCAAGAATTGGATAAAAGTAAAATGATAGATTATTGTAATCATTGGTGGCCTGAATATGAGATTGGGGAAGCGGGATGGCCGGTGAACGGTACACTGGAATTGGGGATAATGGAATCTTTGATGCAATTTTTAAGGAGGAATGAGAAATGGGATGAAATACCATATTTGGATTTGTTTTTCGTTTTATATCGGAAAGAGGAATGGCAAAAGGAATGTGGTATTTTGGTTTTAGAAGTGAATGATGAAAGGGAGTGTGTGGGATGTAAAGAAAGAAAGGAGCGTAATTTGTATCCTTCAGTCGAGGAAGATTTGTCTTATTGTATAGCACCTCCGAGGGTTCCGGTTGCTCCTAATGTGCCCCCTGCTCCCCCTGCGGATATAGCTATAAAAACGAGATCTAGTGAGAGTGATAGTGATGGTGGTGATGGTGAAAAGAATGAGAGTGTTAAAAGAACTCCGTTAGCAGGGCGGACTCGCAAGGGAAGGAAGGGGCAGAAGGGGCCACAGTTAATTGCGCCGTTAAGGGAAGCTGTGGGACCACAGGGAGAAAGAATACTTATAAAGATGCCTTTCTCCCCCGGGGATTTGGTAATATGGAAGCAATCAGCGGGGAGTTATCGGGAGAATCCTGAAAGGGTGGCAAGGGTGGTTAAAATGGTAATAAAGACTCAGAATCCTGACTGGAATGATTTACAGGTATTATTAGATACTATAATGGATTCCACGGAAAAGGAAATGGTTATTAGAGCCACTAGAGAAAAGGCTGGAGTTAGCGTGGAAGGTATACAACAACAGGGAGAAAGAAACTGCAAAAAGACAACAAGCTAGTATTCTGGCTGTAATGCAACAGACAGGGGCAGGAGGAAGACCCATTAGGGGTCGAGGTCGGGGAGGAACTAATCACGGACAGAGGGGGTTGCCAAGAGGTCGGGGAGGATTTGGGTTTGCACTTAACATGGGGAGGTTGGATCCAAACCAGTGTGCGTTTTGCCGACAATTGGGACACTGGAAAAATGAATGCCCGGTTAGAGGAGGTATGGGCATGGGAAACATGGGATTAAGGACAGCCCCAATGGGAAATGCCCCTGTGGGAGGATTCACGGGAGGACCAGCAGAAGTTGCTCAAGCACTAGTTTTGGGAAACTATCAGAATCAAAGCTGACTAGAAAAGGATTTAAGGGTAGTTTTAGAAATAGATGGAAAGGATCAAGAATTTATGGTAGACACTGGAGCTACTTATTCTGTACTCAATAGACGATTGGGACCTTTGAGTGACACAACGGTACAGGTGGTGGGGGCAACAGGGAAACTAGAGGAACAACCATTTTTACAACCTTTAAATCTTAGGTTTGGGGGGAAGGAATTAGATCACCAATTTTTGTATATGCCAAACTGCCCCACACCCCTTCTTGGCAGAGATCTGTTGTCCCGACTTAATGTGAAAATAATATTTGAAGGGGGAAGGGTGAAATTGGAAATACCTGAGGAACATATAGCAGGCATTTTTGTAATCAAGGAAGTGGATGCCTCTCCTATTCCAGAAGAAATTGAGCAGGCTGTAGTACCCTGGGTATGGGAGTCAGGGGTCCCCGGAAAATCTAAAGCTGCGCAGCCAGTAAAGGTGGAACTAAAGGAAGGGGCCCGACCAGTGAGGATAAAGCAATACCCCTTGAAGCTTGAGGCAAGGAGGGGAGTAGCCCCGTTAATTAAACAATTTTTGGCTCAAGGAATATTACAGGAATGTGAATCGGAGTATAATACTCCAATTTTTCCAGTAAAGAAACCTAATGGTAAGTACCGTTTGGTACAGGACTTAAGGGCTATTAATGAAATAGTGAAAGACATACATCCAGTTGTTGCTAATCCTTATACCTTGTTAACATCTGTATCGGAGGAGTTTAAATGGTTCTCAGTGATTGACCTTAAAGATGCCTTCTTCTGCATCCCACTGGCAATAGAGAGTAGGAAATATTTTGCCTTCGAGTGGGAGAGTCCTGATTTTGGGAGAAAGAAGCAGCTTATGTGGACGAGACTCCAACAGGGATTTAAATGCTCCCCTACTATTTTTGGAAGCCAACTGGCCAAAGACCTGGAGGAATGGAAGATAACCCAGGTAACAATATCCCCATCCTTGTATGTAGTCCTGCAGTACGTGGACGACATTTTTCTGGCTACTAAGGAAAGGGAAATGTGCGTGGAATTAACAATTAAATTACTCAACATGCTTGGCCAAGCAGGGTATCGGGTTTCTAAGGAAAAAGCTCAATTGGTCAAAAATAGCGTTATTTACCTCGGTTGTGAGATCACACAAGGGCAGAGACGTTTGGGAGTAAACCGAATAGAGGCAATACGTGCTATTCCTTTGCCTCGTAACCATCAGGAATTGAGATCTTTTCTAGGAATGGTGGGATGGTGTCGACTGTGGATCATGAATTTCGGTCTCCTAGCCAAGCCACTATATGAGGCCTTGAAGCAGCATCGGTTGGAGTGGACGACACAGCAAAAGAAGGCCTTCCAGGAATTGAAGCAGGCACTAAAGGAGGCCCCAGCCCTAGGACTCCCTGACGTGACCAAGGAATTCCAGTTGTACGTGAATGAGAGGCAAAAACTGGCATTGGGGGTCCTCACCCAGAAGGTGGGATCCTGGAAGAGGCCAGTGGGATACTTCTCTAAACAACTGGATTCGGTAAGTTCCGGGTGGCCCTCGTGTTTACGAGCCGTGGCGGCAACAATAATTCTTATTCAAGAGGCCTGGAAATTGACTTTGGGGCAAAAATGAAAGTGTTTGTTCCCCATATGGTCATGGCCGTTTTGGAGCAAAAGGGGGGTCACTGGCTATCATCCAGTCGAATGTTGCAATACCAGGCCATCCTGAGAGAACAGGACGATATTGAAATAAGGACTACTAATCATGTTAATCCAGCAGAGTTTTTACGCAGTGACCAGGAAGCTGGGGGACTGGTGCATGATTGCGTAGAGGTAATTGAACAAGTATATGCCAGCAGACCCGACCTAAAGGATGAACCATTGGAAGAACCTGAATGGGAACTATACACTGATGGATCCAGTTTTGTCGAGAATGGGACTCGCTATGCCGGGTATGCAGTGGTAACATTGGATCAGGTAATAGAGGCAAAGGCTTTGTTACCTGGAACTTCGGCCCAGAAGGCAGAGGTGATTGGACTCACCAGAGCCCTGTATTTGGGCAAGGACAAAAGGGTTAATATCTGGACAGATTCTAAATATGCCTTTGGTGTGGTTCATGTACATGGGGCGTTATGGAAGGAAAGGGGGCTTTTGAATTCTCAGGGAACCAACATCAAGCACCGGGAAGAAGTGCTACAGCTACTGGATGCGGTACACAGTCCCAAAGCAGTTGCAGTAATGCATGGGACATCAGACTGCGGAAGGAGACGTTTACAGAGGAAATCGATTTGCTGATGTTACAGCACGGCAAGTGGCACGGGAAGTATGGACTCAAATGGCATTGGTACCGGTAAGAACAAATCCGGCTACCCCATACCTGAATCAGGAGCCCAAATATTCAATAGAAGATGGAAAACTAATAAACTTGCTAGGGGCACAGAAGAATCAACTTGGGTGGTACGTTACACCAATGGGACAAATAGTGGTACCTACCCGCATAATGAAATTTATTTTGGAATCAGAACATAATAAATGTCATTGGGGGGCAGAAGTATTGGTAAAATTTTTGAAGAATGAGATAATCTCTAATCAGATGTTAACAATGGCAAAAAGAGTTAATGCAATGTGCCCAGTATGTTTGAAAAATAATCCAGTAGTTAGGAGACAAATACAAATGAGAAAGTTGCAAGTCGGGCCACAACCAGGAGATTACTGGCAAGTTGATTTTTCTGAATTGCCTAGGGCACAGAGATACAGCTACTTGTTAGTGTACGTATGTACGTTCTCAGGGTGGCCGGAAGCTTTTCCATGTAGAACTAATCAGGCTAAGGAGGTGGTAAAAACCTTGTTAAAAGAAATAATACCAAGATTTGGAGTACCTTTAGGATTGTCATCAGATAGGGGTCCACATTTTATAGCCGGGGTAGTGCAGGAATTAGCACGAATGTTAGATATAACCTGGAATTTGCATACCCCCTGGAGACCTCAGTCTAGTGGGCAGGTGGAAAGGATGAATCAAACCCTGAAAGGACAATTCAAAAAGAATTGCCAGGAAGCTAAACTGCACTGGCCTCAAGCTTTGCCTTTGGCCCTACTCAGGATTCGAATTAAACCAAGGGAAAAGGTAGGCGTAAGTCCATATGAGATATTATATGGCAAACCATATCATGCAACTATATTAAAAGGGGAGGTACATGTGAGTGGGGACCAGGCGATTGCAGAGTATGTTATGTCACTTAATAAGATCTTGAATTCTTTAAGAAATTCGTTACAGTGGAATAGACCGCTCACGCTGGAGAATTCTGTCCACGACATCCAGCCTGGGGACCAGGTGTACGTCAAGAAGTAGATCACGGATCCGCTACAAGAATCATGGAGCGGACCCCACCAGGTGATGATGACGACCTACACGGCGGTGAAGGTCCAGGAGATAGATGCTTGGATCCATTACACCAGAGTAAAGAAGGCACCGTTCCAGTGAGAAACCCAGATAGTGTCTCCAACCCGGATGATCTTCCGCGCAAAGTTGCCTTCTTAATTATATTACTGCTAGTGATCATGAGACTATTACCCATTCAAGGGTCTACTCTTGTACAGGTTGAAGAAACAAAGGTTACAGTCATAGAAGAGATGGATGTTCAATTAACTTGTGTTATCTTTGACAGCCAGAAAGATGAGGCCGGTGAAGTTATTGCAATATGGCAACGGGGGGCTGAAAGAAGCCGAGGCAAGATAGGAGTCGGTTGGGATCAGGATAAACAACAAGGAAACACGGTACTGAATCTTACCAAGGTAACCACAAACGATACGAGAAAATATACATGTTTGGTCAAAATACGGGATAGTTTTGATTACAAAAGAGTGAGTATGAGGGTTTTGCCATGGACAGGGGATCGTGCTGAAAACATAAAAGTTAATCCAGTATCAATGGCAGTGGACATGTGGGATGGGCCACCTCTCAGAATAAATTGTTCCTTCCTAGTAAGATTAAGATATCAAAGGAACCTTTGGGTCAAATGGTAGAAGCAAAATAGGGAACTGACCTGGGACAGAATAGAAGACGGGACCAATTGGTGGAGAAAGGAAGGCAAAGGTTGTGGGTGGTCGAGTGTCACTAATCCTAGAATAGGAAATGCATGGTGGAGGCATGACAGAATGATGTTATCCTTACAGAGACACGGTAGGAGTAGACGGGAGGTTAATGATACAATAGAACGAAATACTGAGCAGGAAAATTTAGTGGTAGGATTAATCAGAGATTTTGGGATCATGCAGAATGTGACTAAAATAACAGCTTGCCTGCCATTGCCACAGGCTGCAGGTGAACCAATTCCCTGGGGAATAATACCAGTAACCAAAATGCCTGAAACATTCAAGAATGTTTCATGGTCCTGCCAGTCAGTTCCCAAACCAGTAGATGTATGGACGGATTTGTGTATGACCACTCGGGCTATGACTAGAGAGGAATGTGAAAAGAAATCCAATCATTATGGTTGGATTCAAAATACCAGGAGGTGTTTAATTGCAACCCCAATAGATGAGCCATGCAATACAGTACGAATAAGAACGAAATCCCAACAAAATGAGATGAGTTGTCAGAATGTCACACAGAATTTTGACACCTGGAATAGTTGGAAGACATTATGGGGACCTAGTGTTTTGGAACACTATAATTACCTTGGGGAAGTACAATGGTGCATCCAATGGTCAGGAGTAAAGAATCAGTCACATTATAGGGCCCTTATCACGTCTACATCTTCCCGAGAGTTCAGACCGCAGAAAGAGGATTGGAATTGCACTGAGGTTTTTACATGTGATACACCGGAAGACCGAATCGGATTGGTACCGGTGAAAATGGCATTAAAGTGGGGATGCGAGTGTAGGGGGTATGATCACACGGTTAGCAGAGAGTCCATGGATGGGCCTATAGATTGCAGATATACTACTGTGCATAGCCCTGGAAATCTAGTCTGGGTGTTGGGACACGGACAGTGGACCACACATTTACCTCTAGATGGATCAGTAACACAAATCACCCTAGCGGTTCCCACATTGTGTCCATACTGGAAACAGAACAGATTGATCCAAAGGAAAGGACTCAGAAAGAGGGAAGAATCCCTAGAGGAGCAGTGGCATGAACCTGGCTCAGGAGTGCAATTTGGATGGATATTGGAGTCATTATTCCCTCCGGTAGCGACATATCGAAACAGGGAAATGCTCAACAATTTGTTAGGACAGACAGAAAGGTTGGCAGCAGCTACTAAGAAGGGATTTAAGGATCTAAATTTGCAATTGCAAGCTACATCAAGAATGACCCTACAAAACAGAATGGCATTGGATTTGCTACTGTTAAAGGAACATGGAGTTTGTGGTTACCTGAGTAGGAGAATAGATCATTGCTGTGTACACATTCCAAATGTTACACTTGAAGTTGAGAAAGATATTTCTCAACTGGCAGAAGTGGAAACAAAAACCAAGGAAATTGAAAGGGAAGCACAGCATAATTGGATAGGAGCAGTATTTGATTCTTTGGGGCTTCACCTGTCTGGCTGGATTACGTCTGCTATACAGTATGTACTAATGTTTTTAGTATTTCTAGTGACTATATGGATTGTATATAGATGCCTCTTGGGTGTGATCGAAAAGGAAAAGAGGCGATCTCTCCGGTTGCTGAAGGCGATGACCCGTGGGCGGCAGAATGAGGAACACTCCCCACCTCGTTATGAAGATGTTACTGTCAATACTGTTGATTGAGCATCCTTGCAGCAGGACTGAAGGATGCTCAAAAGGGGGGAAATGTTGGAAAAGAAATGAAATTTAGCAAAATATTTAATTATAGTGAGTTGTGTGTGAACTGGTTTGTTAAAAAGCAGTTTTGTAGCAGTTGAAAAGTGTGTTGAGTTTTGTGTGTAACCTAGCAGGTAGTCTTAGGGATTTAATAAATAATTAAACTAGTGCAGGAAAGTAAGAATGCTAACCTGTCTAGAGGCAGCATACAATGCTCTTAGAATAAGATAAGCAGAGGATTAATGATCTTGTTTGTGAACCAAGGAATGTATCACAAGGGGTCTGTGACCAGGCAAGGGGAACGGGGAACTGTTTCTTGGAGGCTAGGCAAGGGGAACAGGGAAACTGTTCCTTGGAGACTTTGTTGTGAATCGCATGTATAAGAGGGAAGCACCCATACGTGAATTTGGGGGCTGGGATTTTGGGACGTGAGTCCCCCAGTTCCCCGGGCCCTTAATAAAGCACCCACAAAACTTATCCGAGTTTTGTGTCATTTATCAATCGGGCAACACCCGGAGTTGGTCAGGGGTACTGATCAAAGGGTCTCCTTTTTCCAAGGGGTTAAACCTCCCTGCCCAATAAGCTGTGTGCTGAGTTAGGGACCATGGGATGCGTCTGTCTCCTATTGTTAAGAACACCCCATGTCTCCAGCACCCACTGGCTTCTTGTTCTGACAAAAGAATCTCATCTCCCCTGGTGAGAGACACTTGACATATGTATTCTGTTTCAGATTTGTGGGGGAGAAGCCCGTACTGCTTTGTAAGTTTTGTTAATTCAGTAGCAGTGTGCGAGATTTCTTTAGTGGTTATGTGCAGGTCAAGATCTTCATTATTGATATAGTTGCATTCTGTTTTAATTAGAGGTTTTATGCTATTACAGCTGTGTTCACCACAATTTTTCAGCAGGGCTAATTCTGTTTGAGAGTAATTTTCATTAATGTGAGGAGGTTCCTTCTCATCTGCCTTATTTGAGGAATCAACATTCTGTGAATTTTTAACATGTTCCTCTCTCAAAGCAGCCCGTACTAAATTATTTTCATTTCTTTCTTAATCTAATTGTTTTTGCAAAACTTCAAATAGGTTTTGGAGGGAGTCTATTATAGCATTTTTCTCACTTTTTTGCTTAAAGTGAGTTTCAATAGCTGCTATGAGTCAGGCTCCCAAGACTGAGCAGAGGATGGTTTTAGTTCTGCCCAGTTTGAATTTTGTTTCATGTTGCAAAGAAGATATTCTATCAATAAAATTTTCTAAGTTAAACCAACTGCAGTTTGCCCATTCTTCTTCCCCTGGAGAAGGTGTGGCATTGTATTTAGCAAGCAGAGCATAAAATTCATCTTTACCTTTTGCACTGAGGTTTTCAGTCATTTTGTGAAGGGACCAAAACTACCACAGGGAATTGATTGCAAACTTAAGTTACACAATCACACAGCCTTTACTGTGTCCCCCTTCACTTCCCTGGGTAGTTGAAGAGACTGAATCTGCCTGGGAGGCCCTGCTTAGTTTCTTCAAGTTGTCTCTTCCTTCACAGACAGTCCAGATACACACTCACACACACACAAAACAGTTATTTTGTGAGGGAACCAAAAACTACGACAGGGAAATAGTGATTTAAGTTAAACAACCACACAGCTCTTGCTTTGTTTCCCCTCACTTCCCTGGGTAGGTGAAAGGACTAATCTGCCTGGAAGGCCCTTGCTTAATTTCTTCAAGTTGCCCCTTCCTTCCCAGACAGTGCAGATACACACAAACACAACAGAACAGTTTCCCCCTTTTGCACCGAGAGATCTTTTGTGAAAAATCTGGAGACAGAACCCTCAATAGAGTATGGGGATTGCTTTTTACCGAGGGGTATGCAGTTTGCACCTCTTATGGAGTGAGACATCGTCTCCCCTGTTGCAGACTGCACATCACCAGCAAACCCCTCCGCCTACCAGAATCCTGGTCGTGATGCCAATTAATGTCACGAGCCATCCTTATGAATGGGTTTCATGATGGTTCGTGGATTTGATCTCAGGGTGCACAAAACCGACATGGCACAGGGGGGTTTGCAGTGATAATCAAAACAAATGCACCTTTATTGAAACACACCTGTGAACAATAGCTTAGCACTGTGCTCAGGTCTTGGGGCCCTTGACATGGAACTTTCTCCAACAGGGCCAGAAACTTCAGACAAGGGTCTTTTCTTCAGTGGTCCCCAATGACAATCGTGAGGCAGATGAGAGAAACTTCAGACAGTCTCATACCCCCTACTGGCGACTTTTTTCCAATGGGTCAAAATTCACCCCAAAGGGCTTGCTTGGGGAACTTCCTTGCTCTGGTTAGTACCCATTATTGCCTTCTCCTTGTCCTATCTTGCTTCCACCCAAACCTCTCTTCACAAAGCTTCATGATCCTTTCCCAGTTTTCGTCCCACACACAACCCCAGGTTATGGGTACCAGATGTGATTTTCCACACACAAACTTTAAGATCTTAGGTTCAAAACTGTCTCGATTAGGAAACCTCAACGCACACTTGAGGCATATGCCTTGCTGCCTACTAGAACAGCAATACCAGTGTCTCTCACAAACTCCACACTGTAATAGTACCCACACAGGGTGCCAGCCTCTCGATGTGCCAAATGCTCCCAGGAATTGCCCACAAAGGCAGGCTATTCCATTTATTCCTTTGTGAATTTCTAAATCCTCTATGGAGGGTTGCTGCCAGTCTAGAGAAACTAAATAACCAGCTGAAGTCTGATAAAGTCCCTCTAAATCAACTCGTTCATTTCCTCTATCCATCCAGTGATTTACTGGATTCACAAACTCCCAGGGGTTGAGGCAAAACCACTGGGGCAGAGGAATCCCCTCAGTTTGTCTAGCCACAGTTAAAACATGCACAATCTGCACAATCTGCACAAATCACATTCAAACACAGTACGTGTTCTCACCCATCCTTCTCCACTTGCTCTTCTTCTCCCCAGCCGCCTCTCCATGGGACTCTATCTGCCCCCACAGCTGCCCTGACAGTGCAACCCAGCCGTGATCCGGGGCCCACTCAGCCTCCTCAGTCGTGATTAGAGCTTCCCCCCCCCCCTCCCCGCACCATGAGTAAGCTCACTCGCTCCTTCTTTTGTATAACCGAGCCCACAAAGCCACTCACTCACACTATTACAAAACCCACTAACATAACCACAATGTCTGGACACCACAAGCACACAAGCAGGAAATAGCAGCACGGAGAAAAATAGCAGTGATAAGGTCCAGACCCACTCGACTCACCTCCAGAGCTGCTAGCGATCACACAATTGATCAGTGAATCTCTTCACCAGCCTCTCTATTGGCCAGCAGACCCTTCCCCCCCTATCACCCACCGTGCTCGGCCGGCGGCTGCTTGCAAGCAAACTTCTACTCACACAGCAACTAAGCGATGCGCTCAGACATCTGAGTGGCTTAACAGCCTCTTGGCCAAGGCCCCTTCTGAAGATACATACCGTTTGTCCACAACACCAGCAGGATGTTGTCTCCCCCACAGGGGGCAAGTCGGGAGGCGGAGCTCCTTCAGGGAAGATCCTGGGGTGCGCACTAGGAGGTCCACCTCCTGACTCCCCCTGTGGAGTGACAAAGACATTCCTGGCTGGCTCGCTAGAAAAATGCTTTGCAGAAAAATCTCCACAACTCGTAAAAGTTGTAAAGTAGGTAGGTATTTAATTTAGCGCCAGGCACACATGCGGGATACCTCCACAAAGGCATGCACATCCCCCCAGAATTCAGACCCTCTTTTGTCCCTTAATTTGTTGCATATGCATGAAGTTTCATAATAGGTCTATGCATATTTATTTCCTAGCCTGATTTGCATTAAAATTAGCTTATCACTCCCTCTGAACCTGCACAAAGCTCTCTGGCAGTCATTCTGTACTTCTTCCCTGATGCCGGCAAGTCCAACCTCAGTTTTGGTCTGCTCTTAGTTTCAAGGTTGGCGAGGCCCCTCTTATCTCCCTTGAGCTTGGAAGCTCACATTCCTTTCACCTTGTTTGGAGTAGAATTCTTTATCAGAGGGTTGCATTCTTTTGTCTGTCTCTGCAAGCCTTTGCGAGCACAGCAAGTTAAAGATGAAACAAGTTAAAACAGTACATCCAAATCCAAAATTAATTTCTACTCTAAGTTAATTTCTAACCCCCCATGTCTCAGAACCCAGTGCCGCAAATACGTTCTTGGCCTACATGGCCACTGTATCAGCTAACTTGAAAGTACGACCTTTGCTTTATGTTTTATTATTTAGCTCTTGTGTTATGGGTGTCAATGCGCAAATCTATTTGGCTCGTTTATGACCCTCCAGTGTTTTTGTCCAGTAAACTGGTGGGGCTCAGAAATCCCCATTTCTAATAACAACTCTAAAATACTAGGAGGGGAATGGCTCCCTCCATCTGGGTCATTAATTAATGGGACAGGTTGGCTATCAGTTGAAGGAAATCAAACTTTTCTAGCAGATTCCTATCCCTGATGTTTAACTACTGTCCTAGGATGATGTTATGATGCTTGTATCCCCATTCATGTGTGCTGTTTATGTTGGATATTATGTTCTGTGCCTTTAAGACTGGCTCTGAACAGTGAAAGTTTTGTTTGGGTTTTTCTTATCAGCCTGGCGGGACATGAAGGGCAGTACATAGGGCTGCTTTTGCTTTTTTTTGCTTTTGCTTTTCGCTTTTGCTCTTGCTCTTGCTTCTGCTTCGCTTCACTTCTGCTTGCTTTTTGCTTCTGCTCATTAGCTAGTTTAGCTAAACAGTCCAAATTTCTCCCTGGACTGTTTCTCCCCTCCTTTTTCGGACCATCTTGAACCTGCTCTGGACTGGGACCTGAAAACACCGAGAGTTTGCACCTTGTGGCTGCAGCAGCTGCCCCAGCGCCAGAGGGACTGAGAACAGAGCAACCACCCCCGAGAGAGACTTTCTGAATTTGTCATCTTTTTCAGAGTGGTATCATCTGGTATTGTTCATTTTGTGTGCTGGGGAGTGCTGTGCCTGTGTAATAAACAGGTTCTTTCCACTTCTCTCTGAGGAATTCTTCCCGAACCGATTGGGGGGAGGGGTTGTGTGGGTTTGCTTTCTGGAGGGGCCCCTTTGGAGATTCTCTACCAAATTTGCCCTAAACCAGGACAACTACCCACAATGATAGCACTTGCACTTCTTCCACCTTGAACATGCATTTGATAAATAATACTGGCAAGACAACAACCTTACAAGCAACTGAAATTCCAGGAGTTAACACCTCCCATAACCCTATAAACACCACCACAACTTCGAATAATATTCCCATATGTGAACTTAAAGCCCTGTCACCTTTAGTGTATAGTCCATGGTCACCATGTAGGATGGAAAACCCTGAGTAACATCAGATACACTCCCTTAATGTATCAGTATCAGAATAGAGCCCGCTGTGATACATGAAGAGACAAGATCCACCAGCAGAGAGAGAGTGAATCTGAGTGAATCTAAGGTTTATTCGGAAGCATCAGTATATGTACCTTTACTCCTAAGAGCTTTTTTTGGTTACAGCTTACAGACGTGATCAGTCTTGCAATAAATCTGTCCTCTTGACATTTTCTATTGTTCTTTCCAAAATCATAGTAAAGGAGCGTGAAGAGTGTACATCTATGTTGACATAGAAGTAGAAACACATTTGTTCAGGTACACGCTGTATCAGGGAGACTGGCTGCTGGTGCTGCTGCTGCCATTCTCTGTTTAACTCTTTCCTTACACCAACACCTGTTAACCCAACAATTCTCTCTTTTCTATTCGTAACAGGGTCATGGACAAAGTAAGTGCAACCATAGCTGCTTTTAGTGGGCCTTTAACAGCTTTGATTATGTTGAAAAGGACAAGACAGAAAATTTTAAAAGATATCACTGCTAGACAACCTAATCCAATAAAATCCCAAACTTGTAAATTTATTTCCAAAAACCAATTTTTTTTACTTAGCCAAGTAAGATCATTTTTTAAGTCTGTTAGTACCTTTTGCTTGTCCAGAGTTTGCAAATCTCTGAGTTGATCTTTTGAGTGTGAAGTGAGTGGATATCTTGTCTCAGGGCTTTATCAAAGGCTCCTTGGATGTGGTTTTTGATTGTTTCCCAATTTTGTTCCATTTCATTCCTTGGAAGAGGAGTGACACATAAAGAGTTATGTATATGTTCCCAATTGCAATGTAAAGATATGCAGGTTTTTTAAGCCTGAACTCTTTTGTCAATCCACAAAAGAGCACGTTCTAAGTGTGTTGATTTTGTATTAACTGACATTTAGTGAGGAGGGAAGAAGTTACTTATGGAAATGATTTTTTGAGAGGAGCTGCTGACAGTTTCTTCTATGCCTGACAAAACTAATTAGTGGCTTGTTTTGAATATTGACACTTTGTTAAACTACTAGAAAGTTGAATACGTGTCTGTGAACACACATGTAAAAATAAACATACTTTGGGAATTTTTTTTAATTATTTTTGGTCTTGAATAGGTAACAAGACGTGGCCTGGGCCAGGCTCGCTCTGTTGTGGCCTACGCAGCTAGGCAGGGTCTAGGCCAGGCCCTAGCGGCTGCTGGGTGGGGGGAAGGCATGTTATCAGCTGCTGAGTTTTAGTCTGATTGTTGAGATCTTAGCTCTCTCCCTAGCACAGTTGCTGAAAAAATTTGGAGACAGTTCTGCAGCCCACACAGAAAATAGCTTTGTGGTTGGAATGAACTCAACAAAGGCTAAAAGCTAGTTGTGGCCAGAGCGGCTTCTGCTGTTTTGGCTGGGCTTCTTCAGATTTTTGATCTAGTCCCTTCCTAGTGCAGCTTGAAAATTTATTACTGTGACTACTTTGGCCGCTGCCCAGCAGGGATTACATGACTATTTACAGACCCAGAGTGAGATATTAACTCTTTCAATACCCAGATAAGACTTACAGACCTTCAATCCTCCCTCAGATAAGATAAAAAACCAGAGTAAAGACATGTAGTAGAACAACATTGTGGTGCTGTGAGGTCCCCAGGATGGGGAGAGAGATGAGAATTTGACTCCATGTTCTCAGAAGGCTGATTTATTATTTTATGATATTATAATAAAAGAAACAATATACTAAAATTATACTAAAGAAAGAGAAAGGATACATGAGAATGCTAGAAAGGAATGACAATGAAAGCTTGTGACTGACTCCTCAGAGTCCAGCACAGCTGGCTGTGATTGGCCATTAATTAAAAACAATTCACATGCTTGGATAAACAATCTCCAGACCACATTCCAGAGGAACAAAACATGCAGAAGCTGAGGCTTCTCATCTTCCCAGAAGAAGAAATCCTGGCGAAGGGATTTTTCAGAAAATATCACGGTGACACAACATGAAGACACCAAGGTCAGTAAAGAATCAAGTCCCAGATGACAAGAGAATTAAGAGAATGCCTTAAGTTTAGGCTGAAATCCTCTTGTAAAGCTATGAAGAAGATATAATTAATGCATCAGACTCTTTTTTCCTTGTAATTAATTGAAAAGTATGGGGGATGAAGTGTTCAAATTGTAGATATGAGCAAAGGCATCTATGCTAAAGCAAGCAGATGTTGAAGTAGCTATTATCCCAAGAGAAGTTTGAATAGAGAGAGAGAGAGAGAGGAGTGATGAAGACTCTTTGCTCTCAGGGAAAGAAGAAGAAGACCTCTGTTCCCAGAAATGAAGATGATCTCAGAGATAAATAAAGAGAACTTTTGCTCTTGAAAAACTCATCTTTAAAATAATACTCCATAAGTTAACATAGCCCATATATGCAACTATAGAAAAGCTGTGAATGATGAGAGAGACTTCACGATTGCAGATTCTCAACCAGCTACTATTTGTAGACATTAAAAGCCATGAGAGAACTGTTTATTGGGAAAACTCCCATAGCATAGCAAGGAAAACTCTTTTCCCTTAGTGAACTGAAAAAAACCTATTCTAGAAGTGATAAACTGACTAAATTGTTTCTATACATTGTTAGGGAGAAAGAAAAAGTTGTAGGGGGGAGGACAAATTTTCTAAAAGATTTATTCTGATTCTTATTGTTCTTTTGTTTTAGTTACTGTTAATAAAATTTTCTTTATACACTTTTAAAGTTTTGAGCCTACTTCGCCTTCCTCCTAATCCTATCTCACAGCAAGAAATGACTAAGTATATTCTAGTGAGTGCACTGGCATTTAACCAGCACTGAATCCACCACATTAATTGGTACATTGGCTGAGAAATTTCAAATTTATGAACCAAAACCACTAGACCAAGGCATCTAATCTGGTCATTTTTTCCTTGTCAATTTGCTCTTGTGTTTGTAATTCTTTCATGATATTGGTTAGAGCTTGTACCATGGTGTGGACAGTTTGAAAGGAATTAAAGCTGCAACAGCTGCAGAGGCTGCGGTTAAAACTATTACAGCAAAAATGATGGCAAAGATCAACCAACCAAGAAATTTGGAAACTTGTTTCTTACTCTTTTGGATTTCCTCCTGGAATAATTGAGCCAATTGTGAGAGTTCTTCTTGTCCTTCCCAAGTCCTAGTCAGATTTACAGGTACCCAAATTTCTGGTCTTCTCTTAAATGGAAGAAGAACAGAAAAGTTATTAACATCTTCATTGGTTACACATGATTTAAAAACAAAATAATTAGGTGACAGAAAATACAAGCCTTTCCTATAATCAATCAAAAAACCATTAGCTAAAGCAAAAACTTATGGGTGCAAAGTACAAGTGATTAGTGATTGTTTCTTTAGCAATATTAAATTTGCAATGGTAGCATTCTTGTTCAAGTTCACCTGGTATATGGTATTACCAAAACAGCATTTTCCACAGATGCTTATGAACATGTGATTGATTACTACCTAGATAATATTGAATCAATGGTCTGGCCATTCCACAATCATGTGAAACAATGCTGTGGTTTGCCTTTTGGAAAGGAAGGATGATTTTATTTTTCCCCTTTTCTCTAAGGATACTATGTGGTCTCCAATAAATAATTGTCCCATACTGTAAGAATTGTTGTTGTGGTTGTTGTCCTAAACATGATGTCCATTCCACACATCGTAAATTGGAAATGGTTGTAAAATTACATTAGAGATAATGATGTGAGGTGGCATCCACAGGACTGTTAGAGATAGACAGAATCGTTGGCAATGTAATAGCAGTCAATTTTTCTTCTGAGGATTCATATATCAAGTGCAATTTGTCGTGGTTTAGGGCAAATTTGGGAAAGAAGCATCATATAGCCAACCCAGGACATAATTGCATAGAGAAATTGGCACAAGGTAAAGGTGAAAAGGTACTCGTTTGATTCCACATTAAGCAAATAGGTGGCAAATCAGTAACATAAGAAGCATCGATAGCATATGTATTTACAACATCCTGATCCTGATCTAGGGGAGGAAGCCAAGTTCCTCCTACCCATTCCATTCCATTGTTGTTGAGGGGATGTTCTGGATCCCACCAGGTCAGAGACCAAAACAGTGGTGGGTCGAAAACGTGCCCAGTAGATTCTTCCTTCCACCATTTGATGGCGGTATAGCAGAAGAAAGATGACAAGACTCAATGTTGTTGTCCTTGGCTGGGTTTGATGTATGTTGCCCAGAGCCAATATGGTCCTGAGGGCAAAGAAACACATCCATAACCTCTTCCCCAAGCTAACAGTGGAACTGGACCTTTTTACTGACCACTGTGTACATCTTTGTATGTGACTTCTGGGTGAACTCCTTCTCCATCAGTTGTCTGACCCAGGAGCCTTTGATGTGCCATGAGGTCATCCCTAGTGGAAAGAGTAAAAAAATTGAAAACATAGGTTGCTTTATCAAGCTGCTCCTGAGGGAAAATGCCTATGGGATTCCCCTTTTTTTCTTTCAGTGGCATGTTTTTCAATGTGAAATGTGCCCTTTCCACTATGGCTTGGTCTGTTAGAGAATGGGCAATACCTGTAATATGTTTGATCTGCCAAGTATAGAAAAAATCTTGTGTTTTTTAAGATGTATGTGCAGGTCCTTTATCTTTTGCCATCTGTTGAGGCACACCCATAGTAGTGAAGGCATGCAGCGTGTGTTGGGTGGCATCTTTTGATTTCTGACCTTTGTGAGCTGTTGATACTATAAAACCTGAAAAAGTATCAATGGAAACATGCACATATTTAAAAATCCCAAAACTCAATATGTGGGCAATATCTGCTTGCCAAATGTCATTAGGTTTTTACCCTTGTGGGTTTGTACCTAATGTTTGTGGTAAGGAAATGTTTGCTGGCATTGTGAACAAGCACTCACTATATGCAGCGAGGTGTATTTGGCCTTCTAGAGCAGAGAAGGTCAGAGTCCGGCTAGCTGAGGTTAAGGCCGACACCCAGCTGCATAGTCTGCCAGCACCCCTCGGCGTCGTAAGGCCTCAGGCTGTGCTGGTTGCAGACTGGATCGCTGCTAAACGACGAGAAGGAAGGAGCTGGACACTCGCTGGGGGCTAAACAGGTTTATTGGAAAGCCCATGATGTATCAGCGAATGACCCAGAACAAAAGGTGCTTCAGGGTTATAAAGGGAAGGGGTGGATCCGGGAGGGGTTTACAGAAGACCAATAGGGAGAGGAGAGGGGATGATCTTAACACAAATGACATAGTGGAGAGCCCAATAGGTACCAGGTATGGGAGGGGCCCCGGGACCACAGCCAACCACAACCCCCAAAGAGAAGCTTCTGGAATACTATGTGGAGTGGGGGGGTGATTGACTTGGCCCAGGGAGGAGAAAAAGCATACATATAAGGGAAAAAGGGGAGGAGGAATTATATAACCTAAAAGATTGACAATATAACTGGCAGGGCTGTGGTGGGAAAACTGAGGAGGGCAGAACCATTTTACACAAAATGGGGGGGATCAGATACATAAAATGGGGGAGGAATTAAATGAACTTAACAAACACACTACAACATCTCCCCGTTTTTTACCAAATAAAAATAAAAGAACGGAAAAGTCCACGTAAAACTGAAAAGTCCAAGTGAAATAACTTAAAAGGCTGTGACTTGCGGCTGGTCATGACAAGTGCCTTTGTCTTCTGAACATAGGCCATCGGCCCATGAGTAGCTGGATGTTGGAGCGGTAGCCCCCTCCTCCTCTGCGGCTTGCCTCCGAAGAGAGGCTGAAGGAGAGGGGTTGCTCCTTTCCATGGGCTCGTTGCAAGGGACAGAGGCACCTGGCGCTGTCAGTTTTCTCCAGACTAGCTTGCGAATCAGGGGGGTGAAAATCAAAAGTGAGTTGGGGAAATGTACTAAAAGACAAAAAAGGAACGGTTAGACACAAAATACTTAAATAGATGGTTCTGCCTCAAATAATAAGTTCAAATCAGAAGCAAATGGCGAGGAGACTGGAGAGGAGGGTCTGGATTCATAAATCAGAGGTAGTTCAGTGAGGAGAGGGGTAGGAGGAGGTGTCTCAGCATTGGAGAGGAACTGGACATCTGAGGAAACTGATGGTGTTTGGGAGGGTTTACTCTGCCGCCGCCAGCATGCCACCTGAACCTGTGGCACAGCCTCCTTCTGCATCCTCTGCTTCGGGACGAAGGGCCTGACCTATTTGGATGGTAACCAGTGGGAGCCTGAGGGCGTGGACACGCAAGCATATCCCCTCCCCCAGGTCACTAGGTCAAAGGGCCCCTCCGTCCGCCAGGTCTCCGGATCCTTGATAAGGACCAGCGGCCTGGCTTTAGGCTGCAGCTGCTGGTGACTGCCAAAATGTCGGACCACTGGAGGGTTAGGGTTGTCAAAAGAGCAATTAAGGAAGTTGAGAGTGTAAAGTGCTCTCGACAACTGGATGTGGGGGGTCTCCACCTTCACAGCAGCTTGCTGTCAAGCTAAGATCTTCTTCAGGCTCTGGTGGGCCCTCTCCACCATGGCTTGGCCTGTCGGGGAATAGGGGATGCCTGTCTTATGTTCTATTCCCCATTGCTGCAGGAAGCTCCACAGTTCCTTAGATGTATACGCAGATGCTTCTGGACATCCGCAGCCTTCTCACCTGTGTGGGCAGAGGCATAGATAGCACCGGAGAAGGTATCCACTGAGACATGGATGTAACACAATCGACCAAAAAAGGGGACTTGCGTTACGTCCATTTGCTATAACTCGCAGCTCGCCAAGCCCCTGGGATTAGCCCCTGAGGCAATGGTGGGCATCTGGTCACGCTGGCATTGGGGACATGTGGCTATGATCGCCTTGGCCTGGTCCTGGGTCAGATGGAATTGCCAGACCAGGCCAGGCGCATTCTGGTGAAAGAGCTGGTGGCTGATCTTAGCCTGGCTGAACACATCTGGGAGCGGGCCCACCGTGACAGCAGCCGCGGCCAGGGAATCGGCACGACGGTTGCCCTCAGCAATGAACCCAGGCAGCTCGGTGTGCAATCTCACATGCATTACGAAAAACGGATGCTCGCGGTGGGAGACCAAATTGACGAGCCTAGTAAGTAATTCAAATAATTTTTGGTTAGACACCTCCTGCAGAACTGCTGATTGAGCTCTGGACACTACACCGGCAACGTATGCAGAATCTGTTACCAAATTGAAAGGTCCCGGGAACCTCTGGAATGCCCTGACTACTGCATCTAACTCAGCAATTTGTGGAGAACCCTCCACAACAGCAACATCTGTCTCCCACTGCTGAGTCTGAGGATCCTTCCAAGTCATCACTGACTTGTGGGATGCTCCAGACGCATCTGTAAAAACTGTCACTGCATCCAGGGGCTCCTTGCTTTGGACCTTCTTTAGTGATAATTTAAATTCCGAATTAAATAATTTGTGGCCCGGCCGATTTACTGCAATCCGCCCAGTGTAGCTGTCCAACGCAAACTGAAGGTTCTCATTAGTTTGCAGCAGTTCATTGAACGTCTTCACTTTTAATTGGCCCGATTCCAATTCAATTGGTATGTAAATGCATTCGAAATCGCATCCTGCCAACTCCCTGATCCTCGATCTTGCTTTGAGGATCAGTTCGGCTACCAGCTCCTGTGGCCTTGTCATTCTTTTGGACCGATGGTGGTTGAGGAAGACCCACTCTATGATTAAGAGCTTATCTCCCCAGCCTTGGTCCTTCAGAGTCTCGTCCCACTAGTGGATTATGCCACGGAGGTGTGGAAATTTTCCCAGTACTATGAATTTAAATGGCAGGCCCGGATGGTAACGGTGGGCCTGCCTGGCTGAAATAACCTTTTGGATCCTTTCCAGCTCCCCCTGAGCCTCTGGGGTGAGAGTCCTAGGGGAACTAAGCCCCTCTCCCCCTTTCAATAAATTGAAAAGGGGGGCCAGGTCCTCGGTAGAAGTACCCAGCCAGGGTCTCACCCAATTTAAAGACCCACACAGTTGATGGACCTCCGCAAGGGTCCGGACATTAGTCCTTATAGCCAATTTTTGGGGCACAATGGTCCGCTTTGTAATTTCAAGGCCCAGGTACCTCCAAGGTGGCATCCGTTGAATCTTGTCCTGCTGGAGCTCGAACCCTGCAGCAACCAACGCCTTGGTTGTCAGGTCAAGTGCATGGGCAAGCAAACTGTCGTCGGCTGCACACACGAGGATGTCATCCATATAATGATGTAAAATGACAGCATCCCCGAGGGCTGTATGTACTGGGGACAGCAGAGAAGCGACGTACCACTGGCAAATCACAGGGCTGTTCTTCAATCCTTGCGGAAGGCATCGCCAGTGGTAGCGCTTGTCCGGGGACTCACGGTTGATGGAAGGAACCGTGAAGGCGAAACGCGGGGCATCATCTGGGTGTAAAGGAATTTGGAAGAAGCAGTCCTTTATGTCAATCACGGCCAAATTCCAATTTCGAGGGAGCATTGCAGGGGATGGCATCCCTGGTTGGAGAGACCCCATATCTACGATTCTCTCATTAATTTGGTGGAGGTCGGTCAGGAGCCTCCACTTATCCTTATTGGGCTTTTTGATGACAAATATAGGGGAGTTCCACAGAGACATGGTCTCCTCAATATTGCCCTTTAGTAGCTGCTCCTGAACGAGCTCATGGAGTGCCTTCAATTTTTGTTTGTTAAGTGACCACTGTTTGACCTGTACTGGTTCATCAGACAGCCAATCCAGCTTCCAGGTCCGGCGCTCTTTGGTGGCCACTGCCCGAAAAACCTGGGGAGCCTTTGGAAGGTCAATTTTGGCTCCCCACTGGGCTAGAAGGTCTCTCCCCCAGAGAGGCTCAGTGTAATCCAAAACAAATGGGCGCACCGAAGCCAATTGCCCGTCTGGCCCCGTAATTTGTACAATGCTCCTTGATTGCTTAGCCAATTGGAGCCCTCCTACACCTTGAATCGTGCCAGCTGTGTTTTGCAAGCCCCAATGTGATGGCCACTCCCAAGAGGGAATGATCGTCACATCTGCCCCTGTGTCCAAAAGCCCCCTGACGATTTTGCGGTCCCCGCCCAACGAGAGTTGACATGTCAGGCGGGGCTTCTCCCTCCCCACTACTTGCGCCCAGGCCACCGTCGGAGGTGAGGAATCTCCCGATGTCTTCTTCCAATGGTCCTTATCAGGAAACGGAATGGCCTGGGTGATGATTTTTCCCTTGGGGAGGAAGAGTGGGGGTCGGACACAGTACAGCCCTACCGCAAAATGGTCCCGGTCCGTAGTGACCAACCCTGGGACAATGTAAAGGTCTCGCGGCATGTGCTTAGTATCTCCGACGACAGTCCACCTGCAACGTCCTAAACTCCTCCATCGACCCAGATGTTGGAGGTCAACAGACACCAGTTGTAAATCACTATTGGGGAGGTGTATGTCCCTAGTGAGCTGCAGCCTGTATGGGGAAGCAGAGGACAAGGTGTTAAGCGCAGGTTGAGACTGTAAACCACAGTTGTTAAATGTCACATCAGGTATAGATAAGAAATAAGACAAGTCCGGTAACGTGAATGACGGGTTTCCCTTTGTTACTCCCTCCCCGCTTGATGTTACATCACCTGCCTCATTTTTATCTTGGCGCAGGGAGGGGCTGCGCTCTTGATCTAGGTTTTTTGCTCTTTTTCCTTCTCCTCTTTCCTCCTCCTATATTCTAAGTAATCTTGCCTCATAGGGCACTGGGGCATCCAGTGGCCCACTTTGCCACAGAGGTGGTAGGGGTGAGTCACTGTTGTCCTTCTCCCGGACCCCGGTGTCATTGGTCCGGTGGCGGTGGCAGCTTCGGCGTCTGTGTCCTCTGGCGTCGGATATTCTGTGAGCTACGGAGACTCTTTTGGGGTGTGCTTTCAGGTCTTGTAGAGGAACCTCCCTGGCACACACTTCGATCATCATTTCCACGGTGGGTCGGGGATTTCGAGGGAGAGATCGGATAGCCCGCCTGCACGCTGTGTTGGCATTGTAGTAGGCCATCTGCCTAAGCATCTCCTCCCTCTCCCCCGGAACCTGCACCTTAACGAACCGGTAGAGTCTTTCCATAAATGCCAGGTAAGGTTCCTGCGCGCCCTGCCTTATTTCTTCTTCTTCTAGCTGTGAGGTGGTAATAGCTAGTTTATAAAAAGCACGCTCCACAGCCTTCCCTGTTTCCACAAGTTGTTCTGGGAACAACGCCTTTGCCTGAGCTGCCCCCCTCACCCACTGCCCGGTGCCCACATGATGGTCCTCAGAAATTACCAAGCCCTCGGTGTCATGAGATGTGGAGGGGTTCACCCAAAGCGTTTGGAGAACCTCTACAATCTCCCTCCTCCATTCTCCCGCCCAGACCCTGAATTCCATGGGCCCTAAAAGGCTGGAGAAGAGAGCCCTCAGGTCTGCGGGCACCAGATCTCCCTGTGCAAGGACCGGGCGAAGGAGCCCCCGGAAATACTCAGATTCCCGGGAGTACTCCCTCTGGGCCTTGCACAGCTCCCATTGGGCCTGAGCACTCCCCTCCCCACTAAGGTGGTATGTGACTGGGGCGGCTTCCAATAAAGGCACCTGTCCAGGCTTCCAGTCATCCACCCCCCCCCCCCTTCCCCCGGAACACGAAGTGTGGGAACCGGAAGGGGGAGCGTGGGAACCGGAATTGGAGAAGGTAGAGGTGGGGCTTGGTCTCTGGGCAGGGCAACAGCAGGGGTGTGGCGACTCTGTTTTCTCTGCCCCCAAGGTGGAGTTAGGAGGCGGAGCGAAATAAGGAGGAGGAACTTGGGAGGGGCCCATAGGGGGTGGAGCTGTGGGCGGAGCGAGGGGAGGAGCTGAGGGAGGAACCGAGGGTGGAACCAGGGGCGGAGAAACAGAGGAGCGGAAGGGGTCAAGGGAGAGGAAAGGATTGGAGTTGGAAAGAAAGGGATTCTGGGGAGAAGAAGGGGTAAGGGCGGGAAAAACCATGTGGCAGCCTCCATTCTGGGCTCCATGGGAGCCATCTTGGGAATTTTCAATAAACCAGACAACTTTGGGGACCGAAACTAGGGACTTGGGGACAGGGATAAAGGGATCGGGAAGAGAACTCCGGATAGCTTGGCCAGGGCTCTTCAGAGGGGGGCGCCGAGCCGGTCGAGAGGGAGCAGGGGCAAGGTGACCTCCCTGCTTGCTGTTGGCCTTTAGAACCCCTCTCAAGGGCTCGAGCCGGGGGGAAGAGGGAGAGGAACAAGGGGTAGAAGCACAAGAACCAGGCGAACTGGGGAGCAAACTTAAACGAAAAGGGCTTCTTCTCAATTCCCCAGATGGGTGCAGCAAGGTTAGCACCTTGCCCACCCAATAAGCCACGTTAGATAACTGAGTTTCCCCAGAATTAACTTCTTTATCTAATTTGGCCACAATGGCTGCCCAAAAACATGGCTCCTTAGCAATTTCGGGGGAAACTTCAGAGAAATGAGAGAAAACCCATCTAATCAACACTATCAACTCTTTCTTGGGGGCAGTAAACCCTCCCCCAAGTAACAATCCCTTAACCACAAAAAAACCTCCTTTTTGGGTTTTGCTCAGACCCGCACCCATGATCCTGCTCCTAAAGCACCCTAGACAAGGCGACTTCAGGCGGAGCAAGCACCCATGATGGAACACTCCACCCGCCCGAGAAAAATACAAACTAAAACAATGAAAGCACACGCTGCCGGCCCCTGCCCCCCCCCCCCGCTGAATCCCAAGTCTGGGCTTTCAACGAAAGGGAAAAAAGGACGTTGGGTGGTGGGATCCTACCCCCAAGTCTGGGGAGAAAAACCCCACAGGGAAGGTAAAACAAAAAACGAAAGGGAAGAGGACTGCCCCCAGAAGAACACCCCACGCCGAGAGAGCCCCCCCACCCCGACAGAGAGAGAATTCCCCGCGCCCGCCACCACGAATTCCAAAAGACAGCAAAACACGCCGCAGAGAGCTAGAGCCTAGATAATGCAGCTGTGTCTACTACTTTTAAAATTCCCGGGCAGCAGCAGCAGGGGGCTGGGACACGCCCTGCCGAGCCGAGGCAGACACAAAGGCTCCCCCGCCGTGGAACGCAGCCCCCCCGCAGAGCCGAGAGAACAGCCCCCCCCCACGCCACGCGGCAAGCAGGCACCGGGGCCCCCCCGCACCACGCGGTAAAAAGGCGCTCGAAAAGCGGCGGAGGGGGGGGAAGCGGCTTTTAGTAGAAATTTATACTAGGTGCCTTGAGTTTCTAAAAAGCTGCAGCAGAGAATAGAGCAGAGGCCTTTTTGCCCTTAGGCACAATTCTACCATAGTAGTGGTATTTCCATAAGGTTATGCTGCCCCAGACAAAATGTAAACTTAGCCTGTTGTTCACAATTTTTAGATATAGTGTTCCCATAAACAAGGAGAACTGGTAGAAATACATACGTAGTTCTGAGTAATACTCTGGTGATGCTGTGTAAAATCTTACAACCACTAGAATTAGGCCATGATTGGATAGAAAAGTAAAACTAGAACTGTGTAATAAACTCATTGACTTACAGTTAACCTATACTTCAGTATGCTGGGGGTTCCTTCCTTCCTGCTTGCCTGCTGCCTGTTTGCCCCCTTAAGATCCTGCTCAGTTGTTGCTGTTTTGCTGCTGCTGCCATGCCAGAGATAACAATGAATCCCCTTGAAACTCTCGCCTTCAGAAGATGTTAGAAGAATATAGAATTAGGACTTTAGCATGGCACAGCAGCAGCCTGTTCCTTTTTACTCTTGCCCGGGTTAAGGCACCCATCACAAGCCCACATACCACAGCTGCCAGTTTGACTAGCTGAGTAGATCCAGGTTGGAAAGGTTTTGAGTGTTCCCATTTGTAAGACTCATCCTAGGGCCTTTCAAGAGTCTGATCCGGCTAGCTCTGGACCCCTGGGCCCTTCACAATCTCACAAGGACAAAAGTAAAAGACTGGAGACGCTCTTTTTCCTCAGGATGAACATCCCACATTTATTGTGGAACCACTCCAGGAGGTCCGGGAGAGAGCAAAAGAGGGTCGAGGGTCTCGTCAAGGGGGATTTTAAACCCAGGGGAAGGGGGGCAGAGGAGAGGGGCCACAGCCAATGGGATACAAGCGATGGGAGGGGCGAGGGGAAGAGTAACCTGAAGAGAGACCACCACCACAGGGGCTTTGGGGGAGATGGGAAAAACGGAACAAACCACGTGATACAAACATACTATTCAGTGCAAAATACCAAACACCCAGTGCAAAACAATAACTGAAGAAACCACTTAGTGCAATACAACACCCATTGTCCTGTATAATTTTTCCACAGGGTCACAGCTTTGTGTGTTTTCCCTGATCCATCAGTGAAAACAGGTTTTTCATCAGGAATAGGTGTTTTTGACTGTAGACGTTTTGGTAGGAAGTTCTTTGAAGGACTGCAACAATGCATGTCAAAGCATCGTGTGAATAAACTGTCCATTATATTCTGCAAGGGCAATTTGAAATGACAGTGAATCTCTGAAGAGATTCTCTAATTCTGCTGCAATAACAGGGAGGTGTATCATTCCTGGATCATATCCTGTCAGGCTCTGACATCGGAGTCATCCCATCAACAGCAGCTGAACAATCATTTTGAATTCAGCGGTTATAGTTTTTTGAAAAGGTTTGTGGCAAGAAAATCCATTCTAATAACCAGAAAGTACGTTCTTACACATCACATTGGCCAATAAGAGCATAGGGTTAGAAAGACTGTAAAACCAGGAACAGCCGCAAAGGCAAATCTGGCTTTTGACATTTGCAAAGGACTTGTTGATTTTATCACTTACAGTCTATAAAGCCTTTTGTGCAGTTTTTGTCAATTTCCATGGGGAAGAGAGGTCTGGGTCCCCTTTTAGCAATTGAAATAAAGGAGATAATTCTTCTGTTGTAATTCCCAATAGAGGGCAAAACCATAAGCAAGGGATTTTAAAACAGCATCGGCTGCTGCTTGCATTTCAATTTGCCGTTTGACCGCTGATTGCAGTTGGTTGATGAAGGTGATGTATGGTTCCTGGGCATCCTGACAAATAGCAGCAAAACCTGGCTCTAGGTTTTTTGTATCAGGTACTTTCCTTAGAGCACTGTCCTGGGTTGTGAGATATGGTTTGGGGGTATTCTGTTTCCCATCCGTTATAGGTGGGGCAGTTTCTTCTGTTAATTGGGCAGTTTACTTTATCTCTTCCACAAACCAATCCTCTGGGGAGATATTTTCTGTTCATGGACCATTGAATCTCACTGCATGACTGATAAAATTACATCATCCCATTTTGAGAAGCTCTGCCCAGAGGGAGGAGCCAAGCATTCCTACCTGTATATAATCAGAGATTTGGAAGATCACAGCCAGCCTTTTCCACTGGATTCCCAGAGGAGCAGCCTTTTCCCACTGGATTCCCAGAGGAAGATCAGGCCCATCTACACCACCACTGGATCTTCAGAAGAAAACTCCACCCTTTTACAGGATCACTGCTTCAACAGAACCACATCTGTCACTCCAGGAGGACTGCAGCCACCATTTAATTGGACTGCTTCCACCACCCTGACCAACAGGGTGTCAGGTCATATTCTGACTTTGTCAGTGGGGGGTTTTTTTGTTTATGTTATTGCTTTTCTATTTTTAATTTTCCTAGTAAAGAAATGTTATTCCTATTCCCATATCTTTGCCTGAAAGCCTCTTAATTCCAAAAATTATAATAATTCGGAGGGAGAGGCTTTACATTTTACATTTCAAGGGAGGCTTCTGCCTTCCTTAGCAGACACCTGTCTTTTCAAACCAAGACAAGCACACACCACAATAGTTGTGCTTTGGTCCCAGGCCTGGGGTTGTATATGCAGCTGGGTACAGCCAGTGGCATACATGCCAGTTCCTGAGAGCTGAGGTGCCATGATATTAAGTGGCAGATTTTGATTACCATTATTCAATGCCTGGGTTTCAGCCAAATCTACAAACTCCATCCACCACACAGGGTACTGCCCCCCCAGTAAAACTGTTCTAAAAAGAGATTTCCAGTCCACCGGTAGCATGGTATGTGATTCAGCTATAGCATCTATTAAATTCACAGTAAAAGAAGAATGCAAGCCATTTTCCTTCACTGATTTCTTTAGTTCTTTAAAAATTTCATAGGACAACTGTTCACGATGTGGATTTTTATTACACTATATTACAGGCATAGCTTGTAAAAATTCAACATCTCCCTCTTGTAAAGCTCTCCTGTGACAGTTATGTATGAACCTTTCTTGCTCAGGTTTAGTGGATAGCATGTCCTCATCATCATTAGCAAGGTGACGTGGCATAGGCAGGAGGACGAGTGGGTGAAAGGGTTGCAGCTGCCTTTCGGCATACTGTCTGTAATATTTAGTTGGGACTTGGAACGGTGGCTGCCATAATGTGTATTGGGGTCAGAGGAGGGTATAAATCTGGTTCTTGGTCAGGATCGACTGGCCCTGGATCAAATGGATCTTGGCATTTCAGATCATCCTCCTCAGGAAGAAAGGATAGTGTTTCATCCAAGGGGACATGGTCCACTTCCTTAAATTGTTGCAAGGCAGAATAGGTGACATGCCAAGTCACAATATCATCAGGGTGAATGTCATGGTGAGTAACCTGACTAGTTTGTAAGCATTCCCTGACTTTTTACCAATAACTAAGTTCATAAGAGCCATCAGAGGGGTACGAGGAGTTTTATTGAATTCAAATGAGTAAGGACATAAGTTTCTGAGGTATTACTTTAAATCCTTGCTCCCTACTAATGTGCAACAGAGACTTTATGGAGTCTTTGAGATTTGGTTGCACTTTGCCAAATAATTAAAGTGCTGCCCAGCCGCTCACTATGCTAACCTGATTCTATAGCCGTGAGGAGAGGAGCTCCTCGGTGATCTTGCTGACCCAACATGGTGGGTCAACTGGTGTCCATCACAAGACTCGATCACTGTAGCAGTTGTTAGCCCACGTTGTAGGGCACCATTTGTGATACATGAAGAGACAAGATCCACCAGCAGAGAGTGTGAATCTGAGTGATTCTAAGGTTTATTCGGAAGCATCAGTATATGTACCTTTACTCCTAAGAGCTTTTTTTGGTTACAGCTTACAGATGTGTTCACAGTCTTGCAATAAATCTGTCCTCTTGACATTTTCCATTGGTCTCTCCAAAGCCATGGTAAAGGAGCATGAAGAGTGTACATCTATGTTGACGTAGAAGTAGAAACACATTTGTTCAGTTCTGTCTCAGGTACACGCTGTGTCAGAGAGACTGGCTGCTGGTGCTGCTGCTGCCGCCATTCTGTGTTTAACTCTTTCCTTACACCAACACCTGTTAGCCCAAAAGCCCACAAGGCCATTTTATCTGTAATGATGCCGGACTTGATGTAAATGGCTCCTACTCAGGAAGCATTAGCTGGAGGAATGGAGGAGTCAGGGTCTGTCACACAGTCCAGTGATGCCAATGGTGGATCGCCTCCCTTACAGTTCACTGACGATAAATGCTCTCCTTCCTGCCTCCACAAATGTGGGCTTTGAGTTATTCTGATGTATCATCTACATATTGGATGAATGCCACATTTCATGACTCTTGATACCATGATAGGCACAACACATCCTTATGCATTTTTATTAAAAACAAATATGACAATTGAATCTTGTGATCAATCATATTGCATCACAGCCATCAACTCTATGTATGTCTCCTGCATCACCTCTGAAAATATAACTGAAAGGAATTTTACTTATCTCTTACCTCTTTGTCAGCATGCAAATATACGGATTACTGTGAATCTTACATGGGAATGGGAAAGAGAATCAGGAGTCGTGTATCTAAAACACCTGTTTTTAAAGGAATCTAAATGAACTAACAGATTTATTGCTTGACTTATTGCTTTTATTGTATCTGCTATTATTATTTTTGCTTTGTCTCCTATTGCCATTGATGCTTTAACAGAACCAGTAAAAACAGCTCACGAACTCAGTTCTGTAATGAATAATTTCACAGAGGAATTACAAATGCAAACAGTACTCGATCAAGAAATATTAGCATGCTTAGATGATCTTGAGGCTGCTTTGCTATGGGTCGGAGAAAAACAAGATGCCCTAAATACCCGATTGCGTCTTCACTGCAATTGGCAGCACACTGATGCTAACATATGTGTCATGGGTTAACACTGGTGCGGTGCCAGTGCACCCATGAAAATATATTTTTCTCAAATGGCTGCTGTGAGATGTGACCAGAAACAGAGAAGAGCAGACTCAAGCTTAAAAATAAAGAAAAAAACCTTATTAAGCTACACTATAATTAAAGGAACACACAAAATTCAGAATGAAAACCTTCCAAAACATTCCTCCTCCCCCCAACCCAATTTCCACCAAAGCATAGTGAGACAAAACCTTGGATTCTCAGTCAAGTTATCACCTTTCAGATAATCAATTCTCAGTTCATCAAGGGAGAGAGGAGTCTCTCTTGTACCATAGTCTTCCACAGGAAACACAGTTGAAACCTATGTTTCCATGTCACACGTGGCACCTGCCAGAGAAAATCTGCCATTGTGACATCCTCCTTCCATGTACAGTGCATGGACCAAAACTGCTTATAGGGTTCTTTTGAAGGATGCATTGCCAAGTACCAAAAAACAACAACTTCTCATTTGGGGACAAGAGTTCCCCCCATTTTCACCTCCCCTGGGGCCGAGGGTCTTGAGAACAGAGATCTTCTTCCTCCCTGAAGACAGAGGGCACCACACCCTCCTCATCTTTCTCTGTTCACTTCACTCCTACACATGGCATCACTGCAGCAGGTCACTCTCTCTCCTGCACTGGCAGTCACTACAGCAGGTCACTCTCTTGGCTCAAACCACTGCATCCCCCTAAATGCACTCTCTGTGTTACAGGAAAATTGATTCAGTCTATGGCTATACAAGAAAAAGTCCAGCCAAAGGCCACTCCATCATCTCTTCCCACCTAGGATTCTTTCCCATCTTCTTCTTACATCTCAGGTCCTGGGCTGTCTCTCTTCTCTTTCAGATCAAGGAGGATTAGTGTTTCGCAAAGATTTCTTTGTCTAAGAAGGGGTTAAAATCTCGGGCTGTGCTGCCCTCAGGACGGCTGAAATCTCACAGCGGCCTGCCCAAGACTCCCACGGCTGGGCACCTTCCCTTCCCTTTCTATTTCTCTGCCTGCTGCCACACATGATATCAAATTCAAGGTGTCACAGGTGCTCTCGCTCTCTGAGGAAGGAAGGGGGAGGGGGCTGCCCAGAACATCCCGGTGTTTCTCCACCCCTCCGTCCTGCAGGGGCTGGCCCAGTTCCATTCCCTTCACCCACCCTTCTCTGTCCGGGGCTCCTGGCCTACCTCAGCCTAGGCGCATGGCTTCCCCTCCCCCACCCAGCCTGTGACTGGGCGGGGGAGGTCTGAACTCTTCACTGACGGAAACAAAAGAGAAAGTCCTCTGGGAGTTCTCTGTTTATAACCCCCTGTTTTCTCAGAAGCGTGTCCATATCTTCAGTGGTTACACCAGGTGTCAATATTCAAATCTGACCACTGATTGATTTGAGTATAACTTCCCAAGAAAACTCACTTCCTTGTCAACCTATGACAGTATGTTACCCTTGTAGAATGGAACTCTTCTGAAACTTCTTGGGATAAGGTGAAGGCTCATTTAAAGGGGGCATTTTCTACAAATATGAATTAAAATATAAATGCATTAAGAGATAGCCTTAGGAAATAATCTCAGTCATTGCAAACCATTTCTGAACAGAATTTCTATTATATGCTTGCTAATGACTTTACTTGGCTTAATCCAAAACTTGGTTTAAGGGACTAAATTTACGCATATGACTGTTTGGTGCTTTGGGGGTGGGTCTCTTTTATTCTCATTACAGAACTTCTTTGCTTCTGGGGACTGTTCCAAGCCAACAAATAGGCAGAAGCAAATGTAATGGCTGCCACCATGATCAATTCCTCCTCAAACAAAGAAGTGGGAGATTTAGATGTAACTGCTGTTCGACCTTAGCATCTCCCTGAGAAATCACATACTGTAGTATATGGTAGAGACAATGCATGCTATTAATGTATAAAATATTGTAAAATCCAAGCTATGTCTTTTGACCACCCCAGCTGGGAGCAGTCTTATTTTTATGCAATTAGTTCCCAGACAACGTTAAGATAATATCGAGTCTGTTAACATATGAATGGAACCTTCCTGAAGCGATGATCACCGACTTCCCTGGAATGCAGGAGTGATCTCGAACCTGGAAGATTGCATCTACTACACTGATTACCGGAGCCACCCTTTACATGTGCATGCCAACTGCTCTGACAACATCTAGACACCTGGAACTGGACTTTTGTCTAACCCTGCACATGTATGGCCTCAGTTCTACATGTGAAGGGACACAAAGGAACATTTGGTCATCTCTGCCTCAGGCAGAATAAACTGTATAAAAGCTGATCGAAATTCTGTTTCGCTGACAATCTTATAAATCATCACTAAATTTTCTTATAAATTTGGCTCCTGATTTGATCATTTATAACACATACTAAGGGTCACGACCAGCCATAAACACTTATGCAAGAATGCCTTAATTGTTGTATTGCATGAAATGTTATATTTAGTTGTTGTTTTGCACTGGGTTTGGTATTTTGCACTGAATAGTATGTCTGAATCACATGGTTTGTTCCCTTTTTCCCCTCTCCCCCTAAGCCCTGGTGGTGGTCCTGTCCCGGTGTCCCGGGTTACTCCCTCCCCTCGCCCCTCCCATCACTTGTATCCCATTAGCTGTGGCCCCTCTCCTCTGCCCCCCTTCCCCTGGGTTTAAAATCCCCCGTGACGAGACCCTCGACTCTCTTTTTCTCTCTCCCGGACCTCCTGGAGTGGTTCCACAATAAACGTGGGACGCTTGTCCTGGGGAGAAAGAGTGCCTCCAGTCTTTTACTTTTGTTCTTGTGAGATTGTGAAATGCCCAGGGGTCCAGAGCGCTACTGGGCTTGCAAGGGTTCCTCAGGGGTGAAGAGACAGACGAGAATCTTGACTCCATGATCAGAAGGCTGGATTTATTATTTTATGATATATATTACATTAAGACTATGCTAATAGGAATGGAGAGAAAAGTTCAGAAGCTTGCTATGCTAAGAATAGAAAAGGAATGAATCAACAAAGGAGCTCTCTCTGATTCTGTCCCAGAGAGCTTGGCCCCTGATTGGCCCTTAATTGTAAACATCCAACATGGGCCAATCACAGCTGCACCTGTTGCATTCCACAGCAGCAGATAACCATTGTTTACATTCTCTTTCTGGGGCCTCAGCCTTCCAGAAGAGGGAAAAAGCCTAAAGAAAGGATTTTTCACAAAAGATGTCTGTGAAATAAACAAAAAGGGGCCAGGAGACTTCTTCTCCTGTGTAATGCCTTTATTAAAAGTGATCAGCTCAGGATTGGGCGGCTCGACGGTCTGCAGCGTCCGTCGTCTCTCCCAAGGCGACTCAGAGGAGGAGGATATGCACAGCTCTGTCCACCAGGGGCAGAGCTGGGGATCAGATCCTCTTGGGAGCCTTCAGGGCCTGATCCCATAAGATGATACCTCGGTCCGGGTCTCGCTCCTCCCAGTCCTGGCCCGGGGGATCTCGAGGACAGGGTGAGGAACGACGAAGGTTTCCCGCATCTCTGCAGGCCCAGCGCCCTGCTCCTCACATCCAGACATCACTCCAGTCTCTCAACTCTTATTTGGCTCGTTGTTTTTGGGGTCTTCTCAGTACAGTAGAGGACCATGCTGCATTGGTCTTGGAGTCACTTTGCATAACCCCCCCCACCTTCTCAGGTGTCTTCACTATGAGAAAGGTACAACTTAGCCTCGGGCAAGGCTCTGCTGATACAAAAGGAGCGATTAGCCTCAACGACCCGTGATTACAATAACAAAACACACAGAACTTGGGCAGGGCCAGTGGTCTGGCTGCCTTTTTGAAACTTTTTCTCATAAAAAATCATTAACCGAATTTTTGTTCATAACAGTCTGTGACATTACACCCTTTAAATTCTAAAAAATTAAAAAGAAAAAATGCTGGTGAGGAATGAACAGGGAATTTCTTCACCTGTAGAACATACAATACTAACAAATCACTAAAACAATATTACTATCTAAGAAAATGCAAAAAACAATGCAAAGAAAATTCAAGTCCAAGCCGCTGAGTTTCAGGAACAGTCCATGGGCTGAAGATCTTCCTCTTGGACATATCTGATAGTCTTTTTTGGTCCTGAAACAGGCTTGCTGCAGAAAAGTCCATCAATAGTTATCAAAAACCATTGACAGTCATCAAACAATTCCAAACAATTTCAAACAATTTGAACAATTTGTGGAATGTCCTTTTCTGGCCCTTCAATGCGTCAGAGCTGCTGCCAGCTATTTCAAGTCTTTTTATTTAATTTAAATTTTTTTTTTCTTTGTGATAGAAAAGAGCAGCAGCAGCAGAGCAGCCAGAGAAAGGCACTGGGAGGCCCTGGCCCATGAACGGACCAGGAACCCCAAAGCTGGCCCACAAAAGGCAGGCCAGGACCAGTGGTGGAAACCACAACCCCCAAAGCCATCAAGAGGCCAGGCGGTGGGCCCGGCCCAGGGACCTCCTGAGCCCAACGGTCCAGGCCAAACCCACGAACCAGCCTCTGCATTCCCACAGGCCTGCACCCTGCTGCCAGTACAATGGCAGCACAGGTGGTGAGACGCTTCCTTTCCCCCAAACCACCGAGGCATGCCAGCAGCAGGGAAATAGAAGCCTTCCCCCGAAATCCCATCTCGGGTCTGGAGATGTTTGTTCCCCAGAGCAAACAAGCCATGATCTCTTCCAGCTCTGCCTTCTGCCTCTGCAATGCAAATGCAACAGGTGTGTCTCCCATCTGCCTCACGGCACCACCCCCTCTGGGCTTAGGACCAAAGGCAGAACTTTCGGCAGAACACACCGGGCCGTCGCCGCTGGGACGCGCAAGGGGCTGCAGAGATGGCAACCTCCAAGGGCCAGCAACTGACCAACCAGCTCCCAACCCACCGAGAATGCTGATCTTGAAAGCAGGCAGACGGGCTGCCCCCACCCCCAGCTGTCGGGCCGCGCCGGCTCCACGGAAGGGGCGACTGACTCCCTCTTCCCCTGTCCCAGCTCCCCCCGCAGGGGCAGCCCCGGGACAACCCGAAAAACTCGGGGGGGAAATCATGCTGGGTGTAGGAGTGGCCACGGGCTGCTCCGAAGGTCCCGCGGGTTCAGCGCCGTCTTCAGCACCATCCTGAAAGGGGACTGTCTCGGTTTGAGGTGGCGGGGATGCGCGGGAACACGCCACTGCCGTCTCGCCTGGCTCTGGAAGCGGCAGCAGGCAGGGAGCGGGGTTGGCAGCGTCTTCTGCCGCTGGCTCTGGGGTCAGCTGCAGAGATGCAGTTGCAGAAGCTGGCAGAGTGCGCATGGACAGCGTGGGATCTGGCACAGGCAGTGTCAGAGCTGCCAGGAGAGGAACATTGGTACAGGCGCAGGGAGCCGTGTTTCTGAGCTCGCAGGCAGGGAAGCCGGCGGAGGCGGGGGCGGGATCACGCGGGGAGGCGGCTGCACCCACGGAGCAGGTCTGGGAGCCGGCCGCGGGGGCCCGGCAGGCAGGAGGGCCTTGGGGACCGGTACCACCCCCATCTCTGAGTGGGGCGGGGTCCAAGAGGCCGGCTTTGGAGGGGCCTGCCTGACTTCCAGGGGCGGCACCCGCAGCGCTGGCTGGGGCGGTGCCACCCACTCCCATCCCCCTGGAGAGGGATAAGGGGGGGAGAAGGACCGATCCATCTGAGCACGCTCCAAGGACACATTAAAAAAAACTTTTTCTGCTTGCAGCGAAGTTTCTTCCCCCCCTGCTGGGAAGCAGGGGGGACTGGAAAACAGCAGATTGTCCCCCAAAGGGTCTCCTCCTCCTGGAGACGGAAGGAAAGGAGCCTGTGCCTTGCAGTTAGCAATCCAGGGAAAAACAGCTGCTCTCCGATTCAAGATAGAAAAGAGTACACAGAAGATGACTGGGTAGACGTGGGGGAATCTCCCACCATGGTCCCAAACGAATTGGAAAATGGATTCCAGGCACTCCCATACGAAAACATCCAGGGCATATAGCACATTAGTAAAGAACCCAAAAAGCTTTGCCCATCAAAAAAACTCATAGAAATCTGTCTCCAACAGGAAAATTCCATCCTCTTCACTCCATTTTTGCCAGAGGGCAATAAGTTTCTCCTCTGAAGGAGAAAAATGAACCTCATCCTCCAAGGGGGGCGTCCCCCATATGAACAGCCACAAACTACGAAGGGCTGTATCTTCAGGAAGGGAAAAGCCAACAGTACCTTTTGAAAGAGTCCAGCGTGCTCTGGCCAACTCCACCGTGGTGCTGCTGCTCTTTCCAGACATTTTCCTGGAGGTTTTTCAGAACGATCTCTTTGTGGTCAGCCTTGCTGTGAACTCTGTCCAAATCAGGATTTTCAGTTCTTCAGCTCCTGGCTAGAATCCACTTCTGTGGTCACTTGTGAAGCAGCCATCAATGCTACACATACAGGATTTACCCAGTGCAGCAATTTGCTCCTCTGGGGTCTCATCAAATTGATTTTTGTCCTCAGTCGGGGTTCACCAGATGTTACTGGGCTTGCAAGGTTTCCTCAGGGGTGAAGAGATAGATGAGAATCTTGACTCCATGATCAGAAGGCTGGATTTATTATTTTATGATATATATTACATTAAGACTATGATAATAGGAATGGAGAGAAAAGTTCAGAAGCTTGCTATGCTAAGAATAGAAAAGGAATGTATCAACAAAGGAGCTCTCTCTGATTCTGTCCCAGAGAGCTTGGCCCCTGATTGGTCCTTAATTGTAAACATGCAACATGGGCCAATCACAGGCGCACCTGTTGCATTCCACAGCAGCAGATAACCATTATTTACATTCTCTTTCTGGGGCCTCAGCCTTCCAGAAGAGGGAAAAATCCTAAAGAAAGGATTTTTCATAAAAGATGTCTGTGACACCAGAGCTAGCTGGATCAGACTCTCGAAAGGCCCCAGGATCAATCTTACACTTAATTAAGCAGCTTGAAAGCTAGCTGAAGTGGAATGCTTGAGAATGTTTGTGATAAGAGCAAGAAACATCCTGCTCTACTATTTGTTTTCATGTTGATTAGTGATTTTAGTATCTTGTTTGGCTGCATAGCCTAATAACATAGCCTGTAAACAGTAAAATATATAAAAGGCTCCCACATGCTTAATGAAGCAATTCTGTCACACTGTTATGGATTCCATGTCTCAGTTGTAAAAATAAGTATGTGTAATTGAACTTTGGGTATTCAAGAAAAAGCAAAATAAGAATTATGTCGTGCTTGATTTTCATATTCATTCAGTCTCTGCTTGGATTTACAGTAAAATGAGTAACATGTTGACTTGTTATAAAACAATCTTTATTGTATACATTGTTCTGTGTTTAAAATCTTTCCCTTTCATCTTTATATAATACATGCAAATTTATATTCTGTATATTTTCCAAGTAATTTAATTGCTTCTATATTGTGTCCACATGTATTGATAATAAAATAGGAAGGATGTAATTTGAACTGATTTTGATTTCTATGTTTATTTGAGAGGCAGTCCAACATATGTCCCATAGGAAAAAACCCCATGTAAGTACAAGGTGCATTTTCTGCCCCCTACAGAAGAGATTTATGCATTTAATTATTTCTGGTAATTTTTTTTCCTCTGCTCTAAGAGCAAAGATGAACAGTATATTTTACTCTTTTATGCTGAAGTATCTTTGAATAACTCTTGAGAAAAAGAACTGATCAGTTTATTCTATTATTAAATTTCTTACAGTGTCTCCTAAGCCTTGATAATTTTTTTTAGTGCTGTCTTCAAGAGGACATGTTAAAAATGCTTTGTAAGTAATTCTGTTTGGACAATTTTAAACTAATGTATTGGAGGAAACTCCTGGAGATAATACGTTTTTTATTTTTCCTTTTCTCACAACTGCAAGCTAACTTTTAATTTTGTCATTATTTTAAATATGAATCATGATTCAGTGCTAAATTAAAACAGTTGAGATTAAGTACTTTTGGTATCCCATTGTGTTAGATAACTAAAAAGTTATTTTATGTAACTATATAAATTCCTTCTGGAAATTTAGCAGAGTCAAACTTTACCAGGAAAAGGTTTTCAGGTTTTTCAGCATCACTGATGAATACACTTTTTGAAGAAGAAAATACATACATTTATTACTAACATAATAGTCATATACAAATCAGTAGTTGAGATAAAGAATATTATATCTCTGCAGTTATTCAACTTTGCTAGTCATGTCAATTCAGTTAAAAATCATTACTAAAATATGATAATAATGCTATAATTATATAATGCTTAGTGACCTAGAAGAGCTGTAGTATATGTTGTGGTAGTTGGAAAAGTAAAAAACTGTCGGAACCCAGGAAATTCCTCTGGCTGCCCTGGAGGGCTTGAGCCCCTGCCCGGGGGGCTCAGAGACCTTGGCACAGAGCCCAAGACCCCTGTGCCTTTGATCTTGACCCATGGAAAAACAATTACCAACCTTTATATGAAGAATTACAAGTCAAAAGAGTTTAAGTAGAATAATGATTAGTTTGTCACGGGGTGAAAAATAGATTTTTGAGGTTTTTAGAATGGGGGCTCGGGGTCCCAAGATGGAGGAATTTGGGTGTGCCTTGTCCTTTTTCCTTTTTCTTCCTCGCCTCCATCTTCTGGGCGATGTTGGCATTTTTAGATTAGTTTAGAGTAGAAACTCATTGTCTAACATAGGTGACAGGTATTGGGAAGTTATGGTAAATAATGTGCACGTAGTTTTTTGTATAAAAGATAACACTGCCTCTGAGGTGGTCAGAGTGCCTCTGTCTGACCTGCTGAATGGACCTCGGCAGGCCAGGAGAAAGAATTTTATAGATAAGAAACAATAAACAATCTTGAGAACAAGAACTGAAGAGTTCTGATTCCTTCTTTGACCACCGGGCTGGGAAAAGAGACTTTCTAACATATCTTAGGGTCACTCTGAGCAGCAGAAGTCCTGAGAAAAAAACAACCAAGCAACCAGAACAAACCCAGGATATTTTCAGATACTTATTTCTGGTGGGTCAATCTTGGCTGCCTGTCAGAACCTCACCCAGCCACACTCTCACTTCCCCTCCTCAACAGGATAGGGGGAGGAAATAGGATGAAAAAAAGCTCATGGATTGAGATATTTTCTTAGACAAAACAGACTAGACTTGGGGAAATTTATTTTATTGCCATTTAAAAAGAGTAGGCTGGTGAGAAACAAAGACTAAAACTAAAATACTGAAATTCTTATACTCAGTTTCTTTATTCCCAACTCCTTTATTGCCCTACTTCCAGAACATGGGGAATTGAGAGCTCTAGTCAGTTCATAACAGTTCCTCTCTGCTGCGCCTTCCTCCTCACAGTTTTCCCCTGTTCCAGCATGGGCCCTTTCGATCAGCTGCAGCTTCCTTCACAACATATCCACCTGTTCTGGCTGGGGCCCTGCAGGGCAGAATCTCTGCTCTGGCACTAGAATCACCTCCTCCCCCACCTTCATTGCTGACCTTGATCTCCGCAGGATTGTTTCTTGCACTTACTCTCCACCCTCCCCCTCCTGTCTTGCACACTACTGCACTAGTTTTTTTACCCTTTCTTAAATATATTGTTACAGAGATGCCATCAGCAAGGCTGACTGATGCTGTTTTGGGCAGTGGTTGCCTGCAGAGAGCACCATCTTGGGGGGAGTGTTTGTGTGCCATTCTTCCTTTTCCTTCCTATACATGGTCACCTGCAGAGGGTGCCATCTTGGAAAAGGGGATTTACTCTGCTATTTTGTTTCTCTTTGTTCCCAGGGAGTTGGTGAGATTTAGCAATTTTGTATCTAGTGATTATTTTTTGCCTGTTACTGTTTCGCTTATTAGTAAACTGTTATTCTTTCACTTACATCTATTCGTATTCATTTCTCCTCATTAGTGGAAAGAGATTGGTTAAAACTATAAGGGGACGTAACTCATTTCAGTGTCCACCTCTTAAATTGTCTTAATCCAAGACAGAAATATTTTCCTTTAGCGGGATAATTTGATCATATGTATTTTTTTTTATAGCACAGAGGGATATTCTCAGCTTTGAAGCTTTGGCTGCATGAAGGAGCACTAAACCTTTGCCTCATAGGCAGGATAGTAGTAGAAGTGAGACAAAGTATGACTCTGCTGGCTTACAGTGGTGATAAGGCCTTGCAGAAAGAAGAAAAATCCCACAACTATAAGCCTACAACAAAAAAAAACCTAGAGAGTGTTTCTTCTGATATCTTTGAGGTTCAAAAATGCAGTATTCAAGACTTAATAGCTTTTAGTTATGTATTCAAATTTTTAATTTACAAAACTTACTTTAGTAACAGAGATTGAAGAAATATGACTGTTCTTTGTACTTTCATTTCTCCATCTGTAAATTAGAGCTAAATTATATTCAGTTTGAGAAGAACTTTAAATGATAAATTGTATTATCAGAGAAGATTAATTATTCAGTATAGACTGTGTTGTTACAGTGTTTGGGGAAATACTGTAGATATTTGATAGAAATTAAAATTATGATGCAATGCCTGCTTATATTAAATATAGTTTGCGTCAGCGTCACAGTAGCTTACATAAATGTGTATTAGAGAACAGGATAAGATGTATTTACCTTGGTCTATTACTGTAAGGTTTTCTTAATTACGCTTAATTTCTTATAAGTGGTGCTGAAACAGCTACAAGGAAGTATTGAAGATGAGACAATGGCATCTTCTGGAAAAATTGACTTAATAGAATGACTTTAAGGTAAATCTAGAATTATACTTTAAGTAGGTTCATTTGTTTCTTGCTGTTGTTTTTGGATAAAATTTTCCAACTCAGCCATAACTTCTTTCTAATGCTAGCTTTAGAAGTTAGGCAGAATCTCAGTGTCTGTTATTTTTTTGCCAATTAAAACACATTTTCAAAAAAGACTGTGTTCTTATGTTGCTTTTGTGTTTTGCTGATGCTACCCCATGGCTTCATATGAATTGCTTTTGATATATCTTACACTTAATTCACTTTATCATTAAAAAAACTGGTTTTAATGTTTTAATAAGTGGTGGATAAGTTCCACCAATTTTATGTAGTCATTTACATGCTCTGACCTTTCCCTGTCTCATTACTAAAACCTGAAATATAGTAGCTGATGTCTATATTTAGACCGCTATGGTGGAAACACTTATCATTCACATCTGGGGAATCCATGGGAAAGAGGCTATTAGAAAGTCATACACAGGAGCAAATGCTATGATATTTATCCAACACTGCTTGTTTTTTAAGAAAGGCAGACATACTAGTATTGTGATACTGTTCTGGCTGACAGGATTGCAGTTTAGAAATCTAGTTCAGAGGATTAGTATTCTCTAACTACCATTAAGATTGGTTTTACTCACATTATTTTCTGTGTATCCTAAAGCAAAATGTTTTAACTGTTTCCATCCAAAAAGTCATAGATCTGTTCATGAAGTGAGAAATTAAGATAAAAATTATCTTCTAGGTTTCTTCTGCTCAATTTCAGCTCTGAAAATGTTTGTTCTTTATTATACAGAATTGAACTCAGAAAGTTGTAACCCCCCTGGAATTGAGTTGAGGCCAAAGGTGTCTATGCATTCATATGGGAACTAGGAGGGATCTGTGCCAAGCCTTTCAAGAGAGTGCAGTTCTGTTTCCATAGGATCATTTCCAAGTAGAGGATTTATGACTGGAAGAAGAGAAAGCACTGCTTATTTTGAAGAGCTAGAAAGAGAGAAGTAAACTTTTTCATTTATTCATTCAGTATGCATTGACTTCTAATTTTAACATGAAGATTTACTAACATATCTAATATTTAGCTATCATGCATGTAATTTTTATCAGTGGTATACTTATCTTACCAGGGAAGTAAACCAGGAATATACATTAAATTTAAATACACAAACCCATCAGAAATCATAAAATGCATAATATAGCTTCTGCATATATATATGCATGATTACCCTTTGTTTGAAAGCGGGAGGTGAAACATTCTAAGCACCTCTATATCTCCTCACCACTGTAGCAATGTGATGGTGCAGTTTTGCTCTTACTTGAAATGATTATAGCTACTATAGGTGGTTCGTTGGTGCCTTGGTTTAAGACAATTTGCAAAGCCAGCACTCCAAAATGAGTTACCTCCCCTTTCACCAATAAAAAGAGATGAATGAGAGAAGATGCAAGTAAAAAAACCCAAATAGTTTACTAAAAAACAAAACAGCAACAACAAAGATAACAGCAATAAACACTAGATACAGAAGTGCTGAATCATGTGGCCTCCCTGTAAATAAAGAAAACAAAATGGTGGAGAAGCCCCTTCCCCAAAATGGCAGCCTGTAATGGTTTTGGTTCGCTAATTTAAGATTTCTTTAATTTTGAGATTTTCTCAGCGAATGTACTAAAGAATGTGGTAAGTTTGGTGTTGGTGTTGGTTAATTACTAATGCATTCTTTTTTTTTTTTTTTTTTTAGATAGGATTAGGAGAAAGGTAAAGTAGGCTTAAAATTTTAAGAGGGTATAAACAAAATTTTATTAAAAGTCACTAGAATGAAAAAAAATAGTAATAATCAAAACAAACCTTTCAGAACACTTTTCCTCCCCCCACAACTTTTTCTTTCTCACTGAAAATGTAAAGAAACTAAACTTAAGATTTCTAGTCAGTTTACTACCTATAAAATAGTTTTTCTTTAGTTTACTGAGGGAGAAAAGTCTTTCTTGTTAAGGTTATGGAGACTTCTCTACAAGAGGAAAAAAACCAGTTTTCCCATGGTTCTTAATTTTGTTACAAATAACGGTTGCTCAGGGAACTTCATAATGAAATCTTTTTTATTTCTACAAGTCTTTTCACAGTTTGTTGATGGAGTATGTCGACTTATGGTGTATTGTTTTAAAGATGAGCTGTTCAAAGGCAAAAGTTCCTGCTATCTATTTCTAAAATTCATCTTCATTTCTGGGAACAGAGATTTTCTTCTTCTCTTGGAAGCACAGAACTACTCTTCTCTCTTCGTCTTTTCAAACTTTTCATGGGATCACAGCTTTTTCAACATCTGCTTATCTTAGCATGTAGGCTTTTGCTTGATATCAATTTGAACACCTTCATCTTCCCATAGTTTCATGCGTTATAAGGAAAAAGAGTCCTTTCTCCATAGCTTACAAGAGGATTTCACCTCTAAAACAAGGCATCTCCTTCTCCCTCCCATCTGGGACTTAACTTCTTTTTCACTGACTTTGATGTCTTCATGCTGCTCTTTTCCATGCTTGCATCTTGTTCCTTTCTTTCACTCAAAGAAAGATTGAAGCACTAAAAAGGTTAACATCCCGCTTAGGGCCTACCTGACCTACCAGTAACTTGTGGCAAAGAGCTGCGGCTGAGCTATATCAAGATCAACCTCATAGTCTTTAGTTTTCTGCACAGGCTACAAAAGTCTCTGGTCTCAACCGCGCTAGAAAGAGGGGGCCTAACGACGAGATCTTCACAGCTACAGCCAACCCTGCTCCAATTAAGGCTCTGCAGCCTTCCCTGCCTTCCTGCCCAGCAGCTGCTGGGGCCCAGCCCAGCCAGAACAGAGCCAATAGAGGGGGCCGGTGGGCGGCCCGAAAAGAAAAGAAGGAGCCCGGCCTGCAGACAAAACCTCCCAGCCCAACCTAGCCGAAACAGGAGACCGGGGCCAGGGTCTACCACCTCCTCACCAACCAGAAAAAAAAGGGAGAGTTCCCTACATGTTTTTGTCTTTAACATGTGTTTCACAGAAGCGTATCCAGCTTCTCACTAGTTCAATAGACTGTCAGTTACACAAAAAACTTTGCATTACTTCCCTGAATTTCCTCCCATTCCAAACCATGACACAGCCTCAGTAGCCAACTGTGTAGACCAGAAGACAAAAACAATATGGTGGCCTCCATAGACTGAGTGATCCCCTGGGATATCTGGGACTGGGTCTCAGGAAGCGATTGGACCCCTAATATAGAGACAGGAGAGGGAAAACTTTCCTAGGCAGTCCACAAGGAAATATGGGATGGGAGTAAAGGTCCTCAATTTCAAAAGGTTGCCAGATCGAGGGTTGGGGTCCATGAAGGCTAAAAAGTTCCTCCCGATGGGATGTGTGGAATTGAAGGTTAGGAAAATATCCTAAAGATCCTATGTCCAAGACCATGTGGGATTGGCCAATAATATTTGAGATATTGATCATATACCCTAAATTAGAGCATTTTTACTTAATAAGTAATACCCACTGGTGAAGGTTAACAAATTATTTGAAAATAAAGGTACCTTATTGTGGTGTTGTCATTTTGTTATTGTAGTGGAGTGAGTGGGAGAGAGTGAGACGTGTGGGGTGAGTGCAGGGCGAGTGCAAGGCCCTGTCTGCATTTCCATGGTCTGGCAATGAGAGTGGCTGGAGAGGGGCAGAGCGAGTGACTGAGTGAATGAGTGTAGGTTATGTCAATTGTTGGTTTGGAGTTCGGCCTTGTTATCTGTAAGGAGGTGGATTCTGTTGCTGGAAAGGAAGGTTTTTCTGTGCTTAGTGTGGAAAGCAACTGTCAGGAGTGGGTGGTGTCCAAGCTGCTGGAGGAGTGAATTAGAGCAAAGGAATAGGGATTAGGGATGAGCAGGTCAGGTCCCAGGAAGATGGGACAAGGAACAAGTAAGTCAGGTCCGAGAAAGAAGGGAAGCAAAAGGGCGCCGGCAGACATACCCGAGGACAGTCCCCTTGGAATTAAATTAGCTTACTGGGGTAGTAATCCATGTACAAAAGGAAAATATAAAGTTGAAATTATTCAGTATTGCATGATAGAGTGGACGAAAAACGAAATATGACCCAATCACATCTATTGGCCTAGGTACAGGTCTTTTGAAGGTTAGATTTGTCAAACTCTAAACATATTTATAAGCCCAAAAGAACCTCTGGATCCTGAGGAAAGTGAATGTGCCTTCTGCTGGACAGGAGAAATTTGGCCTCAGGGAGTAAACATTTTTAAGGTATCAGAAGCCTCAGAGACAGAGCAAGCAGAAGAAAAGGAAAAGAGGTGGGAACCGCTAGAGGCATTACGCCCTTCCTACCCTCCCGCTGCTTCAGCAGCTCCTGCTGCTTGGGCAGCCCCCGCTGCTTTGCTGGCTCCCCCTCCCACCAGTGGGGGACCATACCAAAACACTAGGGGAAGTTCAGTTAAAACTCAAGGGCCGCTCAATAAGTCTTACTCTGCCACCACTCCACAGCAAGGGAAAAAGGTCTTTCCAAAGGTCATGAAGACTGAGGAACAGAAAGGCTGGTCTGATTTGGAAAGAGATCAAGAAGTCAGCCTATTTCCTTTAAGGGAAGTGCCTGTGGGAGGGGCTCAAGAGGGGGGATAGGATTTGTAAATGATCCTTTGACCTCTTCAGAAGTCAGGAATTTTTAAAAGGGAATTAAAGGCTTGTTAGAAGATCCCATAGTTTAGCTGAACAATTAGATTAATTTTTAGGCCCCAACATTTTTACTTGGGAAGAAATGCAGTCAATAATGGGCTGCTGGAATGAGAATTTGGGAAAGATAAAATCAATAGGGCCCACCAGGGGACCAGAAAATGCCAATAGCCTCACCTAATTGGAATCATAATGATGCAGCAAGATGAAGAAATATGAATGATTGTCATAATCTGATAATCAAAGGTATAGAAGAGGCAGCACCCCGAGGGCAAAATGTTAGCAAAGATTTTGATGGGCAGCAAGGAAAGGAAAAAACTCCAATTGAATGGCTAGAGAGGCTCTGGAGAAACATGCGGCAATACTCCGGGATAGACCCTGATAGTATGGCAGGGCTAGCTAGCCCTATTAAAGGTTAACTTTGTCACCTATGCCTGGCCAGATATTAGGAAAAGGTTGGAAAAGATTGAGGAATGACAAGATAAAGGGTTACATGAATTATTGAGGGAAGCCCAAGAAGTTTATGTGAGGAGGGATAAAGAAACAGCCAAGGCAAAAGCTAAAATTATGGTAGCCAGCATGCAAGAAAGTAACCCCTTGAGGAATCCGCAGCCCCCAGGTACTATTCCCAGATATTTGGATTCCAGAGATAAGGAAAGGGGAGGAAACAAGACCCCTGTACAATCAAGTTCTCAGGAGCAAACTAGAAATGTCTCTTTTTAGTGTGGAAAAGAGGGACACTATAAGAGAGATTGCCCTGGCCAGAACAAGGACCTGAAAGTATTCAGAGGTACATTCAGAAGAATTAGCAGATTAGGGATGTCCGGCGGTCTGTTTTCTGGGGGATAAATACCATCTAGAGCCCTTGATACCTTTTAAAGTAGGCCCCCAGGGAGAGGCATTAGAATTTTTAGTTCATACTGGGGCAGAGAGAACTTGCGTAGATACTATTCTGAAGGGGTGTAATGTAAGCAATGACACTATAAAAGTAACGGGAGCTAAAGGAGAGGCGCTTAAGGTTCCTGTGACCAAAAACGTAGTAAATCAGGGGGAAACTAGAATAGGGAGGGGAGATTTCTTACTAGTTCCTGGAGCAGGTTGAAATTTGCAGGTACAATTAGGAATAAGAATTATACCTGAAGAAAGGAAATTGTAGCCAAAGTGATAAAACTCCACCAAGAAGATATGGAAAGGATTAACAAGGAAGTTTGGGCTGAGGAAGGAAATAAGAGAGGATTGGATATTGACCCCATAAGGATAACAGTTGAGAAAGAGGAGTGTCCCATACATGCGCGTCAGTACGGTTTATCATTAGAAGGAAGAGAAGGCTTAAAGCCAGTAATAGAAGAATTGATAAAGGATGGGACACTGGAACCTTGTATGTCTCTTCATAATACCCCTATTCTCCCAATAATGAAGCCGGATGGAACTTATCGATTCGTTCAAGATTTAAGGGAACTTAACAAAAGGTCGCAGATCTTCTGGGCACAATCACTTTCCAGTCATAGACTGTCGCAGACATCTTTTTATGAAAAATCCTTTTCTTAGGATTTTTCTTCCTGAGAAGCTGAGAGGCCTCAGGAACAAAATGTAAACAATTGTTATCTGTTGCTGTGGAATGCAACAGGTGCATCTGTGATTGGCCCATCTTGGATGTTTATAATTAATGGCCAATCCCAGCCCAATTAGCTTGGACTCTCTGTCGGAGACACAAACCTTTATTATTCATTCCTTTCTATTCTTAGCTTAGCTAGCCTTCTGAGATGAAACTTTTCCTTCTATTCTTTTTAGTATAGTTTTAATGTAATATATATCTTAAAATAATAAATCAAGCCTTCTGAACATGGAGTCAACATTCTCGTCTCTTCCCTTGCCTGAAAACCCCTGTGAACACCGTCACAATAGACTCACTCTCAAATGTGCTCTTTGCCATCAGAACAAGAAGCTACAGATTGCTGGTGTACTTGATAGTGGTGCTGATTGTACTGTTACAGCTTTCTCAGCATGGCCTAGTCATTGGCCCCTGACTCAAGTTGCTTAAGGTCTACTTGGGGTTGAAGGCCTGTATTCCAAAGCAGAATGTCAACTTTGTTACAACAGAGGGCCCTGAAGGTCACACTGCCACTGTGAAACCTTATGTACTATCACTTCTTGTTACTTTGTGGGGACAAGACTGCCTTAGCCAAGGAGGTCTCATGTTGGGAATAAATTTATCATAGGCGCCACTGCTGAACATGCCCCGGCCCTCACCTGGACAACAGATCATCCTGTGTGGGTGGACCAGTGGCCCTTATCTTGGGAGAAGCTGCAACATTTTCACCAGTTTGTACAAGACCAGCTGCAACCTGCCCATATTTTTCCCACAACTTGCCTGTGGAACTCTCCTGTTTTTGTTATTCAGAAAAAGAGTGGAACATGGCATTTGCTGCATGATCTTTGAAAAATCGATCATGTTATTGTGCCTATGGGAACCCTACAGCCAGGGCTACCATCTCCTGCAATGCGGCTGCAATCCTGGACCCTTATAGTAACTGATTTAAAAGACTGTTTTTTTAGCATGCCACTTTATAAACATGACACACCTCAGTTTGCATTTTCTGTGCCTTCCATTAATGCTGCTGAGCCCTACCGAAGATATCATTGGAAAGTTTTATCTTCAAGCATGAAAAATAATCCCACCATTTGCCAACTTTTTGTTGCTCAAGCACTAGCTCCAGTGTGCTTGAAGGCTCCTAATGTTTTACTCTGTCATTACATAGATGATATTTTGATTGCTGCTAGCACTCCTGCTGAAGCAGTAAGGGTGAAACAATGGGTTATTGAAGCAGTAGAACGAAAGGGTTTGAAAGTAGCAAATGAAAAAGTACAAGAAGAAGCCCCTTGGAAATATTTAGGGTGGAAAATTTTAAATCAAACTGTTCAGCCTTTGCAGCTGCAATTGGTATCTCGAGTGTCCATCCTCAATGATTTGCAAAAACTCTTGAGAACAATTATTGGATGCACCCTTTATCAGGTACTACAACTGAACAACTTGACCCCCTTTTCCAGTTATTGAAAAGGGACCCTGAACTTACTTCCCCTCACACCCTGACATCCAGAGCAACAGGACTTCATGGTTCTTTGCAACTGGTAGAATTAGCAGCTATAGTTAAGGCTTTTGAAAAATTTCAAAAGGAACTTAATATTGTTACTGACTGCTTATGTTGCAGGTATAGTGAAAAGGATAAAATAAGTTTATATCAAAAAAGAAAATAATCAATTTCTCCTTTCCTTATTGCTATGTTTACATTTTGCAGTGCAGTTGTATATGAAGAGATATTATATCCTACATGTAAGTTCCCATACTAGTCTTCCTGGCCCTATCTCTGAAGGTAATGACCATACAAACCAGTTAGCTGGGGCCGTTGTTGTGCCAGATGTTTTTTCTCAGGCATATCTGTCGTATGGGTTTTTTCACCAGAGTGCAGCAGCTCTTCAAAAACAAATTCAGCTTACACACAAGTAAACATGGCAAATTGTGCAAGGCTGTGCCAACTGTCAGCAAGTAGCACCCTTACCTGCTCTCAGAGTTAATCCCCAGGGACTTCAAGATCTAGAAATCTGACAGGCTGATGTTACACATATCCCCGAATTTGGTAGATTAAAATACATTCATGTTACAATTAATACCTTTTTGACATGTATTTTTGCCTCCACACATACAAGTGAACACACAAAAGATGTCCAGCATCATTCTTTGTCCACTTTTGCAGCCCTTGGAGTACCTATATCCATAAAGACTGACAATGGGCTGGTCTATACACGCAAACGGATGGCCAACTCTGGTAGTCTGTTATTTTACAGTTTGTTCTTTTGTAATGGGTTTTAAATATTCCTTGTTATAAGTTTGTAATGGCTTGTTCCATGTACACCATTTGGCTTCCCTGATGGTTCAGTCCTGAGTTGTTGCCCCAAGATTTTCCCGCCAAGTGTATGTCGATCCCCCTGTCAGTCTCCTTGTACCTCCCTTGTTCCCTTGTCTTACCTTGGTCTGTCAAAGATAGCAGATCCTTTTTGCTCTGGAATGTTCCCTGTCCTTCATCCCTTCCTCGAAGCAAGATTGGATTGTAAGGTTTGCTCCTTCCCCTTGTTGGCTTCTATTGGATAGCCCTTACCCTGCACCCCTGCCTTAATGCCTTCCTATTGGTGAAAAGTTGTGTCCTCCCCTTATTCCCTCCCTTCCTTAAAAGCAGTTCTTTTGCCTTCCATTATTGTCACTTGTCCCAGACTCCCCTGGGGAAATAAACTTCCTTGGAACGCAAACAAGTGAGCACTCCCTAGCTCTTCGTAATGTGCTGCTGCTGTACCACCCACACCACAGCCGACAGCTGCAAGGAGCCACGAGCCCCTTGTACACACCACCACCCAAGAGAGTCTCTGCACAGATCCGAGGGCAGCTCCTCTTGAGACTGCATCGGTCTCGGGGAGTGAGCAGCCAGAGAACATCTCCCTGTGACCGCAGCAACGCAGTGTCAGCTGACTTTTTTCATTTGTAGGAAGTGCGCCATGTCCCAAGTATTCCACATTCCACTACATGTCAAGCAACTGTTGAAAGAACCCATAGCACTCTCAAGTCCATGTTGTTAAAACCAAAAAGAGGGAGTGTGGGAATGGGATATACCCCCCCATGAAAGACTGAAGAAAGCCCTGTATGTTCTCAGTTTCTTGAATCACATTCAGAATGACCAAACTACCATCCAATGACATTTTGGTGAACCACAGGCTCACTTAAAAAAAACTAAGGCACTTGTTAGGAATCCTGAAAGTGGAAAATGGGAAGGTGCCTTTCTGTTGATAACCTGGGGGTGAGGATATGCTTGTGTTTCCTCAGATTCTGGACCAAGATGGGTACCTGCAAGAGTGATCCGACCAGCCCTGGATACTCCAACTTCATAATCAGCTTGTGAGGAAGATACACTATTTTAAAGTCATGTTCCTATCTGATATTAATAAAATTTTAAGACAATTTTGTAGGTATTTTAGGGAAACCCTCTCAGTCAAGGCCTGAGGCTCTGGCCAAGCCCTAGCCCTGTCTGACTGGGAATTATACCATCAGACCCAGGTGTTTCTGCCACTAAAAGTGTAATCAGGTCACTTTGACTTGCTGATCTGATCTGAAAGCTGGAGCCTTTTTTGAGGTAAACTTGGATGTCTTTCCTGGGAAAGACTCTCCAAGTCTTGACTGTGAAATGAGAATCCCCAGGAATTGCAAACTCTGGGTGACGGTAAAAGTTTTAGACAATTTTAAGTTGTTTCTCAAGGTTCTACCTGTTTAGTTACTATCTCCATTCATGGGAAGATGTGTGCGGTTACCAGTTATTGAGTGTTTTCATCTATCCCCCTGTTCATAGGAACAATGGAGCTTGTTTGGTTTGGGCAGTGGGATAAACATGTTCTAATGTTAGAAATGTTCTGTTTCATAGTTCTTGTTTGTATAAAACAAAAAAGGGAGTCTTAGGAAGAGATGGGATGGAGTTGAGCTGCAGGCTGTGGGATATGCCTGCAGAAGCACATGGCAGCACAAAAGAGCACATGGCAGCACAGAGAGGCTTGTCCCCTCCAGACCCTGGTGGTAGGAGTGTTGCTATAGGACACCCAGCTCTCCCAAGGTAAAAGAAGAAAGCTTTTAATTTCTGACTCCAACATTTATAGTTTTCCAAAAGTGACAGTCGATTGGAGGGTGACAGTGCCACCTCTCCAATGACACTGGACAAACCAACAGTCCATCAAATTTCTCCTCCTCCATAAAGAATGCAAAACAATAAGTTATTTACATAAAGTGTGTGAGAAAGTTTGCTACAAGAATGTAAACATAAGAAGGCTTAAAAAAACTTGAAAAAACAGAGCAACATCTCATCCTTTTCCATTATAAAAAAAAAGAAAGAAAAAAGAAAAAATGAACAATGTGAAAAGAGAAAAAATTAACAAGTTTCAGTGTCCATTCTTGGAGGAATCATCAGAGTGATCACTCGCATCGTCTGCATCTGAGTCATCACTCAATGATTCACCCACTTGATGCCTTTCAGTTTGGTCAGTTTCCATTTTGCCCATTGGCTGGATTCTGTCTCTGTGGTCGCAGGTCAGGACCAACACACTTCGAAGGTACTCAGTGTACCCCAGTATCTGTGGATACACAAGCATACCCACGCCCCAAAGCGATAAGATCATAGGAACCTTCCCACTGTTTGGTGACTAGATTCCACACCCGAACCTTCGCTTGAGACTGATGTGTCTCTCCCGCAGCCTGCAATGAAAGGTGATGATTCAAAATGACAGAATTATTTGAGTTCTGCTGCACCGTATGATTGATGGTGTACAAAGCTTTTGCCAATCGACTGTGTGGGATTTCATCCTGCATTCCCCATTTTTGTTTTTCGAGAACCCACTTCAGGTTACCATGAGCGTGTTCTACAATAGCTAGAGCAGTTGGAGATGAGGGATACCAAACCTGTGTGACACACCCCACAACTGCAGGAAGTGCAGCACCTTCTGTGATGCATAAGCAGGAACATTGTCAGTTTTCACAGCACAATGTATGCCCAGAATGGCAAAGGCCTGCCTCCAGTGGGCAAGGACATCACGGGCCTTCTCCCCAGTGTGAGCAGAAGCCCACATCGCAGAGGAGAACGTGTCCACCGTGACATGCACAGACTTGAATCAGCCAAACTCGGCAATCTGGGTGACATCGGTCTGCCAAAGGTCAGAGGCCTTAAGGACTCTTGGGTTTACCCCTACCAGCAAAGGTGGAGCAAGTGCATGGCAGTTGTCACACGACTCAACAATGTCACGAGCCTCAGTTGGCGTCAGCTGAAACTGCTTCTGCAGGTTATGTGCATTCTGATGGAAAAACCCATGTGATGCCTTGGCCTGCGCAAGTGTATCAGGCTGAGGTGCTACTAACGCTGGGTTAGCCAACTTGTCAGCCCTCGCGTTACCTTCCACTTCAAATCCTGGCAAATTGGTGTGACTCCTCACATGCAGAACATAAAATGGATGAACCTGGGCCTGAATGGCACACCATAAGGTCTTCAGTAAATGAAACAAGGCAGGATTACTGACCTCCTTCAAAATCAAATGACCCAACCGCTGTGCAATATCAGCAACATAGGTGGAATCCGTGACCAAGTGGAAAGGTTCCTGGGAAAATTTCTCAAATGTCATGACAGCAGCCTTCAATTCAATCAATTGGGCTGACCCATCCTCATAACTTTCCAGGACCTGCCACTCAGATCCATCCCTCCAAGTAACAGTGGCCTTCCCTGTTTTCCCCGAACCATCAGTGAAGACGGTGGGTCCTTGCATGGGTTCCTGACTATTTGTGGGCTGCAAAGAGATTTGTGTGAATTTTGCCATATGCAGTATCCTGTGGCTGGGCGGATGATAAGTTATCTGCCCTGAAATGTTTGCCAGAGCATTTTGCAGGGACACACTGTTTGCAAAGATCCAGTCAAAATCCTCCCACTGTACCAGGAGTATGATCTTTGCAGGATCCGTACCCATCAATTGCACACACCGTTGCCAGCATTTGATTATCAAGAGAGCAATCAACTCAGACAATGGGGTTGCCATCTTCTGCGGCTGATGGGGCAGGAAAACCCATTCCAGGATGTGCAAGGAATTGGACCATTTGTCACTCCATTGACCAATGATGCCTGTGGGATGTGAATCTGGAGTGGTAATGAACACAGTGACATCAGCGGAGGCATCAATGCGATAAACTTGGCAAGCAGAAACAGCTCGCTGAACCTCCTCCAGCACCTGACGTGTCTCAGGGGTCAATGTACAAGGTGACTTTAGATCAGAGTCTCCTTTCAACAAATCATACAGAGGAGACAGCTGTGCATCGGTTAGCCCCAAGTACGGAAGTAACCAAGTGATGACACCTACCAATTTCTGGGCATCATTCAGTGTCTTCACAGAATGCACAAATTGCACCTCCTGGTGTTGGATTGTCCGTTCCAGAATTTTGACCCCCCCAAATACTTCCAAGACGGTTGTTGTTGAACCTTTTCTGGAGCCACCTGCAGCCCATAAGAATGCAAAGCATTGAGCAACTGAGGCTGAATCCTCAGCAGTTCATCCTGGGTGGATGCAGCCACCAAAATGTCATCCATATAATGATACAGATGTGCATCAGGAAACTGCTTGTGAACTCCAGACAAGGCACAGGCCACATGCCATTGGCATATGGCAGGAGAATTGCACATCCTTCACTGATATCTCTGTGCAGGTTCAGCATTGTTAATTGCTGGTACCAAGAAGGCAAATTTTGGTCTGTCATCGGGATGCAAAGGAATTGTAAAGAAACAATCCTTCAAATCCACGATGAGGACTGGCCAGTCTGCAGGAAGCATGATAGGTGATGGCATGCCCGCCTGCAATGTTCCCATGCTTTTCATCATGACACTGACCTTTCAGAGGTCTTGTAACAACCTCCATTTCCCAGATTTTTTCTTGATACAGAAGACAGGAGTGTTTCAGGGACTGGTAGAAGGCTCCAGATGACCCTGGTCCAACTGCTCCTGTATCAGATTTTGAAAGGCGACCAATTTATCTTTGGTCAGGATAGCAGTCCAGTGAACTTGAGGTGACCCAGTGTATCTAAAGCCGCCAGCTCCATGCGACCAGTCAGCTGTCCTGCGAACAGAAGACATAAAAGGTACAAGTTGAGCAATTTGCTTCCCTTTCGGGAGAGTGTCAAGGGCGTGGGTGTGGAGACCATGGCACAAAATCTGCTCTGTGAAATCTGTATCAATGAGCTCCAGGTGCACAATGATGGGGCAGGGTGAAGGGTGGCACTAGATCTCCCCATAAGGAAAGCACTCATGCCCTCACCCAAGGGACCAAAGGCATCCAGGGGAAGCTTGTGTATTTTGCAAGATTCTAAAACAACTGTTGCTGCTGTGCAGACATCAACACCTGCTGAGCCACGGGTGCTGGCTGCAAGCCAGCAAAGCAGACCTCCATCGACTCCAGGGTCTGGAGAGAAGCTTGTGTCTGGGCGCATCTCCCCTTTGCGCTTTGCTTCTCGTTTCCCGAGCCCGACAAAGCTTGGCCATTAATATGTACAGTTGCCTTGCAGACATTTGCCATATGGTTCAGCCTTTCACACCGACCACACAAAAACATGGGAGTTTTGATCTTCTGTGCTTTTGCTTTCTTTCCCCGTTGTTTGCTGGCCTGAGCATTCCCTTCCTGTCGCTGCCTGCCCTGAGGCACTGCCCTGACCGGCTGCACAGCAGTAGCCAAGGCAGCCATTTGTGACCTGAGGGGCCTATGTTTGCACAGGCTTCTGCCATCTGGGAGACAGTAGGATCCCCAGGAAGAGCATTTATGATCCTCTTACAATCTTCATTGCAGTTACTTCTCGCAAGGTTTGCAGTCATAGGTTTCCTTGCCTCAGGAGGCGAGAATAGAAAGTTAAGTCAATAATGACTAAGGTTTGTAAAGACAATTATTGAGAAAATAAAACAGGAGGGATGGAAAGGAATGAGGTGGTGTCTTTACAAACAAAATGTGGGCCTGATGGTAGATATGGCCAGATATGGAGAGGTGAAAGAAGCAATGGGGGGAACCATTAATTCCATAGGAATTCCACTAATTGACACACACTGTTACTCACTCAAGGCTGTGCTAAATCTCTGGATTTAAAAAAAAAAACAGAGACACAAGGAAAAGAAAAAAGAGGGGGAGTATACATTAGAAGGGGGTCTTAGGTATTAAGCATTTCAGAAAGTCTGTACCTCTCAAGTACCTCAACCAATGGGGAAATAGGGAGGGAAATGCAGCCGGGAAATTAAGATAAAAAGGAGGCTTCGTCCTCCAAAAATTTGAGAGACCCCAGGGGAAATGCCCGATGGCCTCTCCCTTTATTTGAATAAAGTTACGGGACTCCTCTGTCTCTTTTTGGACCTAAATCTCTGGTGTTTGTGGATTAATTTTCCTGACACACTGGTTTTGTAAGGTTTGTTAGGTCACTTAACCTGGCCCGGTGTGGTGTGGAGGGGGACTTGCTTTTGGAGTGGTTTCTCAACAGTTTTGCCTTTCTCTGCTTTTCGAAGTCTGCCTCAGCTGGGCGGGGGGAGGAGAGGGGGGGAGGAGGGGGGTGGGAGGCGGGGCATGTGTGTGTATGTGTGTGTGTGCCATCAGCTGAGGTTGTTTATTAGTGGAGAGGAGCAAATGACCTTCCAAAAGTTTTAGTTTCTAGCACACGCGGGTTTTGACTGTTCTATTTGCTTAGGGACATCTAGGTGTGAATGGGACAGGTTCTTTGGAGCAGCCAGGGTTGGCACGGTACGCATCAGTGTGGAAAAAGGGGGAAGGGGGCCGACCTTCTATATTGTAGTGAGCATGGGTGGCATTCCATCTATGGAAAGAGAGGTCCTGGACCTCAGCAAGTTGAAGTGGGCCAGTTCGGAGGAGGGCCCAGCTTCTGCTGTGAGCGAGGAAGGAATTTTTTTGAGATTTTTCCAGGATTTTGGGTGGGCAAGCAACTCCTGGAGCCATGGCTAAAGTCACGGGACGGCGCTGTGAACTAGGAAGCCACGTTCTCCCTGACGAAAGCAAGGGAACAGTTGCTCTGAGAGCTGCGGCTGAGGTGGCCCCTACTGTCACCCTGGCAACGCTCGTGAGATAGGGTGGGAAGGAACAACACCAGCACTGGGACCTTGTCCAGGGCCACCAGATGGGCCACCACCGTATGGCCACGGCCTGGCCCACCCACAGGGTCCCTGATGGGGCTAGGAGTGCAAGACCTGCAGGGGATGACATAATGCCCATGGGCGGCGCCGCTTCTGGTGCCGTGACTGGGGACAGAAGCAGGGGCGGGGCTGTGCCCCTTGGAACCCTTGTGGGCGGGAACCCAGCTGCTGCAATAGACGGAATGTCATGGTTTCCATAGTAACAAGTTTTGTTTTGGACAGAAACAGAAGTGGCTGCGGGCAGCAGGAAGGGGCCAGGATGGGCGGAGTGAGGTGCACAGCTATAAACAGAGTCCTGTTTTAATGAACACCTTAGAAGGGAAACTGAGTCAAGATACTGTAAGAATTACTAGTGCCACCGGGGTGAGTGAGATGAGACCTTTCTTCCAACCTTTGAAATATGAATTAGAAAAACACTGGGTGATTCATCACTTTGTCTATTTGCCAAAATCTCCTAAGAAGAATCTACTGAAATTTCATAAAGGGAAGAAAATAACAGATCATTTAAGAAAATTTACTGTATTACATTTAAAAAACACTTTCTCCTGCATTCCTGTGAATAAGAACTGCCAAGAACTCTTTGCTGTTAAGTGGAAGAATCCCGAAAGGAGCCAGCTCACTGAGACAGTCATACCTGAGGGTTTAAAGAACATCCCAACTAAATCCAGAAATCCGCTGGCAAAGGAACTGGAAAACTGGAGAAGGCAGCAGCTAAGAATTGCTGCATTCAATCAGCAGTCAAGAATTCAACCAGCAATTGCAACCAACTCACTGTAAGTTTGTTCTGTGAACATCGACGATAGGTATCCCATGTCATGTTACTGGAACAGGGTAATGTTATTTTGAGAACATTTGCTGTCAATCCTGGTATGTCTGTTTCTGACACTAATTGATAATATATCTGACTGCTTATAGACCATTGAAGAGGCCTATTCCAGCAGACCAGATCTGAAGGACATGCCTCCAGAAGGTCTAGACTGGGAATTGTATACAGATGAAAGCAGCTTTGTGTGAGATGGCAGAGGACAGGTTATGCAGTGACAACCACAAACCAGGTAATCAAGGCAAAGGCCTTGCCATCTGATGTAGAAGGTAAAAATATGGACTAATTCTGAATATGCATTTAATGTTGTGTATGTCCATGGAGTCATCTGAGAGGAAAGAAGACTGCCAACTGTTCAAGGTAATGGGATGAAACATACTGAACAAATCCATGCACTGCTACAGAGTGTTTGGGAGTTTAGAGAAGCAGCTTTTATGCATTGTAAAGCTCATCAAAACAGGGAAACAACTCCCAAATTAGAGAATCATTTTGCTGATGAAATAGTATAAGGGGCTGTAGAAAAAGTCATCTTAACAGAAGTGCCACAGAGGGAAATTGATTTGTCAGGCTTTGCCCAACATATGATCACAAACACTGAATCAAGGGGTTAAATCAGAAATGTAGCTGGTAAGATGAAGGCCATAGATTTTGATTAAGAGCTTAACAAGGAGATTAATTGTTACCAGGTGGGGATAATTGAAGCAGAGACATTATATCATGTATTTGACTTAGGTATGTTCTTAGAAATGACGGGAAATATATGAAGTATTTTAAAAGGGTAGGAACCATAAATATACCTGGATTCTAAGAATAATTGGGCCCAGGAGAGGGGGTTTGGACCGTAACCAACAGGTCAAGAAGCCCTGACAACCAGATAAAGGTGAAGAGTTTACCACGAGGAAGACCTCTTACTTCATCTTTGGAAGCCCACTGACCCATTTCAGAGCCCACTGACCCAATTAAAGAAGAGGACTGCGCAGCCGTAATGAACATGCAGCTAATTATAATACAAAGGGGGAGCAGGTGGTGCATATGTATAGGAGTCTTGGATGTCTTTATGAATATGTAGAACTTTTGTGGATATATGGAGAAGCTACAGTTTTGGAAATTCGCACATACTTTTGGAGGACTACCTCCCTTCTGCCCAGCGTGCTCAATAAACATGCCCCTTTTCAACTTTAATTAGTTGAAGAGTTGTCTGTCCTTGCATCATTTTGGCGACTGCGGCAGGACTTCTCTGTTCACTGCAAGACCAGGTCAGGCTGTGGATGCCTCTAGGTGCCACCAGGATACTTATTCCTGGAGACACCTCTGCTCCTCATCTGCTCATCACAGGGACTGACAAGACTGCTGGCATTATGGACAAAGGGTATGTTTGTGATTATAGAAATTAGTTTGTAAGTGGTACATACACGTGGTTGAGGGGGCAGTTGGTTAGTCACAAGGGACACCCTGTGGGCAACAAGAACCTATAGGTTTGCTTGCAAGCACTGAAGGGTTTTGGTTGCCAGCTAGAAGGTAATTTGCCTTGCGGAGGGGACCCGCTAGCAGTTCTAGGGGTGAACTGGGCAAATCCCTGTGTACTGCTGCTATTTTTTTGTTTGTTGCTATTGTTGACTGTGTCCAGACTGTGTGGGTGTGTGCGTGTTTGATAAAATATGTGAGTATTGATTCTCATTACTGGAAATCGTAGTTGTTACTGTTTTCGAGAGATATTGTGTATTTTTGAGACAACACTGTGATCTTGTGTCAAAAGTTATACTTGCAACTAGCTGGGTTTTTTTGGTTTTGTATTCACCATAAGGTTGGCTTAAATTGCTAGAGGTGGCCAGAGAGGCTTGGGCTTGAGCTGCAAAGGCTCGACTGTCCAGAGAGGCACTCCCTAGGTGGTTTGAGCTTAAACCAGACGAGTTCTTGGCTATAGGAGGAGACTGAACTGTTATAAATCAGCAGAATGTGAAGCAAAGTGAAAATTTTCCAGGATAGAAATCCATTTTAATTTAGATTAAATGTACATTTTTGAGTTGAGTCTGTGGTTAGAAATCATAGTTATTTAGCCAGACTGCAAGGCCTAAGCTCAGTGAAGTTACTTCAGCGAAGGACAGAGATAAAGGGGAGGAGATAGAAGATGATAGAGAGAGACAGGGACTGCTGTAAGGGCAAGTCAGCCTGACCTCGGAATTCTTTCTGATAAAAAGGAACTAGTGGTAAAAGTCACACGAAACCCATAAAAATGAATATGTATGAACCTATTGTGAAACTGTATGCATATGTCTTTGAGAGGGGGATCAAAGGAGATCTGAAGTTCTCAGAGGTACGCATGCATTTTAAGGAGAGCATTCTCAGCATGTGTCTGGCCGCCATAATAAACATACCGAGCTTTACAACTTTTATAAAGTTGTGAGGTTTCTTCTTTTCTCTGCAAAACAGATGGAAGAACAGAAAGGGTGTTTTTAGGGGGAATATACTCAAGCCAAACAAACTGTTACTTAGCTTTTGATTGAGAGTTACCCCCAGTTGAGGATAATCTCAGAAATCCATGGAGGTGGGGAAGACCAGGGGTAATTCCTTGCTTTTTGTGTAATTTGATCATTTTCCATTGGGTACCTGGGTGGCAATTGGCTTGGGTTTTTCTTCATTGCAAGAGGTGCAATAGAAAGTGGTATTGTATATCTTATAGGCCAAGACCCATGTGCCCTGGATGTTTCCCAGAATCAGAATTCCCACGGTATTATAATTGGGAGTGAGCACACACTGAATGTGAGATAGTGAATTTGGTCTGTGGAAAAGGTTGTCCCGAGAATTTATATATTTTTGAAAAAGATTAGAAACAGTCCAAAACGAGTTGGACAACAACCCCTGTGGTTTAGTTCTGATATCTGATACAGGATTCTTTGTGGACTTCCTGCCTGCAGTGAGAGCAGTATTTTGTGTAAGATTAATTACTAAAAGTGTGGGTGTTGAATAGTGGGTGCTGCTGCCTATTATCTGTTCCCAACAACCCTCTCCTGTATAAAAGCAGGTTGAGTTAACATTCAGGCAGTGCAGTCAGATCCCCACACAACACTCACCACACATGGCTCAGCGAGCGAGGCAAGAAGGGTTCTTTTTTACAAGGTTTTATTCCAGCGGAGTATATCTCATGTGGCTGAAAGGAACCTGTCGAGAAAGAGGACAACCACATGGTGCAGGCAGCTTAAGAAGGGGAAGGGATGGGGGCAGAGCTGAGGACCGGGCAAAGAGGATTGGTCTCTGGTGGAGGGGGGCAGCCACCAGTGTTACCAAGCCAGTGAGGGAACAGGGAAAGGGGAAACCAGGGGAAGTCCATGTGGGAGTCTGTCTTTTCCCCCAGGAGGACTATCCTATGATAGGTAGACACTGCCGTTGCCAGGGCAGAGGACTTGGGAATTGACTGAGAGGAGAGAGTTCATAGGATGCTACAAAATACAGTGTGGAATTTGTGTAGAAGGTTGCTATTACTTCTGCCAAGGGACAGACAGGGACAATTTATGGGCAAAAGATCAATTGGGACCTAGGGCTAGAATAGCCGGTGTAGAGTGCTGGTGCGCTGGTGTAGTTTTGAGATTTGTGTGCAGATTTTGGTGCATTTTCCCACTGAGAAGGGAAAAGGGGAGATGTGGTGAGTGTGCACAGTGAAGTGTAAATACACATGGACTGCCTGCTTTAACCGTGGCTAGGCGAATTAAGGGAATCTCTCTCACACAGTGATTTGGACTTGATCCATGGAAATTTGCTATTGATTGGGAATTTCCTGTGGTAGAGTGTTTAGAACTTCATTAAGGGATACATGGAGTAGCTTGCCTCTGTGGAAGTTTTTCTACAGCTTCTGGTTAGTTTAGAGGTTGACTTTGCCTGTGGCTATTATTGCAATATAATATTCATGCGGGGCAATATTATTGTTATTCTGCAAGGCAGCAAAGTGAGTGTAGCCTGTGCCAGTGGAAACAACGCTTTAATCAAGCTGATTTTGAAATAGAGATTTTAAAGTTGATGTGTCCGGAGTCACACGTAGTACCCGAAAGTTGTATTGTGTGAGAAGAAAACTGGGAAAGGACTGAGAGATTTTGTGAAGCAGCTGAGGTCTCTTATAAATAGAAATAGAAATCGGAGGAGACCGAGTGGTAGAGGTTGCTTGTCCAAAGGGCTGCCCTTGTGAACCCTGGGTTTGTTTTCGTTGTATTCAGTGTGAAGAGCTGTGGTACAGACAGACATTTAGGTGGAGGAAGCGGAGAGAATCACTTAGTCATTTGTGTTATTCTAAGGAGACAAAGGCCACTCAGAGGGCTATAAAGATTTTATTGGCAACTGGTCGTGAGGGCCACGGAAGTTACAGGATGTTTGAACTATTGGAGAAGGGGGTGTCAAGTAATTTAGGAAAGCCAGTAGAACTAATTAGAGCTGAGTGTGCTCAGCCTATGTTTATACCCCAAGACTTCCAAATTAAGGCAAAGAGTTGGAATAAAGTAAAGAAGTGCCAGGAAAAGAAAAATGGTAACTAGCCAACTAGCCAGAGTAAAGAAATTTCTAAGGCTAGTCCCTTGGGTGTGTTGCCTTCAAGGCGTGGCGACCTGGTTCTAAGTCCGGCACGGTGGCCGAAAGCCCAGGGTCACTTGGTCCATATGCTCCTGACACCAATGTGGTGGACAGCAAATGGTGTTTATTGGGGGGTCTCAGGGGTTTATAATGGCTTGGGCAGTCAGTATCATTACCTTCTGCTCTCGTCCAGCTGGGTGCGGCCAGGCACAGAGCAAAGGTCAGACTGCAGGGTGAGGGGGGCTTCCTAGCTAACCATACAGCCCGAGATCTTCCGCATGCAGATCCTAGCTCTCCACATTTCCCCCCCCCCCATGATTAGTAAAAATCTTACAAAGCTGTAAAACGTCGAGGTTACAAAATTTCATGGGTTAGTAGAATTAGTGTAAAATTGCAAGTGTGTTAGTAACTGGCACGCCTTAAAGTAATTGTCGGTGCTCGAGAAACAAAATGTTAGCCGTTTCTAAATGCCTTTTAAAAAATAGCACCAGTTTGTTTAATATGCAAGGCCCAAAGATTAGGGTTAGTAAGATTATAGTGAGTGGGCCTATTAGGGTAGAAATCAGGGTGGTGAGCCATGGGGACGGGTTGAACCACGACTCGAACCAGCCCTGTTGAGCTTCTCTATCCACTTTTCTTATGTTTAGCTGATTTCTCAGTTCGGTCATGGAATCTCTGATGACTCCAGTGTGGTCTGCATAAAAGCAGCATTCCTCTTTCAAGGCGGCACACAGGCCTCCTTGCTGCATGAACAAGAGGTCCAGTCCTCGCCTGTTTTGGAGGACAACCTCTGAGAACGAGGAAAGGGATTTTTCTAGGGAAGAGATGGATTTCTCGATCCTTTGCAAGTCCTCGTCGACAGTCATCTGCAGTTGTACCAGTCCTTGATGTTGTGTTGCAAGGGCCGAGATGCCTGTGGCAGCGCCGGTAGCTCCTAAACCGAGGAGCATTGCGATGGTGACGTCTGTTATCACTTCTTGTTTGTAGAGCCGGTCAGGTTCCTCGAACAAGCGGTACACCTCTTCTTCCTGGCGATACAGGACTCTGGGGACCATTAGAACTTGGACACAAAAGTCGGTAGAATGATCAAATTTGTCAAGGAGTACACATGGGCTTACCCCAGATGGTTGACAGACCCACATTCCCGATGCAGCTGGGATCACTCAATGGAACTTCCCTCCCTTAAGTCTGACGAATTCCCGGCAGATGTTGCCCATCTGCTTTGCCAAGGTTGCATTCCCAAAGCATTTGCCTTGGCCCGTAACCTGACTAAGGGTAATGCCTCTCTGGGGGGTGTCCCATCTGCATTGGCGTGGATTGTCTGACTTTGAGAAGATGAATGGGAGACTGAGGGCAACACCTTCTTAAAAAGGGGGTTGTGCATCATAGCATAACCAGCATGAGTCTGTGAGGTGTGGGTTGGATTGGTTTAGCGATAAGAAGGTAGCATTTAACACGCTTAAGAATGGATTGGAGAGGGTTGGTTTGGCTAAGAGATCGGATGGGGAGGCTAGTTTTGACATCTGTGTTTTGTGGCTAGAACTACCGTTAGCTGCGATCCCCTTCCTGGGTCTACCTATAACTAGAACCGGATTGGGTCTGACTGATTGGGATATTGGAGCTGGGAGTCTGATAATTTCTATGTTCGCCCAGATGTAGCGACCAGTGAGATGGACATATGCTGTCCACACTTTGCCCATGGCCCAGGCATCATGGGTCGGCTGCAAGATCGTCATTATATAGCCTGTGCAGGTGTGCTGTTTCCTGCCTTAGGGCAGTTTACTGCCACGTGGCCTGCCTGGCCACACTTAAAGCATGCCATCACACTGGTTATTGCAGTGCGAACTGCTGCTTGGATGGGAGCTAGGTGTTCTTCCTTTGCAACGTGTCTGATCATGGCAGCTATATTGGACCCAGGTGGCAGTGATCTTAACATGTCCTTGGTGGCTGAGTTGCATTGCTGGCGTAGGCACTCTGCCAGCACAGGACCCTTCGCCTCTGAGGGTAATGCAGAGGAATCTAATGCTGCCTGAAGGCGGTCCACAAACTGAGTGAAGCTCTCACTCTCACTCTGTTTTATAGTGGACCATGGCGATGGTCTGGCTATTACTTTGGAAGCAACACGGATGGCTTCTCGGGCAGCACGGGTTGTTTTCATAACCTCATGGGCCCGCAGGCCCTCAGCCTGCGCCTGGGGGGTGATCATAGTGGGGTCTGTGCCCATTAGCCTCTGTATGCTGGAGCCGTGCAGTGGATGGTCTGCCCGTGTTACTAAGGATAGCTGCTTTACACAGTTGTCCTCCCATTCCTGTTTAAAAACGATCATCCCCGCCCCATCGAAAATCAGCCTGCAAGTCTGTTTGATATCAAAGGGAAGCATATCATCGCCTCCAAAAACGCTGTCAATGAGTTTGGAAACCATGGTGGAATTAATCCCCCTGTCTGCAATCGCTTTAATAATTGCCTGTACGTCTTTCGGATTTACCGGGGAGTAAGTTCTTTGATTTCCACCTGCCCCCCCCACACGGACCGGGAACACGAGTGTGGCAGACGGAGCCCACTCCACGCAAGCCATATTTATTTTCCACCAGTCTGTAAGCGGGGTTCGATCTTTCTCTGATATCCCCTTAACCCATGCAGGAGTGCTATGGCTAGTGATTTTATATGCCACAGCTCTCTTTCTGTTAAAACCCGAATCCATGTCGGAATCGTCCTCTGAGAACCTTTCGAGCTCGTCCCAGCTAGAGTCAGAGTCCGAGCCGGAAGTCGACTGGCCGGACGTTTCTCGGGCTCTGACCCTGCCCCTTCTTGTGGGGGTCGGGCCGTTCCCTCCCCCTGGGCTCCCCCCACCTCCTGCTGGGGTAGCTTCTTGCCCTATAAGGACCAAATGTGAACTGAGCGCTCTGATTGGTCTTATGCTCCTCCGCGGGGGCCGTCCCTTCTCCCCGCTTGCCCGCGCATGCGTTGTTAAGTGAGTCGTCGGCATTTCCGCCCCCCGTGTCATCCTTCCAGCCCTGGTCACATGCTCCGGCGCCATTTTCAAACGCATATGGCGGAGGTGCCTTTTTATCAGCTGCTTCGGGGTCCGATATTATGGCAGCCTCTCGCGCCTCCTCTGCTAGCCCCTGCCAAAACGCTTGCGCGCGCTCCCCCCCAATGGTGAGTCCGCTCGCTGAGGGGGATCCGGCGTTCGCACCTCCGCACGCTCGACCGGGTCAAAATCCTCTACCCCCAACTGTGGCGTGGCTAATAAACAAGTTCGCGCAGCTTTCCAGGATTCTTGCTCTTGCCGAGCTTTTTGCAGAGCCTGGATAACTCTCTGCCCCACGATTTTAGGGCTTTCCCTGAGCCTGAGGACATGGTTTCCTCGGCCAGAGCCTTTGTGCAATTATCCCAGATCTCCGGATGGAGAATGTCTACTGGGCTTTCTATAGCCCCAAGCTTAATCAGTCTTGGTAATACAAGACATAAATCTTTAGGCTTACACTCAATACCCCATTGTGCATGCATCTGAGTTACAACCTTCGCTATGGCTTCCATGGTCCACGCTGGTCCGGGGGCGTCGCCCCCGCTGCACTAGGCCAGCTGTGCAGCCGCCGGTCCCTCGTCCAGGTGAACCCCGAACCCCGGGCGCTGATAGGTCCCGGGTTTCGGCACCAGATGTTGCCTTCAAGGCGTGGCGACCTGGTTCTAAGTCCAGCACGGTGGTCGAAAGCCCAGGGTCACTCGGTCCATATGCTCCTGACACCAATGTGGTGGACAGCAAATGGCATTTATTGGGGGGTCTCAGGGGTTTATAATGGCTTGGGCAGTCAGTGTCATTTCCTTCTGCTCACATCCCGCTGGGTGTGGCCAGGCACGGAGCAAAGGTCAGACTGCAGGGTGAGGGGGGGCTTCCTATCTAACCGTGCAGCCCGAGATCTTCCGCACACGGATCCTAGCTCTCCACAGGGTGTTATTTTGGCACACTGGAAAGAACTGTTGGTCTATGGGGGGGGAGGGGAGGGGCTGACAACAAAAGGAATTTAATTTTATTTTGTACCCAATGGTCACTTTATAGACTAGAAGGAGGTGTTAAATGGCCACCAGCTGAAACCTTAGACTATGAGCCTTTATTGCAGCTGATGTTATTTTTAAGAAGGTTTCAGTTCTCGGCCTGTTGTCTCTGCCTGGTTTAGGCGCAGGATGGCCTTAGGACAGCCCACGATCAAAAGGACGAGAGCACTCTTCAGATTTTTCGATCTTCAATATTGTTTATTAATTCTTATCTACAAAGTTGTCTCCCAGCCTGACAGAGGTCTGCCCAGCAAGACAGCCATGGGCACACTGACCTCCCACTGGGCGGTCGTCTATTTTTATACTAAAAGCTACGTATAAGATATTTACCTTTACCTTCCAATACCTTTTACCCTTATTAGCAAGTGCAGATTTATTGTGAACCAATCCCAAAATGCCAACATCACCATCAAAGATGGATGACAAGAAGAAGAGGAGAAGGACAAGGCATGCCCTAATTCCTCCATCTTGTCTCCTAAAAACCCCCCTGTACCAAGATCCCAAAACCTGTGTTTTCATCCTGTCAATAATCAATTCCTTCACCACTTATCCCCAAGTGGTCCTCTTGTCCTCATACAGGTGGCACATCCGGTGCAGGATCAAAATCCAACCACCAAGCACTTCTGGCAACATTCCAGGATTTCTGAGGCCCCCCAGGGGTTACCTCGGCAACTCTGGACATCAGGAGTGATGTGCTGAGTTCCCACAAGAAGGGAACAGAAATGGGGGGAAGTAACATATGCTGATATGTTCTTTACTCTCCAGAACCATCCTGAGTAGCAGAGAGACTGTGGAATTAAACCTCCCTCTGATCCCTGGTATTGGCCCTTGAGAAGGATAATTAAGCTAATAAAGGGAAACCCAAATGATGCTGTAGTACTTGCTCAATAAATCAGTATTCCCCCCATCCTGACAAAGTTTATCACAAGAAGACGCAGGAAGAGGAATTGGCTGACCTGTTCAGGCCTCCCCCTAAAACCCCCCCTCAAAGGCAAGAGAGATGAGGGGATCAACAACTTCAACTCCAGTTCCTTCTTCCCCACATAGTCGCATAAACTCCAGTTTCTTCTCCCCCACATAGTCTCATAACTGCAGTTTCTTCTCCCACACATAGTCCCATAACATCCTGAACTAGGAGGCAAGCAAAGGGAGTGTTAAAGAAACAAGCTGAGCTGTCTGCTCCTCCACTTACCATTGAATCACATAAAGGGTTATTACACAGGAAAAGTTTAATCTCTTTTTCATATTTACGGTTCTTTTTCTTCTCCTGGGTCCAGTATTGTGTTGGTTTTTCAGGGATCCACCCTGTGGAAGTTCCATTATAGACCTTATTTCTTTTACAGGAAGTTTGTCCTATGTTATCCAAGAATTCTTTTCCCAAATTCCAGAAGCACTCCTCTCCTATTATTTCTGAACTTAATATCCACCCCTCTGGTCAGTTTTCTCTTTTCATGTTGGTTCTATTTCATTTAAGGAGTTCAACGAGGCCTAGGCTACTACCTTACCATGGCCACTCTTCATACATGAAGTCCCCCCATATACCCAGCAGGTGGTAACATTCAGTTCTTTGCTGGTCCTTTCTCCCAGATCTACAAACAAATTCTTCCCTAACCTTGGGATTTCTATCTCAGTTTCTATTTGTTGTTTGAGCTTTGTATAGAAATCCCTGCATGGAGTTGGGCCTGGGTTGGACTGTTGTATCTGCTTTCTTTGCCAGCCTTTTATTTGTTCTTGTACCAAATCTCGTATCAAAACTTGTTCCTTTTTCCATTCTTGAGTCTGACCCATGGAGAAACAAACCCATTTCTCTCCTTGTGGTCATCCCTGGTTTGATCCCAGAATTTTCGTAACACCACACTTTCAGCCATTTTGTACACAGGTGTGAACTTTGGATGAATTATAACAGTGGTGGCTGAGAGAGGTATGAAAACTAAAATAAGAGCCTTGAGTTTTTCCATGGTACAGGAGTCTGTAGCATCAGTGACATGGATCATCTAGATTCCCAAGGGGGAGAAGACTAACAAGGAGTATTAGGAGCCCAGTATAACGTGTACTCCCACTTTCTATGCCTGACAGGATTGCTGCCCACAGCATGTAAATACGATCTTCTTGGTGGTGAGTAGAGGGGTTAATCTGGTCTTGCCTCCTTATCTCCTTATCACAGAATTATCTATGTGTCTGCTTTTCTTATATTGGGGTTCTTTGTTGTTTGTTAGATAGCCAGCACTTATTAATTTCACTTGCAGAATAGGGTCTTATTACCTCCCCATCATATGGAGTTGTTGTCTGCTTTCAAAATATGGTCCCTATTTTTGATTTACTACTGAAACAGGGAGTTGGAAATTTAACTTGGGCTAGAAACCAGTTTTGGATTTTTTTGTTTAGTCTTTTAAATTGTGTGCTCACAAAAAGGCCTGCAGAGAGAACAAAGGAGACTCAAGGCTACTTAGAAAGGAATGCAACCATCCAAGCTGAAGAGAGATAAGAAGAGGCCCCCCACTGACATTGAGACTGAAGCAGACCAAAAACTGAATCTGGGTTATAAACACCATACTACAACTAAAAGACTGAAAAACTTTGCGGGCTCATAAAATTGATAAGACAATTTAATGCATATGCATATGTCTTTTACGCATATGCAACAGGTTAGGGAATAAAGTAGACTCTGGAATTTTCAGGGATGTGTATGTCCTTGGGGAGCATGCATCCAGTGCTGAAATAAATTATACCAGCTTTACAACTTTTACAAGTTGTGGAGTTTTTTTTTCCTCAAATCAACTACAGTGTCTGTCGCAGACATCTTTTCATTAAAATCCTTTCTTAGGATTTTTTCCTGCTGAGGCTGAGAAGTTTCAGCAACAAAGTGTAAACAATGGTTATCTGATGCTGTGGAATGCAACAGGTGGATCCGTGACTGGTCTCCTGTGGATGTTTGGATTTACTGATCACTCATGGCAGAGCTGCTCTCGCTCTCTGTCTGAGACACAGATCTTTGTTATTCATTCTTTTCTATTCTTAGCTTAGCCAGCTTCTGAAGAAGCCTCTTTATTTCTATTCTTTTTAGTGTAGTCTATATGTCATAAAATAATAAATCAAGCCTTCTGATCATGGAATCAACATTCTCGTCTCTTCCTTTGTTTTGCGGAGAAAAGAAGAAACTTTCACAACTTTATAAAAGTTGTAAAGCCCGGTATGCTTTTATTACGACGCGCGCCGGACGCAAGTCCCCCAACAAGGCATGCGTACCTCTGAAGACCTTGGGTCTTCTTTTATCCCCCTTCCAAATGCATATGCATACAGTTTCACAATAAGTTCATACATATTCATTCCGTGTGACATTTAGCACCAGTTCTTCTTTTTCAAAGGAATTTCTAAGTTGGGGGCAAAACGACCTTGTGGTCTTTTCTGTTTTTCTTTCTCTGTCTCCTTGCTGTCTCGGCATGCGAGTTCTTCCTTCAGCTTTGGCCTCACAGACTTTTCACCTCTCTTAGACACTTCACCTAATTCAGAATGGATCTTTACTCTGTCTCACCTTCACCTGCAAACTCTTGTGACCACGGTCAAACAGTGTCCCACTCAGCTTCTAATAGCTTGTGAATATTGGGGAGCATCCATTCAACTCCACAACAGAGGGTTAAAATTAGTACTTGCCCTTGATTAGTGTTGAAACTTCTCCTTTTATCTAGACAAATTTTGCAACACGCTTGTGGCCTGGGGTAGCTACAACACCAGAGCTGGCCATAATTTTCACAGTGACGTTGTACCCAACTTGAGTGTCTCGTTCCAGGGTGCTTCAAGCAGGGTATGTAATCAGGAATAAATCTGGGAGATGTCTCAGCAGGGACAGCTGATGGTTTGTCTTTTTTCAAGTTACAGGCAAAAGCAAAAACTCTAGGATCATTTATTGATGCCGTGTTTGTTAATCTAAATATCCCTGATCCCCCTGATTGGGGAAGTAGTAAATTTCTGCCCCCGAGTTTAGAAAGCCTCTGGCCTTTGGGAATACAAAAGAATGGATAAATCCCACGTAGAACTCCTTTCCAGTCTGGATTGATGTGTGGTTGCTCATGGTTTATTTGCCACACTGAGCCTGTGCATTTCGTTTTAGAGTCATTTTCAGTCCTCCTGTGGAAGTGATGATGTTCCAGTCACGGGATTCTTCTACTTGTCTTTTTATTCTACTAGTGTGAGTCCATCCTCATTCTGCAGTTCGTACAGCCAATTTGGTGGTCAGCAACACCTGAAAGAGACCCTCCCCTTGTGAAGTTAAAGTGAATAATGATTTTAAAGGGTTAAGATTTTAGCTAAGGGTTAGAACCAATTCATATTGAAGTTGGACACACCAACGATAGGTTAATGATTATTAGATGTTTAAGCTAAAGCTAATTGTTATATTATGAGATCATTTGTAGAAGGAAGGGGAACAAGTGAGCCATTATAGGAACATATTGAAACCAGTAGAACAATGCCTAGCACCTGCACTCTATGTCAATCCATGGTGAAGCAAGGGGCCTTGGATCGTGCTAGAAGGTCACAGAGACCTGACAAAGACCTTTCTGACTTCATCCCTGGGACCACTGACCCAATTCGAGACCACTGACCCAATTCAAGAGAAGAATTGCACACACGTGAAAGACTAATAACCTCATTTTAATACAAAGCGGGAATGGAAGGTGCTGGGGTTATGCATATGTAGTATTTTGGGAAATGAATAGAAGGCAAAAATCCTTGTGCGGTGCAGTCATGCATTTTGGGGATGACCCCTACGGTGCCGCTCACTGGCATAATAAACATAGTACTTTTCTAACTTTGACTAGTTGGAGAGTCTTTGGTCATGATTTTCGGTTTTAACAATTCAAAAAGTTGGTCTTTCCATGATTTTACCATTACCCAATTCCCAAAAGTGACATTATGAATTTTGAATTCTAGATTACCAGTCTGAGGGATTCTTCCCTTTTCCCATAGTTCCTCTAGAGTTTCTGCTACAGACAGGACATATTTCTTGACACTGTCCTCCCCTTCTTCATAATTGGCCATACTATTGGGCAAAATCAGAAAAGGTAAACCAAACATCATTTCATAAGGTGAAAATTTTAAGTTGATCTGAGCTGTGTTCTGATTCTCAACAAAGCTAGGGGTAGACACTTGACCCTGACATTTGGGTTTCAGTCACCAGTTTAGTTAGAGTTCTCTTGAGAGTTTGAGTCATCCTTTCAACCCACCCTGAACTCTGTGGATGCCATGGAGTGTGTAATTTCCATTCTATCCCCAGAGCTTGGGCTACTTGCTGCAGTACTTTTGAGGTGAAATGGATTCCTCAGTCTGGGTTGATGTGATTTACTATTCCATACCAGGGAATGATTAGTTCTAGGAGAATTTTCATACAACATTGGAAGTAGCTTTAACCACTGGTACTACCCCTACCCAATGGGTCGAATGATCCACTATTACTAACAAAACTTTCCACCGTGGCACTTGTGGGAGTTCAGTGAAATCTTCTTGGATACTCTGAAAGGGTCATAAGGCTAATTCTCGCCATCCTCGGTGGACTTCCCTCATGACCTTTTTGTTTACTTTTTGACATATGGCATATTTGTCAGTTATTTGCTTAGCTATTCCAAAAATTCCTGTACAACCCAAATTTCTCAAGAACTGATCACTCAGCTCTTGGGTAGCCCAGTGGGTTTTACTATGTATGCATTCTAATATTTTCCTGGCCAATAGTTTATTTAAAAACTGTCTCTCATCAGCACCCACTTTCTTTCATTGTCCTTTTTTGCTCCTTGTCCTGGTTTGATAGGAAGTGAGCTTTTTGGGATGCTGTGGTCAAACCAATAGGTGCTCAGATTTGAATATTGGCACCTGGTGTGGCCACTGAGGACATGGATATGCCTCTGAGAACACAGGGGGTTAAAAGCAGAAAACTCCCAGGAAAATTTTCTCTTGGTTCCAGTCCATGAAAGAGGTCAGATCTCCCCTGCCAAGCCGTGGGCTGGGCGGGGGACGGGAGGCCATGCGGCTGGGTGAGGTGAGCTGGGGCCCTGGACACAGAAAGGAGGTGAAAGCCCCTGCAGGATGGAAGGGTGGAGGAACCCTGAGAGACATCAGGAAGCCACCCCCCCCCCAAGTCCGCCCAGGAGAGGGAGATAGAGAGAGCTGGTGTCTGTGCCACCTTGAAATTTGATAGCATAGCCTGCTGAGAAGGAGGGGGGGGGTGGCGAGAAGGTGCCCAGCAGGGCAGCCGTGGGAGTTCTACACAGGCAGAGCCTGAGATTTTGAACCCTTTTCTTGGATGATGGAAATCTTACAAATGCTGATCCTCCTGGAGTTGAATGAGAAGAGAGATAGTGATAAGAGGAAATGAGCCATGAGAGAAGATGAGAAGTGTCATAGATCTTTTCATAAAAATCCTTTCTTTAGGATTTTCCCTTCTGGGAAGCTGAGGCCCCAGAAAAAGAATGTAAACAATGATTATCTGCTGCTGTGGAATGCAACAGGTGCACCTGTGATTGGCCCATGTTGGATGTGTACAATTAATGGACAATCAAGGACCGAGCTCTCTCTGGGACAGAGTCAGAGAGAGCTCCTTTGTTATTCATTCTTTTGTATTCTTAGCTTAGCTAGCCTTCTGAGAACATTTCCTTCTATTTCGTTTTAGTATAGTTATAATGTAATATATATCATAAAATAATAAATCAAGCCTTCTGAACATGAGGTCAAGATTCTCGTCTCTCTCTCACCCTGAAGACCCTTGTGACCACTGTCACAGAGAAGAAACTTGGGTGGGCGGAGGTGATGCAGTGGCCTTTGGCTGGAATTTTCTTGTATAGCCATGGATGGAACCATTTTTCCTGTGACACAGAGACTGCATTTATGGGGGAGACAATGGCTTGGAGCCAAGGGAGTGCAGTGATGTTATGTGAAGGAGTGCATGAACAGAGACGACGGCTGAGGAGGATGGTGGTGGTGCCCACCGTCTTTGGGGAAGAAGAAGAAGAAAATATGTGTTCTCAAGACCCCTCAGCCCAAGGGGGTGAAATTTGGTGGGAACAGGTATCCTGAAAGTGAGAGACTGCTTTTTCTGGAATTGGGAAAAGCATCCTTAAAAGCAGAACCCTAGAAGCAGCTCTGGTCTGTCACCCTGGATTTTTAAGATTTTCTAAGCCTTCTGATGTTGACATTCTTGTAGTGAACTTTCTCACACACTTTCTGTAAATAACTGATTGTTTTGCATTCCTTTATGGATGAGGAGAGAGTTGATGGACTGTTGGTTTGACCAGTGTCATTGGAGAGGTGTCACTGTCACCTTCCAATCCGCTGTCACTTTTGTAAAACTGTAAATATTGGAGTCAGAGAATAAAACTTCCCTTTTTTCCTTCACCTTGAGAACGGTGGTGTGCTTGTGTTCTTTCGTGTCCTATAGCGACATCTGGTGACCAGCGAAGTGTATTGCGGCCTAGGCTGAGACACAGCGGATTGCAGTGAGGTTTCTCCCCCTCTTTTTGGTGCTTTGCCTGCTGTTCTTGGGGCAATGGAAACCTCTGTGGTTTTCCAGGATGATTCCCTCATTTTGGATCTCTGGAGGAGGGTCCTGGAGTGGAAACAAGTTTCTGTTTCCTGGGATGATTTTGAAAGATTGATTCTATGTGCCCGAGAGCGAGGGTCCTTTTCGGTCCCTGGGAAGGTGTTCTCCAGGGAGGAGTGGTCTCTCCTGGGGTTCCACCTCATGGGCGCCCTCTTTGATGATTGCACTGTAGACGTGGTGCTGCCTTCTGATATAAGGCAAAGCGACCTGGTTCTGAGGAACAGCACGGCGACCCAAACTCACCAGGGTTGCTCGGGCTAAAGAGCACACAGATACCAATGTGGTAGACAGTCAAAGGCCTTTATTGTCTCATCTCGTGGGGTGTTATAGTCTAAGGGGCTTCTCTATGTCAGAGGGGGTCTGCAGTACTATCTATGGTTAATAAGGAGTGGAAAGTTACCAGCATTACTATCGTTAGGGGGGCTACATTCCTAGTTACATTCCTAGGGTGATCTCTTATCTCAGGGGATTAGGGGAAAAGGAAACCTGCCGCTTTCTGTCACATCGCGAGATCTTCCGACCGCCTGTCCCTATCTACCACATCTCCCCCCCCTTTTTCACAAATGAATGAGGTAGTCATATACATAGGCACTGAAATGAGGTATAAGGTTGTAGTTCGATAAGGGAAAGGGGTTTGGTAAACCTGAGTAAGTTTTTGCCAGACAAGTTTAGGACTTTTGACTGGCAGTGTTCCCTGGTTGAATTCACAGCAATTGCCGCCGGCCTATGAACAGGATGTTGGTCCATTCTAGGCGGGTCTGAACGAATGAGACCAGCTTGTTCAGCAGGCATGGTCTGAAGGTAACTGCCAAAATCAGCAATGCCAATGGACCTATTAGGGTAGAAATCAGAGTAGTTAGCCATGGTGATTGATTGAACCAGGACTCGAACCAACCCTGTTGGGCTTCCCTGTCCTTCTGCCACTGAGCCAGTCTGTTTTGGAGTTCCGCCATGGAGTCTCTTACGACTCCTGTGTGGTCTGCATAGAAGCAGCACTCCTCTTTCAAGGCGGCACACAGGCCTCCTTGCTGCATGAACAGGAGATCCAGACCTCGCCTGTTCTGCAAGACTGCCCCCGAAAGTGAGAAGACTGACTTTTCTAGAAAGGAGATGGATTTCTTGATCCTTTGCAGGTCCTTGTCGATTGTCATTTGCAGCTGGGACAGTCCTTGGTGTTGGGTGGCTAAGGCTGAGACACCCGTGGCCGTTCCTGCTGCTTCTAGACCGAGCAGTATTGCGATAGTTATACCTGTTATTATTTCTCTTTTGTGGAGCTGGCTGGGTTCCTCGAAAAGGTGGTACACTTCTTTGTCTGAGTGGTACAGGACCCTAAGAACAATCAGAACTTGGACACAAAAGTCGTTAGAGTCATTGAATTTGGCAAGGAGCACACACGGACTCACTCCAGATCGCTGGCAAACCCACATCCCAGATGCGGATGGGACTACCCACTTATTGTTTTTCCTGTCAGACTTGACAACTTTGGTGCAGACATTGCCTTTCCACCTAGCTAGGGTTGCATTGCCAAAGCATCTGCCCTGGCCTGTGACTTGACTCAGGGTGATTCCTTTGTGGGGGGTATCCCATCTGCACTGGTGAGGGGCATCGGCTGTGGAGTAACTGAAAGGAGTGTTTAAAGCAACTCCTTCATAAAAGGGGGGTTTAACATCGTAACAAAGCCAGCAGGACTCAGTTAGGTTAGGGTTGGATTCGTTCAGGGATACAAAGGTAGCTTCTAGCATGCGAAGGATTGGGTCTGAGTCCGACCCGGCTGAGCGGCCTATCTGAAAGGCTTCCGCATGGCCGGTCGGGATTTTGGTGACCTTTGCGGGCAAGGCTTTGGGGTAGGTCGCGTTTCTCCCTATCTGCATGCTTTTAATCACTTTGTTGGGTCCGACCACTCAGGGCACCGACGGTTGGAGCCTGGTAATTCGCACATTCACCCTCTCTTTTGACCCTTGAAGGACTACTGTCCACGTTCTGCCTATGGCCCAACTGGGGTGATGTGGCTGCAAGACCATCATGTTGTAGCTAGTACATTTCCAAATTTTTGGGGCTTTATGGCGATTTCGATAGAAACTTCCCTGGAGGAAGACGGGTGTTTTGCAGCCGCAGGATGCCCAGGTGAACTGTAAGAATTTGTCGGGCTCTTGAGGATCTCACCCAGGCCCTGATGGTCTGGCATCTGTAACAATGGTTTCGCAGCCCCAGTGCCCACAATATCCCCACCCTGGGTGATTGCAGTAGCTTTTTCCTGGGTTTGAAGCTGGGCACCAGTAGGATAGGTACATGTGTGTGGCGTGCGGGGAATTGGGGTCTACCTTTGGTCGTCCTGGAAACAGGTCAGTAATGCAGAGCACGAAGGATGGGGTGTTTGGTGTGGTGATTTCTTTGAGTACCTTGTCACTACTAAGGTGTTGCATGACCCACCTGAATGGCCGATGGAGGTAGTGATCTGGGCTGGCTTGCCCTCTTGCGACAAGCCCCAACAGCAAAATCACACAGAAACACCGTTTATGCTTGGGTCTCACCCGTGCGGGTCTCTCGGGTGCTGCCTGGCGGCTTGGTGGTCGGTCACTTTCCTCTGGAATGGGGATGTATGCATCACGAGGACGCCCTGCAAGCATGTCCTGTAAACAGAAACTCGCAACTGTCATCAGTCTCATTCTGCTCATTGTGAATGTCGGACTTAATTGACTTAAGTGGACACCACCTGATTTTGCCGTCCTTTTTGACAACTACGTACCCTCGCCCCGTGAACATCAGCCTCCAGCCGCGTTCCCATTCGCCTAGCTCGTTTCTAATTACAACCTGTGGGCCCTCCTCTAGCGCTCGGGTGGTCCAGTGTTTTTGAACGGAACTGTTTGTTTCATCTCCCCTAGGGAATTGATTCAGTGCCGGCAAAGCGGTTGCCAGCATACGCGCCTGATCTCCTGGGGGAATGGAATTGGCAAAGCCCTCTGCTTTCGCCAACACTTCTAGCCTGGTTTTCAGGGTCTGATTTGCTCTCTCAACTATGGCCTGCCCAGTACTGTTATACGGGATACCTTGCACTAATGTGATGCCCCATTTTGAGGTGAATTCTTGCACTGGTTTAGAGGTGAAATTGGAACCGTTGTCAGTTTTGATCTGCTTGGGAATACCAAGCCAAGCCATGTGTGGTAGATAGGGACAGGCGGTCAGAAGATCTCGCGATGTAACGGGAAGGCAGGACCCCTGTTCCCCTTAGATAAGAAATTATAATAGGAATGTAGCCTCCCTAAACCGAGTGCCAGTAACTTTCCATTCCCTACCCAGTATGTTTCCACTCCTTACTAACCATAGATGGTAAAGACAGACCCCCTCTGACGTAGAAGACCCCCTAGATTATAAAAGCCCACAAGATGAGATAATAAAGGCCTTTTGGACTGTCCACCACATTGGTGTCTGCGTGCTCCTTGGCCCGAGCGACCCTGGAGAGTTTAGGTCGCCCTGCTGTTCCTCAGAACCAGATCGCCTTGCCTTATATCAGAAGGCAACAACTGGTGCTGAAACCCGGGAGCCGATCAGCGCCCAGGGAACGGGGATTCGCCTGGACAGCGGGCGGCAGCTGCACAGCTGGCCTAGTGCAGCGGACGGGGCGCCCTCAGACCAGGGACGAGCATGGACACTATCGCGAAGGTCGTATCAAAAATGCATGCACAATGGGGTATAGAATGTAAAATTAGAGATATGACTCTCGCATTGCCGAGATTGATTAAGCTTGGGGCTATAGAAAGCCCTGTGGATATTTTACACCCGGAGGTGTGGGATAATTGTACAAAAGCTCTGGCGGAGGACACTATGTCCTTGGGGTCAGGGAAAGCCCTAAAATCGTTGGGCAGAGTTATCCAGGCTCTGCAAAAAGCTCGACAAGAGCAAGAAACCTGTTTCTTAGCCATGCCGCAGCTCGGGGTGGGCGTGGCGACACAGACCGCGGAGGTTCTTGATCTGGGTGGACGCGCGGTGGCGCGGTCGCCGGGACCCCCTCAGCGAGCAGACTCACCATCGGAGGGGGGGGGAACACTCGCGGGCATTCTGGCAGGGACTCGCGGAGGAGGCGCGGAACGCGGCCAGATTGTTGGACCCTGCAGTGATTGGTAAAAACTCGCCCCCGCCATATGCGTTTGAAAATGGCGCCGAACCGCATGGCAAGGGCGGAAGGGAGGATGCGGGGCGCAGAAACGCAGTCAGCCTGCTTAACAACACATGCGCGAGCGAGCGGGGAGAAGGGGCGGCCCCCGCGGTGGAGCGTAATACAAATCAGAGCGCTCTATTCAAATTAGCTCCTTATAGGGCAAGGACCTCCCCCAGCAGGAGGCGGGGTGACCCCAGGGGGAGGGATCGGCCCGACCCCCGCAGGAAGGGGCGGGGTCGGAGCCCGAGAAAAAGGCAGAGCAGCCCAGAAATGCTCGGTCGTTTGACTTCCGACTCCGACTCAGGCTTGAGCTCTATGCTCGAGAGGGAATCGGAGGACTCCAATTCGGATTCTAGCTTTAATAGAGAGAGAGCAGCGGCATGTAAGGTCACTAGTCACAGTGCTCCCGCATGGGGGAAGGGGTTATCAGAGAAAGACCGGACCCCGCTTACAGATTGGCGGAAAATAAAGATAGCTTGCGCGGAATGGGCCCCGTCTGCCAATCTGGTGTTCCCGGTCCATGTGGGGGGGGCAGGCAAAAACCAACGAAGGACCTATTCCCCGGTTAATCCAAATGACGTCCAGGCAATCATTAAAGCAATTGCAGACAAGGGAATTAATTCTGCCATGGTTACCACACTCATTGAAGGCGTTTTTGGAGGGGATGATACATTTCCCTTTGATATTAAGCAGACGTGTAGGATGATTTTCGATGGCGCGGGGATGATTGTTTTCAAACAAGAGTGAGAAGATCAATGCACAAAGGAGCTAGCCAGGATAACGGGACCTGACCATCCACTGCACGGTTCCAGCATACAGAGGTTCATGAGCAGAGACCCCACTATGATCACCCCCCAGGCCCAGGCTGAGGGCTTTCAGGCCCATGAGGTTATGACAACAACCCGTGCTGCCCGAGAAGCCATCCGTGCTACTTCCAAAGTAGTAGCCAAACCTTCACCATGGTCAACTATAAAACAGAGTTAAAGTGAGAGCTTCACTCAGTTTGTGGACAGGCTTCAGGCAGCATTAGCTTCCTCCTCATTACCCTCAGAGGCTAAGGGTCCCATGCTGGCAGACTGCCTACGCCAGCAATGCAACTCAGCCACCAAGGACATTTTAAGGTCACTGCCATCTGGGTCTAATGTAGCAGCCATGATCGGACATGTCGCAAAGGAGGAACATCCAGCTCCCATCCAAGCAGCAGTTCACACTGCAATAACCAGTGTGATGGCATGCCTTAGGTGTGGCCAGGCAGGCCACTTGGCAGCAAACTGCCCTCAGCCAAGGCACCTATCAGCAGCTGCTCCACCACGCCAAGGGGGACTTAGGGGACCGTGCTGGGCATGTGGAAGGAAGGGGCACTTAGCTAAGGAATGCAGATCCAGGCCTCAGGGAAACGGGAGAGGGAGGGGGCAGCCGGGCCGCATCCAACCTCCTCCCACCTGGAATATGCAGCGGCCCTGCTACAGCAACCCCCTGTGGGGCAAGGGACCCTCATACCCCATGCCCCCGCAGGGAGCAGTCAATTTTGCATCCCCGCCTACGGTGCAATGGCAGAGTTATGCAGCACCCTCAGTACCCTCGCACCCCCCACTACCACAACCTGCGCCGGTGGTACATGGCCAGCAGGAGACGTCCCAGAGCGGGATCCCTGGGCGGCCCTGGCCATGAGAATAGGAAAGGAACCCCTGATGGTGTGGGGGACATGCCGCCTCTATGGCAGTCAGGATCCCCACATCATAGGGATTCAGTTCTGGGCGGACACGGGATCAGACTGTACGATTATTCCCCAAGTGCATTGGCCCGGACATTCGCAATTCAAAGAAGTCCCTCCAGTGAATGGAGTGGGAGGGCAATCCTGGGCATGGAAAAGCACCCAGCTGGTGGCTATAACACTTCATACGAAAAAGGGACCAGAACAGACAGTCGCGATTTATCCCTACATACTGCAAAATTCTCCACCCTTGCTAGGAAGGGACATTCTTTCCATGCTAGGTTTCCGGATTACAAATTTATCCTGAGGGCCACTGCCGTACACCCTCCGCTGCCAATTAAATTGACTTGGAAATCATCAGACCCCGTATGGGTCAAGCAGTGGCCCCTGACAGCCTCGAGCGGCAGCCTTGCTGGAACTGGTCGACCACGAACTGCAAAAGGGTCACATAGAACCCTCCATCAGCCTATGGAACACCCCTGTATTTGTGATCCCCAAAAGGTCCGGAGAAGGATATCGCCTCATCCACAACCTGAGAGAGGTGAACAAGACGATCCGACCCATGGGTCCAGTCCAGAAACTGCTACCCACAAACTCAGCCATTCCCGCAGGGCAGCCGTGCGCAGTGCTGGACATCAAGGACTGTTTCTTCTCAATACCTCTGCATCCTGAGAACAGAGAAAGATTTGCCTTTTCCGTGGCATTCCGAAACGGCGAGCGGCCCAACCTCCGCTTCCAATGGAATTACCACAAGGTCTGGTAGACAGCCCTGTCATATGCCAAATCACCGTGGACAAAGCACTGATGCCAGTTCGACACTCCAATCCCACCGCAACCATCATCCAGTACATGGACGATATCCTAGTCGCAGCACCATCAGCAAGCCAAGCAGATCACCTGGTGTCCACAATCACGGAAACCCTTCAGGCCAACGGCTTTGAGATCGTGAGCGCAAAGATCAAGAGAGGACCCTGCGTGACCTTCTTGGGAGTGGGGATCACAAGCTCCTACGTGACAACCCCCGAGGCGAAGGTCAGTCGAGACAAGACGCTCCACGACGTGCAATGCCTGGTGGGATCGCTGCAGTGGCTTCGCAACATCGTCCTGATTCCTCCCGAGGTCATGGACCCTCTATATGACCTCCGGAAAGGGAAGCACCCCTGGGAACCCAAGGAGCTGATGCCGCAAGCAACGAGCTCCCTCGACTTCATCGAAAGCCAGATGTCCACTGGCACACTTGCCAGGTGGAACCCAGCTGTGCCACTGGACCTATACGTCCACTTTACACCGAAGGGGGGAGTGGGAGCGTTGGCTCAAGGACCTTCCGAAAAGGCCCGACCAATCCAATGAGTGGTCCTCGGAAGACCTGCACATACATTCTCCCCGGGAATCGAATGCATCGCTAACCTCATCATGTAAGGCAGGAAACTCGCCTTGAAACACCTAGGAACCGAGCCGACAAGAATCCACCTTCCTTTCCGCAAGCAGTCGACCATGGAGTCAACCACGATATCGGAGCACCTAGCCCTTGCTCTCACTGGCTTCGGAGGAGAAATCTCCTACTCTGCCAGACCACCCTGGACTCAGCTGCTGACCATTGTCGACATGGACATGCCGCCAAAGGTCATGGACTGACCGCAGCCAGGACCAATGGTCTTCACAGACTCTTCCTCCCACGACTTCAACCACAACAGCAGTGTGGCAGGCAGGAGAACAATGGCATTGCGTCAAAGCGTGTGACCCCACACTGTCAGTGCAACAACTGGAGGCAGCAGCAGTGGTCTTGGCGTGCGGACTCTTCCAAGATGAACACCTCAACATTGTAACGGACTCTATATTCGTGGCAAGGCTCTGCCTAGCCATGGCAGGACCAGGTGTGTCAACATCTGCAGCAGCCTTAATGCTGGAAGAAGCACTCTCCTCGCGACAGGGCACCGTGTCAGTAATTCACATCAACAGCCACAACCCAGTCAAAGGTTACTTCCAGACCAGCAACGACAAAGCGGATGCCGCAGCAAAATGTGTATGGACATTGCAGAAAACTCGTCAACTGCATGAGTCACTCCACATCGGAGCCAAAGCACTGGCGAAGAGATGCGGAATCTCAACAGTGGACGCAAAACATGTGGTAGCCACCTGCCCTCATTGCCAGAAGTCACCCTTATGGACCTGTTGGGTCAACCCGAGAGGTCTCAAGCCTTCAGAGATCTGGCAGTTGGACTTCACCTTGTGTCAACTGCTGAAGCCCCGAGCATGGCTAGCAGTGACAGTAGACACTTATAGCGGAACGATCATAGCCACACAGCACCCCAAAACAAACTCCAAGACCACAATCCAGCACTGGCTGACAACCATGGCTTGGCTTGGTATTCCCAAGCAGATCAAAACTGACAACGCTTCCAATTTCACCTCCAAACCAGTGCAAGAATTCGTCTCAAAATTGGGCATCACATTAGTGCAAGGTATCCCGTATAACAGTACCGGGCAGGCCACAGTCGAGAGAGCAAATCAGACCCTGAAAACCAAGATAGAAGCATTGGCGAAAGCAGAGGGCTTTGCCAATGCCATTCCCCCAGGAGACCAGGGGCGCATGCTGGCAACCACTTTGTTAGCACAGAAGCAATTCCCTTGGGGAGATGAAACAAACAGTCCCGTCCAAAAACACTGGGCCAACCGAACGCTAGAGGAGGGCCCACAGGTTGTAATTAGAAACGAGCTAGGCGAATGGGGACGGGACTGGAGGTTGATGCTCACGGGGAGAGGGTACGCAGCTGTCAAAAAGGACAGCAAAATCAGGTGGTATCCACTTAAGTCAATTAAGCCCAACCTCCATAACGAGCAGAATGAGACTGACGAGAATTGCGAGTTTCTGTTTACAGGACATGCTCGTGGGACATCCTCGTGACGCGTACATCCCCATTCCAGAGGAAAGTGACCGACCACCAAGCCGCCAGGCAGCGCCCGAGAGACCCGCACGGGTGAGACGCAAGCATCAAAGGTGTTTCTCTGTGATTTTGCTGTTGGGGCTTGTCGCCAGAGGGCAAGCCAGCCCAGATCACTACCCCCATCGGCCATTCAGGTGGGTCATGCGACACCTTAGTAGCGACAAGGTACTCAAAGAAATCACCACACTGAACACCCCATCCTTCGTGCTCTGCATTACTGACCTGTTTCCAGGACGACCAAAGGTAGACCCCAATTCCCCACACGCCACACACATGTACCTATCCTACTGGTGCCCAGCTTCAAACCCAGGAAAAAGCAACTGTAATCACCCAGGGTGGGGATATTGTGGGCACTGGGGCTGCGAAACCATTGTTACAGATGCCAGACCATCAGGGCCTGGGTGAGATCCTCAAGAGTCCGACAAATTCTTACAGTTCACCTGGGCATCCTGCGGCTGCAAAACACCCGTCTTCCTCCAGGGAAGTTTCTATCGAAATCGCCATAAAGCCCCAAAAATTTGGAAATGTACTAGCTACAACATGATGGTCTTGCAGCCACATCACCCCAGTTGGGCCATAGGCAGAACGTGGACAGTAGTCCTTCAAGGGTCAAAAGAGAGGGTGAATGTGCGAATTACCAGGCTCCAACCGTCGGTGCCCCGAGTGGTCGGACCCAACAAAGTGATTAAAAGCGTGCAGATAGGGAGAAACGCGACCTACCCCAAAGCCTTGCCCGCAAAGGTCACCAAAATCCCGACCGGCCATGCGGAAGCCTTTCAGATAGGCCGCTCAGCCGGGTCGGACTCAGACCCAATCCTTCGCATGCTAGAAGCTACCTTTGTATCCCTGAACGAATCCAACCCTAACCTAACTGAGTCCTGCTGGCTTTGTTACGATGTTAAACCCCCCTTTTATGAAGGAGTTGCTTTAAACACTCCTTTCAGTTACTCCACAGCCGATGCCCCTCACCAGTGCAGATGGGATACCCCCCACAAAGGAATCACCCTGAGTCAAGTCACAGGCCAGGGCAGATGCTTTGGCAATGCAACCCTAGCTAGGTGGAAAGGCAACGTCTGCACCAAAGTTGTCAAGTCTGACAGGAAAAACAATAAGTGGGTAGTCCCATCCGCATCTGGGATGTGGGTTTGCCAGCGATCTGGAGTGAGTCCGTGTGTGCTCCTTGCCAAATTCAATGACTCTAACGACTTTTGTGTCCAAGTTCTGATTGTTCTTAGGGTCCTGTACCACTCAGACAAAGAAGTGTACCACCTTTTCGAGGAACCCAGCCAGCTCCACAAAAGAGAAATAATAACAGGTATAACTATCGCAATACTGCTCGGTCTAGAAGCAGCAGGAACGGCCACGGGTGTCTCAGCCTTAGCCACCCAACACCAAGGACTGTCCCAGCTGCAAATGACAATCGACAAGGACCTGCAAAGGATCAAGAAATCCATCTCCTTTCTAGAAAAGTCAGTCTTCTCACTTTCGGGGGCGGTCTTGCAGAACAGGCGAGGTCTGGATCTCCTGTTCATGCAGCAAGGAGGCCTGTGTGCCGCCTTGAAAGAGGAGTGCTGCTTCTATGCAGACCACACAGGAGTCGTAAGAGACTCCATGGCGGAACTCCAAAACAGACTGGCTCAGTGGCAGAAGGACAGGGAAGCCCAACAGGGTTGGTTCGAGTCCTGGTTCAATCAATCACCATGGCTAACTACTCTGATTTCTACCCTAATAGGTCCATTGGCATTGCTGATTTTGGCAGTTACCTTCAGACCATGCCTGCTGAACAAGCTGGTCTCATTCGTTCAGACCCGCCTAGAATGGACCAACATCCTGTTCATAGGCCGGCGGCAATTGCTGTGAATTCAACCAGGGAACACTGCCAGTCAAAAGTCCTAAACTTGTCTGGCAAAAACTTACTCAGGTTTACCAAACCCCTTTCCCTTATCGAACTACAACCTTATACCTCATTTCAGTGCCTATGTATATGACTACCTCATTCATTTGTGAAAAAGGGGGGGGAGATGTGGTAGATAGGGACAGACGGTCAGAAGATCACGCGATGTAACGGGAAGGCAGGACCCCTGTCCCCTTAGATAAGAAATTATCATAGGAATGTAGCCTCCCTAAACCGAGTGCCAGTAACTTTCCACTCCTTACTAACCATAGATGGTAAAGACAGACCCCCTCTGACGTAGAAGACCCCCTAGATTATAAAAGCCCACGAGATGAGATAATAAAGGCCTTTTGGACCGTCCACCACATTGGTGTCTGCGTGCTCATTGGCCCAAGCAACCCTGGAGAGTTTGGGTCGCCGTGCTGTTCCTCAGAACCAGATCGCCTTGCCTTATATCAGAAGGCAACAGCCATGGCTGTCCACCAGTGCTGAATTGTGGCCTTGGAGTTAGTTTTGTGGTGCTGTGTGGCTATGATCTTTCCACTATAAGTGTCCACTCTCACTACAAGCCATGCTCAGGGCTTCAGCAGTTGACACAAGGTGAAGTCCAACTGCCAGATCTCTGAAGGCTTGAGACCTCTCGGGTTGACCCAACAGGTCCATAGGGGTGACTTCTGGCAATGAGGGCAGGTGGCTACCACATGTTTTGTGTCCGCTGTTGAGATTCCACATCTCTTCGCCAGTGCTTTAGCTCCGATGTGGAGTGACTCGTGCAGTTGACGAGCTTCCTGCAACGTCCATACACCTCTTACTGCGGCATCCGCTTTGTTGTTGCTGGTCTGGAAGTAACCTTTGACTGGGTTGTGGCTGTTGATGTGAATTACTGACACGGTGCCCTGTCGCGAGGAGAGTGCTTCTTCCAGCATTAAGGCTGCTGCAGATGTTGACACACCTGGTCCTGCCACGGCTAGGCAGAGCCTTGCCACGAATATAGAGTCCGTTACAATGTTGAGGTGTTCATCTTGGAAGAGTCCGCATGCCAAGACCACTGCTGCTGCCTCCAGTTGTTGCACTGACAGTGTGGGGTCACATGCTTTGACGCAATGCCATTGTTCTCCTGCCTGCCACACTGCTGTTGTGGTTGCAGCCGTGGGAGGAAGCGTCTGTGAAAACTGTTGTTCCTGGCTGCGGTCGGTCCATGACCTTTGGCGGCATGTCCATGTCGACAATGGTCAGCAGCTGAGTCCAGGGTGGTCTGGCAGAGTAGGAGATTTCTCCTCCGAAGCCAGTGAGAGCAAGGGCTAGGTGCTCCAATATTGTGGTTGACTCCGTGGTCGGCTACTTGAGGAAAGGAAGGTGGATTCTTGTCGGCTTGGTTCCTCGGTGTTTCAAGGCGAGTTTCCTGCCTTTCATGATGAGGTCAGCGATGCATTCGATTCCAGGAGAAAATGCACGAGCTGGTCTTCCGAGGACCACCCATTGGGTTGGTTGGGACTTTTTGGTCTTTTTGGAAGGTCCTTGAGCCAGTGCTCCCACTCCCCCCTTCGGTGTAAAATGGACGTATAGGTCCAGTGGCACGGCTGGGTTCCACCTGGCAAGTGTGCCAGTGGACATCTGGTTTTCAATGAAGTCTAGGGAGCTCGTTGCTTGTGGTGTCAGCTCCTTGGGTTCCCAGGGGTGCTTCCCTTTCAGGAGGTGAAGTGTTATAGCCACCAGCTGGGTGCTTTTCCATGCCCAGGACTGCCCTCCCACTCCGTTCACTGGAGGGACTTCTTGTAATTGCCAATGTCCGGGCCAATGCACTTGGGGAAAATCATGCAGTCTGATCCCGTGTCTGCCCACAACTGAAGCCCTATGACGTGGGGATCCTGACTGCCATAGAGGCGGCATGTCCCCCACACCATCAGGGGTTCCTTCCCTATTTTCATGGCCAGGGCCACCCAGGGGTCCCGCTCTGGGGCGTCTCCTGCTGGCCCTGTGGCTGTGGAGGATGCGAAAGTACTGCTGGCGGTGCTGCGCAACTCTGCCATTGTGCTGCTGGCGGGGGTGCGAAACTGACTGCTCCCTGTGGGGGCATGGGGTATGAGGATCCCCTGCCCCACAGGGGGTTGCTGTAGCAGGGCCTCTGCATGTTCCAGGTGGGAGGAGGCTGGATACGGCCCGGCTGCCCCCTCCCTCTCCCGTTTCCCTGAGGCCTGGATCTGCATTCCTTAGCTAAATGCCCCTTCCTTCCACATGCCCAGCACGGTCCCCTAAATCCCCCTTGGCATGGTGGAGCAGCTGCTGATAGGCGTCTTGGCTGAGGGCAGTTTGCTGCCAAGCGGCCTGCCTGGCCACACTTAAGGCAAGCCATTGCAGGCTGTGGACGGCTGCTTGAATGGGTGTCAGTTGTTCTTCTCTTCCCTAGCAGTCTGGACAGGCTCGAGCTGTGTAGTTGCTGCCCTTCCCCAGAAGCCTGGGCTAGCGCGGTTTTGCAATGATCCCGCCATTCCTGCTTAAATACAATCAGCCCCGCTGCGTCAAAAAGCATATGGCTTATTTGCGTAATATCAAAAGGGAGCAGATCGTCATTGCTAAAAAGGCCATCCACAAGAGTGGATACTACAGCTGAGCTGATCCCTTTTTCTGAAATCGCTTTGACAATCGCTTGTATATCTTTGGGGTTTACCGGGGTATATGTCTTTTGTTGATTTCCCTGCCCTCCGGTGACCCTCACCGGGAAGGCATTTATCGTGGCTGCCGGTGCCCAGTCCGCACAAGCTATTTTTATTTTTCCCCAATCGGTGAGTTTGTTTTGCGATTGTTTCCCGATATTGCTTAAAGCTTTATTCGGTTTCACTTGAAACCACATTTATTCTGCTCTCTCGGCTTCCGAGTCCCAGCCGGACTCGGTCGGCTCTTCTGAGCTGTCTGAGCAGCTGTTACTTGACTCTGAGCCGGAAGTTGACTGCCGGTACATTTCCGGCGCTCCATGCCGTTTTGGGCAGCTTCGACCCCGCTCCTCCCTTCGGGGGTGGTGCAGCTCCTGCCCCCTGGGCTTGCCCTGCCTCCTGGAGGGAGGGATCTCTCCCTTGTATGGTAGCAGCATTGGGCGTGGCTCTTGATCGAATATGCGCTCTTTGTCGCTCCCCCGCGCATGCGCCCTTGAGGGGAGCAGCGGCTCTAGACCGAGCATGCGCTCTGTGCTGGTGTCCCGCGCATGCGCATCTGCGACCACTTGCGCTTCGGGGTTTTCCCGCCGCAGACTCGCACGCTCTGCCCATCCCCTGGGTCGCCGGCACCATGTTTTGCCATGTACGGCAGCGCCGCCACCCACGTGTCCATGCTAGCCGTTTTCTCGGCATCTCGAGCTTCTTCCACGAGATCCCCCCAAAAGGACCGCGCGTGCTGCTTTGCCTCCTGCATCGGATCGGCGACCGGCGGGGGAGGGACGGGTAGAGAAACCGCAGATTTTTCAGAAGGTTCCGCGGGGAATCTGGGACCCGGTGGGCTCCGCGGGAGGGCCAGGAGGTCCCCTGGGGGCTCCGGGGGGTTTCCTGGGAGCTCCGGGGGGTTTGGGCTCGGGCTCGGGGAGGGGTAGAACACACCCGGCCCCCACGTATTCCTGTCTTCAATCAGATCGCTCTCAGAGGCGGTTTGCGTCGCTGCTCCCACCCCCAGCTTTGGTGTAGCTAATAAACATGTACGCGCGGGTTTCTACGTCTCCTGTTCCTCTAACGCCTTGCGTAGGGCCTCTTCTACTTTCCCCCATGCTTTGAGGCTTTTACCACTGCCTGAGGACTTAGTGTCCTCTGCTAAGGCGGCAGTGCATTTCTGCCACACTTCCGAATGTAATACATCTACCGGACGTTCGATCGTCCCCAGCGCTAGGAGCCTTGCGATAGCAATATTAAAATTCCTGAGCTCACATTTAATTCCTCATTGCTCATGAATCTGACTTACGACCTTCGCTATGGCTTCCATGGTCCACGCAGGTCTGGGGGTGTCCCCCCCGCTGCAGACGGTCCCACCGCTGCAGCCGCTGTCTCTTGTCCGGGCGAAACCCGTTACCCGAGCTGCCTCCCGGGTTCTGGCACCAGTTGTTGCCTTCTGATACAAGGCAAAGCGACCTAGTTTTGAGGAGCAGCACGGCGACCCAAACTCACTAGGGTCGCTCGGGCTAAAGAGCACGCAGATACCAATGTGGTAGATGGTCAAAGGCCTTTATTGTCTCATCTCGTGGGGTTTTATAGTCTAAGGGGCTTCTCTACGTCAGAGGGGGTCTGCAGTACTATCTATGGTTAGTAAGGAGTGGAAAGTTACCAGCATTACTATCGTTAGGGGGGCTACATTCCTAGTTACATTCCTAGGGTGATCTCTTATCTCAGGGGATTAGGGGAAAAGGAATCCTGCCGCTTTCCGTCACATCGCGTGATCTTCCGATCGCCTGTCCCTATCTACCACACGTGGGACCCCTGCTGGTGCAGTGGAAGAAATGCGAGGAGCTTTGGCGGGGGTCTGGTTCTTGTACCCCTCGGAGTTCCCAGGGAAGCCCTTCGATCTCGGACGTGGACGAGGAGGAGGTTGAGCTTCTGTGCGATGTGGAGTTCCCTTCCCCATCCCTGGACGGTGTGCTGGGGAGTCGCCATTGTTCACCTGGGGTGGATTGGGCTCAAAGTCAGCTGGTCCCGGGTCCGGGGGGCCCTCTGGATTCAGCGGGCAATCCTCGCCTCGCCTCGTCCTGCGCGAGTGACGGGGCGGGGGACGGGTTGCCCTCTCTTTGTGCTTTCCTGGCCTTTGAGGGTCAGCCTCCGCCTCGACTTGAGGCTGCTTCGGTGATGACTTTTTGTCAAAATTGCGGTGTCTCCCTGAGCCTGGCGAGGGTGGGCTCTCCCACCCCTGAGTCGGGTTCCTCAGCGGGGGGGACGATTTCGCCCGTCTGTGGGTCTGCCCAGCCTGCTGGGCATGCGCAGCCGGGGAAGGCAGCCGGGAGCGGGGCGTCGGTCAGTGCTCCGCCCGGCCCCGCTTCGGTGGGTGGGCAGCCCACCCCTCTCCACTCGGTGGGGGCAGTGCCCGCTGTGGAGTCTTGCGGCTTGGGGCGGGCTCTCATAGGGGGCTGGCCTGGCTCCCTTGTGCCGCCCCGCAGTGACATGGCCCCGCGGGCAGCGCCTCCCTCGGCGTCCCACACCGCCCCCATATCGGGGGACGGAGGCCCCACACCGATCTTGTCCGGGGCCGCGCCGGATTTGCGGGCCATGTCAGCACCTGCGCCCACCGAAGCAGCCCCTGCTGAAGCTGCAGTGCGGCAGGGCGCTGGGGTGTTTACCTTTAGTGCAACTGCTGACACGGCTGGCAGGAGGCCAGTGGGTGCCCGGGGCCATGGCGCTTTCTCGTCAAGTCATTGGACGCTTCCTGCGTGCCAGGTGATTGTGCGTCCGAAGTACCCCGAACGTTTCTGGCGAGAGGTCGACGAGATGAATGAACCTGTCTCCTCACAGTATCTGCAGGGTCGCGGGGCGGATTCCTTTGGCTCTGCCAGTGCTGCAGGGGGCGCAGGGACAAGTGGTGTTGCCCTGGCTCCCAGTCAATCACTCCCTCTTGTCTCTGTGGGGCCCAAGGATGGGGACACAGCAGGTGCGGTGGCTTTGCCAGGGGGTCCCCAGGTTTTCCCTGTGCTCAGGGGTGTTACTCATAACACCCATGAACCCCTTTCATATAAGCTGGAGAAGGAACTCCGTGAAGAGGTTACTCAGCATGGTTTGGGGTCTGCTGAGGTTATGCACACTCTTTGGAGGCTTGCTAAGGACGTGCTGACACCTCAAGATGTCCGTTGTCTGGCACATTCTCTTTCTGACCCTGTGCAATTTGGTGTTCTTGAGACCAAGTGGGCTCGTTTGGCGGCCCAAGCGGTAAGGCGGAATGCTGCGCTGGCGCCGCAGGACCCCAGGCGTGGAGTTGTTGTTGACATGCTGATGGGGACAGGGCGTTATGAGAATGTTCAAGGCCAGGTTGGATACGATCCTCTTGTGCTTGAGCAATGCAACATGCTGGGCATGGGAGCGATCGTGCAGACCCTGGAAATGGCTGCTCTGAAGCAGCCGTTTCCAACCATTGTCCAGGGGGATGATGAGCCTTTTATGGTATTTGAGGCGAGGTTGATTGCGTCCGTGGAGAGGCAGGTGCCTGATACTCTGGCTAGGGACGTTACGATTGCAAACTTTGTCAAGTGTAATTGTAATGAAGCTTGTAGGAAGGTTATAGCGGCTATGCCTGGTGATCCTAATATCTGGGATAGTGTGGAGGCCTGTGCGAACATCATTCCCTCACGTCGGAAGTTGGCCGCTGTGGCTGCCGCTGTGCAGCCAGTCTGGGCAGCACCGCAGGGCGGGCGGTCACAGCAGGGGAATGTGCAGGCTAGCAGGAAGCGGGGGAAGAAAGTGCGTAAGGTCAAATTCCCCATGTTCTTGTGTGGTGGGTGTGGTAGGCCGAATCACATGTCTAACGTTTGTAAGGCAACTGTACATGCTAATGGCCAGGCTTTACCGCGTTCAAGAAAGGTGAAGCGGAGCGCGCAGCAGGAGGGGCGCGCTCAGACACAAGCTTCTCTCCAGACGCAGGTGCCGATGGAGGTCTCCTTTGCCAGCTTGCAGCCAGCACCCGCGGATCAGCAGGCGTGGATGTCTGCACCGCAGCAACAGTTGTCTTAGACTCGTCTGAGATACACAAGGTTCCCCTGGATGCCTTTGGTCCCTTGGGTGGGGGCATGAGTGCTCTCCTTATGGGGAGGTCTAGTGCCACTCTTCAGGGCATCATTGTGCACCTGGGGCTCATTGATGCAGATTTTACAGGGCAGATTTGTGCCATGGTCTCCACACCCATCCCCCCGTCACAATCCCAAAAGGGACACGGCTTGCTCAACTTGTGCCTTTTAAGTCCTCTGTTTGCAGGACAGCTGACCGGTCGTGTGGAGCTGGTGGCTTTGGATCCACTGGGCAGCCTCAGGTTCACTGTGAGACAGAGTGGAGATCCATTCTGAATTAGGTGAAGTGTCTAGCAGCGGTGAAAAGTCTGTGAGGCCAAATCTGAAGGAAAAACTCGCATGCCGAGACAGCAAGGAGACAGAGAAAGAAAGACAGAAAAGACCACAAGGTCAATTTGCCCCCGACCTAGGAATTCCTTTGATAAAGGAGAACTGGCGATAAATGTCACGCGGAGTGAATATGTATGAACCTATTGTGAAACTGTATGCATATGCATTTGGAAGGGGGGATGAAATGAGACCTGAGATCTTCAGGAGTACGCATGCCTTTTGAGGAGAATTTTCTCCGTATGCATCCAGCGCCGTAAATAAACATACCGGGCTTTACAACTTTTATAAAGTTGTGAGGTTTCTTCTTTTCTCCGCAAAACATTATGGCGAGCCAGCCAGGAGTTCTCTGTCCCCACAGGGGCAGGGGGGATAGACGGACCTCCAAGGCGCGCCCTAGGACTTTTTTTCCTGGTGGGGCTCCGCTTGTCTCAATTTGCCACCTGCGAGGACAGACAACAACCCGCTGGCCTGCGGAGGAAGATACGGTATGTACTGAGGGGTCCCCGGGGGAGGGAAAGGAGAGCAAGGGAGTAAACCACCCAGAGACGTCTGGGTTCAGCTGATGGAGCAGCTGTATTAGAGACGGGGTTCATCGTTCTGATGGAGCAGAACCGCTAGAGGCTCTGGGGGTGAGCCGGGTGAACCCGTGTATGTGTGTATTGGAGGTTCATTGTTCTGATAGAGCAGAACTGCTGAGCCCGTGTGTGTTTTGTTTGTGTGTGTGTGTGACGTCCGGACACTGTGTTGCTGTATGGTTAATGTGTGCATTGTGTGGTCAGTGCACTGTGTTTGTAATCGTGCAAGTGATAAGTGTATGGTGTATAAAAGAGAGTAAATCTACAGTGCTCTACAGTGCGGGGGGGGTCAGTACTACCCGTGTTTGAAGCAGCCGAGTGAGGCCTGAGGCACCGGCTGCAGCAGGCTGTGGGGGCAGGGAGAGAAGTGCTCTGCGGAGAAGCGAGTGGAGCAATGTCAGTGATGGTATTTATCGTGTTTAAATGCAGTGATTTCTGTAGATTTGGTACATTTTAACCGTGAGTATGAGCTCAGAGAGTTCCTTTGCCTTGGATGTTTGGACTTGATCTCTAGACTGTGTGCTGTTATTTTGATTGTGTCCAGGAAAAATTGATGTGAGTAAATGCCGAATTATGGTATGCTGTGTTGTGTTGAGAAAAGTGAGCACTTTGAGAAATATGCCCTTTCCCAGTGGTTTTGTGTGGTGATTTTCTTCCGCTGCATTGTGGTAATTTGATTCTCAGATTGTACAGTAGTGTTTGTGGAGATTTTAAGATTTTGTTGCAACAAGAGTAGCATTTTACACAGGAGAACTATAGTACGGTGATTTATGCTTAACTACGATAAAGCGAGTTAAAGGAATTCCAAGAATTCTCCCCCTCACAGCAATTCAAGCCTTGGCTCTAGTGAATTTGAGATAAAGGGGGCGGGGTGCGTGTGTCTGTGGCCATATCAGAGTTTCGGCTGTGACTAGCACAGCCTTTTTGCAAAGCAGTAAAACAAGTGTAAGTAGACACAGTGCTTAATTAGATTGTGCAAGAAGAGAACTAGAAAAGACTGATATTTTGTACAACAGAGTTTATATAGAAGAGATGAATGAGATTAATTAGTTAATGAGACTTATGAGATTTATGAGACTTCAGTTGGTACTGCAGTAAGTCTGGACTGGAAACAATCTGCTGTAGGGATTTAAAGTTCTCTGTAACAAACAGAAGAGCCTGCCTTTGTGGGCAATTTTGGGGAGCCTTTAGTGCATCAAGAGGCTAGCATGCTGTGTGAGGTGACAGTGGCTGTTCCCTGGGCACAGGGACAGCTCTGGCTGCCTCGTCTCCCCAGGGAACACGGGAATGGCCTGTGGGCAAAAGCTGGATGTGCAGGTATTATTGCAGTGCGGTGTTCATGAGAAACACTGGTATTGCTGTTTTGCTGTTCTAATAAGTGTCAGGGCACATGCCCCGAGTGTAAATTAGAGGTTTCTGGTCAAGCGGATTCAGAACCTAAGGTCTTAGAGCTTGTGTGTGGGAATCACATCTGACACCTGCCACCTGGAGCTGTGTGTGTAGGAGGAAAATTGAGAAACTACTGTGAAGGTCTGTAAAAAGGTTTGAGTGGAAGCGAGATAGGGCAAGGAGAAATAAATAATGAGAACTGACCAGAGCAGGTTCCTAAATTAGCCCCTTTTGGGAGGGGCTCACTGGGAGGAGGTTGCCAGTAAGAGCAGCTCAGAAAATAAAAAGATTTATAATACTTCATTGCTGTTAGTACTGTTTTATAATAGGAAGATAAATGGGATAGAGTTTTTGTATGCTGAAATGTCTTTTTGTTTTAAGGAATCACCCAGAATGGCAAAGAGACTGTAAGATCAGACCGCCCTCTGGTCTTGGCCCTTGAAAAGGAAAACAAGGCAAAGAGAAAGCAAATCAAACATGTTGTTCAGCATGCAGCATAAGATAGCAACGTATGAAATCAGGCAAGGATTATCATGCTGAAATGCAAAGCAATCACAGTTCGCAAAATGAGTACATATGATTTGCTAAAGGCTCCTCCCAAGGTAAGGGAGGAAGGGTAAAGAAGACCTCCCCAAAAGGGAAGAATTTTTGTCGACACAAGGGTCATATATTCAATTTTAAATAAAGCTTTAGTACCTGTGGAGAATGTTTATGTTGTAGTGTGGGGAATGAACAACTGGCCAGTCTGAGAAGGCATACTGGTGCAAACCTTTAAAGTAACATGTGTACTATGTGTACCTAAAAGCTTTTGTACAATTCGCTCAATTTGCTAAACATTCTCAAATGAGAAAAGTTACTCTGGAGGCAAATAATATAAGGATGTTAGGCTTAATATTAACAGACACTGAAATTAAGAAAGACATTAGTAAGGAGATATTAGAATAAGTAAATAAGTGTTTTCAAAGGTATGGGCCTCTGCTGCACCAGGGAGAGTGAAAGATGCTCCCCCATGAGCATCAAGCTTAAGGAAAGAACACAACTAGTGAGAACTGAGTAGTACCCTCAAAAGGAAGATAAGGAAGGAATCAGCCCAATAACTGATAGTACTGGATTAAGGGCTGTCAATAAGATAACACAGAATTTATACCCTGTGGTAGCAAATCCATATACTTTACTAACTTGTTTAACACCTGAGGTAACCTGGTTCACTGTTTTAGGCCTAAGAGATGCCTTCTTTTGCCTCCCTATCCACGAAGCCAGCCAGAAAATTTTTGCATTCAAACACAAGCTCACATAGTCCATGTGCCTGAAGGCTTCAAGATTCCCCACTCCGATTGGAGAACAGCTTGCAAAGACCCAGAGTCCCGAGAAGCTCCACAAGAGGAAAGGAGGCTGTTGCAGTACATGGACGATCTTCTAGTAGCCACTCGGACGAGGGAAGCGAGAGAAGCCTGGACGGTAAGCCTTTTGAATTTCCTAGGACTCCAAGGACGCAGAGTCTCAAAGAAAAAGGCACAGGTAGTGAGACAGAAGGTAATCTATCTGGGGTAAGAAGTGAGTGCTGAGCAGCAGACTTTAAGGCAGGGAAGCCCTATGTCAAACCCTGAAACCCCAAACAATGAAAGAACTCCGAACCTTCTTAGGCATGGCAGGGTAGTGCCGGCTGTGGGTTTATAATTATGGACTGTTCGCCAGACCCCTCTATGCTCTTATTGCCAATGGAAACAGAGATCTCCAGTGGACAAGAGACGCCACACAGGCCTTTCACCAGCTAGAGAGTGCCCTCATGTCGGCTCCAGCTTTGAAACTTCCAGATGTAAGTAAACCATTCTTTCTATTTTTCCACGCAAGGAATTGCCCTGGGAATATTGGCTCAGGACTTGGGTCCATACCAGAGGGTAGTTGCTTACTTCTCGAAGCAACTAGATGCAACAGCCAAAGGATGGCCAGGTTGCCTCAGAGCTGTAGCAGCAGTTGTGCTGAATATTCAAGAGGCACGCAAGTTTACCCTGGGACAAAAATGACTGTGCTAGTGTCCCACACAGTGTCCGCAGTACTGGAAGTAAAGGGTGGCCACTGGCTTTCACCACAGAGGTTTCTGAAATACCAGGCCATCATGGTAGAGCAAGATGATGTAGAGATAGTGGTGACTAATATTGTCAACCCAGCTTCCTTTCTCAGCGGAAATCAAGAAGAAGCAGTACACCATGATTGCCTAGAGACCATTGAAGCTACCTACTCCAGCCGCCCAGACTTAAAAGACACTCCTCTGGACTATGCCAAGACCTGGTTCACTGACAGTAGCAGCTACATTGCTAGTGGAAAGTGACATTGCAAAGTACACAGTGACTACCTGCAGAGAGGTAATAGAGTCTGGACCCTTACCAACAGGTACCTCTGCACAAAATGCTGAGATAAATGCATTGACCCATGCCTTAGAAACAGCAAAAGGCATTCAGAGTTGTGCATGCACATGGAGCTATCTGGAAGGAGAGGGGACTGCTGACCTCACAGGCAAAGAAGAGACAATCCAGCTGCTGGAAGCAGTTCAGCTACCTGAAAAAGCATATTAAGGCACACCAGAGAGCGAGCTTAAAATTGGAGGAAAGAAATGAGCTGGCGGATGGAGAGGCAAAGAAAGCAGCAAAGGGTGAGGTACAGATTTTCCTCGAAGGTAAGCCATAATACAATAATACTAATCAAAAGAGACATACAACTGCAAGGGGTGGGCTACCATTGAAAGAGAGCTAGTATTCCCTTCCCATTTTCGTGGTTACTAGTGAAGGAAGGGCACTAGAAAACACACTAGGGCCTAACTACTTAAAAGCCTTTTATAGAGTGTGGCTCCTTTCTCGAAATGACCAAGGCTGCCAGTGATAAAGAGTGCATTGAAATGAAGTGTTGACTTTGAAGTAGTAATTTCCACAGGCTTTCTAGAACACACATCTGATTGAAACAATTGTTGTATCGTTGTCAGGAATTTATATGCCACTATCACTCAGGTGAGCTGATAATGTGATCCTTTCCTCCAGACTAACCTCAAAATACCACCCCGGGCCAAAACTCGGTCAGACTGGGAGAGGCCATGGGCCTGTACAGCAGTGGCAAATCAACTTTTCAGAACTCCCAAGGAAAGGGGGATATCAGTATTTACTGGTATTAATAGATACATTTTCAGGGTGGCCAGAAACATTCCCCACCAGAACTGTCAAAGCTCAAGAGGTGACCAGATTATTTTTACAAGAAATAATACCACGCTTCAGAGTTCCAGCCACAATATCCTCAGATAAAGAATCACATTTCATTTCCAAAATAGTGCAACAGATTAGTAGCCATCTGGAGAATGGGAGTTAGATAGCCTGGGAATGATGTATATGTTAAGTCTCTTACAGAGAAGACTTCGGAACCACAGTGGGAGAGCCCACTGCAAGTACTTCTCACCACCTTCACTGCAATCAAAATCAAGGAGCAGAATGCCTGGATCCATCACTCTCGGGTGAAGAAAGCCCAGAAGCTCCTTCAGGAGTGACGCCAGGAGACAATGAACTGAGACTAAAACTTACTCGGGCAAAATGAGTATATTGCGGTCGGGAGTAGTTCATACTTTAGTTTACAGGATTGTTTTGTATGGAATTGTAACTGAAGTTTTAGAACTAGAGAGTACCTCTACCCAAAGCAATGCTGAATGACCTTGGTCCCGGGCATTTAATCAGTATACTGGATCCATGGGAAGACCTTCTGAGATAAAAGATTTAAACATATCTACTGTAGTAATCCATGAGAATCAGGTATGTGAGGAGCAAGAATGGCAGGAACAGGAACTGTGGAGACTTCAAGGAATCAGAGGAGAAGAAATCAAGGTAGGGTGCCAGGTCATCAATAGGGTAGCTTATGAGAGACCAGATGTAATTACTGTCTGAACCTCCCCTGGTGTATATGAACACCAGGAAGTCTGTGAGAACCTAATCAGTTTCCTTAGGTCATTTTCCAAGCTGGTTGGCTGGACACCCAGGCAATGGCTGGTAAAGGGTGCTGAACTGCAGGTGGTGAATTAACCGAAGCAAGGAAGGTGATTTTCTCTATTTATAGCTATCCCTTTTCCTACTGAGATTTGGATCAGTGATTGTCCCAGTCTGAGGCATTGAATTCTGCTTAAAAGAGGTAGAGATGATAGTGGAAGCCTGGAAAAAGTTAAAGATAGAATCTAAAATGTTAGGCTTTGTTCTTTCCCAGATCAACTGCACCTGCGTAAGCAGTATGATAAATTATATAATTGTTAGATGTGATGATTGTTTAGTAATTAAATGTAATTATTATATAACCATAAGAAGAATAGTGAGAAACTATGTTGGAAATTCAGAGAGGGGCTAAATTTATGTATACAATAGAACAATATAAGTTTAATAATTAACATGAAAGTTATGTAACGGTAGAGTATAAAACATGATCATTTCAGATGTATGGTCGGAGTCAGATTTGGGTTGAATATACCCCGATTCCCAGAGCTCTTAATAAAAAGCACCGCATATAATCGCTCCGTGATTATGTGTTTTTGAACGCTAACATTTTGGCGACGCGAAGATGGGACCCTTGTGCGTGCTGCTGAGTGAGTTCGCGACTCGATCACGCTCCAGCCGGCACCGAGGGATTTTCGGGGAGCCCATCGGCCGCGACCGCTTCCGCCGCTCACAAACGTCCCCGGGAGAAAGGTAAGGTGCTTTTTACTTTGGTTTGGGTGCCTGCCAATAAGACGCAGCGGAAGCTACACTTGGTTGGGCTAAAGGAATTCCTGTTGGTCTAAGCCTAGGAGCCGTTCCGTAAGACAATCGCGAAAGCGTTGCAGGTTCGGCATTTGTGGTATTTTTGAAATGGAGAAACTTAAAGGGATTTTGTGCAGTAACACTCCTATCCCGCAAAATTCTCCTTTGGGGTGCTTATTAGCACATTGGAAACAAGGTAACTTTGGAGAAGGATTGCGTAAAACTAAGTTGATTGATTATTGTAATTCATGGTGGCCAGAATATGCCTTGGAGAATGGTGAAAAATGGCCAAAATACGGTGCTCTGCAATATAACACTATTTTGCAGTTAATGTCGTTTTGTAAACAAGAAGGAAAATGGGATGAAGTCCCATATGTTGATCTGTTTTTCTACTTACGGGGAAAGCCAGAATGGCAGAATGAATGTGGATTATTAATGGTTAAAACATCTGCAAAGTGTGGGGTTTGTGAGGAACGTTGTTTAGAACATTTGGCGTTAAGAGAAAGCTTGAGTAGAGAAAATTATACAGATATTGATTTACAAGTAGCTCCCATAGAAACAAGAGAACCTAACCCTATCCCACCTGTTTCATCTGTCCCTATCCCACTACCTGCTCCTCACCCACCTACCCCTGAACCTGTTTCATCTAGTACACCTTTCCCTCTTTTTATCCTCCTCTCCCATCATCACCCGATCCCTCTTCCTCGGAAGATGAGCAAAACCTAACTGTGATAGAAAGGGGAAAGAGGTATGCGAGTGAAAAAATAGCGATGGTAATGAATCAGTGACCCCAATAGCTCATAGAACCCGGGGTCGGGCAAAGCTTGCTCCAGTTGTGCATAGAGATGGCATAAGCAAACAAAAATGGACTGTGATTGCCCCCTTGCGACAAGGTGTCAGAGTGGAAGGGCCAGTATTTGTAAAAGTGCCTTTTTCCCCGGAAGACTTTGTAATTTGGAAACAGTCAGCCAGAACTTATAGAGAAAATCCTGATAAAGTGGCACGTGTAGTAAAAATGGTTATGAAAACGCAAAATCCTGACTGGGATGACATACAGGTGATATTAGATACTCTGATGGATTCTACTGAAAAAGAAATGGTACTCAAGGCAGCCAAAGAGAGGGCAAGAGAAGATATTAGAAATGGGCTGGTAACAGGGAACTTAGATGTGAATTTCCCAATTGAGGATCCAAATTGGGACCCTAATTTATTGTGCGATATGAGGAAATTACGGAAATATCAAGAGTGGATCTAAATAGGAGTTCAGAACGCTGTGCCCAAAACTATAAATTGGTCCAAACTATATGAGGTTCGACAGGAAAAGAAGGAATCTCCCACTGCGTTTTTGGAGAGGCTTAAGGAGGTAGCAAGGAAATATACAGACCTCCAAATGGATACAGAGCAAGCAAAGGATCAGCTTGCTCTCATATTCTTGGGCCAATCACAGGATGACATTCGTAGAAAATTGCAAAAATTAGAAGGGGAAGAATTAAGGAATTTGGATAAGTTACTCGAGGTCACTTGGAAGGTATACAACAATCGGGAAAAAGAAGCGAGTAAAAGGCAGCAGCAGAATCTTTTGGCAGTAATACAGGGGAGAGGGAACCCAAATTTCAGGGGGCGTAACAGGAATGGTCGGGGTAGGAGACCAGTTACCCAGGGGTTAAGCCTGAATCAGTGTGCATATTGTAAGCAGGAGGGGCATTGGAAGCGAAATTGCCCAAGTTTGAATAACCAGTTTGACCAGGGCAATCAGTTCCAGCAGGCTACCAAGGAGATGGTCCTGGGGGAGTATACCAGCTGACTAGACGTAGAACCGGTAGAACAAGTTAAGGAACCTGTTGTAAATATACAGTTAGGGCATAAAGAGGTCAGATTTCTAATAGATACGGGAGCTACTTTTTCTGTATTGAATGATTTGGAAGGACAAATTGGAGACAAGGAAATGACAATAGTTGGCGCTACAGGGAAAGAGGAAAAACGGCCTTTCCTGCAACCCCTAAATTTGTGTTTTGGGCACAAGGTCATGACACACGAATTCTTATATGTACCTGAGTGTCCAATTCCGCTTTTAGGGAGAGATTTGCTAGCAAAACTTGATGCGGTAATAACCTTTGAAAATGGAGAGCTTATAATGAAAATACCTAAATCAAAGACGGGACAGATATTAATGATCAAAGAAAAACTTGTCCCCTCTATCCCTAGGGAGGTAGAAGATGCAGTGATTCCCTCTGTATGGGAGACGGATATACCAGAGAAATCTAAATTGGCACAACCAGTGCATGTAGAGTTAAAAGAAGGGACAAGGGCGGTACAAGTCAAACAATATCCCATAAAACCAGAAGCACGGCAAGGAATAGTAAAGATTATTGAGAAATTCCTGAAATACCAAATTTTAGAAGAATGTGAATCAGAATTTAATACACCAATATTTCCAGTAAAGAAGCCAAATGGTGAATATAGATTAGTGCAGGATTTGAGAGCAATAAATAAAATAACAAAGGACATTTATCTAGTGGTAACAAATCCTTATACATTGCTAACATCCGTAAAGGAGATATATAAATGGTTTACCGTAACTGATTTAAAAGATGCCTTTTTCTGCATCCCCCTTGACAAAGAAAGTAGGAAACTATTTGCCTTTGAGTGGGAAAACCCAGGGAATGGAAGAAAGACCCAGCTCACCTGGACACGACTCCCACAAGGCTACAAGGACTCGCCGACCCTATTCGGAAACCAACTGGCAAAGGAACTGGAGATTTGGACTGAAAATGGGCAAGTACCAAGAGACCAATACTTATTGTTGCAGTATGTTGATGATATACTAATAGCTACAGAAGAAAGAGCAACCTGTATAAAGGTAACCATTCAGATTTTAAATTCACTGGGGATGGGAGGCTATAAAGTATCCAGAGGAAAGGCACAAATCGCACAACAGACTGTGATTTACCTGGGATGTGAAATTTCACAAGGGCAACGAAAACTAGGTACTAATCGTATCCAAGCTATTTGTGCTATTCCAGAGCCCCAGAATTTACATGAGCTGCGAGTCTTCCTCGGGATGGCAGGATGGTGTCGCCTGTGGATCATGGACTATGGACTGATTGCAAAACCCCTGTATGAAGCTCAGAAGACGCAGCCATTCACCTGGGGCAAACCACAGAAAGAAGCCTTCCTAAAATTAAAGGAAGCACTGACAACTGCTCCAGCATTAGGGTTACCTGATCTGTCTAAAGATTTTCAGCTGTTTGTACATGAAAGGCTGCGCCTAGCACTAGGAGTCCTGACCCAATGTCTGGGAAGCTGGAAAAGGCCGGTGGGCTACTTTTCCAAACAACTAGACAACATAAGTGCCGGGTGGCCCCCATGTCTGCGGGCAGTCGCAGCTACTGTGATCCTGATACAAGAAGCCAGGAAACTTAGCGTGGGAAGGCACATAGATGTCTATGTACCACACATGGTAACCACTGCCTTAGAACAAAAAGGGGGCCATTGGGTATCTCCCAGCAGGATGATGAAATTCCAGGTAGTCCTGACTGAGCAGGATGATGTCACATTAAAAACAACTAACCTTTTGAATCCAGCTTTGTTCCTAGGTACCACAACTGAAGAAGGCCCATTAGAACACGACTGTGTAGAAGTAATAGAGTACACCTATTCAGCAAGAGAAGACCTGAAAGACGTCCCACTAGAGCAGCCAGAGTGGGAGCTGTTTACAGATGGGAGCAGTTTCGTGGAAAATGGAATCAGATACGCTGGATATGTGGTAACAACAGTCAATACAGTGGTGGAGGCAAAGGCATTACCACCAAATACATCTGCCCAGAGGGTAGAACTGGTTGCTTTAACCAGGGCACTAGAATTAAGTGAAGGGAAAAAGGTAAATATCTGGACTGACTCAAAATATGCTTTTGCAGTGGTGCATGTACATGGAGCACTGTGGAAAGAAAGAGGACTGTTATCTTCTCGGGGTACGCACATTAAACATCAGGATGCAGTCCTGCAATTGATAAAGGCAGTACAAAAACCTGAACAAGTAGCAATCATTCACTGCAAAGCACACCAATCAGGAAACTCCAAAATCTGTGAGGGAAATCGAAAGGCAGACTGGGCAGCCCGACAGGTTGCTCGAAAGGTACAAACAACAATGGCATTGATACCTTTGAAGCTTAATGAATCCCAATTCAATTTGCCTCCAAAACAAAAATATTCAGTAGAAGATGAGAGACTGGCACGTTTGCTAAATGCACAAAAGAATTCAGAGGGATGGTATGTAACTGCACAAGGACAAATAGTGGTACCCCCCTTGATAATGAGAGAAGTTCTACAAATTAAACATAACGAATGTCACTGGGGAGCAGAGGCATTGGTAAAATTGCTAAAGCAGAGTTTAATTTCAGTACGGATGTTAACAATGGCAAAATCAGTAATGTCAAAATGTGATATCTGCTTGAAAAACAACCCAGTGGCCAGGCAACAGGCACAGCTAGGAAGAATTCGGATAGGAATAGAGCCAGGAGACTATTGGCAGGTAGATTTTGTAGAACTACCAAGGACTCGAGGATACAAATACCTGTTAGTGGGGGTTGACACATTCTCTGGGTGGCCAGAAGCCCTTCCCTGTCGCACGAACCAAGCAAAGGAAACAGTTAAGTGGTTACTACAGGAGATTATTCCCAGATTCAGGGTACCCCTAGGGGTATCATCAGATAGGGGACCCCATTTCATAGCTACAGTAGTAAGAGAGGTAAGTAGATTGCTGGGGATAACTTGGGAACTCCACACACCGTGGAGACCCCAGTCAAGTGGACAGGTAGAGAGGATGAATCAGACACTAAAAAGGCAAATCAGTAAAATATGCCAAGAAGCCAAATTGCAGTGGCCCCAGGCTTTGCCAATAGCACTGTTGAGGATTCGGATAAAGCCTAGGAGTGGGATGTCAGTCAGTCCTTATGAGATATTGTATGGGAAACCATATGAATCTCCTGAGCCTAACCCTAATGTACATGTCACAGGAAAGCAGGAAGTGTATAATTATGTTCTGTCTCTTGGGAAAACTTTAGCTCGGCTCCGGAGTATCCTCGTGTGAAATAGACCACTGACTCTCGAGAACCCAGTTCATAACATACATCCAGGAGACGAGGTGTACATCAAGAACTGGAACGAGGAACCGCTGAAAGAAAAGTGGAGTGGACCCCATCAGGTACTACTGACCACCTTTACAGCAGTTAAAGTAGCCGGCGTGGAACCCTGGATCCACTATACCCGAGTGAAGAAAGTCCATCCTGGATCACAGACTGTATAAACTCTGGAATGAACAAAGCCTGCAGATAAGATGTGTTTAATTGCTTTCAGAATGCTATCAGTAATTGTGCTAACGTTATGGTTATTAATATCTTTGGGATGTGGAATGCAAAATGATCAACCAACCACTCTTCATTCTAGAATGAAGAGAGAGGTACAAACGGAAACACAGGTGATAAAGGTTTCTAATGCAATTCGGGCTGAGAATGTAATGATTGGATTAGTCAAAGATTTTGCCAAAATGCAAAACACCAGCCCAATAACTGTCTGTCTGCCAATACCAAAGGCAGCAGGAGACCCAGTAAATTGGGGAATCATAACATCAAAACTACCTGAAATGCGATGTTGTGGTGTGCTGTATTGTCCCATTTTGGCCTTCCAGGTCACTTTCCCAGGTGTGCCTATGTCTCTCTCCCTTCTCCCTTACCCCCATGCTGAGTGAGTCCTGTCACTCAGACCTAACATTCCAGCAAGGCGTCGTGTGGTTGGTCAAGTTCAAAAGATGCCCCTATGCCCAGAGGTCATTGGCCTGTCTGGGTGTCATCTTCCCCTGAGACCCTGCCCCTCTCACCTGGTTGGTGGCTCACCTGTACCTCCAGTCCCCCTGTCCCTGAGCTTAAAAAGGTGATCAGACCATGCGGTCAGGGTTCTGTTGGAGCAGCTCCTCACGTTCAGACCTCTGTAACCATGGAATAAACCTCTGGACATTAAACCCTCCAGCAGAATCCATCTCCTTTTTCTCTTCACCATCGCCTGAAGCTATCCCTCCTGAGGTAACGGGGTCCCTTACAAGCCTGGACTTGTTCAGTGCCCAGCTGCAACAACCAGCAAGCCGAGGTATCTCTGCGGTGATAACACCGCAGTTGCTGCCTTTGGCCCAGCAGCGAGGGTCAGACTGGCCCAGGCACTATCTAACTGGTAATATTGGGAGCCTTTTTTTCCAATATTTGGCGTCCCTGAGGCGGGCAAAGCGACTCTGCAGCCCAAGACGGACCCACAGCACCTTGGAGAAGCTTCTGGCAGCTGTGCATCCAGCTGAAAGGGGCTTTGGTTGCAAGGCCCTCGGCTAGAGACTTTGGGAATATTCCCAGAAGAAGTTTCGTGGACTGTTCGGCGCCTCTGGAAAGCCCAGCTCCTTTCTGGTGAGCAGATTTTCCAGACGGAGGACAGGGTAGCCTCTCTCGCCCAAGAGAGGTCCTGTTCCGGTGAAGAGACCTGCCTGTACCCAGCCAGCTACAGCTTCCATTTTGGGTGAGTATCTCTGCTCTCGGTAGGGCAGGAGCTCAAAAACAGACTCTGCCGTGAGTTCTGTTCCTTTTTGCATTTGCATTTTTGGCTGCGCAGCCCCACAGACGGGAATTCATTGATTTCTAGCTATTAGCTTTCTGCCGTGTGTTTTGCTGTCTTTCGGAATTCGCGCGGGAGCTCTCTGCCCTTCCCTCCCGGCTCTGCAGGCTCGGCTCTCTCCACGTGGTCGGGAGATCTTTCTCTCTGTGCGGGGGAGGGGGGGTTCTCGGCTCTCTTGCCGCGGGGGACTCTCTTTCTCTCTCTCTGTGGAGGAAGGGGGGTTCTCTGCACTCGCGGCGCGGGGGGGCCCGGTTTCAGCTTGCCACGTGGCGTGGCTGCTCTCTCTGCTCCGAGGGGGGGTGCATTCCACGGCGGGGGAGGCTTTGTTTCTGCCTCAGCTCGGCAGGGCGTGCCCTGCTGCTGCTCCCCGGGAATTTTAAAAGCAGTATATACAGCTGCATTGTGAAGCTTTTGTCGGCTCGTTATCCCTTTCCATCTGTGGTTTTTTTTGAAATCGGTAGCTGATTTTGGCTTTGTTTTTGGTCAGGCATGATTTAGTACTTTGCTTTTTACATCTAACATGGGTTTGAAACTCAGCATTGTACAAAAAGGAGTGTTTTATAATATTTTTAGCATTTTAAATAGTGGTAATGTGAAGTTCTGAAAGGGAAAATTGAAACAGTTTATAAGATGGCTTTTCCTCCACTTCCCACAAATCTCCCCTGAAGAAATCCACAATGTTCAATTCTGGGATAAAGTTGGATATGAATTGATAACCTTAGGACAATCTGGCAATGCCCCCTCAGCTAAATTTGTGTTTTGGAGTTTACAAATTTGTACAGCATTGCTCAAACAAAAGGAAATGGAGAAAAAGCCAAATGTAAAGCGATGTACCTCTGCTCTCCCTGTTTCTCCCTCTCCTAGTTCTAAAACCCCTAAACCTCTTTACCCAAAACTTGGTATTTTAAACAGATCAAACTCATTGGGAAGTCGACGCCCAAAGTCTGTTGAAATGCCTGAGTTGCCCTGTCCACAAGGCCCTGGCCAGGCTGCGTGGAACCTTTCCCAATTCCCTGTGTCCCATCCTCAGAAACCAACAGCACGTGTTAGCTTTGCAGAGAGTAGTGTTACCCAAAATGGCCCCCAGCCCCTAGGGGGTCCACAAGATGGTGGATGCCACGTGGCATCTTCCCAAACCTGGTCTTCTTCTTCCCAAAATCCTCTTAAGCATCCCAAAACTCCAGCCCCATCCCCCTCTCCTTCTATTCCTCGTGATACCTTCCCCCCTCCCCCTCCCTTTCCTGCAATACCCTCAGCTCCGCCCCTCTACTCCTCCCAGGGGGCGTCTGCTGACGTGATGTCACCAGGTGTCCCCGCCCCCTGCCTGCCCCTTGACCCCGCCCCTTGTTCCCACGGTATCCCCGCCCCTTGCCGGCCCCCTGTCCCCACCCCCTGTCCCCGTTGCGTCCCCACCCCCTCCCCGGGTTCCCACAGTGGGGACACACCCACTGCCATTCCCCAAACCTGTATCTGTGATCCCAATGCTTCTGTTTCAAGGGATACAGAGCAGGGAACAGCAGATTCAATGCATAGTCCCATGTTGTCACTGGCTCCTGTTACCTTTCAGCCTGCTGCTCAGGGGGGAGCAGCTCCAACTGCTAATTGGAGTTCTTTTGGACGACAATTGATTAAAGAAATCTGTAAGTCTCATAAAGAATATGGTCCACACAGTCCATATTTCTGTGGCCTTTTAAATTCTGAATTGAGTAGGACTGTAGTGATTCTACATGATTTAAAACAGCTTTTTTCCTGTCTCATGACCTCCACGGAATTAAATTATGGGAAATAGCATGGAAACAACTGCTGAATGATGCTCTCCCAGGCTTGCATTCTGATCCAAACACAGCCAAGGACAACAGTGGTAACCCTATCACCATTGAGCACCTCTGTGGTGAGGGCCAATGGTCTTCTCCCCCAATCCAAGCTACTGCAATTCCTGTAGAAACACTCGAAAAAGCAAAGGAAGCAGCTGAAAAAGCATTCTTTTCCCTACAACCTGAGGGGCCTTTTGAGCCCTATAGTAAAATTCAACAGCTACCATCAGAGCCTTTTTTGAAATTTGTAGAAAGGTTAACTAGAGCTATTGAAATACAAGTTAAAAAAGAGAATGCTAGGGAAGCAATTTTAGAAGAAATGGCATTTACAAATGCAAATAAACAGTGTCAAGCAGCAATCATTAGCCTTCCTCTCGAACCTACCCCTACGTTAAAGGACATGCTTCTAGTGTGTAACAGGAAAGTGCCTCTGATGACTGTGGCTGAAGACACCAGACCAAGGCTGCTGCCAAGACCACCTCAGCGTGTCGCCGTTTCCAGCCCTGCGCCTTTTCCCTCAGCACAGCAGTACCCTGGGCAGCAGCGGAGAGCAGCAATGGTTGAACCCACAAAACCATGCCTGCTTTGTAACAACCTAGGGCACTGGAGTAACCAGTGCCCCCTGAAAAGGGAATTTGATGAATTTAGAAATGGCAGGGGAGGAGAACTACAAGCCCTCCCTGGGGGTCAACAACAACAAAAAAACTGATAAGCCAGCGCCGGCCTGCCAGGCGCGCAGACACAAAAAGAGCAGGCCAAGGGAATAAGGGTAGCAGAACAAATCAAGCGCGCGATAATATTAATATTTGTGTAAGTGAAGCAGGTGCTTCAAAGACTGTGTATGATTTAGGTGATCCTGTGTTAACCACGTCTTCTGTCAATGAGCCTTACAGGTTGCAGCTGACTGACTCACTCCATCTAGAGGACACTGATTGGCATTTTGTGTCTGTAAATCCTGAACAGAAAGGTACTTGGAACCAGATTCGTTGTAAGTACATCATCATTGCGGACACCAAACACACACCACAAGAGATCGAAATTGCTCCAGGAATGACAACATCAGATCCTGAGCAATTCGTTCTCAGCCTGCATTGTTTCCACCCACCCCTGTTTCTTCCCAAGGGACAAATTGTTGCACAAGCTATCCCTGTGCCATCTTTACCTGAAAATATCAAAAAACAAGGGCCCACAGTCGCCCGGGTCCAAGTTATTGGGAAAGACAAACCGAAATTATGGTGTAATGTCAGTGGGGGTGGGGAGTCTAAACGCATTGAGTTGCTTGTAGACACAGGTGCAGACTGCACAGTGATTCCAGTACAAGACTGGCCAGCACATTGGCCTTTGCAAAATGTTGCCGGTCACCTTCAAGGTGTAGGAGGTCTGCAATTAGCAAGACAATCCAAAAACATTATTCAATTTGAGGGACCAAATGGACAATTGGCAAATATCCGTCCGTTTGTGTTGGATTATTCTGAACCTTTGTTAGGGAGAGATTTAATGGCCCAGTGGGGTGTCACAATTGATATTCCAGACTCTCCACAGCATATTTGTACAGCAGCCATTGAACAACAGCGCCTCACCCAAAAACTGAAGTGGATAACAGACAAACCAGTTCAGGTGAAACAGTGGCCGCTCAGTAAACAAAAAATAAAGGTGCTTGAGGAGCTAGTGGAAGAGCAACTAAAAAAGGGCCACATTGTGGAGACCATGTCCCCATGGAACTCTCCAGTGTTTGTCATCCAAAAAGCTGACAAAAAGAGATGGCGGCTCCTCTGTGATCTCCGACAAATTAATAATGTAATTGAAGATATGGGTTCTCCCCAACCTGGTATGCCATCCCCAACAATGCTTCCCCAAGATTGGAAATTAGCTGTTATTGATATTAAGGATCGTTTTTTCCAAATCCCCTTGCACCCTGACGATGCACCGCGTTTTGCATTTTCAGTTCCTTCTATTAATATGGAATCCCCTATGAAAAGGTACCATTGGACCGTTCTTCCTCAGGGATTAAAGGTCTCTCCAGCTATCTGCCAGTGGTATGTGTCTTCCCTGCTTTCCCCAGTACGTGCAGCCGCAGAGAAGGCCATTATCTATCATTATATGGATGATATCCTTGTGTGTGCCCCCAATGATGATTTACTCACACATGCGCTTGACCTAACGATCGATGCATTGATTGTTGCAGGGTTCGAGCTCCAGGAAAAGAAAATTCAAAAGATGCCACCTTGGAAGTATTTGGGCTTAGAAATTGGAAATAGGACCATTGTTCCTCAAAAACTAGAAATCAATCCAAAGATCAAGACCCTTGCGGATGTCCACAAGTTGTGTGGCTCTTTGAATTGGGTAAGACCATGGCTCGGTCTGACTAATGAAGACCTTGCCCCTCTTTTCAATTTATTGAAAGGGGGAGAGGACCCAGGTGCTCCTAGGTCTGTTACCCCAGAGGCACGGAAAGCTCTAGAAAAGGTTCAGATTGCAATGTCCACAAGACAGGCCAACCGATGCCAGCCTGACCTGCCATTCAAATTTATCATCCTAGGTAAGTTGCCACACCTCCATGGAATTATTTTCCAGTGGGAGGAAAAACAAACACCTAAGGCAAAGAACACACCAAAAAAGGACCGGGACCAGAGGGACCCTCTCTTGATCATAGAATGGGTTTTCCTCAGTCACAAAAGGTCCAAGAGACTGACAAAGCCTCAGGAGCTGGTAGCAGAACTGATCCGAAAAGCAAGGACCCGGATCAGGGAGTTAGCAGGATGTGATTTTAAGTGCATTCACATTCCAGCTGAGTTAAAATCAGGTCAAAATACTGTGAAAATACTGGAACAATTGTTTCAAGAAAATGAAGTGTTGCAGTTTGCTCTGGATTCCTACTCAGGACAAATTTCGGTAGCGCGGCCCGCTCACAAATTGTTCGAACAAGATGTTCAATTTACCTTAAAACTGAGAAGTGCTCTAAGTAGGAGACCTTTAAAAAGGGCTCTAACTGTCTTCACAGATGCATCCGGGAGGTCCCACAAGTCCGTTATGACTTGGAAGGATCCTCAAACCCAGCAGTGGGAGACAGACATTGCTGAGGTGGAAGGTTCACCTCAGGTTGCTGAATTGGCTGCAGTTGTTAGGGCCTTTGAAAGGTTCTCAGAACCATTTAATCTGATTACAGACTCTGCATATGTGGCAGGAGTAGTATCCAGGGCAGATCAAGCAATACTGCAAGATGTGTCTAACATCACACTTTTCGAATTGCTCTCAAAACTGGTAAAGTTAGTCACTCACCGAGAGCAACCATTTTATGTGATGCATGTCAGATCACACACTGACTTGCCGGGGTTTATCACTGAAGGCAACAGAAGGGCAGATGCTCTTGCTGCACCTGCAGTGATGGCCACTCTCCCAAATGTTTTTGAACAGGCAAAAATCAGCCACCAGCTTTTCCACCAAAATGCACCTGGCCTGGTTCGTCAGTTTAACATCACTCGAGAACAGGCCAAAGCGATTGTGGCCACATGCCCAAATTGCCAACAACATGCAGTCCCTACAGTGAGTACGGGAGCAAACTCAAGGGGACTGAACGGTTGTGAACTGTGGCAAACAGATATAACACACATACAGTCTTTTGGACGGCAGAAATATGTTCATGTTAGTGTAGATACCTTTTCTGGAGCGGTCTATGCTTCTGCCCACACAGGAGAATCATCTATCGATGCTGTTAAGCACCTCTTACAGGCTTTTTCTTTCATGGGCATCCCCAAGGAGCTGAAAACTGATAATGGGCCTGCTTACAAATCCAAGGAATTTGGGAGCTTCCTGCAGCAATGGGGAGTAGAGCACAAAACTGGCATCCCCTACTCCCCTACAGGTCAAGCCATTGTAGAAAGAACTCACCGTGATATTAAAAGGGTCCTGGACCAGCAACAACAGGTTCTGAAGGTAGAACCTCCCCACATCCGGTTATCCAGGGCGCTATTCACAATAAATTTTCTGAATTGTTCTTTTGACAGCCTGAACCCACCCATCCTACGCCACTTTGGGGGGAGCAATCATAAGTTAATGAAAGAAAAACCTCCAGTTTTAGTAAAGGACCCTGAGACTTGGAAAATGGTGGGACCCTACAAATTGGTTACTTGGGGACGTGGATATGCCTGTGTGTCCACCCCCTCTGGTTTAAGGTGGGTTCCTTCCAAATGGATAAAGCCCTATGTTCCCAAGGTCTCAGAGAAATCTACAGAAGCATCCCAGGTTGCTCATGCTGCCTGGAGAAGAAAACGCCGCCCGTGTTCTCTGGAGGAAATTCCATTTAAGCCTCCTATCTGGAATAGTTTATAATATATGTTTGTTTCAAGTTTTTGTACCAGTTTAGATCCCACTGTTCGTGTGTAGCCTCGAGATGCCATGAGACCGAGCCTGCTTCTCGTCCTACTCGTGATCATCCCACCTGTGACCTTCTGCATAGTGCCGCAGCCCAAACCACATATGGACTACCTTGACAAAGGCTCTCGGACATCAACAGAGAAACTGACAACTGGCTGAATGGACTGTTCAAAGGCTGGGGACTCTCGGGCTGGTTGGGATCTATTCTGAAAACTGTGTTTTTAGTGCTGTTTATTTTAGTTATAGTTATTGTAGTTTTTAGCATTGTTTTTGGACTAATCAAACGCATGGTTCTCAAGTTAGTTTCAAGCTCATCTCCCCCTCCTGAGGTCTACCATTTGGAAGCCCTCAGTGCTCCAATGGATGACCTGGAAGCCTCAGTGGAAAACACTGACCCTCCTGTAGAGGAAGAACTGATTCATCAACCATGGTTTGGCAATCATTCTGCACCACAAACACAGTCCTCTTCTTTTTGAACAAAACTAGGGGGAGATGTTGTGGTGTGCTGTATTGTCCCATTTTGGCCTTCCAGGTCACTTTCCCAGGTGTGCCTATGTCTCTCTCCCTTCCCCCTTACCCCCATGCTGAGTGAGTCCTGTCACTCAGACCTAACATTCCAGCAAGGCGTCGTGTGGTTGGTCAAGTTCAAAAGATGCCCCTATGCCCAGAGGATATTGGCCTGTCTGGATGTCATCTTCCCCTGAGACCCTGCCCCTCTCACCTGGTTGGTGGCTCACCTGTACCTCCCCTCCCCCTGTCCCTGAGCTTAAAAAGGTGATCAGACCATGCGGTTAGGATTCTGTTGGAGCAGCTCCTCACGTTCAGACCTCTGTAACCATGGAATAAACCTCTGGACATTAAACCCTCCAGCAGAATCCTCTCCTTTTTCTCTTCACCATCGCCTGAAGCTATCCCTCCTGAGGTAACGGGGTCCCTTACAAGCCTGGACTTGTTCAGTGCCCAGCTGCAACAACCAGCAAGCCGAGGTATCTCTGCGGTGATAACACCGCAGTTGCTGCCTTTGGCCCAGCAGAGAGGGTCAGACTGGCCCAGGCACAATCTAACTGGTAATATTGGGAGCCTTTTTTTCCAATACAAAAGAACAAAACAATTACATGTAAACTGGTACCCGAATCGAGGAAAGTTACAGAAAGAACTCTGGTATGGGAATGTGAGGCCAAGGATAAGAAAGATCAGATAGAAACTTGGGACAGTGCATGGTCTGTGAGTATTCTTCAAAGATTCCAATATATGGCAAACACCCCTTGGTGTATTAAGTGGGAAGGCCCCAAGAATAAAACAGATCCAGCAATAACGAACACTGACACTAGTAGCAGAACGAGGGCAGACAAAGTAAGTTGGTGGGCATGTAATAAAACTTACGACTGCACTTCAGATGATGAAGAGATAAAACAGTTGCCACCCCTGGCAATAGCCCTACAAATTGGTTGTGCTTGCAGAGGGATCAAACATAAACAAGGCAGAGTGAATTATAAAGTAATTATAGGGTGTACCAGGATTACGATCCGAAGTCCAGGACAATTTGTATGGGCAGCAAGTGATGGTACCTGGACAACACATCTGCCTATAGATGGGAAAGTAAAGTAGATTACTTTAGGCCTGCCAACCTTATGTCCAATTTGGAAAAAGTCCCCATTTAATGGAAAACATGAACTTCTGCAGATAAGAGCAAGACGAGAAGTTCTAGACAATGAAAATCCAGATGACACTTGACAAGAACCCTCTAGTGGAGTGAAATTTGGATGGGCCCTAGAGTCATTGCTTGGTCCTATAGCAAACTATAAGAGCAGAGAGATGCTGTACAAACTTACAGGTCAGGTAGGTAGACTGGCAAAAGTCACCCGGGAAGGATTTAAAGAATTAAATATACAATTACAAGCCACCACAAAAATGACTTTACAAAATCAATTGGCCCTAGATATGTTACTCCTGAAAGAGCATGGAGTATGTGGATTTTTAAAAGGACAAGTTGATCATTGCTGCATTCATATCCCAAATGTAACTGCAGATGTAGAATATGACATCAATCAGTTGAAACAAATAGATCATGAAGCACAAGAAGAGCAAAAGGATTTGGCTACAAGCTGGTTAGGAAAAATCTTTAAAGGATTGGGGTGGAATGTGAGTTCATGGATTAAATCTATCATTGAGAGTGTGATAATCTTACTAATTGTATTCTTAGCAATTTGGTTAGTTTACAGCATCCTAAAGGGAGAGATACAGAAGAAAACATCCTGGAACCAGAGGATAATAAAGGCACTAACACGAGATCCACACTCACCATCTTCTGGTTCTCCAGTTCGTAACAGCATCCACGACAACGTTTACATCAACCCTGGATTTGAAGAACCAAGTACGAACTGAGGAATAAAGGACTGTATTAAGTGAAAACATTTACACCTACAGTGAAGTGAAAATGCTTTCAAAGGGGGGAGAATGACAGTGGAAGCCTGGAAAAAGTTAAAGATAGAATCTAAAATGTTAGGCTTTGTTCTTTCCCAGATCAACTGCACCTGCGTAAGCAGTATGATAAATTATATAATTGTTAGATGTGATGATTGTTTAGTAATTAAATGTAATTATTATATAACCATAAGAAGAATAGTGAGAAACTATGTTGGAAATTCAGAGAGGGGCTAAATTTATGTATACAATAGAACAATATAAGTTTAATAATTAACATGAAAGTTATGTAACGATAGAGTATAAAACATGATCATTTCAGATGTATGGTCGGAGTCAGATTTGGGTTGAATATACCCCAATTCCCAGAGCTCTTAATAAAAAGCACCGCATATAATCGCTCCGTGATTTTGTGTTTTTGAACGCTAACAGAGAGAGACCCCCCCTCAGAGCTCAGCAGCATGCTGTAGGATTTTGAGCACCACTTTTGTGCTGAGTGATTCAAGTAGCAGAAACCTGATCCGAGTTTCTTCTGAGGCACTGCAATGGATTTAGACTCTTCTCTCAGATTTCCCCTCCATTATTTACTTGAGGCTTGGACCTGAAATCTTTCTACCCAAATCTCATATGTTCCAGACAGTTTTATTCTCATCTGTTTGACAAATACTGTTATCTTCTGCCCTGAACACAGTCCACAGCTTGATCTTAGCTAGGGGCAAGGTGGGTGAGGTTTTGTAGACCAGGAGAGACATTCCTGCTTGCCACACATCTGGGAAATCAGGTGCTTTGGAGGGGGAAGGAGAGGTTAGATTCCCTGAGGTCTCTACATTTCAGAACAAACATCTGTCTCAAGTATGACCTAGACCTCTGTCAGATACACTTGTGAAGTGTGTCTGAATTGGCAGTGTGAGCCCAGCACATTCCTCTGGCAGGGAGGGATGGTCATGGACAGAAAGCAGTTCCTGTTCCCCATAACAAACATCTAACTGGCATATTAGGGACAAGATTAGGAGTTTTAAATGGAATTGATTCAGAAATACTGATGAATGAACTGGCCACTGCAGCAGGTAGCCTAACAAAACTGAAGCAGCCTTTATAGTAATCTCTATTGGCATTAGGAACTAGCCAGTGACAGATTTCAAAAGTACTGCCAAAGTAAGGAAGTATGAAAAGGCCGGGGACCAAGACCACAAGTTGATAGTAGAAGCACTTAGTATAGTTCAAGATAATGTGTCTTTAGCTTTCAGTTGTATACAAGCACAGTTAGGGATGCAAGCAACAGCAGCTCTGATCATATGGGAAAGGGGTGAAGGTAATTTTCCAGCTGAAATTCAAGAAATTGTGTGGGATAATGCAATTGATATTGAAAGGAAGTTTCAATTCTGGTGGACTATGGTGAATTTCACCTATGATCCTGTTTCTAATGTGGCAACTGCCTTTGTGCTTACCATATGTAATGCCACTGTTTATGTTATCCATCCCATCATTGCCCTAAGATTAAACCATGAAAAAAAACAATACTCTATCCTTCAGAACATAGAGTGTGGGCACGAAAAGATGAACGAAAAGTGGCAGACAGTAAACTGATGTGTTTGGACACTAAACAGAGTATTTGCCACTTTGAAATTCATCCAGTCACTGACCAGAAAACTGTGCTCGTATATACTGGAAAAGGGTGTATGCTTGAGAACTGCTTGTGCTGCTGTACAAATTGATAGCAATGATGTTATTCTGTCTAGTAGAAACCATTCTAATCTCTGTATTTGTAATTTTGTTAAGATTATTGGGTGTGATTTTTCGTATTTGGTACCAGTAACATCCCACCAGCTGATTTGAGCCATTTACACAATGTATCACAGACTACCACCTACCCCTATTGAGATGAACCTTACACTAGTGAAACAATTAATTAAGCACCAAGACCTACTGGAAGTCTTGAAAGAAATTCAAGAAAGTGGAAAGAAAACCTTAATTACTGTCCAACATGATACAAAGGAGATAACCAGAGTTCTACAAAGAATAAAACAAAATATGGATCATCACTGGTGAGATGTGATCTTCGGGTGGTCACCAACTGCAAATGGAATCTTTAATAAGTTGTGCCACCCCATTGTAGTGTTACTAATATTAGTTGAGATAAGCTTAAGATTACCTATTATATTGTTAATTTGGAACTGGAGAATACTACAACGAATGGCTGTGCTAACCTCTTTATCAAGCGTACATAGTGAAGCATTAAAAGACACTTATTGTCAAGAAGGTTTTCATTAAGTAAAAGAATTTACTTATTTCCTAGGAAAGGGGGGAATAAGACAGAGTGGAGATCCATTCTGAATTAGGTGAAGTGTCTAGCAGCGGTGAAAAGTCTGTGAGGCCAAAGCTGAAGGAAAAACTCGCATGCCGAGACATCAAGGAGACAGAGAAAGAAAGACAGAAAAGACCACCAGGTCAGTTTGCCCCGGACCTAGGAATTCCTTTGATAAAGAAGAACTGGCGATAAATGTCACACGGAATGAATATGTATGAACCTATTGTGAAACTGTATGCATATGTATTTGGAAGGGGGGATAAAAGGAGACCTGAGATCTTCAGGGGTACACATGCCTTTTGAGAAGAATTTTCTCCGTATGCATCCGACACCGTAAATAAACATACCGGGCTTTACAACTTTTATAAAGTTGTGAGGTTTCTTCTTTTCTCCGCAAAACAACTGGACTGCTGTCCTGACCAAGGACCGTCCCGAGATGCTGTGTACCCTGTCCGTTCCTGGTGCGACACCGTCGGAAATTCACCTCCGCAGGCTTCTTGACAGCGGTGCTGACATCACGGTTCTCACCCTTGCTGCCTGGCCCTCAGAGTGGCCCCTGGATCCGGTGGGGACATCTGTCGCGGGCCTGGGAGGGACGGCGCAATGCTACGTGTCCCAGCAGCCCGTGCTGGTCATGAACCTGGAGGGACAGATGGCCTGGGTTAGGCCTCATGTTACTTCTACTCCTGCCAGTCTCTGGGGGAGGGATGTTCTGTCTGCCTGGGGGGTGCGTATTGGGACGGATTTTTGATGGGGGCCACTGCAGTGAAGAGTGCAGAGTGTCCTATGCCTCCTATACAGTGGCTGGTGGACAAACCCGTTTGGGAGAAGCAGGGGTCCCTCCCTAAATATAAATTAGTCGCTGTTCGGATTTTGGTGCAGGAGCAGTTGGACCAGGGTCATCTGGAGCCTTCTAACAGTCCCTGAAACACTCCTGTCTTCTGTATCAAAAAGAAATCTGGGCAATGGAGGTTGTTGCAAGACCTCCGGAAGGTCAATGCCGTGATGGAAAGCATGGGAACATTGCAGGCGGGCATGCCATCGCCTATCATGCTTCCTGCGGACTGGCCAGTCCTCATTGTGGATCTGAAGGATTGTTTCTTTACAGTTCCTTTGCATCCTGATGACAGACCGAAGTTTGCCTTCTCAGTGCCAGCGATTAACGAGGCTGAGCCCGCACAGAGATATCAATGGAGGACATTGCCTCAGGGCATGCGCAATGCCCGTGCCTTGTCTGGAGTTCACAAGCAGTTTCCTGATGCGCATCTGTATCATTATATGGGACGACATTTTGGTGGCCGTGTCCACTGAGGATGAGCTGCTGAGGATTCAGCCTCAGTTGCTTGATGCTTTGCATGCTCATGGACTGCAGGTGGCTCCAGAAAAGGTTCAACAAAAACCACCTTGGAAGTACTTGGGGGTCAAAATTCTGGAACGGACGATCCGTCACCAGGACGTGCAATTTGTGCATTCTGTGAAGACACTGAATGATGCTCAGAAATTAATAGGTGTCATCACTTGGTTACGTCCGTACTTGGGACTAACAAATGCACAGGTGTCTCCTCTGTATGATTTGTTGAAAGGAGACTCTTATCTAAAGTCACCTCGCACACTGACCCCTGAGGCGCGTAAGGCGTTGGAGGTGGTTCAGCAAGCTGTTTCGGCTTGTCAGGTTTATTGCATTGATCCCTCCGTTGATGTCACTGTGTTCATCACCACTCCAGATTCGCATCCCACAGGTATCATTGGTCAATGGAGTGACAAATGGTCTGATTCCTTGCACGTTCTGGAATGGGTTTTCCTGCCCCATCAGCCACAGAAGACGGCAACTACATTGTTTGAGCTGATTGCTCACTTGATAATCAAATGCCGACAACGGTGTTTGCAATTGATGGGTGCGGATCCTGCAAAGATCATACTCCCGGTGCAACGGGAGGATTTTGACTGGAGCTTTGCAAACAGTGTGTCCCTGCAGAGTGCTCTGGAAAATTTTTCAGGGCAGATCACTTATCATCTGCCCAGCCATAGGCTACTGCATATGGCGAAATCCACACAAATTTCTTTGCGGCCCAGGAATAGTCAGGAACCCGTGCAAGGACCCACCGTCTTCACTGACGGTTCAGGGAGAACAGGAAAGGCTATTGTTACCTGGAGGGACGGATCTGAGTGGCAGGTTCTGGAAGGCCATGAGGATGGGTCAGCCCAATTGGTTGAACTGAGGGCTGCTGTCATGGCATTTGAGAAATTTTCCCAGGAACCTTTCCACTTGGTCACGGATTCTGCCTATGTGGCTGATATCGCACAGCGGTTGGGTCATTCGGTTTTGAAGGAGGTCAGTAATCTTGCCTTGTTTCATTTACTGAAGACCTTGTGATGTGCCATTCAGGCCCGGGTTCATCCATTTTATGGTCTGCATGTGAGGAGTCACACCGATTTGCCAGGTTTTATACTGGAAGGTAACGCAAGGGCTGACAAGTTGGCTAACCCAGCGTGGGTAGCGCCTCAGCCTGATACACTCGCGCAGGCCAAGGCATCGCATGGGTTTTTCCACCAAAATGCACATACCCTGCAGAAGAAGTTTCAGCTGACGCCAACTGAGGCTTGTGACATTGTCGGGTCATGTGATGACTGCCATACACTTGCTCCGCATTTGCCGGCAGGGGTAAATCCCAGAGGCCTTAGGGCCTTGGAGCTTTGGCAGACCGATGTCACCCAGATTGCCGAGTTTGGCTGATTCAAGTCTGTGCATGTCACGGTGGACACGTTCTCCTCTGCGATGTGGGCTTCGGCTCCCACTGGGGTGAAGGCCCGTGATGTCCTTGCCCACTGGAGGCAGGCTTTTGCCGTTCTGGGCATACATTGTGCTGTGAAAACTGACAATGTTCCTGCTTATGCATCACAGAAGGTGCTGCACTTCCTGCAGTTGTGGGGTGTGTCACACAGGTTTCTTTCTGTAAATAACTCATTGTTTTGCATTTTTTTATGGACGAGGAGAGAGTTGATGGACTGTTGGTTTGACCAGTGTCATTGGAGAGGTGTCACTGTCACCTTCCAATCCGCTGTCACTTTTGTAAAACTATAAATATTGGAGTCAGAGAATAAAACTTCCCTTTTTACCTTCACCTTGAGAACGGTGGTGTGCTTGTGTTCTTTCGCGTCCTATAGCGACACTGGTCCATGCGCAGTGGTGAGAGCACTGGGCATGGAAGGAAGATGTCACGATGGCAAATGATCTCCGGCCAGTGCCACATGTGACATGGAAACACACGAGGTTTCAACTATGTTTCCAGGGGAAGCCTATGGTAAAAGAGGGACTCTTCTCTCCTTGATGAACTGAGAATTGATTATCTAAGGATGGTGATAGACTGAGAGTTGGTGATCTGATGGATGGATGTATTGGAAATTTGGTGGGGGGAGGAGGAATGTTTTTGCAAGGTTTTAATTTTTAGTTTTGTGTGTGTTTCTTGTTATATATAGTTGTAGGTTAATAAAGTTTTTGTCTTCTTTATTCCTAAGCTGGAGCCTGCTTTGCTCTATTCCTGATCACATCTCACAGCAGACACCAGGGAGAGTATATTTTCATGGGGGCGCTGGCATTGCGCCAGCGTCAAACCATGACATTTTTGGTTTCCTGACCAGGAATCAGACCTGGGCCGCGGCAGTGAGAGCCCTGAATCCTAACCACTAGACCATCAAGGAGAGTATATTTTCATGAGGGCGCTGGCATTGTGCCAACATTAAAGTGTGACACTCCTATTTCAAGGAATTTCTTTTCCTCTATTTTACTTATTGAGGGAAATCCATGACTCCTGTACAACTGAACAATATGATCAAGCAGAAGCCATTTATTGTTTACATTACACACATATTTATAGATTCTACAAACTACTAAGTACACACTTTTTGATCGGTGCCTTTGTCTTGTTCACTCATTTTCTGCCTGCATTTCTCGCAGTATATGATTGATTGCAGTCCAGGTGTTTCACAGTCCTCTTTCATCTAGTTCTTGCAGTCTTGGTATTAGGTTTCTCAGCCTCTTCTTTCTTAATTTAGCAAAATTTATGTTCCAACAGCCTTGACGAATTCCTGAGGCTTTGATAACAAACTTAGAAGCAGGCTGGCTGGTGCACACTATGGCCTAACCCTTGCAAATACATTGCAGCGATTCCCCTTTCTTCTTCTTCTTGCACCAGCCAGACCCTCTTTACTGCATTTTCTACTAAGCGGGTCACCAATTTCATTATGCATGGAATAACACAAAGCAGTATAATAATGACTACTAATGCTGATTTGCAGAAGCAAACAAACTCCACAACTTTTGTGAAAGTTCTAAAGCTGGTATGTTTATTACAGCGCAGGATGCATGTGGGAATCATTCCCCTAAAATGGCATGCGTACCTCTGGGAACTCCAAATTTCCTTTTATCTCCCTCTCAAATACATATGCATGCAATTTCACAATAGGTTCATACATATTCATTCCACTGATTTCCTGTGACACTTGCCACTAATTCTTCTTTATCAGAAAGAATTCCTGGGTCAGGTTGTCCTGCTCTGTCTGCCCGCCCCCTTCCCCCCCCCCCCCCCCCAATCTCTTGTCCTTTGGCTGAAGCAGTCGTCTAAGCACAGGCCCTTCACAAGAACAGGCAGTCAGACCAAACAGCAAGCTACAGACTTAACTCAAAGATGTACATTTCACCTAAATCAAAATGGATTTCTAATCTGAAAAATTTCCACTCTGCCTCAATACTAACAAAGCTCCCTTTACAGTATCTTTCAACCATCCAGTTATTCCCCATTCCTCAAACCATTCATCCAAACCCCAGTCATTCATAGTCAATTCCTTCATGTTATCTTGCAGTTGTTTGAGTTTCTTGTGAATGGATGCAGAACGGTCAGAGAGGTTCATACAACACATTCCTTCAAACTCCTCACATCCGTGTCCATGTGCTAACAAAAAAAATTCTATAGCAGCTCTATTTTTGCAATGTGCTGTGCCTAATGCTAACTACATCAGTGAGCATCTGATTTAAAATAGCTCCAATTATGTTTAGCTGTTTAGCTGTCCAGCAACCCAACCTATTCAGTGAAGTCAAAACTTAAGCAGCTGCAACACCCCAAGTAAGGAATGATGCTATGATTCTTGCTGGAGTGCCCCAAAACTCTACACGATCATTACAATTAGATCCTACGCTTGTGATTGTTCTTTTAGTTCTTTTGCTATGTCCTATCCTCCAAATAGTCTGATTCAACATTTCTCGCATGCTAGGGGCAAACATGGTTAGTTTTCCTAGGTAACAAGGTCCACCAAATGGATTACTCAGAATTGCGGGCCAGGGTCAATCTCCACAGATTAAAAAGACACCTGGTGGAAGCTTTCTTACAGTCACATTTGTACCTGCACTTGTAGTAAACCCCATGGACCTAGGTAAGGCCCCATGGAGAATTCAATAGTAGGAACTGCTGAGACAGCAACATAAGTTCCTGTCTCTCTGACCCCCGCCCCAAAGCTTATCTCTGTAACCCTATAGGCCACTATACCTAAACCCTTACCATTGGTGAAGTTTGGATTCCCCCTAACCCTATAAAAGGGGCATACTTTAGCCCATTCGAGAGAAGAAGAGCTGTCGCTGGGACCCTTCACAGATTTCCCCAATAAACATCGCTGTGGAACTCTGGGACCTATCCTTCTCCTCTCTCGCTGTCTCTGCTGCAGCCTCAGTCAAGGGCAACTTACCTAGCAAGCAAGAGCTGAAATCCTAAGAGAGCTTGCAATCACTATAGAGCTGATCACCACCGAGCTTGCTAAGGGGGTTAGCCTGCGGCAATTGGCCTCGAGCTTGAAGAGCTTTTGGGCACCCCATCTCCCTGGGGACCGGGCCACCGGGCTATCTTGCACTGCTTGATGATAAGGCCAGAATAGAGGCTTTATTATAGTGGCGACTCGACAACGCAGACCCCTCCATTGAAGGCAAAACTCGTTGATTGAGCAGCTAGCCCCCTGGGGATACCCCTCGCCGGGGATCTCAGTACTGCTGTCCAGACGCCGCTCCTCCTGCAAAGAGGCCTCTCCGTTTTAGAAGAAACCTCTCCTCTGGAGGCGTCAGTTTGACACTCAAAATTTACATCTGAACGACAAAAGTTCCGAGGAGATCTGACGTCAGCAGACGCCTTCCAGAAGATTTTGGACCCCAAGAAGTGTAAGTATAAATTAGCTACTATTGTGCGCATTTGTTCTGGGTCCTAAACCTTTTTTGTTTTTTTTTTTTTGTTTTTTTTTTTTTTCTTTTTTTCTCTTTTTTTTTTTTTTTCTGCTGGAAGGACTAAATTAACATGGGCTCAATTTTGAGCACCTTAAAACTAACTAAAATCGAGAGAGAAATATACATAATTATCTTAGAAATCTTATCTGCGAACAACTTTTCTTTTTCCACTGGCAACCTCTCTAAAAATAACCTTAAAAAATTGTAACATGGATTATTTCGCAATACCCTGAAACTGATAAGGAAATTGTCACTGAAAATTCATTTTGGGACAAAATTGGCAGCAAAATATATAACTCACAAATTAACCAGGACTTTTCTGCAACTAAGTATTTGCCTTTATTCCATATAATAACTAAAATCATTGAGAAATCTAACAGAGAAAAAACCACAACACCAGTAACAGACGCTTCCTTTTCAAATGCTAATTACACTGATAGGATTTCTCAGGAATGTCGCTCGCACGCCTCACATCCGCTAGGTCCTAAAACCCCCCTCGCCTCCGCTACTCCCAAGGCAGAGGCTATGCCGCTGACCCTGGCCCCCGCCACCACCTACCCCGCGTCTGCGGAATCTGCACTGCCCAACCCCCCGCATCCTGACTTATCTACTACTGCAGTCATCCTCTCTCCCTCCGGCTCGGCTTCCCTCTCGCCTCCGGTCCCGGGGCCCCCTCTTCCTGCGCCTCCCGTCCTCCTCCCTGCAGCGGACCATCCCGCCCCTCCTCCCGCCCCCCCCATCCCCGCGCCGGCTCTGTTCATCCCCCCCGTGGTGTTGTCGAGGTCCGCCCGAATAAACGGGTGACGGATGATTTTTTGGTGCAAAAATAACCAACAAGGCACAGGGGGTTTGCAGTAACAAATCAACAAAATGCAATTTTATTGAAATAATAACAGCTGAATATGCGTTGGTTAGGGAATCTGGGGAAGAAAAGGATAAGACAAGGGAAGAGGTAGGAAAGAAGGGTCAGGTGGGGTATAGCTACCGAAACGTGTCGTTGTCCTTTGGGGGTCCAGCCATCGAAGCTCCCTGGTGCACGTCTCGGGGAGATCTCAAAGGATGGTCGGATTGCACCCCAAAAATATACCGTTTTTCGTTGGGGGAAGGGTGGCCGAAATTACGTTTCAATGGAGGGGAAAAGAATAGGAACAGGAGGAGGGGGATGTTTATTCCATTGTTTTCGTGGCCGAATGCTCGCAGGTACGTTTATTCTGGGCAGTTTTTTCCTCCTCTCCCCGAGCTGGGGGGGGGCTTCAGTCCCAGTCTTTGGAAGGGGGTGCCAGGGGGGTGCCAGGGGGATGCCAGGAGGGTGCCAGGGGGATTTCTTGTGTTGTCTTGGTTCCTTGATGAGGGGATTCGCATCTCTGTTTGTCGGTCACGGTGGTTGAAGGCAGGCAAGAGGGGTCTTCTCTTGGAGGGGGGAACCACCCCAGAGCTCAGACCAGCCAGGTCAGGAGGTAGGGAGAAAGTCCAGATCCATTGTTCAGAAAGGGCAGCATGCCCCTTTTCAGTACAGCATGGCATGTTCTGCAAACACCACCTGTGAACACACTGAATAAGCATAAGACTTTCTTTCCCAACTGACTCAACAGTTTTTAACCTTTCGATGGTCATTTCTCTTCATGACAATTGTGAGGCAAAAATGAAGGATTTTCGGATAGACTCTCACAGGTGTCCCCAACCCCCCCTCCAGTCGCAATGTCCCCCGCCCCCCCTCCCTCTGCCCCTGCTCCCCCGACCCCTGTTCCGAACGTCCAGAACCCTCCCGACGGTCTCCCGATCCCAGCCTCCACCCCTGCCGCTGCCGTGCCCGCGTGTACCCCTGCTCCCCACCCCGCACCCTGCCTGCTACAGCAGGGGGTCCCCACACATTCGCAGTCCCAACATACCATCCTGTAACCACGGTACCCCAGACCAGTCCCACTGTCTCCTCACCCCCACTCCCCTCATGCCCACACCCCCAGTCCTCCCAGCCCCCCTGCCCCCACCACCCGTCCCCCCAACCCCCCACCCCTCAATGCCACCCGAATGGAATCCCAGAGACTCCCCACGGCGCGACCCCCCCCACCCAGTCTTTTGCATGCTGTGCTGCCATCCCAGCTCCAATGGCGCCTCTTCCTGGCCAGGTTATGCCATCTGTCCCCCCATAGACACCAAAACCTTTGAAAAACACCGCATCTAAACGCTGTAAAAAGCATAGGACACAGATTGCAAACCCCCTCAGTCCTCCTCAGAGGACCAGAGCACTTGTAGTGACTCTGACTCTGATACGATCCACACGGATCCATGGGCTGTTATTAAGATAGAAGCAACGAAGGCTGGTGATTGGGAACTGGCACAGAAAATTAATGCTTTCCCTGTAGAGTATAAACAGGGACAAAATGGTGCGGAATCTACTATAAAGATATGGAAAGCAAACTCAAATAAGGACCTCATGCAACTAAGAATTATAGCCAAAGAACATGGCAGAGGCTCACATATTTTTAGAAATTTCTTAGAAGCCATGTTCTCAGCACGTCTTACTTCCCCATGATATAAAAAATATTTCACACTGCCTCCTGTCCCCAGCAGAATATATGTTATGGGGACAGGCATTGAAAAAAACAATTAAAAAAAATTATCAGATTCATATTCTGCAGATGCTGCTAAGACAAATTTTACAGTAGAACAGCTGGCAGGGGAAGGGGATTTACAGAAACCAGCAGACCAATTGGAAACTTTGAATAAAGACGCACTGCAAGACGTCGCACTTGCAGCAAAAACCTCTTTACTTCTCATGCATGATGAGTCAATGCCAACAATGCATTTTTCTACTATTAAACAAGGGATAGATGAAAGTTTTATCACATTTGTGGACAGACTTAGAGATGCTCTGGAGAAACAAATAGAGAGCTCAGAGGCAAGGAAGGAACTCTTAAGTAAGCTTGCCTTGAGTAACTCAAACGAACAATGCAAAGCCATTTTGAGGTCTCTACCCATGGATACAGACCCTACCATAGAGCAAATGCTGGAATGCTGTACACGTCATTTGTCCACTGAAAATACAGTGGCCCAAGCAGTTGCTAACGGTATTGCTGAAGGAGTTTCTGGTGCATATGCAGTCATAGCTTCTAAAGACCAAGCTATATGCTATCACTGTGAGGGGCTTGGACATTACATAAAGGACTGCCCAGAGAGGTCACCTCCCCGATACCACCGTAACACCTACCAAAGACCCCAGAATCAGCAGCGCTACCATCAGCATCCGTTAAACTCCTTGCGCAGCCCAGTGGAGGAGCCCCAGGCGAGGACAACGAATCAAAGGCCATCCAGACCCAATCACACACCAGCCCAGGGTGTTCTGGACCACAAGAAGAGGATCCAACACACGGGGCGACCCAGATGGGAACCCGCTTTCAACTGGTAACTGCTCTGTCCATTGACTTTAATAATGAGAATGTTCATCGTGTTCCCACAGGCAAATATGGGCCAAAAGGTGGTCCTTCAGACATTTTAATTATAGGTGACTCTCTTAATAGCCTGAACGAAATCTTCGTTGTTCCACAAGTGCTGACAGTGCAGCCGGGACAAGAGATTCTTGTCCAGGTATACTGCATAGACTTACCATTTTTCCTTTCAAAGGGAATTCCAATAGCACAAGCCTTCTTACTTCCAAAGAATCACAAGGAACAGATTCCTCTCAACCCTACAGCAATGTGGGCACAAGTCGTGGGACCAAACAAGCCTACCATCGAGTGCGGCCTTACCTTCAAAGGAGAGAAGACCCACCTACCAGGGATGCTGGACACTGGTGCTGATGTGACCATCATAGCTCATTCAGATTGGCCAGCACACTGGGATCTACAACCTGTTGCAGGCATGATTTCCGGGATTGGCGGAGCTACGGTATCCATGAGAAGCAAGAATAGCATCCTTGTTGAAGGGCCTGAAGGAAAGCTGGCAACCATCCGCCCATTTGTGGTTAGGGCCCCCATCACCCTTTGGGGCAGAGACGTTCTATCCCAGTGGGGAGCTTCCCTACGTTTTCCCACTCAGGATTTCTAATCGGGGCCACTGAAACACGCGCACTGCCAGATACACCTTGTCTCACCTGGAAAGGCCACGAGCCGATCTGGATTGAACAGTGGCCCCTCTCTAAAGCCAAGCTGCGCATCCTAAACACCCTCGTGGAAGAGCAGCTTGCAAAAGGCCACATAGTAGAATCCGACAGCCCTTGGAACTCTCCAGTCTTCGTTTTACCAAAGCCTGGGACAAACAGATGGAGGATCCTCCATGACCTTAGCAGAATCAACGAAGTCATCGAGGCCATGGGCCCCCTCCAGCCTGGCCTGTCCTCCCCCTCGATGCTGCCTAGGGACTGGATACTTGCTGTCATAGACATTAGGGACTGTTTCTTCAGCATTTCTCTACACCCTGAGGATGCTCCACGGTTTGCTTTCTCCGTTCCCTCTCAACAAAGAGGCTCTGCTCAAAAGATATCATTGGTGTTATCTTCCTCAATGTCTGAAAAACTTGCCTATTATATGCCAGTGGTACATTGCTCACATCCTGTCTCCTGTTTGGAAATCATTTCCAGGTGCTATCATCCACCATTATATGGATGATATCCTGGTGTGTGCTTCAGATAAAGCTTACTTGGACAAAACAGTTAAAAAGACTATTGAAACCATAGAAAAGGCAGGAATGGAGATTCGTGAGGATAAAATACAGTACACCAACCAATGGACTTACCTTGGAGTCCAGATCCGGGAAAGGACCATCGTACCCCAGCAGCTCACCATAAACGATGACCCAAAAACCCTGAGGGACTTACACAGCCTGTGTGGATCCATCAACTTGGTACGTCCGCTGCTAGGAATTACAACAGACGACCTTGCTCCCCTGTTCAATCTCCTTCGTGGGCCTAAAGACCTGGACTCTCCCTGCACTCTCACGGCAGAAGCCAGAGGGGCCATCACCAAAGTCCAGGAAGCCCTGTCTTCACGCAAAGCCCATTGCTTCAAGCCCAGCCTGCCTTTTCAGTTCATCATCCTGGGAAAAGCACCTTGATTCCATGGACTGTTTTTCCAATGGGACTCCCAGCTTCGAGACCCTTTGTTGATACTGGAATGGATCTTTACAAATAGCCAGCCTACAAAGACACTTACCATCTACCAGGAGGTCATGGCACATTTATTAAAAAAGGCTAGAACTCGCCTCCGCTCTCTTTCAGGGTGTGAGTTCGCATGCATATACGTGCCAATAACCCTTACAGACTTTGAGGATTTGATCCAGACCAATGAGAGCCTCCACTTTGCCCTGGGTAGCTATATGGGCCAAACTTCAGTTAAGATCCCAAAACACAAACTTTTTAACCTTGATGTAACCTTCCATTTGATTCCAAAATGAATCCAAATTAGAAAACCTCTCAAAGCTCTAACCCTCTTTACCAATGGCTCAGGGTCTTCCCACAAGTCAGTGGTTACATGGAAAGACCCCCAAACACAAAATTGGGAATCTGACATATAAATAGTGGAGGGATCTCCACAGATCGCAGAGTTAGCAGCTGTTGTCAGAGCCTTTGAAAAATTTAAAAATGAATCTTTCAATCTGGTCACAGATTAGCTTATGTTGCTGGGATAGCTATGAGAGCAGAACATGCTCTTCTTAAAGAGGTTTCTAATCCAAAGTTGTACCAACTGCTCTCTAAATTAGTACACCTGATCTCCCACACAAAGCAACCTTAGAATATAATGCATGTGAGGTCACACACTGACCTCCCAGGTTTTGTTGCAGAAGGTAACAGGAAAGCGGATGCATTAGCAATGGCAGCAGAAACTGCTAATGTTCGCAGTATTTGACCACTCTTTCTGTGAAAAACTTCCTCCTTAATTCTAGCCTGTATCTCCCTTGGCGTAACTTGAGACTGTGTCCTCTTGTTCTCTCTGTTGTTGCCCAGAGAAAGAGACCGACACCCAGCTCACCACAGCCACCCTTCAGGAAGTTGAAGAGAGTGATAAGGTCACCTCTGAGAGTCTCCTTTTCTCCAGGCTGAACAACCCCAGCTCCCTCAGTCGTTCTTCATATGGCTTGTGTTCCAAGCCCCTCACCAGCCTCGTTGCTCTCCTTTGGACTCGCTCAAGCATCTCAACGCCCCTCCTAAACTGAGGGGCCCAGAACTGGACGCAATACTCAAGGTGTGCCTTCACCAGTGCCGAGTACAGGGGAATAATGACCTCCCTACTCCTACTGGCCACACTATTTCTGATACTAGCCAGGATGCCATTGGCCTTCTTGGCCACCTGGGCACACTGCTGGCTCATGTTCAGCTGACTGTCAACCAGCACCCCGAGGTCCCTTTCCACCTGAACACTGTCCAGCCACACCGTTCATAGCTTATATCGTTGCAGGGGGTTATTGTGGTCAAAGTGCAGGACTCAGCACTTGGACTTATTGAACTTCATCCCATTAGATTCTGCCCATCCATCCAACTGTTCCAAGTCCCTCTGCAAAGCCCTCTGTCCCTCTAACAGATCAACACACGTTCCCAGCTTAGTGTCATCTGCAAATTTGCTAGTGAAAGACTCTAAACCCTCATCCATATCATCAATAAAAATATTAAACAGAACTGGCCCCAGCACAGACCCCTGAGGGACACCACTGGTGACTGGCCGCCAGCTGGATGCAGCACCATTCAACACCATTCTCTGGGCCCGGCCATGCAGCCAGTTCCTAACCCAGAAAAGAGTGCTCCTGTCCAAGCCACGGCCTACCAGCTTGTCTAGGAGTATGCTGTGGGAGACAGTGTCAAAGGCCTTGCTGAAATCCAAATAAACAGCATCTACAGCCTTCCCTGCATCCACTAGGTGGGTTACCTGGTCATAAAAGGTGACCAGGTTGGTTAAACATGACCTACCCCTCCTAAACCCATGCTGACTGGGTCTGATACCCTGGCCATCCTGTAAATTCTGTGTGATGGCACTTAATATAAACTGTTCCATTATTTTGCCAGGTACTGAGGTCAGGCTGACTGGTCTATAATTACCAGGATCCTCCTTTGCACCCTTTTTGTGAATGGGTATCACATTGGCCAGCTTCCAGTCATCCGGAACCTCACCAGTGAGCCAGGACTGTTGGTAAATGATGGAGAGTGGCTTTGCAAGCTCGTTTGCCAGCTCTCTCATTACCCTGGGGTGGATCCCATCTGGTCCCATAGATTTATGAACATCCAAGCATTTCAGTAGTTCTATGACAGCCTCCTCTTGGATAATGTGGGGACCATTCTGCTCCCTGACACCACCAACCAGCCCAGGCAGGCAGGTGTCTTGAGGGCAAGTCATCTTCCCACTAAAAACTGAGGCAAAGTAGGCATTAAGCACTTCTGCCTTCTCCTCATCTGCAGATACTAAGTTCCCTCCCTTGTCCAATAAAGAACAAAGGCTGGTCTTACCCTTCCTTCTAGCATTAATGTGTTTATAGAAACATTTTTTATTATCCTTTACAGAAGTCGCCATTCTAAGTTCAAACTGAACTTTGGCCTCCCTAATTTTTTCTGCATGCTCTATCAGCCTTCTTAAATATTTCCTTAGAGATCTGATCCTCCTTCCAATGCTGATACATCCTCTTTTTATTCCTGAGTTCCTCCAAACCCTCCCTGCCCAGCCAGGCTGGACTTTTACCCCGTTGACTGATCTTTCGGCACACAGGGATAGTCTGTTCCTGTGCCCTCAAGATCTCTGTTTTGAGGCATGCCCACCCTTCCTGAACTCCTTTGTTTTTAAGGGCTGCTTCCGAAGGGACACTCTGAATAAGTCTCCTAAACAGGCCAAAGTCTGCCCTCCGGAAGTCCAATGCAAGAGTTTTACTGGTGCTCTTCCTGACTTCACCAAATATTGAGAACTCTATTATTTCATGATCACTCTGCCCCAAGCGACCTCCAACCACCACATCTCCCACCAGTCCATCTCTATTTGCAAACAGCAGATCTAACATAGTCCCTCCCCTGGTGGGTTCACCCACCAGCTGTGACAAAAAGTTGTCCTCCACACATTCTAAGAATTTCCTGGACTGCCTCTTTATTGCTGTATTAAGTTCCCAGCAGATGTCTCGTAGGTTGAAGTCACCTACAAGAACAAGGACTGATGATCTTGAAACATTACCTAGCTGCTTATAGAATAAGTCATCTACCTCTTCTTCCTGGTTGGGTGGACGATAACAGACTCTCAGTAGGGTGCCAGCCTTGTTGGCCTTTCCCTTAATTCTTACCCATAGACATGCAACTCCATCTTCCTTAGTTTCAATTTCTATGGCATCAAAAGTCTGCTTAATATAAAGGGCCACCCCTCCACCTCTTCTTCCTTACCTGTTTCTTCTGAAGAGCTTGTATCCATCCAGTGCAGTACTCCACCCTGGGAGTACCAAAGGAGATTAAGACAGATAATGGACCTGCCTATACCTCCCGCAAGTTAAAGGAGTTCTTCAATGAATGGGGCATAGCACACAAGACCGGCATACCTGTAAGCCCCACAGGACAATCCATCGTGGAAAGGACACATCAAACCCTCAAAAGAGTCCTTGATCAACAGAACAGAGACATGAGAATCACATCCTAAGTGGAAAGACTTTGCAAGGCTCTCTATGTCATCAACTTCCTGAACTGTACAGCTTCAGAGCCTGACCCACCAATACTTCACTGCTTTGCAAATACCATCCAAGCAAAGCTCACTGAGAAACCACCCATGCTCGTGAAGGACCCTGAAACACATCAAATTTCTGGGCCCTACCAGTTGATTATCTTGGGTAGAGGCTATGCGTGTGTGCTACTACCATCCAGTCCAAGGTGGTACCCAGGAAAAAACATAAAACCATACTTAGGCACTGCAAACACTACTCCTACAAACAGGGACAAGAACTCTCCTGAGGCAAACACGAGACCACCGCAAAACAAAACCAGTTCGGCTGGGAGACGAAGACATCACCGAATACCCACAGACACAACAACAGACCGCCTCATCACAAGACAGCAGACAAAATTGAAAGTGAAATAACATTCTGCTGCATCAAGCCATAGATAGCCTTAACACAAGAGTGTTCTCTGGATTATGTGTTGTTGCACCTTTTTTTTGTATCTTAAAAAACCCTATTATTCCCTCTTCCTAACCTGTTAAAACCCCTTAACCTTCTACCCACTCCTCCTGAGACAGAGTGAAAAATCCCCCAGAGTAAAAATCCATTTTGAATTAGGTGAAGTGTGTAGGAGAGGTGAAAAGTCTGTAAGGCCAAAGCTGAAGGGAAAAACTGCAGGTCAGAGATAGTGAGGAGAAAGAGAAAAAAAAAAACCAGAAATGGTTACAAGGCCAGTCTGCCCTGACCTAGGAATTCTTTTTGATAAAGAGGAACTGGCGATAAATGTCACGCGGAATGAATATGTATGAACCTATTGTGAAACTGTATGCATATGTATTTGGAAGGGGAGATAAAAGGAGATCTGAAGTTTTCAGAGGTACACATGCCTTTTTGGGAGAGAAATCTCCGCATGCATCCAGGGCTGCAATAAACATACATACCACTACAACTTTTACGAAGTTGTGGAGTTTCTTCTTTTCTCCGCAAAACATTCTGGCGAGCCAGCCAGGAGGAAGGAGATATCTTCCGTCTCCGTCTCTGTCCCCGCAGGGACAGGGGGAAACAGACGGACTCCTAGGCGCGCCCCAGGATTTTCCTGGAGGAGGTTCTGCTCGTCTCGACTTGCCTCCTGCGAGGACAGACAAGGACCTACTGGCCTGCGGAGGAGAATACGGTATGTACTGAGGGGCCTCCGGGGGAAAAGAGAGCTAGGGAGTAAATCACTCAGAGACATCTGGGTGTAGCTGGTAGAGCAGCTATATTAGACGGGGTTCATCGTTCTGATAGGTCAGCCACTAGTGACCCTGGGGGTGGGTCGGGTGAACCCGTCTATGTTTGTGTGTGTGTGTGTGTGTGTGTGGTGTCCGGACACTGTGTCGCTGTATGGTTAATGCATTGTGTGGTCAGTGCACTGTGTTTGTAATCGTGCAAGTGTATAAGTGTATGGTGTATAAAAGAGAGTATATCTATAGTGCCCTACAGTGCGGGGAGGGGGAGTTTCCTACCCGTGACTGGAAGGGCCGAGTGAGCACCGGCCGGGGCAGGCTGTGGAGGCAGGGAGCGCTCGGCAGAGAAAAATAGAGCGAAAGCGTGGGTTGAAGTTGTTCATTGAGTAAAGGTGGTAAATTGTGGTGTAGTTCGTGCACGCTTTCACCGTGGCTAGATGAACCAAAGGGGTTCCTCTGCCCCCGTGGTTTTGACTCGACCCCTGGGAGTTTGTGAATCCTGTGAATTATTGGATAGACAGAGGAGATGAATGAGTTTATTTAGAGGGGCCCTACCGGACTTCAGCTGGTACTATAGTAGGTCTGGACTGGGAACAGCCTGCCGTAGAGGATTTAGAGTTCCCTGTAATAAACTGAATAGCCTGCCTTTGCAGGAAATTTCGGGTAGCCTTTGGTGCATCAAGAGACTGGCACGCTGTGTGGGTATTATTGCAGTGCGGAGTTTGTGAGAAACGCTGGTATTGCTGTTCTAATAAGCGTCAGGGCACATGCCCTGAGTGTAGATTAAAGGTTTCTGGTCGAGCTGATTCAAAACCTAAGATCTTAAAGCTTGTGTGTGGGAAATCACATCTGATACCTGCCACCTGGAGCTGTGTATGGGAGGAAGACTGGGAAACTACTGTGAAGCTCTGTGAAAAGAGGTTTGGGTGGAAGCGAGATAGGGCAAGGAGAAGGAGATAATGGGAACTAACCAGAGCAAGGAAGTCCCTCGGGCCAGCCCCTTAGGGCGCATCTTGGCCCACTGGAAGGAAGTCACCAGCAGGGAGGGCTCTGAGAATAAAAAGGATCTAATCCAATTTTGCACACGCTGGTGGCCCTTATACAGGTTAGAGGACAGAGCGAAGTGGTCGCCCACTGGAACCCTAGATTATGATACCTTACTGCAGTTAATGTTGTTTTTAAGACGGGAAGGTAAATGGCATGAGGTTTCGTATGCTGATATGATTTTTGTTTTAAGAAATCACCAAGAATGGCAAAGGGACTGTGGGATCAAATCACCCTCAAATCCACTGGTCTTGGCCCTTGAAAAGGAAAACAAGGCAAAGAGAGGGCAAATCAAACGTTGTTCAGCATGTAGTATAGGACAACAGTGTATGAGATCAGATAAAGTCTATCATTCTGAGGAGCAAGAACGAGACACATTTGAGTGGATGAAAGCTCCTCCTAGAAGGAGGGAGGTTGCGGCTGAAACTGAGGATGAGGATGAAGGGAACTTCCCCAAAAAGGAGGAGGACTCAGGTGGGGAAGGCACATCCACTAGAACCCACCCCAACCGTGGTAGTCCAGTTGCATCTAGAACTAGGAGGCAAGTAGTGTTGCAGGCCCCTCTGCGAGAGGCAGTGGGACAAGAAAGAGAGAGAATAATGATTAAAGTGCCATTTACCACTCTTATTTAGAGGCATGGGAAAGGATTGCTAGGAATAATCATGTTGATCCGATACTCACTGCCAAACATCTACGATATGTTATCAAACAACACAATCCAGACTGGGCTGACATCCAGCTACTACTAGATGCTTTCACTGAAACACAAAAGCAGCTGATCTTAAAGACAGCAGGGACTTTGGCAGAGGATTACTGCAAGGCCACACAGCCAGATGTAAAAGAACATTTCTCCCTCCAAGACCCAGAATGGGATCCTAATGTGTCAGCAGAGGTAAAGAAATTAGCAGACTATCAAGAGTGGATAGCAACAGGGGTGGAAAGAGCTATTCCAAAAACCATAAACTGGTCTGTCTTATATTCCCTTAAGCAGGGGCCTTCTGAGACTCCATCTGAATTTCTAGAGCGTTTAAGGGATACTATGCATCATCATACATCATTGGATCCGGAGTCTGAGATAGGGATGAATCAACTAGTTAATTCATTTTTGGGGCAGTCTACTGGAGATATTAGAAGCAAACTTCAGAAAATTCGGGGACCAGATGGGAGGAATCTTGAAGTCTTGCTAGAGGAAGCCTGGAGGGTATTTAGTAACCGGGAAGAAGGATATAAACAAGGAATGAAAAGGTTGGTGGCAGTGGTACAGGAGGAAAGGCAAAGAAAATACAACCAGGGACCACCGAGACAACGATCACCTCGGCTGGGCAGGAACCAGTGTGCAATCTGCAAAATAATTGGTCACTGGAAAGATCAATGCCCAGAACGGAGATGGGGTGACCAGAAAGTAGCTGCACACGTACAAAACAACTGAGGAAGACCGGGACATTCTGCCCCAGCGGATCCACTGCTTATAACAATGAGGCTGGGGGAAGAAGGGAAAAGGGTGGAATTCTTGGTTGATACGGGAGCTACATATTCAGTTTTAAATGAAGCTTTAGTACCTGTGGAAAATGATTATGTTGAAGTGCAGGGGGCAACTGGCCAGTCTGAAAGGGCATATTTTTGAAAACCTTTAAGGTATAAATTGGGAAAACAATGGGGTATTCATAAATTCTTGTACATGCCCAATTCACCACAGGCACTTTTAGGCAGAGATTTATTGGAGCAGTTACAAGCAACCATTACATTCAAAAATGGGGAATTTACTCTGGAGGTGAATGATCAAAAGTACATAGAGGTACTAAGTTTAACTCTAACAGCCATTGAAATTAAGGAAGAAATTGATGAAGAAATACTAGGACAAGTATTTCCCGGGGTGTGGGTCTCTGATGTACCGGGGAGGGCGAAAAATGCCTCTCCCATAGTAATTAAGCTCAAGGAGGGAACGCAGCCAGTGAGAATCAAGCAGTACCCCCTAAAGAAAGAGGATAGGGAAGGAATCAGCCCAATAATGGAAAATTTTCTGTGGTTAGGGTTACTGAAAGAATGGCAATCTGATTTCAATACTCCCATTTTACCTGTTCGGAAATCTGATGGGTCATACCGGATAGTACAGGATTTGAGGGCTGTCAATAAAATAACAGAAGATTTGTATCCGGTGGTAGCCAATCCATATACTTTATTAACTTGTCTAACACCTGAACTAACCTGACTTACTGTTTTAGATCTAAAAGACGCCTTCTTTTGCCTCCCCATCCACGAAGCCAGCCAGAAAATTTTTGCATTCGAATGGGAAAGCCCTAAAAGTGGGTGTAAAACCCAGCTCACATGGTCCAGATTGCCTCAAGGCTTCAAAAATTCCCCTACTCTGTTTGGGGAGCAACTTGCAAAAGATCTGGAGTCCTGGGAAGCTCCACAGGAAGAAGGAAGGCTTTTGCAGTATGTGGATGATCTTCTAGGGGCCACTTGGACGAGGGAAGCATGTGTGGCCTGGACAGTAAGCCTTTTGAATTTCCTAGGACTCCAAGGATACAGAGTATCAAAGAAAAAGGCACAGGTAGTGAAATAGAAAGTAATCTACCTGGGGTACGAGGTGAGTGCTGGGCAACGGACTTTAGGGCAGGCTCGCAAGGAAGCCATATGCCAAACCCCAAAACCCCAGACAATAAAAGAACTCCGAACCTTCTTAGGCATGGCAGGATGGTGCCGGCTGTGGGTTTATAAATATGGACTGCTCGTCAGACCCCTCTATGCTCTTATTGCCGATGGAAGCAGAGATCTCCAGTGGACAAAAGAAGCCACAGGGGCCTTTCACCAGCTAAAGAGTGCTCTCATGTCAGCTCCAGCTTTGAGACTTCTAGATGTAAGTAAACTATTCTTCCTATTTTCCCATGAAAGACAGGGAATTGCCCTGGGAATACTGGCTCAGGACTTGGGTCCATACCGAAGGGCAATTGCTTACTCCTCTAAGAAACTAGATGCAACAGCCAAAGGATGGCCAAGTTTCCTCAGAGCTGTAGCAGCAGTTGTGCTGAATATTCAAGAGGCACGTAAGTTTACCCTGGGACAAAAAATTACTTTGCTAGTGTCCCACACAGTGTCCGCAGTACTGGAAGCAAAGGGTGGCCACTGGCTTTCACCACAGAGGTTTCTGAAATACCAGGCCATCATGGTAGAGCAAGATGATGTAGAGATAGTAGTGACTAATATTGTCAACCCAGCTTCCTTTCTCAGCGGAAATCAAGAAGAAGCAGTACACCATGATTGCCTAGAGACCATTGAAGCTACCTACTCCAGCCGCCCAGACTTAAAAGACACTCCTCTGGACAATGCAGAGACCTGGTTCACTGATGGGAGCAGCTATGTTGCCAGTGGAAAGTGACATGCAAAGTACACAGTGACTACCTGCAGAGAGGTAAGAGAATCCAGACCCTTACCAACAGGGAACTCTGTGCAGAAGGCTTGCAGCAGTCAGCGGCCTTAAAATAATGTCCGTCTGGCTAGCAGAGTGGCCACTGCCCTACTGCATAGGTGGGGCGCTAACCCCAGTGGCAGGGCCCCAGGATTGCTCCTACGGACACCCCTTAGCGGCGGCAGGCTTCGGGCTGTGTCCATGGGGATGAGATCACGCTGAGCCAAATATCAAGCTGTGAAGAAATGACGAGATGGAGAGACAGACACTCTCTGGGGTCAGTCAAGTTTATTGCCTGAAGGAAGTCAGCCAGGGGGTAACCCCTAGGACAGGACAGCCAGAGAGAGACAGAAACTGGCTTGTGCCTAACAGAAGACAACCAGAGAGTGACCCCGACACACAAGTGTCAGGGAGTTATAAAGGGGGAGGAATCCAGGGGAGGGGTTTCCAACAGAACCAATCCAGGAAGGTGTGGGAGTGAACTTGGGATAACAGCCATTAAAGGAAAACCAATGGATACATAAAAAAGGAGGGGCCCCGGTCCCACCGCCAATCATAGCTCCCAAAACGAAGAACATTCTGGAGAAATAGGTGGAGTAGGGAGTGACTGGCAGGGCCCGGGGAGGGAGGAGTATGCTCCCATGTAAGGAAACAGGGGGAGGAGAACCGAGAGTTGCATCATAAAATCAGGGGATTGACAGAACTTGAGGTGAGAGTAACCATGGCAACTGAATAACTGACATTACTTAGGCAGGAAAAATAATGGAGGACAGAACCACAATACAAAGTGGGGGAGCAACTGAACAATCTAACATGACACACTACAAAAAAGACTGAGATAATTGCACTGACCCGTGCCTTGGAAATGGCAAAAGGAAAGAGAATAAACATCTACACAGACTCGAGGTATGCATTCAGAGTCGCACATGCACATGGGGCCATCTGGAAAGAGAGGGGACTGCTGACCTCACAGGGAAAGAACATCAAACATGCACAAGAGATAATCCAGCTGCTGGAAGCAGTTCAGCTGCCTGAAAAGGTAGCAATTATGCACATTAAGGCACACCAAAGAGTGAGCTCAGAATTGGAAGAAGGAAACGAGCTGGCAGATAGAGAGGCAAAAGAAGCAGCAAAAGGTGAGGTAGCTACTGAAGGAGTCCTTATTCCAGATGGACAAATTTCCCTTGAAGGTAAGCCAGAATATAATAAGAGAGATAGAAAATTATTGAAGATCAAAAAGGGACGTATAACCAAGAAGGGTGGGCTACCATTGAAAAGAAGCTGGTAATCCCTTCCCATTTATTGTGGCCACTAGTAGGGGAAGAACACCAGAAAACGCACTGGGGAATAGATGCCCTATACACACACCTGATTGAAAGAATTGTTGCTAGGAATTTATATGCCACTATTACTGAAGTAATCCTACAGTGTGATCTTTGCCTCCAGACTAACCCCAAAAATACCCCCAGTCCGAAACTTGGTCAGATTGGGAGAGGCCATGGGCCTGGACAGCAGTGGCAAATTGACTTTTCAGAACTCCCAAGGAAAGGGAGGTATCGGTATTTACTAGTATTGACAGATACATTTTCAGAGTGGCCAAAAGCATTCCCCACCAGAACTGTCAAAGCTCGAGAGGTGACCAGAGTATTATTACAAGAAATAATATCACGCTTCAGAGTTCCAGCCACAATATCCTCGGATAGAGGATTACATTTCATTTCCAAAATACTGCAACAGATTAGTAGCCACCTGGGCATAGATTGGGAACTTCATACTCCATACCACCCCCAATCAAGCAACCAGGTAGAGAAAATGAATCATTTGATTAAGCAGCAAATTGTAAGACTGAAGCAGAAAGTTAATCTACCCTGGCCCCAAGCTCTTTCACTAGCACTATTGCAAATTCGAACTAAATCTCGAGCTAAAGAAAAGTTAAGTCCTTTTGAAATACTCTATGGAAGACCATATGGAATAAAAAAGGGAATGTCCACCCACATTGGAGAGGTAACACTAGCCACCTACATGAAGGCCTTAAGCAAACAGCTCAGAGAAATTGAGAAACGTGGCTGGAGCTCGGAGCCGGGAGTTAGACGGACCAGTACATAACATACAACCTGGAGATTATGTATATGTTAAGTCTCTTACAGAAAAGACTTTGGAATCACAGTGGGAGGGACTGTTCCAAGTGCTTCTCACCACCTTCACTGCAATCAAGGTCAAGGAGCAGAATGCCTGGATCCATCACTCTTCGGTGATGAAGGCCCAGAAGCCCCTTGAGGAGTGACACCAGGAGACAATGAACTGAGACTAAAACTTACTCGGGCAAAATGAGTATATTGTGGTCGGGAGTAGTTCATACTTGGGTTCACAGAATTGTTGTATTTGTAATTAGAACTGAAGTTTCAGAACTAGAGAGTACCTCTATCCAAAGCAATGCTGAATGGCCTTGGTCCCAGGCATTTAATCAGTATACTGGATCCATGGGAGAACCTTCTGAGATAAAAGATTTAAACATATTCACTGTAGTAATTCACGGGGATCAGGTATATGAGGAGCAGGAATGGCAGGAATGAGAAGTGTGGACACTTCAAGGGATCAGAAGAGAAGAAATCAAGGTAGGGTGCCGGATGATAAATGGGAGAGCTTATGAGAGACCAGATGAAATTAGTGTTGTAATGTCCCCTGGTGTATTCGAACACCAGGAAGTTTGTGATAGCCTAAGTGAATCAGACTGTTGGTGTAATTTCACCTTGATACAACCTGTAGAAGTGACTTGCCTTTGGGCTTGTGATGCTATCGGACTTTCATTTAATTTCAAAGTAGACACTGCACTTTTTACCACAGCAAAACCTTATACAACCCATACTAAGACTCAAATAGCTCAGACTCAACCCAAACTTGAACCTGAGGTATATGAAATAGTCCCCTACGTAGTGAGGAATGTGGGTGAACAACAACTATTGTTCAATCCAGAATTATCTCTCAAACCTGTGGAGTTTCTAATGCAAATTAACATCTCAAAAATCCAACCAGCCTGCTCCTCCTTCCTAAAAACATCCTTTGAGGGCTGGACAACATGGTTACAAAGACAGGCATATCTCAGGAGCAGAATAAGAAAGGATCTAACTGGCATATTAGGGACAGGATTAGGAGTTTTAAAAGGAATTGATTCAGAAATACTGAGGAATAAACTGGCCACTGCAGCAGGTAGCCTAACAAAATTGAAGCAGCCTTTACAGTCATCTCTATTGGCATTAGGAACTAGCCAGTGGCAGATTTCAAAAGTACTGCCAAAGTGGGAAACGGCCGGGGACCAAGACCACATGATAATAGTAGAAGCACTTAGTACAGTTCAAGATAAAGTGTCTTTAGCTTTTAGTTGTATATAAGCACAGTTATGGATGCAGGCAACAGCAGCTCTGATCATAGGGGAAGGGGTGAAGGTAATTTTCCAGCTGAAATTCAGAAAATTGTATGGGATAATGCAATTGATTTTGAAAGGAGGTTTCAGTCCTGGTGGACTATGGTGAATTTCACCTATGATCCTGCTTCTAATGTGGCAACTGCCTTTGTGCTTACCATACGTAATGCCACTGTTTATGTTATCCATCCCATCATTTCCCTAGGATTAAACCATGAAAAAACAATACTTGACCCTTCAGAACATAGAGTGTGGGCACGAAAAGATGAATGAAAAGTGGCAAACAGTAAACTTAGAATACTGCATTACTAGAGAACAGATGGGCTTCATTTGTGAAAGCAATACTATTAATGCCCAAAATGTGTGTCTAGACAGTGAACAGAGTATTTGCCACTTTGAAATTCATCCAGTCACTGACCAGAAAACTATGCTTGTATATACTGGAGAAGTGTGTGTATGCCTGAGAACTGCCTGTGCTGCTGTAAAAATTGGTAGCAATGATGTTATTCTGTCTAGTAGAAATCATTCTAATTTCTGTATTTGTAATTTTGTCAAGATTATCGGGTGTGATTTTTCGTACTCGGCACCAGTGACATCCCACCAGCTGATTAAAACCAATTATACAATGTATCACAGACTATCACCTACCCCTATTAAGATCGACCTTTCATTAGTAAAACAATTAATTAAGCACCAAGACCTACTGGAGATCTTGAAGGAAATCCAAGAAAGTGGAAAGAAAACCTTAATTACTGTCCAACATGATACAAAAGAAATATCCAGAGTTCTACAAAGAATAAAACAAAATGTGGATCATCACTGGTGGGATGTGGTCTTTAGGTGGTCACCAACTACAAATGGAATCTTTAATAAGTTGTGTCATCCCATTGTAGTTTTGTTAATATTAGTTGGGATAAGCTTAGGATTATCTATTATATTGCTAATTTGGAACTGGAGAATACTACAATGAATAGCTGTGCTAACCTCTTTATCAAACGTACATGGTAAAGCATTAAGAGACACTTAATGTCCTAAGGGTTTGCATTAAGTAAAAGAATTTTCTCATTTCCTAGGAAAGGGGGGAATGAGACAGAGTGAAAAATCCCGCAGAGTAAAAATCCATTTTGAATTAGGTGAAGTATCTAGGAGAGGTGAAAAGTCTGTAAGGCCAAAGCTGAAGGGAAAAACTGCAGGTCAGAGATAGTGAGGAGAAAGAGAAAAAAAAAAAAAAAAACCAGAAACAGTTACAAGGGCAGTCTGCCCTGACCTAGGAATTCTTTTTGATAAAGAGGAACTGGCGATAAATGTAACGCGGAATGAATATGTATGAACCTATTGTGAAACTGTATGCATATGTATTTGGAAGGGGAGATAAAAGGAGATCTGAAGTTTTCAGAGGTACGCATGTCTTTTTGGGAGAGAAATCTCTGCATGCGTCCAGTGCTGCAATAAACATACATATCATTTTACAACTTTTACGAAGTTGTGGAGCTTCTTCTTTTCTCCGCAAAACACTCCTCCCTTAGTGTAGCTTAGAAATTAAAAGAAAAGGGGGGAGGAGGGGAACAGAGAAAAGAACAAGGGAAAAAACCCTCTCATCATAAAGATCGCAAATTCTGCTTATATTCCCTATCAGAAGCCCTATTCCTGCCCAAAGATGAAAAACATCTCCGTGGGTGCTGTCCTCACTGCTGCCAGGATGTTCTTCACCATACTGCGTACCTTCGGCTGGATTAGCACACAGCCTAGCCATAGTAGTTGGGTAACCTTAGCAAAAGCAGTAAAACTGGACAACATGTTCTTGTCCATGGGAAGCATTGATAACCCACTTTCCACATGTCTAGTAGGAATTCCTTCTGTAGCAGATGATTGGCCCATCTGTAACTCAGAACTCCTCTGCACCACAGGTAAGAGACCCAATGCGGCTGATACTTGAGACGAGTGGACAAAAATTCTGCCCGATGCTCAAGAGGAACCCCAAGAATTAGATCTGTTGGGGTCCTCCAAGGCGACATACTGTGTCAAATTTTACTTTAGATGTCCAAAGAACAATTGGCCAGAAATTGACCAGAACAAAAACACATATTGAAAAGAGATATCACCAATTAACAAAGCATATAACTCTAACGATTGGTGCAATTACATGGCTCGTGTGATTTCTGTGTCCTCTCTCCATCCCAAAGTATTACCCAAGGGAATGTTTCTCATCTGTGGTAACAGACTATGGGCTGGGATCCCCTCCACGACTCCAGGGAGGTCCCTGTACCCTTGGAAAACTTTCTACCCTTATTCCAACCATCACCCTGTTACATAATTGGAAAAAAGAAAGTGAATCAAAGCACCAAAAAAGGTCCTACACTGAATTTGATGAAAGTTGTAATCCTAAATTATACGATTGGAACAAACCAAAAAATATTGCTGTCTCCCTGTTCTTACCCTGGGTAGCTGCAGCTAAAGCCCTTGGTGAAATCAATCATCTTGTGTGCTGGCTCAGTAAACAAGCTAACGCTACATCTGCAGCCCTGAGTGATCTCTTAAAGGAAGAAGAAACCACAAGACAGGCTTCGCTCCAAAATCGAGCAGCAATCGACTTCCTGCTGCTTGCCCATGGACACGGCTGTGAAGACTTCGAAGGGATGTGCTGCTTCAACCTCTCTTCACACTCAGAATCAATCCATGTGAACATCCAGAAGTTGAAAAATCTCATGAATGACTTGAAAGTAGAAAGAATCCCAGACTGGGTCAGTGAACTTTTCGGGCAATGGGGATTAACAGGATGGGTTGCATCTTTGGTTAAGGGAATGTTGTTGATTCTCCTTGTAGTCGTTATTGTGTTAGCTATGTTCTCGTGCGTTGTTCACTGTTTCAAAAGAACCATAGCAAATGCCTTTTTTCTAAAAACAGAAAGCAGAGTTGTAGTAAACCCCACGGACCTAGGTAAGGCCCCATGGAGAATTCAATAGTAGGAACTGCTGAGACAGCAACATAAGTTCCTGTCTGTCTGAACCCCACCCCAAAGCTTATCTCTGTAACCCTATAGGCCACTATACCTAAACCCTTACCATTGGTGAAGTTTGGATTCCCCCTAACCCTATAAAAGGGGCATACTTTAGCCCATTCGAGAGAAGAAGAGCTGTCGCTGGGACCCTTCACAGATTTCCCCAATAAACATCGCTGTGGAACTCCAGGACCTCTCCTTCTCCTCTCTCGCTGTCTGCTGCAGCCTCAGTCAAGGGCAACTTACCTAGCAAGGAAGAGCTGGAATCCTAAGAGAGCTGGCAATCACTATAGAGCTGATCACCACCGAGCTTGCTAAGGGGGTTAGCCTGCGGCAATTGGCCTCGAGCTTGCCGAGCTTTTGGGCACCCCATCTCCCTGGGGACTGGGCCACCGGGCTATCTTGCACTGCTTGATGATAAGGCCAGAATAGAGGTTTTATTATGCACTTCCAGGATAAATCCAATTGTGGCAATATTTGGTCACATTGTTATACCATGGAGAATTGGGATTAAGGATGACACTATTATTTTTGGGGTTTGGGACTAGAACATTGCTCATATTAGTTGATTTTGGGTTTAAAAAGTTGTTAAAAAACAAGTAATAATTTCCAGGTACCGATCCTAGCAAGTCTAGGTCTTGGGGTTCTAGTCTGCTTTCATTTAGTGATTTTGTTATCATACCTGCTTGGAAGCCCTTGCCGTTTGGCTTAATCCCCAACCATTTGCATCTGTCCAATTTTGTACCACCACTGGTTATGTTACACCAGCAATCCTCTGTGTTCGGCTTACTGGCTTCCATGTATGGTTTTCCTCCAGCTCCTACCTGTTTTACAAACCCAGCAAAGTCATTTATTGGGATATCAATTAAAAATATACTAAAAGGATCTCCTGGAATGGCTTAGAATAAACAAAAGGAATCTGCGCTGGTAGCATTGGCCCAAGTAAGCCACATATCCTGTCGATGCCATCAGGCCTTCCAGACGATGTTCTTCCCTGGAGTGTTGGCATAGTAAGCAGGCAAACGCTACCTCCATTGCACTCAGTGATCTGCTTAGTGACACTGAGGCTACCAGGCATGCAACACCGCAAAACAGAACCACCATAGATTTTCTATTGCTTGCCCAAGGACTTGACTGCCAAGACTTTGAAGGGATGTGCTGCCTCAACATCTCTTCACACTCAGAATCCATCCACACAAATATCCAGAAGCTGAGGGAGCAAATAAAGGACTTAAAGGTGGAAAAACACCCAGACTGGATCAATGAACTTTTCAGACAGTGGGGTTTCACAGGATGGGTTTCATCTTTTGTCAAAGGAATTTTTTTTATTGTAATAATTGTTTTTATTGTCTTAGTCATGTTTCCCTGTCTAGTGAAGTGTATGCAAAAGTCCATTGGGGAGGTCTTCTTAGTAAGAAATAAAAGGGGAGTTGTAGCATCCCATGAACTCTCTCCTCTTGGTCAATTCCCAAGCTCTCTGCCCTGGCAACAGCAGTAACTATTTACCATAGAGTTGGTTCTCCTGGGGAGAAAAGACAGACTCTCCCATGGACTTCTGGCTCACTGATCCCTGGTTTCTCCTTTCCCTGTTCCCTCATTGGTTGGATACTAGTGGTGGCCAACCCCCTCCCCCAGAGACAAATCCCCTCTGCCCTGTCCTCAGCTCTGCCCCCCACCCCTTCCCCTTCTTAAGTTGCCTGCACCACGTGGTGGCCCTCTTTTTCCTCGCTGTGTCCCCTTCAGCCTCATGTGCTATACTCCGCTGGAATAAAACCTTGCAAAAAAGAGCCTTTATTGCCTCTCTTGCTGAGCCAGCTGCGGTGAGTGTTGTGTGAGGGTTTGACTGTGTTGCCTGAATGTTAACTCGACCTACTTTTCTACAGGAGAGGTTTGTTTGGAACAGTTAATAAGCAGCAGCACCCACCATTCCAACACCTGCATTTTTACTGGCAGGTTAATTTAGAGAAGCACCCAGCACTCTGACCCCCACAACCGACCAGTGAGAAAAGACCAGCCCCAGCAAGGGGGCAAAACCACGAGCTCCTCCACCAAATAAGCTGGACCCTGAAAAACAACATGGAAGCAAAAAGAGACAGCACCAACAAATCAAATCCAAAGCTGAGAAGAAGCACAGCATCCCAGAACAAGGATAGACAGCAACACTCCATGAAGAAAAACGGCTAGAGTTCATCCAACATCCAGAACAAGGACATCTAGAAAACACTGAAAAGCTCAAACAACTCTGCCTCCCACACAGCCTGCATGCCCACACTCCATGGGCACCAAGATGCACGAAAAGGAAATGAGCCCAGCACTTCTCGAGGTTTCAGGGGAATTAACTGTTATTCCTGTTACTCGGGGTAATATCACCCAGGTATTGAACTTTTGGGTGTGCCAATGTCTGCACTCTCCACACCTAGGGAAACTTCCTCCTCTAAACTCACAGCTATCAGATCCATGCTCCACACATTCTAATCTCACCCAAGGATAGCAAAAGTATTCACAGTTCTGAGGGCAATGGATGTTTTCAGGTGGTGCTGATTGATTAGTTCACTACGATTACCTACTAACCGTAGATGATTCATAACATAAACTGCTTTCAACACTCGCAGAATAGAGCTCAGCCCATTCTCCCCCATTTCTTGTTTATCAAGCAGTCCTTTCAGTATCTGATGTGTCCCTTCAACCCTAGCTTTTCCTGTGGAGCTACCTGGAATACCTGTTTTATGTTTCACTCCCCAACAAGCTGAGATTTGGCCATTTTTCACACACTCTGATAATAGCACATAACTCAAGAACTTGTAAAGAACCTCCTGGCCCCTCAAGGATTTCACTGAGCCATTTGTCTTTGTCCTGCCAAGTAAGGCCTGCTTATAAGTTTTTCGACTGGCATCAGTAAAACTGTGAGGCCTTTTACAGGTTGCTTTGATAGCCAAGGCAGTTCTTCCACCTGTTGATGCAAAGAAAAAGGCTTACAAGGGGGAAAATGAGTGCTAATAAGACATGGAAAGTTCAACAATGCCCCTTGCAAGGTGTCTTACACAGCTTTGTTGATCTTTTCTGGTATAGGCCAAATTTCTACTGGTACACTGACTAAGCGAGTAGGGAATGGATTTTCTGGAGTAACAATAGATAAACACAAAGTATCTAAACCTGAAACATTAGATAAAATCACCCAAACATTTGTTCTAGGCTGGCTAACTGGCAAAGTTGCACTACTAGAAACAAATAAAGCAAAAAAGCAGGAGTATAACATTCGATTGAACCCCATATTTCCCTTAAGCTATCAGCTAACAAAAATTCTACAACACTACTGATTCTCACACTTATAAAGAAACCCAACGTCCACAATCTTCTCTGGGCGAAGCACAAGATGTCAGGTGCAAATTGAAATCTCTGCACAGTTCACATCTGTGTGTCTTCTTCTCTGCTTGTGGGGTGGTGTGAGAGTCTGTCCGAATTTTCTCTCATCTGCCTCATGATCATCATTGAGGACCACTAAAGAGAAGACCACCCCGTCTTCTCTGTAGGAGAAAGTCACATGCCACAAGGCCCTGAGACCTGAGAGCATTGCTAAGCTACTGTTTTCACAGGTGTTGTTTGCTGTATGCTACACTGAGACCAATGAGAAGAAGAAGGGGGCACCATGCTCTTTTTGCAACAATAGCTTTGGAAGCTGTCCCACCTCTCGGCCTGGCTGGACTTCTCCTGAGTTCTGGGTGATCCCCTGCAGAAGACCCCTCTCACTCGTTTGCAACCACCGTGACAGACTGAGATGTAAGAAGCCTCTCCATCAAGGACTGAGACATGAAACCCCTATGTGAAAAGGCCCCTCTCCTCCTTCCAAGAACTGGGACTGAAACCCCTAACCCAGGGGAGGTGTGTGGGGGAGGCAAGCTGACCGAACCCAGATGTTTGCCTGCAGGTTGTGACCACTGGACCAAGAAGACAATGGCTCTAGTTTACTGTTGAGAACATGGACTACCTGTTACATCTATTCCTTATTGTATCTGTTTCCCTCCCTCACAATTTTCAATAGAATTATCATAATAAAAACCTCTGAGTTAGCTAGAGATTTTGAGATCTCCCCGACATAACAGGTGGATCCTCGACTGGACTGGACCAAAGGACTTTGTCTCTATGTTTGGTAGCTATGTCCCCCTCTTTCTCTCTCTCTTTCTCTCTCTCTTTTCTCTCTCTTTCTCTATCTTTTTCTCTCCCTTAATCTCTCTATCACGTTTTGCTGTGGTCATTCAATAAAGGTGCATTTGTTTTGATTATTACTGCAAATCCCCTGTGTCGTGTCAGTTTTTTGCACCCTGAGATCAATCCATGAACCATCATGAACCCCGTTCGTAAGGATGGATCGTGACAAGTGGTCAATGTTTTCTTGTACTTTATAGTGTGTTCACATTTTTCACTGCATTCCACCTAGATTCTGTACCTGTTAGAATACAAGCATACCTGTGCCCCTGCAGGGACTGGAGGATTTTCTCAAAATTCTGGAAGTGAAAAATGGGCCTTGATATGATAAACAAAATATTTATTAATTCTGTTTTGCAGAATTGTATAGACATATGTAAGATAACAACATAAGTTGTCACCACTAACACCCTTTAATTATTAACATGAGGAAACACTAGAGCAGAAAAATGTATGTAGAGAAGAAGAAACTGACAGCAATTAGGGATTAATCAGATAATACACACAATCAATAACACATGTGAAATTATGTAATTACTAAGCATTATAACACTGAACCATCATCCCAGAGTTGATAAACCTCAAATCAATGGAAGACTGGATAATCATGTCCGGATAACAATTTTCCAAGCTCACTTTAAAAATAGGTTCTGTTTTCATTTAATGAGGTCAAATGGCCAAGCCAAAACTTCTTAAATCTAGTTTTGATGCAGAAAACATCTGGGTTTGTTGGCAAACATCCCTTCCAGGTAGAGTTAGGCGCCTGGCCACAGCCCAAACTCTAATTGGTGGATGTCACTTAAGACATTTTAAAACAAGGCTCTTAAGAATAACAGTTATGAGTAAAGACCTTAATTGAATCCCTCCGCAGTTTCCTTCAGGATAAAGATGCTTCAAACACAGCAAACCTCTTCTTCAAAGATCTGAAAGTGGTCAGAGACAGGACTGGGAATCTGGATCTGGACACCGAGAGTGTGAAGGTGGAGGAAATGCAGCTGCATGAGACTGATTACCCAGTACGAAACCCAGAAAATAATGTTGCAGTTGGACTCTATATGAAGTGCTTCTGTAATAATAACTGAGGAAAGCTACAAGACTAGCAGTCTGGTGAAGGCTTTAAACTAATCTCAAATATCTTTTCTTAGAACTCTGAAAAATACTTAAAATTATGAGACAGCATTAGATCAAACAATAGAGTTAGTGCAGGGACTAGCCAGAGAGTTAACCTGGTCTAAGATGCATAAGCAGCTAGAAAACAAAAAAAAGGTAGGATCCTGAAATGACACGAGTCTTCTAGGTGATCACACAAAGATATAGTAAAACATATGAATGACATCTGTAAATGCTATAAGAATACCATATAAATAATTCTTATCACAAAAATCAGTGAATTCACATTATTTAATCAATATATCAGCAGCAGGTGTTTGAGGAAGTTAAGATGACATTTTTTAAACATTCATGTAACATTAATAGCAGTTACTATTTATCAAAATCACCTATAAAAAACACAAACAGCAGAGAGTGTAATGAAGAATAGACCTTTCGATGAAATTGATGATATAACAAACTGCATCTTCCTCCACTCATGAACAGATGTTTGTCAGCATCTCATCTCAGCTGTTTTAATCAAAGCTCTCTAATCTCTCTAAGAAAATTAACTACATATCTTAAAGTTTAGACAAATAACTTTTAACAAAACTTAGGATAAGATATATTAAACAACACTTAAACTTGGAATGAATGAATTCTGATAGTAAGGAACAATAAACTTAATTTTAACAGAATATCAAAGTGAGAAGATGTAACTTAAGAGTAATTAGACTTAATGTAGTGAAACTTAACGTTGCTTGATATTACCAACACTCAACTTATTGAAGGTTATGATCTATAAACATTAAAGTTCCCTAAGTATTCTGTCTTCGGGGAAATTTCAGATGGTTGAGTCACTGGAAAATACTTCTCCCGGGAGATGATTTCCATCTATGTCATATTTAGAATGGCACTGATTTACATGGTGCTTTCCCTTTTTGCATCTAGGACATCGATTAGGTTATTTCATATTTTTTGTGGGCTCAGAGCATTATTTGCCTATATATCCAGGCTTCTTCATCTCTGAAGCATGTTTTGATGGCTTCTGCTCGCATTGCGGCAATGGCTTGGGTGAGGTGATCTATGGATTAAATGAATGGCTCAGATATCCCTTACTTCTGTATCTGTGCCCTCTGGGCTTCCTGCTGGTTGGGTTGGCAGGATTGCTTCTTCTGAATGAGCACTTGATTGAAAATTCGAAAAGTCTCTGGTATCAGGAAGAAATAAATTGGGTTCTTTCTTTAGAGATGGTTGAGATGCTTTCTATAGATTTGTTTCTTCTGTCTGGGCTCCTGTGTAGAACTTTTTGCCTTCACTTTTCCTTGCAATACATGAAGTGGCCAGAGGTGCCGCTGTAGTTGAAAGTCGGTAGTCTCTATGGTTACAAAATAGAGTCTGCTGCACTGATCATGCTCGGCACCAGGGGTCACCATCTTCTTGTACAGCAAATTCCTGGAGGGAGTGCCATTTTGTTGTACAGCAACTCCCTGTAAGGCACCGCCATTATGTCTCAACGGAACATACCCAATAGTGATGTAAGAGATATTGGAACAGCCTTCAGGGTTTTGGGACCAGGACACCCGGTTTTTTGCATGAATTTTCAGTTAAAAGTTATGGGGGGCTGCTACCTTCTTCAGGACTGCTACTCCCGACGCTGTAAAGTTTGCACACAAGGTCAAGGGAATCACCTGTGGGCTCGATATCACCCACGAGCTAACCTCCCACCCCCTTTCCGGGCAGAGCTGCCCTCTCTGTCTTGGTGTAATATTACAAGTGGCCACAGGTGGCATGAGATCAACAGTGGGGGTCAAAGACAGCACCTGCTGCTACACAGGAAAAATTCCAGAGATAAGTTTGCTGGCCATGCAGTTTGACAGAGTCTCATTAATTACACGGCATGTTCGAAGGAAAACAGCTGCAACCTTATCTCTCTTAGTAGGAAGATAAAAAACCCAACACCAACAGAGTCCTAGAGTTCAGAGAAGTTCTTAATTGCTCAGAGTAGTAAATCTTCGAATCGAGAATTTAACCTTATCAGAGTCCTTATGATATAAAATTTTGATAGCCAAACCGAATTTTATTTCTGTATCTTTTATTTTAAAGAAAGCAAGCAAGCAGTGCTGGGTGGACAGGGAGTCACCACTCCACTCACGCCGCACACCAATTACAACTTCAACAAAGTATATATACTGTTTTTAAGCCTACAAAGCATTTTCCAATGTGCTTGCTTAGTCCGAATCAGCAAATATCAATAAGCTGGGATCAGAAATTTCATAATCTTTCCAGGTGGTCATTGGCTTCCTGTCCTTCTTGTGGTCATCTGAAAGGGAGGCCTTACACCGGTGTCTGCTACATGATTTTTGTCAAGTGCATCAAGCTTTTTGTTATACATAAGCATTTAGTCACTTTGTTGCAATATCCCTTAGCTTTACCACAACTTCTTCTATTTTATTCTAAGCATCAGTCATCTTGCTACCTCATCTCTTTACTACTTCTATTTCAATGCTATATTTGGCTATTTGGTCAGAAAGTTTCAAAACCATTCTTTGTAGTTGTCGCAGGGAATGCATCCATTTTTGACACAGCAGATACAAGCATTTGCTGATTCCATTGACAATTGACATGAATCAAAAAAACAGTTTTCACAATCCTTCCCCTTTTTCTTTATGTTATTGATTAGTGTATTTGCTTCAAATTGAGCTAATACTTTTTGGGTCACAGTTCTATTTGGTTCTGCTTTGGCCTTGACTAACATAAGGGAGTGAGTTTTTTCTCCTGTGGTTGTTATTTTAGGGTTTATATGCATTGCTGAAATCTGCATTCCCTGGATCACTGAATGTGTTAGCCTAATAAAGCATGGAATCATATATGGTATAAACAATAGGCCTAATGCAGAACAAAGCAACATGAACCCCAACTTCTTTCACCAGGCTCCTTTAAACAAATTATTCCACCAATTGTCAGTTAATATGGAATTCCATTTCTTCACTGGAACATGTGCAACTTGTTTAATTTTGTCTGTCAAATTTGTAATAACCTCTCCATTATCATCAATCTCTAAACAGCACTCAGAAGTATTGCATTTTTAACAAAACTCCCGTTCTTCATCTAATAAATAATCTAGGGCTAGCCTATTCTGATATACTGCTGCTCTGGTCTGGGTTAGTTGTCTAACTACAAGCTTCAATGCCTCTGATGTTTGATTAGAAGTAATTTTTACAATGACCTGTAATGTAATAATTTGGTTAAGCATATAAATAGGGGTTCTATAACCCCAGCTGCCATCCTGAGCCCAGGAGGCAGGATCATAGTAATCTATGATCTGTTGGGAAGTCCATTCTTCATTATTCCAGGTCTGTTTTCCTCCTCTTTCAGTTCGTTTTCTTCTGCACAAAGTTTCATAAAGAGGTCGTCCTAAATATTCACCTTTGCTCTTCGGTAGCAAAAAGAATGCAGGTTGTAAAATTACAATTGTACAGGTACCTCTCCATCTCTTTGATAGTTCATTATAGACCCATTTACCACATATCCAAAATAATCCATCTGGAGCTTCCTAATTTTCAGTCGTCTGACCCGGATTTTCATAATATCCCTTAAGATCTTTTACCTCCTTAAAAGGATTAGCATATGTTACATTTTTCTAGCAAACAGTTCTGTTGGTACAATTGATAGACTAAAAACCTGTTGGTAGTTTTGGTCACCAGGTCGCAAAAGTGGAGTTAGTGGTATATATCATCTTGCAGGTGGTATGTCCTGTGTATGTAGTAAAATTGTTTCCTTCCCTAGAAATACAAATTTGGCCTACTACTTCATGACTCAATACCCACCCCTCAGGTCGAATTTCATTAGATCTATGTGCCCTGTTCCATAATATCAACTGATCAGGTCCTACCCCTTCACCTCTCCATGGCCATTTCTCGGTCATTTGGGATCCCCCACAAATCCAACAGTTAGTCACATTCAATTCCTTAACTACTTTTTGCATCAGATCAATAACCAAATTTTTCCCCTAATATGGGGAGGTCCCAATCACTGAGTCTTTTCTCAGTTTTTTCATACAGGTCACTTCCTGCTCATGCTCTTTTTTGGTTTGAATTTTCCCTAGATTCTTTGTGATGTTTTTCACTAGTTCTTCCTTGAAATTATCTTGTACTCCCCCTTTATCCGAGTATCTCCACATTCTGCCTTTGGTAAAACAGAGGAATGGTTCTCGCCAGGGACAAAATTGATCGTTTCGAGGTGCCCATCCTCCCATTCCTAAATTTGTTGCCACCCAGTAAGTCTTCTTTCCTATTGTACAGGTTTCAAGTTTTCCTGGGTCATAACATTCTGCATTAATATGAGTGTGTGCTGCAAAAGTTCAGGTCATGGTCCGGCCGTACTTCACATTTTGGTAGCACTTTAAGCAGAGATCGGTTATCCCATTCTGTGGAAGTCTCAACAGTATCATAAGGCCCCACAGTTTTATTATCCCTCTGCCTCCAAGAATGCCCCAGGCAGCAAGGGGTACCATCTTCTCAGCAGCAAGGATATTCTTCAGGAGTTCCGTGTGAGCTTTCCCGGATTTAATGCCATTTTTAAATACTTCTCAATTCTTTGCTTTGACTGGTTTGGATATGCAAGGGACTTGATTGTATTTGCGACACTCAATCTTTTTAATATTTGCCTCACTTGATAGTTCCCCTCTTAATCCGTATTTCTACAACATCCACCACTGATGAGAATCTAGTTCTAATGTTCCTTCCTCTATTGTCATTTTAAAAATATATTTGGTTAAAATCTGTTCAATATGTTTACACTCTGGACACAACCCACTTGGAGGATAACCCCTGCAACAATAATAATACCACCTTTCCTTACAATAGTTGCATTCAGTGCTTACAAAGGGATAGCAATTACAATCCTTTTCAATACAGGTTATTTTATCTCCCGGCATCTGATTTTTGTGTTATCTTCACCTTCAGTTCTCCTGGCTGAGAGGTAATTTTCCAGTCTGCTTCCTTTGTTGTTATAGGTCCTTTTACTCAGCAGATGTGTGTCCACCCTTTCTCTGCTGTTGGGATTGCCATATCTGTGGTCAAGAGCATAAGGAAAGGTCCATCCCAATGGGGAGTCAAGCTACTTTCTTTCCAACTACGGATTAATACTTGATCATCTGGTTGTATTTTATGAATTGCAAATCCTAGGGGAGGAGTTTGGTTCATTATTTCTTTCTTACAAAGTTCTTGAACATTTTTTTTCCCAAAGTCATGACATACCCTTGGATCGACATATCATCCACTATAGGATTTCCCACCGGCATCTCTTGAGAATATGGCATCCCATATAACACCTCATATGGAGAGATCCCATGCTCTGAGTTAATTGTTCAAATATTTAACAATGCCAATGGTAAGCACTTAATCCAAGATAGTTTTGTTTCAATCATTAGTTTTGCTAGCTGATGCTTTAGGGTCTGGTTCATTCTTTCTACTCTCCCCGAACTCTGAGGGTGCCAAGGGGTATTATATTCCCAAGAGATCCCTAGAGCTTTAATTACTTCTTTTAACACTTTCAAGGTAAAGTGGGAGCCCTGATCCGAATCAATCACTCTAATGATCCAAATTGTGGAATTATTTCTTCTAAAATAATCTTTGCAACAAAATGTGCTGTTGCTCGTGCCGCAGAGTAGGCCTCTACCCAATGAGTTAATTGGTCTACTCTTACTAACAAATACATCTTCCCACTTTCAGTAGTTCAGTAAAATCGACTTGCATCTTTTCAAAAGGCCTATACACAGTTTTTCTCCCTCCCTGCAGGGTCTGTCTAGATGTCTTCTTGTTAATTTTCTGGCAAATAATGCATCCTTGTGTCTCCTGTTTTGCTATATCAAAGATTCCTATACACCCAAAAATACTTTAAAAAGTGGTCTCTTAGTGCTCGTGTTCCAAATGAGTTTGTTGATGTAACTGATGAATTATTCTTCTAGCATAACTTTTAGATAGCATTTCTCTACCATCTGGTAAAAGCCACTTATCCCCTTCTAGCTTAGCCCCTAGTTTCTCCATCTCTTGTATTTCCTTTGAGGTATATCATTTTTGATACTTTATCTCATCCTCACTTTTACTCAAATTTTTTAAAGACACGGGTAAGCATACTGCTGCCTTTTGTGCTTCTGCATCAGCCAAATTATTCCCACAAGACCGATAATCCATTCCCCTCTGATGTCCTCTTACATGGACAATAGCTGATGGACCTCTCAAAACTTCTAATACTCTTACAATCAATTCATGATGAACAAGTCCTCTCCCTCGGGTATTTACAAGTCCTCTTTCTTCCCAAATCTTCCCAAAGGTATGTACTACTCCATAGGCGTACTTTGAGTCAGTATATATTGTTCCTTTTTCTCTTTTTAGTATTTCCAATCCTCTGTAGAGGGCATACAGTTCGCATGCTTGGGCTGACCTTGCTGTACTAAGTGGCCTGGATTCAACTATTTCCATCCTTTTCCCATCTACAATCACATATCCAGACTTTCTTTTTCCCTCTACCACTCTTGAGGATCTATCTATAAACAGTCTTATGCCATCTTTTAATTCTTCTAAGTCAGGTCTGATCCTAGTCTGTAGCTCAATAACTTCTACACAATTATGCTCTATTTTCCTCATCAGGTCCCCAAACAAAAACTGGGCCATATTTTGAGCTCTGGTCATTCTAAGCTCTAAATCTTGTGAATTTATCAAAATTGTCTCATATTTCAATATTCTGCTGTCGGTGAGCATTTTTTCTGCCTTTTGCTGCAATATTCCTTGCACATCATGAGGAGTGTACACAGTTAGTGACCCGCTTTAGGTGACTTTTCTAGCCTCCTCTACTAATAAAGCTACTACGACTAAAGCTTGTAAACATGCTGCCCATCCCCTACTTACGGGGTCCAATAATTTAGAAAAGTATCCTATTGGTTTTTTGCTTCCTGCCCAATCCTGGGTCAATACCCCATAAGCAGTTTGGTTTGACACATCCACAAATAATGGAAATGGCCTACTGACATCAGGCAAACTCAAAACTGGCGCTGTCATTAAGGCATCTTTCAGTTGTTCAAGCCATCTTTCATTGTCTAGGGTCCATTTTAAAGAATTTAGTGTCAATTTTTTGTATAAAAATTTAGCTTTTTCACTATATTCTTCTATCCACTGCCTACAACACCCCAATAGTCCCAATAGCTCCCTAATTTGTTTCTTTGTAGTTGGTGCGGGTAATGAAATAATACCCGATACTTGATCTGGGTCGAGTTTCTTTTTCCCTTTGCAAATTCAACGTCCCAATTACTTAACCTCTGGTTCTACAAATTGCAGTTTTGATCTTGATACTTTCAACCCTTTTTCTCCAAGAAAGTTTAATAACTTAATGGTTCCTTCCCAGACAGTCTGCTCTGATTGTCCTGCTATTGATAAGTTGTCTACATACTGTAATAATTTAATTCCATCTGGAAGTTCAAAAGCTTGTAAAAGTTTCTCCAAGGCCTGTCCAAACAAATTTGGGGATTCTGTAAATCCTTGAGGGAGCACAGTCCACCTAAGTTGCTGTCTCTGTTTGGTTTCTGGATCCTCCTATTCAAATGCAAAGTAATCTCTACTTCCTACTTCCAAAGGACAGGCCAAAAAAGCATCTTTCAAATCTATTACGCGATACCAGGTGTTCTTTGGGGATACTTGGTTTAATAATGTATAGGGGTTGGCTGCTTCTGGAAACCTTGTCATGGTTCGCTGATTTACAGCCCTCAGGTCCTGCACTAGCCGGTATGTGCCATCAGATTTTCTTACTGGCAATATAGGAGTATTATGAGGCGACATGCAGGGTTCTAAGCTCCCTTGTTTTACCAGACCATCAATTATTGGCTTCAATCCCTTTCTTCCTTCCAAAGATACAGGGTATTGTCGTACTCTTATGGGAACAATTGGATTACTTATTTCTGTCTTAATGGGTTCAATTTCCAGCTTTCCTATTTCCCCTTTATGGTGCCACACATTCAGATTAATTTTGTCTTCATCTTCTGATGTTAAAGTATAAAGCTATAAAGCTGTACCTGTAGTTCTCCTTGTTTCACTTCTAAAGTTACTCCTAAAGCTATAATTAAATCTCTTCCTAGCAAATTATTGTCTGCTTCTGGTACCAATAACAAATCATTCAAACAAATCTTATTTTCTGATTAAATTTCAACACTTTCAAGTATGGGTACTTTAAATGGTTCCCCTTTTGCTCCCACAACTAGAGCAGTTTCTTTACTAATTGTACATCCTTTGGGGAGGTGCTGTAGAGTTGATCTTTGTGCTCTAGTGGCTACTAAAAAGGTAACTTCTTCCCCTTGGGGACCTATTTTTAGTTTTATCAAGGACTCTTTCAATGTTCTGGTCCCCAAGATATACAGCCCCTGACATCCCTATTTGTCCTCTTCAAACATTTTTTCATCTTTTTGTCCCTCCTTACAGCTTTGCTTTGTGTGTCCTCTTCCCCCTCAGTAATAGAAATGATAATCTACATGACCATCTCTGGGGTTTCTAATTTGGGGAGGTGTTTTGGTTCAGGGTAAATTTTGGAGACAACTCTTAAAGGGGCTTATTTAGGAAAGCAGATTTAATTGTTTATTTTTTATTTATTGGTCTGGGAGAAAATATTTTTTGGAGAAAAGTGGAAAAAACTTGTTTATTAAATAATAAAATTTGAATAATATTAAACAATAAAATTCTTTGTTGTTTTAAAAGAGATGACAAACTTAGAAAAGGTTTTTTTTTGGGTTGTAGCTTAGTTTATTTAGTTTCTTATTTGTTTTTTTGGTGTTGGAAGTGTTGCGGCCCAGGCCTGGCCCAGCGGGCTACAGGTGCGAGTTGTTGGTGGTGTTTTGGTGTTTAGTTTAGAGCAGGTTTAAATAGGTTTTAAGGAAAGGGAAAAAGAAAAAATTATAGTCCAGGGAATTTTTTTGCTTCAGCTAGTTAAAATTAATTAAAAGCAAAGGAGAGCTTTGTCTTGCTGTCTGTTTATTTGTAGACAACATAGTTCAGGAGTAGGAATGTGGAGGAGTGAGTGCAGTGTTTGAAAATACAGTTATATAAATACATACATTATATATTCAATATAGAGTTGTATACAGACAATGGTAGGAATATTTAGTAAACAGTGATATTTACACAGTGTTTTCATTTAATAATCAAATTTTTTGAGGTATACATTGTGTTCATCTATTTTTTTGTATTATTTATTATGTGTAATTTGGTTTTTGAGTAAAAATAGTTTTATGAATAGGTTTGTTTGTATTTGAAGCAGAATTAATTTAAATTGCTTTTTTAAATAAAATTTTGATATGTATTCTTTGGATTATGTTTTTATTTATTTTATGTAAAGGTTTAGATTAGGCAGAATTTATTCAGTTAGAGTTTTGGGTGTTAACTAATTAGGTGGTTTTTTTTAGGTGTTCTTTTTAATTTTTGAAAGATTTTTTATTTAATGTTTTTAAGGCAGTTTTTAATAGTCTGTTGTGTTTTTTTGTTTGTAGTTGGTGTATGGTAGGGGATACGGTATATGTATTTAATGTCATGTTTTCTAGCTTAGGTATTGATAAGGTCGTTTTTGAAATTAGTTTTGTTGTTTGACTTAATTTTTTTAGGTGTATTATGTTTATATAGGACTTGTTTTTTAAGGTTCAGGATGGTGTTATGGGTCGTAGTATGAGGCACAGGGTAGATTTTTAATTATTTTGTGGTGACTTCTGAAGCCCTAAAGCAGATAGCCTTCCAGAAATAATGGGTTAAAACATGGAATGAGAGGCATGTAAAGAAGGGCCTAGCACTAGAACACACGGAGAAAGCACAGCACTAGGAAAACAGAGCAACAAATTAGATAAGAGGTAGAGCATCATGACAGGGGAAGAGATAGGTATAGGAGAAACTAATGGGCTAAGCAGGTTTAGAGCCAGCAATGTTGAAACGACCCTAAGGGTTTTGCCAAGCCACGGGATCTAAGCCAAATACACCGGGAATTGACCAAATTAGGAAAGGAGTTCAAAAGTTTAAAGAGGAAGACTCATCGGAAAGACCCCGTCTATGATGAAGGCAACAGGAACGACCACCTGAAGATTCCCCAAAAGAGATGTCTCCACCTACGCTCCGCCCACGCTCCGCCTACATCACGCCCCATATGAATATGCATGATTATGTATCTGATCTGATGTAATCCTATACCCAAAATTGTATATAAGGCTTGCTTTTGCTATGTGAACTTAGAAATCCATTTTGTGATTTCTCCGACGCGTCGCTAATAAAAATACCTCCTGCTTAATTGACTTAAGCTGAGTCTGATTAGGCAGTCACTCTGCCTGTTTGGGGCAAAATTTGGCATCATTTCTGGCGAGCCAGGCAGGAGAAATGGCACCAGACAGGAGATCCAAGCCTTAAGGGTCCTCTCCCGAGCCGGGTCCGGGGCCGGGGTCTTCTGGGCGCCCCTGACGGCTTTTCGTCAGGAGAAGCTCCTTCCCTGGACCGGTGCTCTCGGATGGACGCTGGCTGCATCTCCTGCTCAATTAATAGGTATTTTAATTGCCTATTGGCTTTAAGAGGTATTTGAATTGTTTGTTGGTTTTGGGATAAAGCGCTTTGTTTGGGAAACGAGGGTCAGACGTGACCGCTCGCAGGGTAAGCCGGAGGGACGCCTCGGTAAAAATCCCTGATTTTACGGGTTAAAGTCCCGTAGATACGGGTTAAAGTCCCGTAAATGCAGGTTAAAGTCCTGCTACTGGGTTAGAGTCCCAGAAATAGAGATGCAGGTTAAAGTCCTGCTACTGGGTTAGAGTCCCAGCTACTGGGTTAGAGTCCCAGCATTTGGTTTTGTGAACGTAAAAAAAAAAAAAAAAAAAAAAAAAAAAAAAAAAAAAGAGAAAAAAAAGCAAGGAAAAGAGAAAACGCAGGTTAAAGTCCTGCTGGAAGGAGTATTTGTTTATCTTGGTATCTTTGGTCTGTTTTTACTGTGTGGGCAACTGTTTTCAATATTGTATTTAATGTTATAATACTGTGGATTAAGGGTTGAAAACTAAGATTACTTTCTGAGAGGTCTGTCAGCCGGTGATCCTTTTGCGTCTGTTCTATGTGTCCGTTGTAAAATCTTATAGGGGACGCTTTTATTACTTTCTATGTAAACAGATTGGAAATGTATGTGCATGAACTTGGGAACCCGGTATTTCGCGGTCTATCGGCGACCTCTTGTGACCAAACCCGGTAAAACAGCCTGTTCTGACATAAGACCATAAGGTAGGAACCTCTCACTGTACGAGTGTGTGTGTGGAGTGAGTGAGACGCAGCATCGCTGCGAAACGAGAGCGGAGTCCCGATCCGCATTTCCTGGACGAAGCGAATGGAAATTGTGTGAATGAAGTGTTAAGGTATATTGGCATATAGTACTTGTGGAAAAGAGCACGAATACAGAGAATAGCCATGGGAAGCCAACAGAGTAAAGATATAAATATGAAAACCCCTTTAGGATGTATCCTAAGACACTGGAAGGACCTGGGAGGGATTCCAGGGGGAAACATAAGTAAAAAGACACTTCTTAAGTATTGTACACAATGGTGGCCCCTGTACCGTCTTGATGACGGAGAAAAATGGCCACCAGAGGGAACAACTAATTATAACACTATTTTGCAACTAATACTCCTCCTCCGCCGGCTCAATAAATGGGATGAAATAATGTACGCAGACATGTTCTTCACCCTAAGGAATAAACCTGAGTGGCAAAAAGAATGTGAAATTAACGTAGCCCCTCAGGATCCCCTAGTACTAGCCCTGGAAAGGGATAAGAAGGGTCCAAAGCCCAAGGAATGTTGCTGTGATGCATGTAGTGGAAATGAGAAAAAGAAGGGTGTGGGACCTACCTGTTTTTATTGTCATAAAAAGGGGCACCTGCAAAGAAATTGCAAAAAGAAACAGCAAGATGAGAAAACTTCTCAGGAGAGTCAGAAAGGGCAAGGGTTTTGTCTAACGAAAAAGATCGAATTACACCTAGAAGAGCCCTTGATAATAAAGCTAAGAGTAGGTCCTCAGAGTGAAGAATTTGTATTTTTAGTAAATACAGGAGTTTCTCGGTCAACAGTGACAAAATTACCCCAGGGATGTGAAGTGAGTTGTGAGCAAGTTTCAGTAGTCGGAATTACAGGAGAAGCTTTCCCTGTTCCTATAATAAAAGGGGTGAAGATTGAAACAAATAACAAATTTGGAGTAAATGATTTATTGTTGGTACCAGAGGCCGAGGAGAATATGCTAGGCAGAGATCTAATAGTAGCCCTAAATTTACAGATAAAACCCTGTGAAGGAAAACTTGAAATTTATTCTTTACCTAAAGAAGATGATCTAGAAATTGATGACATGGGTTGGCTTTCAGGTGAAGTAGAAAAGTTTAGAGTGAAGGAGTCTAGTCCCTTTAGTCCCTCCTGATCAGCGCAAGCTTGTGGATTTTAAAAGGGCGAAAAGGGACTATTTATACAGACTCCAAACATGCTTTTAGTGTAGTACATACTTTTAGAGAAATTTAGAAGGAAAGGAGACTTATAAACACTCAAAGGAAGGGGTTAATATATGAGGGGATAGTTCATATAAAAGAACACCAGAGGGGGAGGGATATTAAAGTCAGAGAAATAATTTGGCTAATAAAGAAACAAAAAGCAACCTTAAGAAAGAGAGATATTGAAATCATGATCTCACAAAAAATAGAAATTCAGCAAGAGACTCTTTCCCTTCCACTAGTAGAATTGGCAGCTATAAAGAAATTAGGAGCAACATTTAAGGAGGAGAAGTGAGTTTTTTTTTCCTGATGATAGAATTATGATGCCAAAACCAGTGGCACATTAAATCTTAGATAACTTGTATAGACGGACATATTGGGAAGCAAGAGCCTTTGTGATCATTTTTTAAATTTTTTGGATGTATGAAGATATTTGAAATTTAAAAAAAAAAAAAAAAAATAAAAAAAAATAAAATAAAAAAAAAAGAAAAAAAAAAAAGGCAAATTACCCAGGGGTGTCTCACCTGTTAAAAGGTAAATAAGAAAGTGCTTAAGAGCCCTCCCTCTGGAGAATGCAAAACAGCCTAGCGGCTATTTCAAAAGATCCAGGTTGATTTTGTTGATTTGTTTAAAGTAGGTCGGTGGAAATATTTATTATTTATAGTAGATCAATTAACTCAGTACAGTTTAAACAGTACTTTTGATTAATACGGGAGCAACTGTTTCAGTTTTAAATCAGGAATTGGTACCTAAAAGTGATGGATTTATACAATTTGTGGGAGCAACAGACCAACCAGAAAAGCCTTACTTTCTGAAACCCATTAAATACAGTATTAGGAAACAGATGAAATTCATCAGTTCTTATATTTACCAATTTACCAAAGCCCTTATTGAGAAGAAACCTATTGGAGAACTTAAGAGCCATAATAAAATTCAATAAGGACAAATTGGAATTTCAAGTAAACGAGGAACAACTGATTACAGCTCTAAGCCTAACAATCAGTCGTGTGGAACCTTTACCTGAGAATCACAATTATTACAATTTCAAGCAAATCCCGAGCGAAACTTACCCATTAGTCTGAGCTAAAACAGCTGTTAATTTAGCAGTAACTTAGAACTCGCTCTTTGGAGTTTTAAAGGAATAGAGAATAGAGAAACGGAGCAAAATGCAGACAAAAAGTCAAGGCTGATACCTAACGGGGGGGGGGGGCTGAAGTAGAAGGGGGCTCTGATGGGGAACTTGGTGAAGAAAGTTCGAATGCCATGGGAGTTACCTGGCGTGCTGCCAAGGCTTCTGGGAAAGCTGCCAAGGCCTTGGGAAAAGCTCCTTATCAGTTTCTTCTTCTTACTTCTCACTCCTTTAGCTAACAGGCCCACCGCTAGCCCCTTTCACAATCCCCCCTGAAATCAAATAAGCAGCACCGATTGTTGTTGAACTTAAAATTGGGGCAGAATCAGTGGTAAGAAAACAATACCCTCTGAAGATAGGAGAAAGGAGGGGATTGATCCCATAATCAAAAGGTTTTTAGAACTGGGGTTATTGATAGAATACGAATCAGATTTTAATACACCAATCCTGCCAGTAAAGAAACCTAATGGAGCTTATAGACTAGTTTAGGATCTGAGAGCAGTAAACGAAATAACCAAGACATTACATCCGGATGGAGCAATTCTCCCACGATTTTTGGGAATTAGTTAGCCAAAGAATTAGAACAGTGGGAAAGGCCGCTGGGAGATGGCACCCTTCTGCAATACGTAGACGACCTCCTAATAGCAACAGTGACAGAAGAAGAATGCATTGAATGGACTATTTCCTTGTTAAACTTTCTGGGATATTGAGTCTCTCAACAGAAAGCACAGCTGGTGCAAAAAGAAGTGGTGTACCTGGGATACGAAGTCTCCAGAGGACAGCGATCCCTGGGAGCAGCTAGAAAAGAGGCCATCTGTCAGATACCTAAACCAGAGACAATGAGAGATCTGTGCGCCTTTTTGGGGATGACAGGTTGGTGTCGGCTATGGATCTACCAGTATACTCGCTAAACCACTGTATGATTTTTTGAAGGAAACTAAGGACGTTCTAGTTTGGACTCCTGAGGCAGAAGGGGCCTTCAAGAAGTTGAAGCTGGAGCTAATGAGAACACCGGCCTTAGGCCTCCCAGATGTATCAAAACCATTCTGGCTGTTCTCCCATGAACAACAAGGGATGGCCCTGGGAGTCCTAGCACAGCAGTTGGGAACACACAAAAGAGCTGTGGCCTACTTCTCCAAGCGATTGGATGAAGTAAGTAAAGGATGGCCAGGCTGTCTGAGGGCAGTGGCCGCAGTGATAATTAACATAGAAGAGGCCAGAAAGCTCACGCTGGGCCAAAAGGTGACTGTGTTAGTATTTCATACTGTATCGGCCGTGCTAGAACAGAAAGGCAACCATTGGTTGTCGCCTTCCAGATTCCTAAAATACCAGGCCATCTTGGCTGAATCACATGACATAACCATTCAGGTAACTAACATTGTGAACCCAGCTTCATTCTTAGAAGGAAGAGCCCCAGCAGAACCCATCGAGCATGACTGCCTAGAAACAATTGAAGCCGTCTACTCCAGTCGCCCAGATCTCAAAGAAGAGCCGTTCGAAGGCAGGGACAACTGGTTTTCGGATGGCAGCAGCTTCGTGAAGCAAGGGGTAAGAATGGCTGGCTATGCAGTCACCACTACAGAAAAGGTAATTGAGTCAAACCCCCTGCCTGCAGGGACTTCAGCTCAAAAGGCAGAGCTGATAGCTCTGACCCGAGCCCTGGAATTAGCAGAGAACATGCAAATTAATATATGGACAGACTCTAAATATGCCTTTTCTGTTGTACATGCTCATGGAGCCATCTGGAAAGAAAGAGGACTGTTGACTACACAAGGAAAAACAGTCAAACATGCAGAAGAGGTTCTGCGACTGCTGGAGGCAGTCCAACTCCCAACACAGGTGGCCATAATGCATTGCAAGGGGCATTTGAAAGGCAATACTATTCCAGAAATAGGGAACAGGAAGGCAGATACAGAAGCTAAATTGGCGGCCACAAGAAATAGAGAAGCGGAAATAGCGGCCCTAATACCAGGGGAGCTGGATATCAATATCCAGCCAAATTACCAAGAATCAGATCATAGGTGGATTCAAAGGAATAAGGGCAAAATACTAGAAAATGGTTGGGGTCAATTAGAAACAGGACAGTTAGTGACACCAAGAAACGTGATGTGGCAGTTTGTGAAGGCAGAACATGAGAAGGCCCATTGGGGCCTAGATTTGCTTTACCAATATTTGCAGACCAGAATAGCAGGACCAAAATTATTTACTACTATAAAACACGTTACGTCCCAGTGTGAACGGTGTCTGAAGAACAACCCGAATACAGGAACCAAAGTACACCAAGGAGCCATAAACCGAGGTAAATTCCCAGGTGAGGTATGGCAAATTGAATTTTCTGAACTCCCAAGAAAAGGGGGGTTTCGGTACGTGTTGGTATTAACTGACACATTTTCTGGGTGGCCTGAAGCATTCCCCTATAGGACAAATAAGGAAAGAGAGGTAACTAGAGTACTGTTGAATGAAATTATTCCACGGTTTGGGGTACCGAAGAGCATTTCTTCGGATAGGGGTACACATTTCTGTGCAAAAATAGTGAGAGCAATAAGTAAAGCATTACAAATCAAATGGCAATTACACACGCCTTACCGTCCACAGGCCAGTGGGCAAGTGGAAAAAATGAATCATCTTATCAAACAGCAAATTGCCAAAATATGCCAGGAGACTAATTTGCAGTGGTATCAAGCTTTGCCTATTGCTCTTCTGAGGCTAAGTCAAACCAAGATCAAAAGAAAGGTTAAGCCCATTTAAAATTTTGTATGGTAGACCTTATGCTATGCAAGTTGTAAATGGGTACGCCATAGACCAAATCGGTAATCAATACATTTATGATTATGTAATTATGGTGGGGAAACAGTTTGATAAAAATGCTACTGTGATGATCGAGTACCAACCTAAGCAACCTGATTGTAAATTGCATCCGTTTAACCCCGGTGATTGGGTGTATGTTAAGAGCCTTTTAGGAAAACCCCTACAAGAAAAGTAGGAAGGACCTTTCCAAGTGCTGCTGACTACCTTCACCGCGGTTCGGAGTCGACGTCCCTGGATCCCCGGCTGGCCCGTGATCCGCGGATGCACAAAGTCAGCGAAGGCGCCCATCCCGGCCCCTCCCTGGCTGGGGCCAAGCTGAATTTGCACCACGCCCACGCCGGAGTGAAGGTCAAGCAGAAAGGGCTGGATGATGATAAAGAGGACTCGGAGAGGGAGCTAAGGGAACGAGCTTTCCTCATTCCCTTGGAGCCTCTGCCGGGCGTCACGTTACGGGATCCCCGCTCCCAGCTGCGGCAGTTTAGCCACATTAAGATAGATGTGACCCTGATGAAACCCAACTTTGCCAAGCACATTGTGTGGGACTAATTGGATTTCTTTGTGGAGGTTGTGATAGAAAATTTTGGAACATACAAAGTTGTTTACTAGACCTCCAATGTTATGAGTGTAGCTACAAAGAAGCAAGGGAAAACGACCACTATTTGGCCTTAGAGAAATTCGCCAACAGACCCATTTTAGAGGCTAGGGAATTGTTTGAAGCTCCCGAACAAATTGTATTAGGGTGGTGCCATTGGAAAGTACACCGCTGGTTACAATATTGTTTGAAACTTGTTAGTGGATGTCTAAGGTTTTATCAACCCGTTGCTATTCTTCTGTCCCACGACATCCACTAACAAGTGACCAAATTGAACCCTTAGAGATTTAGACACTGAACTAGAAAAGGTTATTTTACGGGTAGAACAAATTCACATCAAGCAACGAGAGCGCCAAAAGAAACAAAATTGACAGCTAGACATCATGACCCCGACTCCACCTCAAACCTTTACAAATAGGGATGGACGTCAAGATTCTCAAAGCAATGCTTGCACACCCTGAAGTAAAGAAATTGGTGCAAAAGGTGAATCAAACAACTAAACGAATGGTATGGCAGATAGAACACAATTCAGAAAGAATAAAGAATGTCCTGACTGAAGTAGAACAAGTAGGCCAGCATCACTGGTGGGACATCTTTACAGGATATTCCCCAACAGCTACACAGGTCTTCCATTACCTAGTGCACCCATCAGCTACACAGGTCTTCCATTACCTAGTGCACCCAATGCTAATAGTAATTGTAGCTTTGTTATTACTAACTCTTACAAACATTTGTTTGTGGTGGAGACTAAGGAGCATAATGAAAAGGACCCAAATGATTTGGGCAATGGTACGAGCCTATCAGCGTCCTGTGGGACCAGAACTTGACGAAAGAATTCGTAAGTTACAAGAAAAAGGGGGGAAATGAAGCCCTAAAGCAGATAGCCTTCCAGAAATAATGGGTTAAAACATGGAATGAGAGGCATGTAAAGAAGGGCCTAGCACTAGAACACACGGAGAAAGCACAGCACTAGGAAAACAGAGCAACAAATTAGATAAGAGGTAGAGCATCATGACAGGGGAAGAGATAGGTATAGGAGAAACTAATGGGCTAAGCAGGTTTAGAGCCAGCAATGTTGAAACGACCCTAAGGGTTTTGCCAAGCCACGGGATCTAAGCCAAATACACCGGGAATTGACCAAATTAGGAAAGGAGTTCAAAAGTTTAAAGAGGAAGACTCATCGGAAAGACCCCGTCTATGATGAAGGCAACAGGAACGACCACCTGAAGATTCCCCAAAAGAGATGTCTCCACCTACGCTCCGCCCACGCTCCGCCTACATCACGCCCCATATGAATATGCATGATTATGTATCTGATCTGATGTAATCCTATACCCAAAATTGTATATAAGGCTTGCTTTTGCTATGTGAACTTAGAAATCCATTTTGTGATTTCTCCGACGCGTCGCTAATAAAAATACCTCCTGCTTAATTGACTTAAGCTGAGTCTGATTAGGCAGTCACTCTGCCTGTTTGGGGCAAAATTTGGCATCACTTCTATTATGGTTAGTATATAATGTCTGTCTTGGTGTGTCTGGGGCAGTGTGATGTAGTCAATTTGTTAGGCTGCTTTTTATTTGTATTTGGACTATCATTTATTATATTATAGGGGTTTTATTCTTTTGGTTTGTTTGATGGCAGTATATGTTTTACAGCTGTGGATACTTTGAGAAATACTTTCTATGGTTACATTTATTTTTTGTTTTGTGTTTATTTATAGGTGGTATTTTTATCTTGATGGTTTGAGGTATTATGGGCTTATTGAGTTAGGAATAATTTTTTTTATGTTGGTAATTTAAGTTTATTTTTGACATTTTTATTTTTGTAGTTTGGTTTATTTGTTCATAGTTTTGGTGGTTTTTATTGGTTTTATTTTTGAGGACATGGGTATTTTTATGGTGGATTTTTATAGGTAGCTTTCTATTTGTTTGGATTTTTTATAGGCTGCTAATTTTTTTTTTTAATTGGAGTATAGTTGGCTTCAGACTTGACATTTTTATTTTTGTAGTTTGGTTTATTTGTTCATTGTTTTGGTGTTTTTTATTGGTTTTATTTTGGGGAAAATGGGTATTTATATGGTGGATTTTTATAGGTAGTTTTCTTATTTTGGTAGCAATGGTTTTTTATCAGCAGTTTAAATTGGGGTTTTTTTATGCTGTTAATTAGTGGGAGGTTTTTTTAGTTATTTTTATAGAGCATTGGTTATTATTTATGAATTAGTTTAGAGGTAGAGTTTCGGTGGGTTTTTTTTGTAATGTCTGCGGTCAGTTGAATAGCTTTGAGTTCAGCAAGTTGGTTTGATTTATTTTTTTTTAGTGGCTTTTGTGACTTGTGGTGTGGGATTTCATATGGCTGTTTTTTATTTTTATTTCTATAATGTGGCAAGAATTATTAGTAAAAAGAGTGCAGTGTGGGTTTTTTGCTGGTAGTTGGTTATATGGTGGCATTTTTTTAGCACGTGCTGTTTTTTTGTTTTTCTTTATTAGTGAGATTAAAGATTTTATTTTTTATTAGTTTGTAATTATTTTTAGAATTTTAGGACTATTTAGTTTTTTAATATGAGCACGTTGTGTGATAAGAGCAATTCATTTGTTTCATGTAGTATTGGTGGCATGGTGGGGAGAGGAGATTTTTATATTGAACATTTACTTCAATATTGGTAGTCGGGGTGTCAGGAGGACTTGTGTTTCAGTGCCTATTATTTTTGAGGCAGTTTGGATTTTTTTTATAGGCTGCTAAAATTTTTTTTTTGTTGGAGTATAGTTGGTGTCAGACTTTCTGTAGCTTTGACTTCAAAATTTTAGTGGTCGGTTTTGAGGTTTTTTAGGTATTTTTTGTTAAAGGTTTTAGGATAAGTTATTGTTTTTGGTTGCAGAGTAGAGTACATTTTTTACATTTGGCTTTGTTTTGATTGGGTTAAGGGCTATCGTACGAGCAATTTTTTTTTGATTTGGGTGAAGGTTTGTTGTTTTTCAGGGCCCCAGTGGAAAGTGTTTTTTACAGGTGACTAGGTGGAGAGGGTTTATAATTTGACTGTATTTAGGAATATGTATTTTTTAAAAACTTATGGTGCTTAGGAAAGTTTGTGGGGTTTTTTGTTGGATGGTGGAGATATTGTTGTGATCTTGTTGATGACATCGGTGGGAATTTGATGTTGTCTATTTTGTTATTTTATTTTAAGAAACTGGATTTTTTTTTGAGCAGGTTTTTTGACTTTTTTTTTTTTTTTTTTTTGATGACGAAGTCAGCTTTCAGGAGAATTTGGATTTTTTTTTTTTTTTCTCAAACACTTTTGCTGCCATCTTCCCCCACACAATGATGTCATCAATATATTGTAGATGTTCTGGAGCTTTTTTCTTTTTTAGTATATTTTGGATCAGTCCATGGCAGATGGTAGGATTGTGTTTTTATTCCTGGGGTAGTCGGTTTTAGGTATACTACACACTTCTTTAGGTGGAGATAAACTGAGGCTTGCATTCTGCTGCCAGAGGAATGGAGAAAAATGCGTTAGCAATGTCAATAGCGGCGTATTACTTCACTGCTTTGGACTCTAGTTCATACTGGAGTTTTAGCATGTCTGGCACAGCAGCGCTCAACGGTGGAGTTACTTTATTTAATGCACGGTAGTTCACAGTTAATTTTCATTTTTCAGATTTATGTACAGGTCAAATGGGGCTGTTCAAGGGGGAGTGAGTCGTGTTGACCACTTCTTGGCTTTTCAGTTTACAGATCATTTTGTGGATGGGGATTATGGCATCTCGATTTTTTCGGTATTTTCGGCGGTGCACTGTCAAGGTGGCAATCAGTACTCATTTGTTTAACTTTGTTTAACTTTGTTTAACTTAGGCTTTTGTATCAATAATTGGTGTTGAGGGTCCTTCTCCCAGATCATCATCATCAGTCACTGGCCGATTGGTTTTACTTGTGTGTTTCTTTTTTGCAGCAACTGCCAGTGGTTTAGATTTACTGTTTGGTTTAGCTACAGCCTGAGTAGCTGGGGTGTTGGCTGCAGCCTGAGTGATTGGGGTAGCTGCTGATTTATGTCTCTGTCCCCCTGCCTCTATCTGTTGTCTTAGAGTATTTAGCAGTGTGCGATAAGCATAGGCCAGGGCCCAGCTTATTGCAATGAGCCTTTTCTCTTTAGATTCATCATGGCTCTTCTCTTTTAGGTATTTCCCTACTTCAGCTGGGTTCTGAATTTGTTTACATGGAAAATCCCAGTCTACAGGATCTGAAAATTCCTTTAGGGTTTGGCCTATATTTTCCCATTCTCCACACTACTCAGGATTTTCCACATCTGGGTCTACTTCTGGGTCAGGGGTCTTATCAGCTTCTCTGGATATCTTATCTCTCATTCTAGAGAAGCTGAAGACCATATAGAGGAAGCTTACCAGATTAAATACCAGAAAGATGGTCTCTTTAACATTCAGGGGAAACTGAACATTCACAAAAAGTGATATAACAGATTTAAAGGAGAAGAAGGAAAGGAACGGCTGGAAAGCCTCATTCTCTGCTCTTTTTCTAACAAACTGGGTGCAATTACTAATAAATTCCCAAATCATATTACTGGAACTGGGACACAGGGTAGGATGAAGAAACCATAAACTATATATATCGTAAACAGACTCCAGTATCTTTGTAAATGCCCTATAAATCACTATCACCAAGGCCAGCACAATAGTTATTCCAATCCATGCCCCTCTACTGTAAAAATTATGTGTTATGGACAATAATCCTTGTGACCAGAAAGGTATTGGAACCTAAAAAAGGTCTAGAGACCAGAACCACATGAAGGCCTCTACCCCAAGAGACATTACGAATTCAAGCAACATGACTACTGACTGTTTTAACCCACTGCAGAGCAAGCACAACTAACATGCAACCAATAAAGCCTTTTTCTACTTTCTCGATCCCTACGTTGGGCGCCACTAGATGTATTTGTCCTGGTTCAGAGTAAATTTAGGAGAGAACCTCTAAAGGGGCTCCTCTAGGAAAGCAGATTCATTTGGCCTCTCTCTTTAACCAGTCTGGGAGAAAATACCTCCTTGGAGAAAAGTAGAAAAAACCTGTTAATTAAACAATAAAACCTAAACAATATTAAACAATAAAACCACTTGCTGCTCCAAAAAAGATGACAAACTTAGAAAAGTCCCCTCCCTGGGTTGCAGCTCAGCTCACTCAGTCTCATATCAGTCTCTCCAGTGCTGGAAGTGCCAGGACCCAGGCCCGGCCCAGTGGGCCACAGGTGCGAGCTGCCGGTGCTCTTCTGGATGTTCTGTCCAGGCTAGGTTTAAACACGTCCAAAGAAAAGGGAAAAAGAAAAAAACACAGTCCAGGGAACTTTTTTGCCTCAGCTAGTTAAAACTGACTAAAAGCAGAGGAGAGCTCTGTCCCGCTGACTGTTCATCCACAGACAACACAGTCCAGGAGCAGGAATGTGGAGGAGAGAGTGCAGTGTCTCAAAACAAACTGCGCCCTTCTTCTCTCCCCCCTTCACTCTCTGGAACAAGTCTTAAAGGTGCAAAGCTTATTATTCAGCATAAACAGAATGAGACGATTGGGGATAAAAGCATCATATAGTCAACCTAGGACAGGAGGTTTATTATAATCTCCCCTAGGTTTTTGTCCTTCTGTTCTAAATGCTTTCTTTTCCCCCTTCTGACTCTCCCTCACAACTGTTACAAATATCTTGGCTTTTGCCTTTTGTTTTTCTTCATCTCTCCTCACATACACCTTTTGGGATTCCTTCTATAGCTCTTGGAGACCCCGGTCCTGCCAATCCTCTAATTTCTCTAGCTTTTTTTTGTATGTCTTCCCATGATTTTGCCACAAATTGATTTTTAAGCAATGCTGTTCCTACTGGGGAATCTGGGTCCACTCCTGAATACATTTGCAGGCTCTTTCTGAGCCTCTCAAGCCAATCTGTAGGTGTGTCATCTTTTTCTTGGTGCACACTGAAGACCTTGTTAATATTTTGCCCTCGAGGTACAGCATTCCGTATCCCTTGTATAATGATATCTCTAAGGCCCCTCATATTTTGTCTGTCTTGCTCGTTCTGGTGATTCCAATATAGTCTCTGATTAGGCCATTTTTGATCACCACGTGGACCCTGCTGGTGTCTCCTTTCCCAGTCTCTCATTCCTGCTTGCCTAATCATTTCCCTTTCCTCAGTAGTAAATAATATTCCTAATATAGCTTGAAGCTCATCCCAGGTGTAGGTATTTGAGCCTAAAAATTGATCTAACTTCTCAGAAACCCCTAAAGGGTCCTCAAGCAGCTGCCCCATTTCCTTTTTAAATTCTCTTACATCCCCAGTATTAAGTGGGACTGTTGCAAACCTTATTTCCATTTTATTTCCTCCCATAGGTACTTCTCTTAGGGAGAATAGTTTCTTCTTTTGATCTTCCTCCTCCCTACTAGAATTATTTTCCTCACATTGTTCTCTCCTCTTGCTACGAGTCCTACTAGATGGTGGTGATAGTGGTGGAGCTGTCAGACTCCGGGACCTCTCAGGGGAGGAGGGAGTTTTCTGTCCTTGATAGGGAGGGGGGAAATTGTCTAATGATTCCCAAGGTTTTTCTTTTTCCTTCGCCTTTCTCCCTTTTTTAGTTTTCAGGGAGTATAAAGCCATCGCTGCAGAGGAGCCCCTCCAAAGTGTCGCATAATCACTTTCCTCCTGATGAAAGGGTTCCTTATTATTTACATAAATATTTAAAGCTTTACACATCCAATCATCAAAGGACCCACACACTGGCCAATATAAATGATCAGGCCTAATTTCTTCCTTAGTCCATTCTACCATACAATAATGTACCTATTACAGCATTCTGAGTGGGTCACTGAGGGTGAGAGAGAGACGGTGAATCTTGTTTCTAGATCAGAAGGCTGGATTTATTGATATATAATATATAATACATTACGACTATACTAAATAGAATTAAAGAGAGGTTTGCAGAGCTGCTCAAGCTAGGCTAAGAATAGCAAGAAAAGAATCTCTAACAAAGTTGTGTCCAAGAACTCTGTCCCTAGCTTGCACTTTGCGATTGGCCCTTAATTATAAACATAGGAACATGAGCCAATCAAGATGCCCCTGTTGCATTCCACAGCAGCTGATAATAATTGTTTATGTTATCTTCTGAGGCCTCTGCCCACCAGAAGACACAGAAATCTGAAAGAAAGGATTTCTGTGAAAAAATGTCTGTGACATCTCACCTTTCTAAATTGTATAAAATAAACGAAAAATGCTGATGTGGAATGAACAGGAAATTTCTTCACCTGTAAAATATACAATACTAACAAATCACTAAAACAATCCTACAATCTAAGAAAAATGCCAAAAACAATGCAAAGAGAATTCAAGTCCATGCAGCTGAGTTGCAGGAACAGTCCATCAGCTGAAGTTGTTTCTTTTGGACATCTGAGAGTCCTTTTTGGTCCTTTGCTGCAAAAGAATCCCATCAATAGTTATCAAAAAACCATTGACAGTCATAACACAATTTTAAACAATTTGAACAATTTTGGAATGTCCTTTTCTGGCCCTTCAATGCTTCAGTGCTTCAGAGCTGCTGCCTGCTATTTTCAATCTTTTTTATTTAATTTTAATTTTTTTTTTCTTTTTTGATCGAGAAGCAAAAGAGCAGCAGCTGAGCAGAGCAGTGCCAGAGAAGGAAAAGCCCTGGGGGCCCTGGCCCATGATGGACCAGGAACCCCAAAACTGGCCCACAACAGGGGAACCAGGTCCAGTAGGACAAACCAGAATTCCCAAAAACATAAGGAGACCACGCAGTGGGCCCAGCCCAGGAACTTCCTGAGCCCAATGGCCCAGGCCAAACCGGGTAGTGAGATGCTTCCTTTCCCCAATAACACTGAGGCATGCCAGCAGCAGGGAAATAGAAGCCTTCTCCAGAAATGACATCTGGGGTCTGGAGATCTTTGTTCCCCACAGCAAACCAGCTATGGTCTCCTCCAACTGTGCCATCTTCCCCTGCACTGCATTGGGTTTGTCTCTCATCCACCCCATGGCTTCATCATCCACACCCCCTCCGGGCTGCGGACCAGAGGCAGGGCTCTCGGGATGCACCTGCACCCCCATGCCACTAGGGCGCAAGAGAGGCGGCAGAGATGGGAGCCGCCATGGGACCATCCCCGAAAAACCAGCCCCCAGCCCGCCGAGAATGCTGATCTTAAAAACAGGCAGCTGGACTGCCGCAACAGTCAGCTGGCAGGCAGCCCCTGCTCCACGGAAGGAGAGACCCCCCGCCGGGGCGGCTCCTACAGCAGCCAGTCCAGGATGGTCCGAGCTCGAACAAGCCGCCAGTTCCAGTGCAGTCTCTGATGCCGACACGGAGGGCTGAGCCTCCGACAATGGCAGAGCCACTGGGACGTCCGGTGGAAGCAGAGGGGGGGAAGCCGGAACCGGGGAGGGAATCACGCTGAGTGTAAGATCAGACGTAGGCTGCCCCGAGGTTCCCGCGGGTTCGGGACCGTCTTCCACACCATCCTGGACAGGGACTGTCTCCACTTGAGGCGATGGGAAGGCCGATGGAAGCAGCGGAGGGGCTGAAGGGGTCAATGAAATCTCCTCCTCTGCTGAGCCGGAAGCTGGAGACGCATCCTTGTCGTTTCCTAGCAACAGCTCAACCACTGGAAGTGCCTCTTCTACAGTCTCCGCAGTGTCAGACGCAGGCGCTGGCAGGGGTGGGGAGGCCGGTGGAGCCGTGGGCGGGACCACCTGGAGAGGCGGAGACGGGATGTCCTGGAGAGACGGAGCTGGCAGGGGCGGAGAAACCTCAGAGACCGGTGCCGCCCCCACGTCTGAAGGCGGAGTCTGGGAGGCCGGCTGTGACAGCGCCGCCTCCTCCCATGCCCCCGGAGAGAGAGAAGGGGGGGGGAGGAGAAAACTCCATCTGAGCATGCTCCGGAGCAAGAGTAAAAAAAACTTCTTCACGCGGCGCAGTTTCGCCCCCCCCCGCCGTGAAGCAGGGGGGGCTGGGAAGCCTAAAGTCATCACCCACCGGGTCTTCTGCCAGGGGCGGTGGAAACGGCGCCTGGCCATAACAGTTAGAAATCCATTTAAAGGCAGCTGCTCTGCGTTTCAGAACTGGGAAGAGCTTTATAAATGCTGGGTAGATAGAAGGAAGGACACGTCCCTGGCTCCAGACACACTGGATAATCGAGTCCATGCACTCCCAGACAAAAACATCCAAAGCGTACAGGACATCAGTAAAGAACCCAAAAAGCTTTGCCCATCGAAAGAACTCATAGAGATCTGTTGCTGACAGAAAAAACCCATCTGCTCTACACCAGTGTTGCCAGAGGGCAATAAGCTTCTTCTCTGAAGGAGTAAAATGAACCACGTACTTCAAAGGGTATCTCCCCCATATAAACAGCCATAATTTTCTCGCGGCTGAACCCTCAGGGATAGAAAAATGAACAGTACCTTTTTCAAAAGTCCAGCTTGCTCTGGCCAGCTCTGCAGGTATGCTGCTCTTGTCTACCATCTTTCCTGAAGGTTTTCCAGAAGAAGGTTCTCTTTGTGGTCACCCTTGGCTGTGAACTCTGTCCAAATCAGGATCTTCAGTTCTTCAGCTCCTGGCTTGAATCCACTTCTGTGGCCACTTCAAAGCAACCATCAAATGCTGCACATACAGGATTTTACCCAGTGCAGCAATTTTGCTCCTCTGGTCTTATCAAATTAATTTTTGCTCTGACACGAGGGGTCACCAGATATTAAAGCGTCCTGTGTGGGTCGCTGCTGGTGAGAGAGAGACGGTCAATCTTGTTTCTAGATCAGAAGGCTGGATTTATTGATATATAATATATAATACATTACGACTATACTAAATAGAATTAAAGAGAGGTTTGCAGAGCTGCTCAAGCTAGGCTAAGAATAGCAAGAAAAGAATCTCTAACAAAGTTGTGTCCAAGGACTCTGTCCCTAGCTTGCACTTTGTGATTGGCCCTTAATTATAAACATAGAACATGAACCAATCACCAATCAAAATAGGTGCCCCTGTTGCATTCCACAGCAGCTGATAATAATTGCTTATGTTATCTTCTGAGGCCTCTGCCCTCCAGAAGACACAGAAATCTGAAAGAAAGGATTTCTGTGAAAAAATGTCTGTGACATGTACCATCTTTACTTTTTCCCTTCTGAGAGGGCACTGCATCCCAATGTGCAGTCATTAACCCCAGGGGGCTGTCTAGGAGTATCTCTGGTAATTCACTCCCTTTCTCATTTTTAGAGCCTCTCTGGGGGTCCCATACCCTTGAGCCTGTCTTGGAGCCCTTTGAGCCTCTCTTGGGGCCCTCTGAGCCTCTCTGGGGATTTGTGGAACCTTTCTGGGGGTTCCTTCAGCCAGTGGTCTAATTATTCCCCTGACCCATTGTAACCAATGTCTCACACCACTCGCTTCATCCCTTCACTCGCCAAGCCCTTCATGGGGTGATGGAACTGCAGATATAAGGACTCCTCAATAGTTTTGCAATAATATTGTGTCTCACTCACTTTCATTCAAACACTGTCACGTCCACCCAACCGAACAATACTCACAGCCCGCTGTTCTCGTCCGGATCTTCATGCACTAGAATTACAGGTGATTTAAACTGCAGTTCTCAGGGAGCTCAATTCTTTGCTTGCTTTCTTTACCAGGTTCGTGGTGCCTTTAACTCTCCAGCTATTGGTTTCTATGGGCCACAAAAGTGGGGTGCCCCCCACAGTAACCTCAGTCTGAGAGATCCAAGGGCATCAGGTTGGTGTCACCAAATTGATATAAAATTTTGGTAGCCAAACCGAATTTTATCTCTATATCTTTTATTTTAAAGAAATCAAGCAAGCAGCGCTAAGTGAACAGGGAGTCGCCGCTCCACTCACAGCACACACCACTTACAATTTCGGCAAAGTATATATACTGTTTTTAATCATACAAAGCATTTTCCAATATGCTTGCTTTGTCCGAGTCAGCAAATATCAATAAGCTGGGATCAGAAATTTCATAATCTTTTCAGGTGGTCATTGGCTTTGGGGGTTTGCTTAAGTTAGCAATATGAATTAAGCATTCAAATTTTAGCTTATATAATTAAGCATTGAATTTTAACCTTTTACTTCAGAAACCTCTGCCATGGTACAAAGGGCATAAGAAAATGCAGATTTGTGAAGCTTCTCGCAATAAAGGACAATAACAGGAGAAGACCAGGGAATGCAAGAAACATAGATAAAGGAGCTCCTCTGTCTCCAAGCTGATCAAAACTGACAGACGTGCTCAGATAAGCACCAAAGGACCACAGCGCGTGCGCAAAGGAGAAAAGTTCAAAAGTTCAGTCATGAAGAAGACCACAGCCTTCGGCCTCAGAGACCACCAAAAACCCCCGTGTGACCACCACAGCAAACAACACATGCCTAGAAGGGCGTGGATCTAATTACCATGTGAGGCGAGGACAGACGGGGCCAGGGCTGGAATATGCATGGAAAAGTTGTGTAATGTAATGCATATGGAACATCTTCGTGAATAAAGATGTGTGTCAGACCGATGCTCGGGGCACAAGCTTTCACAAGAGTTATCTCGTCTGTGCCAGGCGCTGACATACATACCCACTTCATAACTGCATCAGATTGTGGAGTCCATTTATTCACCATATCACTTCACATCAAGCTGTTTATCATACTTAAGTATGGCCACATTTCTCTTCACAGAGAAAAGCAAGGCACAATTCTTCCCCAGAATATTTCTGGGTTTCACATTCTCTGAACCTCAGAGAAAGGATAAACAATTCTTGTCTTACTTCCTGTGCCTGTGTTTGTGCAGAAGTAGAATGCAATATGGAGATTGTTTACCCAAAGTTATGGTGTTTTGTTTCCTTGGTCTATCAGGGCCAAGTGTGTGTGTGTGTCGGGACTGTCGGCGGACAGTCACGAGATGCTGTGCAGTTGTCTGCAGTTGAGTGCTTGGCAGATTCAGTTTAGATGTAATGTAACATAGTATAATATAGTATAAAATAACACAGTATAATAAAGTAATTATTAGCCTTCTGATAAGACGGAGTCAGATGCATCATTCCTCTCTTTCGTCAGGGCATTTCCCTGCAAATTCAATACATAAGTATTTAGTCACTTTGTTGCAAAGTGATCTTTTCAAAACTTCAGGGACATATTTTACCTCTCTCCTAGAGAGAATATGCTGTAGGACTTTTAGACCAGCCTGCTTTTCTTTTGAGAGCGCCTTCCCCATCCTCCAGCCTCCGGTCGCTCACCTGTTCTGGTGCTATAGCTGCAGCTTAAGTGAATTTTTTCTGGAGTCATTTTCCTGGCTCTGTGGAGTCATCCTCTGACTGCTCCTCCCCCCCGCGATCACTCAGAAGAATCACTTTCAGAGTCCAAAGTGTTAGGAAAATTAATCCACAAATATCAGAGGTTTATGTCCAAAAAGGAGACAGAGGGGTCCTTTTACTTTGTTAGAATAAAGGGAGAGGCCATGGGGCATTCCCCTGGGGTCTCTCAAATTTTTGGAGGACACAGCCTTCCTTTTTATCCTAATTCCCCGGCCCCATTTCCCTTCTCTCTTTCCCCATTGGTTGAGGTACTTGAGAGGTACAGACTTCCCGATACGCCTGATACCAAAGATTTGCCTCTGATGTATAACCCTCCCTTTTAATTTTTAATTTTTATGTAATTTAGGGGTTTTTCTTCCCCGTTGCAGAGGATCAGTAATGGGACATCACGCCATGATCAATATGATCAAGTAAAGCTGATTTATTGCAAAAGCAAGCCATATTTATACTGTTTTCTATTGTTCACGCCTCAAGCTTATACATGATTTGTTAAATCCTTCTATGCACGCATTTTCATATTTCAGTTAATTTTAGTCTTTCTTCTTCATGCATCTCGCTGCCATTTTCTTGTCTGCCTTTGCATCCTGAACCGTCTGCTTCTGAGCGTGTTCTTCTTTCGTGTCCTTCAAGGGCATTGTGACCTTAGTTTCTATGAAGGCTGGATTGTGCATATGTTGCATATGTCCATTTTCATGCAAAAAACTCTCAACAATTCCCCTGTCTTGTTTTTGCACAAGCCAGACTGAATTATTAGCACATTCAGTTATTCTTTGCACACACTGTAATAAGCAGGGTACCATAAGCAAAATCACTAAAATAATGCAAAAAACCATAATGCCAAAGCGAACTAAGTCTTTAAGCCAACCAGTAATGCCCCAAGATTTTAACCATTCATTAAAACAGTTATTAACAACTCTCTTCATGTTTTCTTTAAGTTGCGAAAATTTCTTGCGAATTGATTCAGAGTGATCAAAAAGGTTCATGCACCACGTCCCTTCAAAATCTTCACACCCGTGCCCTTATGCTAGCAATAAAACATCTATGGCAGCCCTATTTTGTAACACAGCATGGCATATGCTATCAACATCAGTGGTGAGTTCATCTAGCACTGTGGACATGATGTTAATTTGTTTCCCTGCCCAACACACTAGTCGCTTTAATTGCATGAGGGCCTTTGCCTAGGCTACTCCTGGGGTGAAAAATGATGCCAATACAACTGATGATAAGTCCCATAATTGTACCTCATCTCTACATTCAGGGCCCAACTGATGCACACTATGTCTCAAGCATTGGGACTTGTGAGTGATGCTAAGCATGGGTGGATGTTAGGGGTGAATAACAAACATAGCTTGCCAAAATAACCTGGTCCTACAAATGATTTCTGTGGCACCGCAGGCCAGGGTCTATCCCCACAAATAAGGAGAACCCCAGGAGGTAGCATTTTAGCTGCACCTTGCTCTGTTGGTAAAGGCCTTATCCAATTGTTACAATAATCTGTGGTATTGTAGTACCATGAGGAGCCAGGGGATATCCAAGTGCTATCATTTTTTGGTCATCCCTCTTTTATGCCAAAAAAATCTGAGCTTGTAAAATAATACCCAAAAAAATAGACAGTAATTGCCTGGCATAGAATCCAGGATGTCTAGCTCCTGTGGCTCCATGATGGTGATATTCAATCCCTGGGCAATTGTAAAAGCTTGTGCTCCCAGGGGGTTCATGGGAATCCCAAAAGTGTCGCACCAATTTGCAGAGGTTGGTCCGCTCTGGATATTTCACCATTGGACCATGCACCAACTTGACCAAGCCTCATTCAAATTTTTGTGCACCATGGCTTTAGTCCAAGGTCCAGATTCTTCCATAGAATCTAATGGAACTCCTATTAAACATGTACGAACAGGATCAGAAGGCGTAGCCAATGATAAGCAAATTGATTCCTGCCCTGTTTGATTAGCCCATGTAACCCACATGTTTGTTCGCTGATCAATGTTATGCATTCCCTGCATTTTTCCTATTATCGTAATGATTATCATCAATATTATTTGCAGGACAATTGCCATTGTCGCCACCTTTGCTGATCACGTCTATGCTTTAGCCAATATTCTTTGGCCTTGTCCCACTGACTGTCAGAAACGTGATGCTGTTGTGGCACTGCTATTCCTCTCCCACACTCTGCAGCTGTAATCTGACTTTGCAATACTATGTGATTTGCTATTGCCTGTTTTGCCAATTGAAATTGAATCCAAAGAAAACTTCGCTCATTCTGTGTTTCAATAAGGGCTAAATCCTGGTTAAAATTCCAACGTTGTAAAAATATCCCTCTAAGAGGTTCGGGGGGAGGTTAACTTCTATGTCTAGGCCCTAAAAATATTTCTAGTGGGCGCTCAACATCAAGCACATTAATTATACTAAAACATCTATTGCAAGCTAAATTAGTAGAGCTAAATTTTTGCTTTTTCCTGCGAGTTACAAAGAGATTATTTTCCTGATGGACTTGTCGCCACCACTTCAACTTGCATTTAACACACTGGACCCTGATTCATGGTTTGCAAAAATAGCCATGAACAGAACAAACTCATTCAATTTGGTTTAAGACCCGTATTGGAAGTGGTGGTAAGCTGTTGTTACTGGTTACCGTAACCCCAGGTCCAGCTAGTTGGCCTGCACCTGTTAATAGCTGTGGAAAAAAGTTCAATCATTGTTCAACCATCAGGCGCTGGAGTCGGTGTTGTCGCCGAAGTTATGCTTCTGGACAGAGCATTAGCTGGCAGGTGTGACTTTAGGCAAGATTTCACCCACTTAGCTGGAATCTAAAGAATTCCCTTATCTGTAAGTAAGCACATGTAACCTCTTCCCATTAATTTCACTGTGGCTGTCCCATCCCACATCCCCATTTCTGGGCTTTTAAAAATGACTTGAATACCGTTAGGCAATTCCTCACTTCGCATGATGCACAAGAATAGGTGGTTCGTCCCTATCTCCTGTTGTTCTGAGATAATTAAGTACAAAGATAGCCTTAGCTGTCCTTTCTTCTGGGGATAACCCTATAATTTTCCCTTTTTGTTTTTGCAGCATGCTCTTGAATGTCTGATGGGCTCACTCAATAATTGCCTGACCTGTAGGGTTGTGTGGAATACTGGTATCATGTTGAATACACCATAAGTTGCAGAAAGGTTGAAACTACAAAGAACAATAAGCAGGGTCGTTATCCGTCTTGATGGCTAAAGGGACTCCCAACACTGCAAAGCAATTGTACAAATGTTTCTCAACATGACGTGCTCTCTCACCTGTTAAAGGGGTAGCCCATATAACACAGGAGTAAGTATCAAAGCAAACATGCACAAACTTCTTCTGGCCAAATTCTGCTACATGTGTTACATCCATTTGCCAAAATTGCAAAGGTTGGGTACCTCTTGGGTAACACCAGTGCCTAAGCCGATGCCATCCATTTGACAATTGGGGCAGGATCGTACAATGCCAATGGCATCAGTAAGAGGGATACCAAATTGCTTAACCAATCTCTTTGCGAATTGATGTAAAAAGGCATGAGAATTTTTTGCTTGTTGAAATTTATTGGAGGTTGGCATTGGCCAGACAGCGGCTACCAACTGGTCAGCTCGAGCATTACCTTCAGACAGACCAGGGAGATTCTGATGACTGCGAACATGAGTAATAAAAGACTCCTGTCAGCGTAGGTTCAAATTTCTCAGTAGTCAACTTAAAAGTGAATACAAATGTTTGTTATTAACTTCCTTAACTACCACCCTTTTAAGGCGTTGTACACAGCCAACCATGTAAAGTGAATAAGAAACAATGTTAATAGCCTGATCATTCCAATTCTCAAAGGCCCAAATAACTGCCTTCAACTCCAAGGTTTGCAATGTATCTTCTACTTCCCCAGGAATTATATGCTGATTCCATTAACCCTTTTTCTGCCACATACAAGCAGCCCTTTTAGACTGTTTGCCTGCATCTGTAAAGATTGTTAGTCCTAGTATTGGACACTCAGATTGCCATGATCTGTCCTCCAGCCTCTGCTAAAAAGGCTGTTGTGAAGGTTTGACACTGGCACAAGGCCAAATGCCTCCATGAAAATACACTTTCTCTGGTGTCTGCTGTGAGATTTTGACCAGGAACAAACAAAGCAGGCTCTCACTTGAAAAAAGAAAAGTTTATTAACTAAACTACAAAAACAATTACTAAACTACACACAAAAGAAAAAGAAAAAGACAAGGAAAATGAAAACCTCACAAAAACACTCTCCTCCTCTGTTGTGGTGTGCTGTAATGTCCCATTTTGGCCTTCCAGGTCATTCCCCCAGGTGTGCCAATACCTCTCTCCCTTCCCCCTTGCCCCCATGCTGAGTGAGTCCTGTCAATCAGGCTTAACATTCCAGCAAGGCGTCGTGTGGTTGGTCAAGTTCAAAGGATGCCCCTATGCCCAGAGGTCATTGGCCTATCTGGGTGTCATCTTCCCCTGAGACCCTGCCCCTCTCACCTGGTTGGTGGCTCACCTATACCTCCCCTCCCCCTGTCCCTGAGCTTAAAAAGGTCATGAGACCATGCGGTCGCGTTCTGTTGGAGCAGTTGCTCACGTTCAGACCTCTGTAACCATGGAATAAACCTCTGGACATTAAACCCTCCAGCAGAATCCTCTCCTTTTTCTCTTCAGCATCGCCTGAAGCTACTCCTCCTGAGGTAAACGGGGTTCCTAACAAGCCTGGACTTGTTCAGTGCCCAGCTGCAACCACCAGCAAGCCAAGGTATCTCTGGGGTGATAACACCGCAGTTGCTGCCTTTGGCCCAGCAGCGAGGGTCAGACTGGCCCAGGCACTATCTAACTGGTAATATTGGGAGCCTTTTCCAATATTTGGCGTCCCTGAGGCGGGCTAAGCGACTCTGCAGCCTGAGACGGACTCGCAGCACCTCGGAGAAGCTTCTAGCAGCTGTGCATCCAGCTGAAAGGGGCTTTGGTTGCATCGCCCTCAGCTAGAGACTTTGGGAATATTCCCAGAAGTTTCGTGGACTGTTCGGTGCCTCTGGAAAGCCCAGCTCCTTTCTGGTGAGCAGATTTTCCAGACGGAGGACAGGGTAGCCTCTCTCGCCCACAGAGAGGTCCTGTTCCGGTGAAGAGACCTGCCTGTACCCAGCCAGCTACAGCTTCCATTTCGGGTGAGTATCTCTGCTCTCGGTAAAGCAGGAGCTCAAAAACAGACTCTGCTGTGAGTTCTGTTCCTTTTTGCCTTTGTATTTTTGGCTGCGCAGCCCCACAGACGGGAATTTATTGCATTCTAGCTTTAGCTTTCTGCTGCGTGTGTTACTCTCTTTTGAAATTCACGCCAGAGTGGGAGCTCTCTGCCCTTCCCCCCGGCTCTGCAGCGCAGCGTGCTCGGCTCTCTCCACGTGGTCGGGGGTTCTATCTCTCTCTCTCTCTCTCTCTGTGCGGGGGAGGGGGAGTTCTCGGCTCTCTTGCCGCGGGGGACTCTCTTTCTCAGCTCTCTGTGGGGGAGGGGGGGCCTCTCTGCACACGCGGCGCGGCGGGCCCCGGTTTCGGCTTGCCTCGTGGCGTGGCTGCTCTCTCTGCTCCGCGGGGGGGCTGCATTCCACGGCAGGAGAGGCTTTGTTTCTGCCTCAGCTGGGCAGGGCGTGCCCTGCTGCTGCTGCCCGGGAATTTTAAAAGCAGTATATACAGCTGCATTGTGAAGCTTTTGTCGGCTCGTTATCGCTTTCCTATCTGTGTTTTTTTTTTTTTTTTTAGACATCGGTAGCTGATTTTAGCTTTGTTTTTGGTCAGGCGGGATCTAGTACTTTGCTTTTTGCATCTAACATGGGTTTGAAACTCTTGAAACTCAGCATTGTACAAAAAGGAGTGTATTATAATATTGTTAGCATTTTAGACAGTGGTAATGTGAAGTTCTCAAAGGGAAAATTGAAACAGTTTATAAGATGGCTTTTCCTCCACTTCCCACAAATCTCCCCTGAAGAAATCCACAATATTCAATTCTGGGATAAAGTTGGAAATGAATTGATAACCTTAGGACAATCTGGCAATGCACCCTCAGCTAAATTTGTGTTTTGGAGTTTACAAATTTGAACAGCATTGCTCAAACAAAAGGAAATGGAGAAAAAGCAAAATGTAAAGCCATGTACCTCTGCTCTCCCTGTTTCTCCCTCTCCTAGTTCTAAAACCCCTAAACCTCTTTCCCCAAAATTTGGTATTTTAAACAGATCAAACTCATTGGGAAGTCGACTCCCGGAGTCTGTTGAAATGCCTGAGTTGCCCTGTCCACAAGGCCCTGGCCAGGCTGCGTGGAACCTTTCCCAATCCCCTGTGTCCCCTCCTCTGAAACCCACAGCACGTGTTAGCTTTCCAGAGAGCAGTGATGCCCAAAATGGCCCCCAGTCCCTAGGGGGTCCACAAGATGGTGGATGCCACGTGGCATCTTCCCAAACCTGGTCTTCTTCTTCCCAAAATCCTCTTAAGCATCCCGAAACTCCAGCCCCATCCCCCTCCCCTCCTGTTCCTCGTGATACCTTCCCCCCTCCCCCTCTCTTCCCCGCAATACCCTCAGCTCCACCCCTCTACTCCTCCCAGGGGGCGTCTGCTGACGTGATGTCACCAGGCGTCCCCGCCCCCTGCCTGCCCCTTGACCCCGCCCCTTGTTCCCACGGTGTCCCCGCCCCCTGCTTGCCCCCTGACCCCGCCCCTTGTTCCCACGGTGGGGACACACCCACTGCCATTCCCCAAACCTGTATCTGTGATCCCAATGCTTCTGTTTCAAGGGATACAGAGCAGAGAACAGCAGATTCAATGCATAGTCCCATGTTGTCACTGGCTCCTGTTACCTTTCAGCCTGCTGCTCATGGGGGAGCAGCTCCAACTGCTAATTGGAGTTCTTTTGGACAACAATTGATTAAAGAGATCTGTAAATCTCATAAAGAATATGGTCCACACAGTCCATATTTCCGTGGCCTTTTAAATTCTGAATTGAGTAGGACTGTAGTGATTCCACATGATTTAAAACAGCTTTTTTCCTGTCTCATGACCTCCACGGAATTCAAATTATGGGAAATAGCATGGAAACAAATACTGAATGATGCTCTCCCAGGCTTGCATGCTGATCCAAACACAGCCAAAGACAACAGTGGTAACCCTATCACCATTGAGCACCTCTGTGGTGAGGGCCAATGGTCTTCACCCCCAATCCAAGCTAATGCAATTCCTGCAGAAACACTCGAGTAAGTAAAGGAAGCAGCTGAAAAAGCATTCTTTTCCGTACAACCTGAGGGGCCTTTTGAACCCTATAGTAAAATTAAACAGCTACCATTAGAGCCTTTTTTGAAATTTGTAGAAAGATTAACTAGAGCTATTGAAATACAAGTTAAAAAAGAGAATGCTAGGGAAGCAATTTTAGAGGAAATGGCATTTATAAATGCAAATAAACAGTGTCAAGCAGCAATCCTGAGCCTTCCTATAGAACCTTCTCCAACCTTTAAAGGTATGCTTCTAGTCTGTAACAGGAAAGTGCCTCTGATGAGTGTGGCTGAAGACACCAGACCAAGGCTGCTGCCAAGACCACCTCAGCGTGTCGCCGTTGCCAGCCCTGCGCCTTTTCCCTCAGCACAGCAGTACCCTGGGCAGCAGCGGAGACCAGTAATGGTTGAGCCCACAAAACCATGCCTGCTTTGTAACAACCTAGGGCACTGGAGTAACCAGTGCCCCCTGAAAAGGGAATTTGATGAATTTAGAAATGGCAGGGGAGGAGAACTACAAGCCCTCCCTGGGGTCAACAACAACAAAAAAACTAAAAAGAAAGCGCCCGCCTGCCAGGCGCATAGACACAAAAAGAGCAGGCCAAGGGAATAAGGGTAGCAAAACAAATCAAGCGCGCGATAATATTAATGTTTGTGTAAGTGAAGCAGGTGCTTCAAAGACTGTGTATGATTTAAGTGATCCTGTGTTAACCACGTCTTCTGTCAATGAGCCTTACAGGTTGCAGCTGACTGAGTCACTCCATCTGGAGGACACTGCCTGGCATTTTGTGTCTGTAAATCCTGAACAGAAAGGTACTTGGAACCGGATTCGTTGTAAGTACATCGTCATTGGGGACACCAAACACACACCAGAAGAGATCGAAATTGCTCCAGGAATGACAACATCAGATCCTGAGCAATTCGTTCTCGGCCGGCACTGTTTCCACCCACCCCTGTTTCTTCCCAAGGGACAAATTGCTGCACAAGCTATCCCTGTGCCATCATTACCCGAAAGTACTGAAAAACAAGGGCCCACAGTCGCCCCAGTACAAGTTATTGGGAAAGACAAACCCAAATTATAGTGTAATGTCAGTGGGGATGGGGAGTCTAAACGCATTGAGATGCTTGTAGACACAGGTGCAGACTGCACAGTGATTCCAGTACAAGACTGGCCAGCACATTGGCCTTTGCAAAATGTTGCCGGTCACCTTCAAGGTGTAGGAGGTCTGCAATTAGCAAGACAATCCAAAAGCATTATTCAATTTGAGGGACCAAACGGACAATTGGCAAATATCCGTCCATTTGTGTTCAATTATTCAGAACCTTTGTTAGGGAGAGATTTAATGGCCCAGTGGGGTGTCACAATTGATATTCCAGACTCTCCACAGCATATTTGTACAGCAGTCATTGAACAACAGCGCCCCACCCAAAAACTGAAGTGGAAAACGGACAAACCAGTTCAGGTAAAACAGTGGCCGCTCAGTAAACAAAAAATAAAGGTGCTTGAGGAACTAGTGGAAGAGCAACTAATAAAGGGCCACATTGTGGAGACCATGTCCCCATGGAACTCTCCAGTGTGTGTCATCTAAAAAGCTGACAAAAAGAGATGGCGGCTCCTCTGTGACCTCCAACAAATTAATAATGTAATTGAAGATATGGGTTCTCCCCAACCTGGTATGCCATCCCCAACAATGCTTCCTCAAGATTGGAAATTAGCTGTTATTGATATTAAAGATTGTTTTTTCCAAATTCCCTTGCACCCTGACGATTCACCGCGTTTTGCATTCTCAGTTCCTTCTATTAATATGGAATCCCCTATGAAAAGGTACCATTGGACCGTTCTTCCTCAGGGATTAAAGGTATCTCCAGCCATCTGCCAGTGGTATGTGTCTTCCCTGCTTTCCCCAGTGCGTGCAGCCGCAGAGAAGACCATCATCCATCATTATATGGATGATATCCTTGTGTGTGCCCCCAATGATGATTTACTCACACATGCGCTTGACCTAACGATCGATGCATTGATTGTTGCAGGGTTCGAGCTCCAGGAAAAGAAAATTCAAAAGATGCCACCTTGGAAGTATTTGGGCTTAGAAATTGGAAATAGGACCATTGTTCCTCAAAAACTAGAAATCAATCCAAGGATCAAGACCCTTGCGGATGTCCACAAGTTGTGTGGGTCTTTGAATTGGGTAAGACCATGGCTCGGTCTGACTAATGAAGACCTTGCCCCTCTTTTCAATTTATTGAAAGGGGGAGAGGACCCAGGTGCTCCTAGGTCTGTTACCCCAGAGGCACGGAAAGCTCTAGAAAAGGTTCAGATTGCAATGTCCACAAGACAGGCCAACCGATGCCGGCCTGACCTGCCATTCAAATTTATCATCCTAGGTAAGTTGCCACACCTCCATGGAATTATTTTCCAGTGGGAAGAAAAACAAACACCTAAGGCAAAGAACACACCAAAAAAGGACCGGGACCAGAGGGACCCTCTCTTGATCATAGAATGGGTTTTCCTCAGTCACAAAAGGTCCAAGAGACTGACAAAGCCTCAGGAGCTGGTAGCAGAACTGATCCGAAAAGCAAGGACCCGGATGAGGGAGTTAGCAGGATGTGATTTTAAGTGCATTCACATTCCAGTTGAGTTAAAATCAGGTCAAAATACTATTAAAATACTGGAACAATTGTTTCAAGAAAATGAAGTGTTGCAGTTTGCTCTGGATTCCTACTCAGGACAAATTTCGGTAGCGCGGCCCGCTCACAAATTGTTCGAACAAGATGTTCAATTTACCTTAAAACTGAGAAGTGCTCTATGAAGGAGACCTTTAAAAAGGGCTCTAACTGTCTTCACAGATGCATCCGGGAGGTCCCACAAGTTCGTTATGACTTGGAAGGATCCTCAAACCCAGCAGTGGGAGACGGACATTGCTGAGGTGGAAGGTTCACCTCAGGTTACTGAATTGGCTGCGGTTGTTAGGGCCTTTGAAAGGTTCTCAGAACCATTTAATCTGATTACAGACTCTGCATATGTGGCAGGAGTAGTATCCAGGGCAGATCAAGCAATACTGCAAGATGTGTCTAACATCACACTTTTCGAATTGCTCTCAAAACTGGTAAAGTTAGTCACTCACCGAGAGCAACCATTTTATGTGATGCATGTCAGGTCACACACTGACTTGCCAGGTTTATCGCTGAAGGCAACAGAAGGGCAGATGCTCTTGCTGCACCTGCAGTGATGGCCACTCTCCCAAATGTTTTTGAACAGGCAAAAATCAGCCACCAGCTTTTCCACCAAAATGCACCTGGCCTGGTTCGTCAGTTTAACATCACTCGAGAACAGGCCAAAGCGATTGTGGCCACATGCCCAAATTGCCAACAACATGCACTCCCTACAGTGAGTACGGGAGCAAACCCAAGGGGACTGAACGGTTGTGAACTGTGGCAAACAGATGTAACACTCATACAGTCATTTGGACGGCAGAAATATGTTCATGTTAGTGTAGATACCTTTTCTGGAGCGGTCTATGCTTCTGCCCACACAGGAGAATCATCTATCGATGCTGTTAAGCACCTCTTACAGGCTTTTTCTTTCATGGGCATCCCCAAGGAGCTGAAAACTGATAATGGGCCTGCTTATAAATCCAAGGAATTTGGGAGCTTCCTGCAGCAATGGGGAGTAGAGCACAAAACTGGCATCCCCTACTCCCCTACAGGTCAAGCCATTGTAGAAAGAACTCACTGTGATATTAAAAGGGTCCTGGACCAACAACAACAGGTTCTGAAGGTGGAACCTCCCCACATCCGGTTATCCAGGGCGCTATTCACAATCAGTTTTCTGAATTGTTCTTTTGACAGCCTGAACCCACCCATCCTACGCCACTTTGGGGGGAGCAATCATAAGTTAATGAAAGAAAAACCTCCGGTTTTAGTAAAGGACCCTGAGACTTGGAAAATGGTGGGACCCTACAAATTGATTACTTGGGGACGTGGATATGCCTGTGTGTCCACCCCCTCTGATTTAAGGTGGGTTCCTTCCAAATGGGTAAAGCCCTTTGTTCCCAAGGTCTCAGAAATCTACAGAAGCACCACAGGTTGCTCATGCTGCCTGGAGAAGAAAACGCCGCACGCGTTCTCTGGAGGAAATTCCATTTAAGCCTCCTATCTGGAATAGTTTATAATATATGTTTGTTTCAACTTTTTGTACCAGTTTAGATCCCACTGTTCGTTTGTAGCCACGAGACGCCATGAGACCGAGCCTGCTTCTCGTCCTACTCGTGATCATCCCACCTGTGACCTCCTGCATAGTCCCTCAGCCCAAACCACATATGGACTACCTTGGCAAAAACTCTCGGACATCAACAGAGAAACTGACAACTGGCTGAATGGACTGTTCAAAGGCTGGGGACTCTCGGGCTGGTTGGGATCTATTCTGAAAACTGTGTTTTTAGTGCTGTTTATTTTAGTTATAGTTATTGTAGTTTTTAGCATTGTTTTTGGACTAAACAAACGCATGGTTCTCAAATTAATTTCAAGCTCATCTCCCCCTCCTGAAGTCTACCATTTGGAAGCCCTCAGTGCTCCAATGGATGACCTAGAAGCCTCAGTGGAAAACACTGACCCTCCTGTAGAGGAAGAACTGATTTACCAACCATGGTTTGGCAATCATTCTGCACCACAAACACAGTCCTCTTCTTTTTAAACAAAACTAGGGGGAGATGTTGTGGTGTGCTGTAATGTCCCATTTTGGCCTTCCAGGTCATTCCCCCAGGTGTGCCAATACCTCTCTCCCTTCCCCCTTGCCCCCATGCTGAGTGAGTCCTGTCAATCAGGCTTAACATTCCAGCAAGGCGTCGTGTGGTTGGTCAAGTTCAAAGGATGCCCCTATGCCCAGAGGTCATTGGCCTATCTGGGTGTCATCTTCCCCTGAGACCCTGCCCCTCTCACCTGGTTGGTGGCTCACCTGTACCTCCCCTCCCCCTGTCCCTGAGCTTAAAAAGGTGATCAGACCATGCGGCCAGAGTTCTGTTGGAGCAGTTGCTCACGTTCAGACCTCTGTAACCATGGAATAAACCTCTGGACATTAAACCCTCCAGCAGAATCCTCTCCTTTTTCTCTTCAGCATCGCCTGAAGCTATTCCTCCTGAGGTAAACGGGGTTCCTAACAAGCCTGGCCTTGTTCAGTGCCCAGCTGCAACCACCAGCAAGCCAAGGTATCTCTGGGGTGATACACTGCAGTTGCTGCCTTTGGCCCAGCAGCGAGGGTCAGACTGGCCCAGGCACTATCTAACTGGTAATATTGGGAGCCTTATTCCAATACTCCTCCTCCCCCCTAAATTCCCAATACAATACATCTTCCAAAATCGCCAGTTCTGGGTCCAGCACCACCCTTTAGAATGCTCAACTTTCAGTTCCTCAGGAGGAGAGGGAGTCCTTCCATGTGTCGTGGTGGCCTTTTCCATCCTTGTTCTGGTGCTCTCACCACCGAACAAGAATCAGGGCTGCTTCCAGGGTTGTCTTTTTAAGGATGCTTTGTCCAGTTCCAGAAAAGCACAGTATCTCACCTTCCCACCTTTGGGACATCTGTCCCCCCCATATTTTATATACCCCCTGAGGCAGAGGGGTACCCACACTGAATCTTCTTTGGCTCTGGGACATTTCTCCCCCTGGACTCAGTCTCTGTATCACACGGAAACATGGCTCTGTCCATGGCTACACAAAAGAGTCCAGCATAAAATGCCACTCCATCTTCTCCATTTTTCCAACATCTCTCACTCTCTCTGGTCCAGACCTTCATCACTCGTCTAGGACGGGTTAATATTCTGTTACGTTTTCATTGTCCAAGAAGGGTTAAAAACTCCTCCAAGTGGCTGGACTCCTGGCTGCACACCCCCCCCCATCTCCTCAGCCGGGCTGCCTGCTGCCAGCACGTTTCCTAAATTTCAAGGTAACGGCCACAAACACAGGCTGCACTCTCTCTCTGTCTGTCTCCAAGGGGGGGGGAACAGGCTGCCCATTGCTTCCTGGCATTTCTTTACTTCTTCCTTCCACCCTTGGTGGGGGGGGGGGGCCAGGCCTACCTCTCCCGGGCCGGGCCACATGGCTTTTCCCCTCCCCCCGCCCAGCCAGCAACTGGGCCGGGGGAGAGACCCAACTCCTTCCCACCGGAAATCCAAAGAGAAACTGCCAGGTGGAGAGCCCTGCTTTTACCCTGTGTTCTCAGAGGTGGATCCAATGCCCAGTGGTTGGGCCAGATGGCAATATTCATATCTGAGCACTCATTGGCCCTATCTACAGCATCCCAGAAATCCTGTTTCCGGGTCAAACCATGACAGCTGTGTAACAATTGCGACTTTCAGTTGACTTAACAAATCCCTGCCAATTAAACCTAACTAATTACTGGGAGTCTGCATGACATAGGGTCTTGTTGTTGAGCTCACTCCATCTGGCAAAGTAAGGGTAATTGCGTCCCTGTTTAATCAAGTTGCTTGGGTTCCACCAATCCCTGCAATTCCCAAAACAGGATTAACTACTGACCAATTTTTGGGCCATATAGTGCTTGAAATGATCATTACATCTGCTCTGGTATTGATTGTGAGTCTCTTGGTAATAGAATTACCATTGGGATGAGTCAAGGTTACCTGCTTATCTGGTTTACCTCTTGTAATGTCCATTGCCCAATACACTTCTGGGTTACCTGTGGAACCAAAACTGCCTGTTCCCCACTCCTTCAATCCTGTGAAGAGAACACAAGACTTAAAAGGAATAAGTTGAGCAATTTGTGATCCTTTAGGGATAGATACAGGAGGGAAAAATGTCCTAACCATAATTTTGATAACTCCTTGATAATCTGCATCAATAACCCTGAGAATTACATCCAATCCTCTTCTGCTAGCAGATGACCTTCCTTACAGGAAGGCACTAAGCCCACCCCCCAGAGTTCCCTTTACATTAGTATCTACCAGATGTACTGCAGAGTCAGTGATGGTAAGGTCTACTGTGGTTTCCACGTCCATTCTGGTGCTTCCAGGAGTTGCGGATTGGAGTGAGTAAAGTCCTCCCGAGGGGGTCAAGCCACTCATGCAGCTCTTTTTGCAAAGTGCCTAAAATCTGCTGAGTCTTGTCATTAGCGTTGTCAAAGGCAAACATCTTAAACAGCTTCTTCTTTGTTTCCAGATGCAGATTGGGGTGATCATAAATAGCTCTATGCAAGTGGTCTACAAATTTATCAAAGTCCTCATTTCTGCCTTGACATATCTGTGTAAAAGCCTGAGTATGCAGCCCATCAGGCAATGCAAGGATCGAGTTGTATGCAAGTTTTTGTCTTAGATGCAAAACTTCATTGATACTTCGGGCTTGGGCAGTTGCTGTGGACCAAGGACCTTCTCCTAATAACTGTTGTGCTGTAATTCCAAACAATGGGTCTCCCTGAGCCCAAGGTCTTGCTTCCTCTTCTTTACATGCCCCTTCCCAATTCCTATAAAACTGAATCTGCTGGTGAGGGGGCATGATTAATCTAACCAAAGTTTGAACATCAACTGGAATGAAGATATCTGCTGTAAAAATGAATTGTAATAACGATTGTGCTAATTGAGATTTCAAGCCATATTGTGTAATGGCGCTTTTCAATTTTTCTACTATCTTCCAATCAAATGGCTCCCATCCTCACCCTGTGGCTTGGGTTGCCACAGGGAAGGCTTCTATAGTACTAGGGGGAAATGTCCCCTCAATTATTGCCTCAGTAATAACTCCTTTCCACTTTCTTTTCTGTGCTGTTTCATTTTGGGGTCTAGCTCTAACTCCCAAACTTCCATGGTCAAGGGGGGTATCCACCTCCCTCTTCGCTCGTTGAGAGCCCTTTCAGAGCTCAAAATAGCTGGCAGCTCCCTCCTTTCAAAAGAATAGTCCTTTTGGGGAGCAACTCGATTGCTTTGTTGAATTACTAACTTCTGCAAATTGTCTACCAAAGCTTTTAATTCCTCCTCTACTGAGGCAAATCCAAAATTGGTTTCTTCTTCAGCCTCATCTTTAGATGATGAGTGCGTTATTTCTAACACTTCACCACCAGCTGCTCCCTTTTCCTGAATACTTTTATTCTCCGGTCAGCAGCTGAAACCTCCGAGGGAGGCTGCTTCCTGACTCTGTTTTTCATCTGAGGGTCCTGAGGTTTTGAGTTCCTCTTTGGTTAGTGGAACCGGGCTACAGGGTCCTGGGCAGCATGAAGGAACATCTAACATAGTTGAAAATAACTTGCTAGCAGGAAATGCCTGTGGCTCAGGATCTGGGCTCGGGGAAAAAGCAACACAAACTGCTGCTTTCTTTTCCACCTTCATCACCGGTAATACGTCTACAATGCTTTTCCACAGGGTAGCGTATTTAGATGCCTCTTTAGTCTCACATGCTCCCGAGGCAATACAGTCCCAGAACATGCCACCCACAGCTTCCCATGTCGATACCTCAAAAGCAACCTGCGCTCCTGGTATGAGGTTTTTTTCCCATGCCCAGTAAATAAGTCCCTTCAGAGTGGAAGCATCATATTTCTGCCCTCTCTTAGAGACGATATGTTGGAGGAGTTTCTGGACCCCATCTCTCTCATTGTCTGACCCCATTCCTCCCTGGCTGCTCACCTGATCAGGGCGAGATCAATTCTTCTTCAACTGGAGCTCCTTTATCCACTTTTGCTTCTCCCTGGGGCAGCGAGGATACTTTCGACCGGCTTCTCTGCCTCCCAAAGGCTGTCACTGAACCTTGGCACAGCAGTGAAATAGCCATCTTTGAGTCCCTCATTAGGGCACCAAAAAATGCGGAGGATCAGTAACGGCACATCACACCATGATCAATATGATCAAGTAAAGCTGATTTATTGCAAAAGCAAGCTATATTTATACTGTTTTCTATTGTTCACGCCTCAAGCTTATACATGATTTGTTAAATCCTTCTATGCACACATTTTCATATTTCAGTTAATTTTAGTTAGTCTTTCTTCTTCATGTGTCTCGCTGCCGTTTTCTTGTCTGCCTTTGCATCCTGAACCATCTGCTTCTGAGCGTGTTCTTCTTTCGTGTCCTTCAAGGGCATTGTGACCTTACTCAGTTTCTATGAAGGCTGGATTGTGCATATGTTGCATATGTCCATTGTCCTGCAAAAAACTCTCAACACCCCATTGCTTCTTTCATCTTTCAAAGTTAATTTTAATTATCAGCAAACCTAAAGTTTATTTCTAAAAGCAAATATCTTTTTCCATTCATCAGTCAGTGGAATCCTTCCCATTGTTTCTTTATCTCTCAGTGCTAGTGTTATCTACCAGCAGACCCACAGCTTGTTTGTACAAGACAAATCCACTCTTCCTCTCAAAAGGCTCTAAGAACTCCCCTTTTAGAGTCCAAAAGTTTTAATCTACTTCATTAACACGTTCACTATTATATTGTGCATCACCAATATATTGTGGGAAATCCAGGACTCATGTACAGCTGACCAGTATGATCAAGCAGAAGCTGTTTATTGTTTACATTACATACATATTTATAGATTCTACAAACTACTTGTTGGAGAATTTTGCTCAGACATGGCTTGAAGGAAAAAAAGGCCATGAAAATATACAGCTGATGGAAGGGTAAAAGGCAGCTGTAAGCAGCTAATTCTCAAGCCTGTTTCTCAGGCACGTTTCTGTAAACAGCAAGAGTTCTCATGCTTGTTTTTTAATAACAAGTAAATATTCTGTCCTTGGCTGGTATGGGAAAGCAAAAGTGACAAACATGGAGGCCTTGAGAACCGTTCATAACAAGATGGGAAAAAACAAGTCTTGGTCTCAATAACAAACCACAGGTATTGAAAACAAAAGGAGGGGTTGGTGTTTAATCTGTTAACCAATGATGAGCTCGGGTTTTGCGATATGTATGAACTTAATTAACACGGTTATAAAATGTGCATGTTGGATCAATAAATTGGAGTTCGATGCTGATCAGAGGATGGGTCGTCTCCCTTCGCTTCTACAACTACTAAGTACACACTTCTTGATCAGTGCCTTTGTCTTGTTCACTCGTTTTCTGCCTGCATTTCTCGGAGTATATGATTGGTTGCAGTCCAGGTGTTTCACAGTCCTCTGTTATCTAGTTCTTACGGTCTTGGTACCTGGTTTCTCAGCCTCTTCTTTCTTAACATAACACAATTTATGTTCCAATAGCTTTGACGAATTCCTGAGGTTTTGATAACAAACTTAGAAGCAGGTTGGCTAGTGCACACTATGGCCTAACCCTTGCAAATACATTGCAACATTTACTGAATACTGGTATATACTGAATTTCTCATGTAGGGGTCAGGATCATTATCGCTTTCTCTTTCCTGGACTCAGCTGCCTTTTTAGCTTCTAAGTCTGCCAAGTTGTTCCCTCTTATTTCTAAGGTAGTCCCTTTCTGATGCCCCCAAATATGCACAACACCAATTTCCTCTGGCAACTGTATGGCTTCTAAAACTTCTGAGATAAGCCTTTCATTAATTAATCCTGTCCCTTTTGATTTTAGCAGTCCTCTTTCCTCCCAGATTTTCCCAAACCTATGCACCATCCCAAAGGCATACTTAGAGCCAATACACACAGTCCCCCTCTCTTGTGTTAATATTTCAAGGGCTCATTTCTAAGCAGACAATTCACATGCTTGAGCTGACCAACGGGGGGTAACCATCGCTTTTCTATGGTTACTAACCTTTAATCTACTATAGCATATACTGACATTTGCTGCTCTCGAATCACCCTTGAGGATCCGTCAATGTATAATTGTTCCCCCCCCCCTGCAGGGGTGGGTCTGTCAGATCCTCTCTCACTTTGGTTTGATAGTTTATGATTTCTAAGCAAGCATGCACTTGTTGTTCTACTGGTTCTCCATACAAAAACTGGGCAGGATTGAGGTGCTTATCTGAAATTAGTTCTAGATCACCTTTGTCTATTAGAATTGCTTTATATTCTAGTACTCAAGATTCAGTGAGCCACCTCTCAGCTTTCTGGTTCAGAATATTTCTAACTGTGTGTGGGGTGTGCACTATTAATTTCCTCCCAAAAGTTGATTTTCTGCTTTCTTCTACTAGTAAGGCAGTGGCAGCTACCGCCTGGATACAGGTTGGCCACCCCCTACTAACAGGGTCTAACAATTTTGACAGATAAGCCACTGGTTTCTTGGATCGCCACCATTCTTGGGCTAGGACTCCATGGGTGTTTTGGTTTGAAAAGATAGGTGTTTGCTAAGGAAGGCAGGAACTTCTTCTGAACTGGAAAATGTAAATCCAGTCCCTCTGAATTGTTATAATTTTGAAATTAGGGGGGTTCTCAGATAATGATATGGGAGCAGGAATAACAGTTTTTCATTAGAGAAGAAAATGAAAATAAAATAAACAATGCAGTAATACAAAACAACACTGACAGAGTCAGAATACAACTTGACACCCTGTTGGTCAGGATGTTGGTAGAAGTCTAATTCAAATGGTGGCTGCTGTCCTGTTGGAGTGGTATTACTGCGTCCTGAATGGGTCGCTGAGGGTGAGGGAGAGACGGTGAATCTTGTTTCTAGATCAGAAGGCTGGATTTATTGATATATGATATATAATACATTATAACTATACTAAATAGAATAAAGAGAGAGGTTTTCAGAGCTGCTAGGCCAGGCTAAGAATAGCAAGAAAGAATCTATAACAAAGTTGTGTCCAAGGACTCTGTCCCTAGCTTGCACTTTGTGATTGGCCCTTAATTATAAACTTAGGAACATGAGCCAATCAAGATGCCCCTGTTGCATTCCACAGCAGCTGATAATAATTGTTTACATTATCTTCTGAGGCCTCTGCCCACCAGAAGACACAGAAATCTGAAAGAAAGGATTTCTGTGAAAAAATGTCTGCGACAGGAGTGGTAGATGTGGTTTTGTTGAAGCAGTGATCTTTTAGAAGGGCGTAGTCTTTCTCTGAAGATCTAGTGGTGGTGTAGATGTGTTTGGTCTTCTGGGAATCCACTGAAAAAGGCTGTTCTGGTGTTTTAAAATCTCAGATTATATCTAGTTAGGAATGCTTGACTCTTCCTTTTGCATGGAGCATCTCACAATGGGATGATGTAATTTTTATCAGTCATGCAGTGACACTCAATAGTTCATTAACAGCAGATGTCACCCCGGCAGGAGGATCGGTTTGTGGAAGAGATAAAGAAAACTCCCCAATTAACAGAAGATAACTGCCACACCTATAACAGATGGCAAATAGAATACACACATTGCCTTGCAATCTAGGACATAATCTACTCTTTATTCTATTTCTATCTGCATCACAATGAAACCTTACATACAGTTCTCACTTAAGACTAGGTTTCTCTGTGGTACACAAAGGCTTTCTTTATCTTTCTGTATTACTTACTAAGCATAACTAGGTCCTTGAGCAAAAACAATCTCATGGATGGGTTTGTCTTTGCTTGAGGTGAGATTAATCTAAACAGTCTTTCTTAAAATTCTTTTCATATGTATTACAGGGACTTCATCTACTGTGTGGTGTGTAAAGGTTCAGATTGGGTGGGACCAGTTCAATTGATGGACCTTCAGGTGTTGACTATCTAGGTGGCTTTTGCTAAGTTAATTTCTCAATTTTTAAAAGTTCCTCCACTAAGTGCCTTCAGGGTAGTTTTAAGTAGTCTGTTGCACTGTTCAACTTTCCTGGTAGCTGGTGCATGATAAGGGATATGATATATCCATTCAATTCCATGTTCTCTGGCCCTGGTGTTTATAAGGCTGTTTTTGAAATGGGTCCTGTTGTCTGACTCAATTCTCTCAGGGGTACCATGTCTCCACAGGACTTGCTTTTTAGGCCCAAGATAATGTTCCGGGCAGTAGTGTGAGGTACAGGGTAGATCTCTAACTATCCAGTGGTGGCTTCCACTATGGTCAGCACATAGTGCTTGCCTTGGCATGTCTGGGGAATTGTGATGTAGTCAGTGAAAAATGTCTATTTTATGATTGGCTTTTTGCAAATATTAAAATGAATATTATACGTGTTATGTTAGAAAGTTATGCTGTATTAATTTTTTTAAGTAGTGTGTTAAATATAGTTTTAGGTTATAACATAATGTTAAAATAGAAAATATGCTATGTAAGATACTTTTTTTTAAGAGAAGACTCGCACCGAGATAGCAGCCACAGGACACTTAAATCTTTCAGAGAAAAAGAATTTATTGCTCTCTTATCAGAAGAAACTAACTTGTTTCCACCTCGCTTAGCCCTGAAGATGCCATTAGGATTAAGAGGAAGAAGCTGACACTGACCAGAGAGAATCCTGTGTTTGAATGGAATTTATGCATCATATATGAGTTGTATGAATATGCAACAGGCTACTGTTGTTAAGGGTTAATCCTCTGTTTACGTGTGTCCTTCTTCAGGCTTATTTTGCCCAGAAAGAGGCACCCAGACTGTCCGTAACTCTGTCTTTTATTGTCTCATATTGTCCTAATCCAAATTGTCCAAATTTTTATTTACTCTAATTATATGACTAATTTTATAACCATTTTATTACTATTAAACTTTTATAATTTTAAAACCAAGTGATTGGTTTTTCACATAGTCAATCTGCCAGGCCTCCCCATATTTATATTTGGACTACCACCCACCATGCTATAGGGGCTTCACTCGCTTGGCCTGCTTGATCATAGCACATGTCTCACAGTCATGGATAACTTGTGAAATACTGTCTATGGTTAAATCTACCCCTCAGTTTCGTATCCACATACAGGTGGCCTTTCTGCCCTTATGACCTGAGGCATCATGGGCCTATCGAGCAAGGAACAACTCTCCTTTCGGTTGCCAATTTAAGCATATCTTTGACATCTCTGTCTTTGCTACTTGATCTGCCTGCTCATTGTTTCAGTGTTCCTCATTAGCTAGACTCTTAGGGACATGGGCATCGACATGACGGACTTTTACAGGTAGCTTCTCTACCCGAGTGGCAATGTCTTTCTATTTATCAGCAGCCCAGATTGGCTTTCCTCTATGCTGACAGTTGGCTTTTTTCACCTTTCCAGCCAGCCCCAAAGAGCATTGGCTGCCATCTACGAATCAGTATAAAGGTAGAGCTTTGGCCACTTCCCTCTTTTAGCAATGTCCAGGGCAGGCTGAACAGCTTTGAGTTCAGTGAGTTGATTTGATCTACATTTTCCTTCGGTAGCTTGTGCAGCCTGTCATGTGGGGCTCCTTGCAGCTGCTTGCTACTTCATCGCTATGATGTGACAGGAACCGTCAGTGAAAAGAGCGTAGCGTGTTTCCTCTGCTGGTAGTTGGTTATATGGTGGAACTTCTTCAGCACATGTCACTTGCTCTTGTTTTTTTCATCAATGAGACTAAAGTTTTCACTTTCTGGCTGATTTGTAATTATCTCTAAAATCCCAGGGTGATTCAGGTTTTTAATACAGGCGTGCTGTGTGATGAGAGAAATCTATTTGCTCCACGTGTCATGAGTGGCGTGGTGGGCAGTGGGAAACTTTCTTTTAAATATCTACCCCAGCACTGGTAGCCAGGGTGCCAAGAGGAGTTGTGCTTCCATGCCAATCACCTCTGAGGCAGCTTGAACTCCTTCATAGGTGGCTAAGATTTCTTTCTCAGTGGGAATGTAGTTGGCTTCGGACTCTCTGTAACTTTGGCTCCAGAATCCCAGTGGTCAGCCTCGAGTCTCCCTAGACACTTTCTACTAAAGGCTCCAGGACAAGCCATTGTTCCTGTCTGCAGAGTAGAGCACATTCTTCACTTCTGGTCCTGTCTGGACAGGGCCAAGGGCAACGGCATGAGTGATCTCCTGCTTGATCTGGGCAAATGCTTGCTGCTGTTCAGGGCTCCAGTGGAAATAATTCTTTTTGCTGCCTTGGACTCCAGCTCATACTGGAGTTCCAGCATGTCCAGCACAGCAGCACTCAGCAGGGGAGTCACTTTATTCAAGCCACAGAAGTCTACAGTCAATCTCTATTCTCAGTTAGACTTGTGCACAGGCTAGATGGGGCTGTTGAAGGGTGAGTGGGTTTTGCTGACCACCCCTTGGCTCTCCAGCTCACGGATCATTTTGTGAATGGGGGTCACGGCATCTCGATTCATTTGATACTGCTGGCAGTGCACCATCGAGGTGGCAATCGGCACTCGTAGCTTTTCTACCTTCAGGAGTCCTACTGCAGATGAGTTTTCTGATAGTCCAGGCAAGGTGTTCAACTGCTTAATATTCTCTGCCTCTACAGCAGCTATGCCAACAGCCCATCTGAGTCCCTTTGGGTCTTTGTAATAGCTATTCTGGAGGAAGTCTATGCCTAGAATACATGGGACCTCTGGGCTAGTCACAATAGGATGTTTCTTCCACTCTTTCCTAGTCAGGCTCACCTCAGCTTCTAACAGGGTCAATTGCTGTGATCCCCCCGTCACCCCGGCAATGGAAACAGGTTCTGCCCCCACATGTCCCGATGGTATTAGGGTACACTGCCCACCACTATCAACTAAGGCATCGTACTTTTATGGTTCTGATGTGCCAGGCCATCGGATCCACACAGTCTAGAAGATCCGGTTTTCCTGTGCCTCTCCCTGGCTAGAGGCAGGGCCCCTCTAACCCTGGTTATTATTTCTTTCCTGGATATACATGGTAGAGGTACCTTCCAGGGGATCTGACAGATCATACTCAGCAGCTCGGTCATGGGAGGTTGAGGCTACCTTCACTTTACTGGAATTCCCTCGGTTAGTGTTTCCCTCCTTGAGTTGATCCACCTGCCAGGACAGAAGTAGGTTTTTCATCTCACCTTCCCATGTCTTCCCCATGGTCACGCAGAAAGAACCACAGGTCAGCCTGTGGGGTGTACCCTCTCTCTCTATCTGGGGAACATTTGTCTCTGACTTTAGGGCCTGTGACTCGCACTGGTGCAATGTGGGAACTGTTCCTCCTCACCTCGTCCCTCATCTCCCTTATCTCCTCTCTGAGTTCCTTGACCACAGCAGACACGAGCCTGCATTGGGTCATTGATCATACTTTCCTAATTTCTAAGCTTTTTGACAACAGAACCCACTGTTTCCCGGTTCATATCAGCATTAATCTTTGCAGTGAAGGTGGTTGTGGTGGTTTGACCAGGAGGAAGTAGGAATTCTGGGATGCTGTGGTCAAACCAATGGGTGCTTGGATTTTGATATTGGCACCTGGTGTAGCCAGTGGGGTTTGGACACACCTCTGAGAACACACAGGGGTTAAAACCAGAGCTTCGGCCCTGGGAGATTCTTCTTGGGACTTCGAGGGAAGAGGTCGGATCGCCCTCCCTCGTCCAGCCACTGCTTCTGGGTGGGGGAGGGGCAGCCATGTGGTAGGCCTGGGCCTGGACAGAGATGGGGGGTGAGGAGGCCCTTGAGGATGGAAGGGTGGAGGAGCCCCAAGAGACAGCCATCGGGCAGCCATACCTCCCCCCAGGAGAGAGAGAGAGGAGAGCCAGCGTCTGAATTTGATAGCGGCCAGCCCAGGAGGAAAAGGGGGAGGGAATGCAGTGAGGAGGTGCCAGCCGGAGCAGCAGCGAGTGTGGGAGTGCTGGAGCTCTGGGACAGACAGAGACTGAAAATTTTAACCCTTTTTCTTACATGATTGGGACCTTGCAAAAATGCTGATCCTCCTCAGAGCTGAATAAGAAGAGAGATAAGAGATGAGATAACCAAGAACTAGGCCCGAAGGACGTGGAGAAGCCTGGCTGAGTGGGGAGAGATGATTGCAGTGGCCTTTTGGCTGGACTTTTCTTGTGTAGCCATAGACTCAGTTTTATTTCCTGTGACACAGAGACTGCACTTAGGGGGAGGCAGTGCCTCAGAACCAGGAGGGTTCATTGTGGGGACCCCTCGGCCCCAGGGGGTTGGAAAAAAATGGGGGGGACAGATGTCCCAAAGCAGAGACTGTGCCTTTTTGGAGTGAGACAAGGCATCCTTAAAAGACAACCCTAAAAGCAGCTCTGGTCCATGCACAGTGGTGAGAGCACTGGGCATGGAAGGAAGATGTCACAAGTGGCAAAAGGACTTTCCAGGCGGTGCTGAGTGACATGGAAGCATACGAGGTTTCAGCGTGTTTCCAGGGGAAGCCTATGGTGCAAGAAGGACTCCTCTCCTCTTCATGGACTGAAGTTTGAATATTTTAAAGGGTGGTGCCAGAATGGGCAGTTGGTGATTTGGGGGAATGTATCGGATTGGGAAATTTTGGTGGTGGGGAGGAGGAAAGTGCTTTTTGTAAGGTTTTCAATTTATTTTTCCCTTATAGGTTTTTTCTTCTTTTCTTGTAGTTTAGGTAATAAAGTTTTTTTTATGTTTAAGCTGGAGCCTGCTTTGCTTATTCCTGGTCACATCTCACAGCAGACACCAGGGAGGGGGTATTCTCATGGGGGCACTGGCTCTGTGCCAGGCCTAAACCATGACAGTGGTGTATTGAGATGGCCCTAGATTTGCCAGACTCCACAGCATTTGCCCTGTGCACCTGACCTTGTCGGGGTCATTATCATGCTGTCCATCCCTCCCAAAGAGTATCTCCAATACATCGCCCTGTTCTTCTAACATCTTGTAAGCCTTCTGATATTTACATTCTTGTAACAAACTTTCTTATGCAGTTTTATGTAAATAACTATTGTTTTACATTCTTTTCTGGAGGAGGAGAAATTTGATGGACTGTTGATTGGTCCAGTGTCATTGGAGAGGTGGCACTGTCATCCTCCAATCCACTGTCACTTTTGAAAATCTATAAATGTTGGAGTCAGAAATTAAACTTTTCTTTACCTTGGGGGTTACAGTGTTCGTGTCATTTTATTTTGTGTCCTATAAGGACATCTGGTGACCGCCGTGTATGGGACAGCTGTGGGTGAGGTCATATAGTTAACCTCCCCTTCCCTGCTGTGGCGTGGTGACTGTGAGCTGTTTTGCACTTTGCCTGCAGCTCTTGTGGTAGTGGCAACCCTTGTGGTTTCCATGGCGGACTCCCTGGGTTTGGATCTCTGGAAGGGTCTCAAAGTTCCCCTCTTTTGGGCTCCGCAGAATCCCAGCTACCAGTGGAGGTGCAGCGCGGAACAAAAGAGCAACAGCATGGACCTGGGGTGGCACTGGGGTTACTTTATTTGATGGTAAAATTCCCCGAGTCCAGGGTCCCAGGCCCTGAACTGGGGGCAAACAACAGCTTATAAACTGGAGGGAGGTTTCAGGAGAGGATACAATCTGTAGCTAATCAGAAAATCTAGGGGTGAAATACAAGGCAGGGCATACAACGTGTAAACCAATGAAGGATTTCAAGGGAGGGGAACAGCTTGGGATAGGAGGGGTTAACAACTGGATGGGGGGGGGAAGGGGGTTTGAAATTTGACAAGGAAGTAGCTAAGTAAGGAACAGATAAACCAACACCTGGCTCAATTAAATAACAAAGGCAGGTCTGTGTCACTCTAAAAACAGGGGGAGAAAAAACGCAAAAGGACTACCAAACCACAAATCAAATAATAAACCTGCCAAATAAAAACACACTACAACAATCCTCTCCTGAGAGAAGTAAGTCATCAACATGTTGAATAAGTTTTACCTCTGGTATTATGGGGAAACATTGTAGTACCTCTTCTAAGTCTTGTGCAAATAAATTAGGGGATTCGGTAAATCCTTGGGGTAATTTGGTCCATCTGAATTGTTGCTTTCTCCCTGTATCGGGATCCTCCCATTCAAAACCAAATATATCTCTGCTTTCTTCTGCAGAGAAGAAGGGGCAGGGCCAGGCCCCAAAGGTATCTTTGAGGTCTATCACATTAAACCACCAATGCCATGGGAGGATTTTACTTAATAGAATGTAGGGATTGGGTACCACTGAATATCAATCTATAGTTCGTTTATTTATTTCTCTCAGGTCTTGGACAAGCCTGTATGCCCCATTTGACTTTCTCACTGGTAATATGGAGGTATTGTGGGGAGTCATGCATACTTCTAAAGTTTGTAACCCTCTTCTCCCTTCTAAATAGAGTGGGCATTGCTGTACTCAAATCAGCCAATCAGTATTAGTTATTTTGATTACTATAGAGGTTATATTTAACTTGTCCCTATTTCCAGGCTTGGCCCAGGCTATTCCTTCAATTTGCTTTTCATCCTCCTCTTTTAACTGGAGGAGTTTGACCACCATTTTATCCCCTTCTGGAAGCACCCTGATACCTAACTGTACTTCTAAGTCCCTCCCCAGCAAATTACATCTCACCCCTGGTACAAACAAAATGTCCCCCATTCCTATCTTGTTTGTTCCTTCAAATACCAGATTTTCTTACTCGTGCTCTAAATCCTTCCCCTTTTTCCGCCAATATTTGAATTGTATTTTGGCTTTTCTTGCATCCTCTTAGAATTTTACAAACACATGTCCTGTCTGCCCCTGTATCTACTAAAAATTTGAATTCCTCCTGATAGTATAGGGATAAAATGTTTCTAAAATCATGAGATATTCAGGGGAGTTAGAAAGGAAGGATAAGCCTGGTAGGCCCTGGGAAAATGTTAGGCTTTACTGGATCATGCACAACTGCACCTGTATAATCATTTAATGACTATGATAAATGATATGATTGTTAAATGCGATGATTGTTTGGTAATTGGATATAGTTATTGTTTAATTGTAACAAGAATCATGAGAAACGATGTTTGGGGGGTTTGATGGAATTTACAAAATCCATGCTTGGATGAAATCAATGTATACAATAGAACAATGTAAGTTTAATAATTAATATGTAGTTATATAACAACAAGGGTACAAAAACATGTTCATCCTGAACCCATGTCGGACACAGATTTGGATCTGTACCCCTGACACCCAGAGCTCTTCAATAAAAGCACCTGCATATAATCATTCTGTGATTGTGTTTCTGAATACTAACATTTTGGTGACCCAGATAGGGCTCTGTGAGCACTGCTGAGGACCCTGAGACCTGATCACGCTCCAGCTGGCACCGAGGGATTCTTGGGGAGGCCATCGGAACCGCAACCCCTGCACTGCTCACAATGTTCCCTGGAGAGGTAAGGTGCTTTTCACTCTGGTCTGGTTGCCTGCCAATAAGTCACAGCAAAAGCTATGTATGGTTGGGCTAAGGAATTCCTGGTATTGCCTAGGCGCCATCCATTAGACAATTGCGAAAGTGTTGCAGGTTCATCATTTGTGGTGTATTGTAGCTGTAACATGGAGAAGCTTAAAGGGATTTTGGGTGGCAATGCCCCCATACCGCGTACTTCTCCTTTGGGGTGCTTATTAGCGCACTGGAAACAGGGTAACTTTGGAGAAGAGTTGCGGAAGGCTAAGTTGATTGATTATTGTAATACAGGATGGGAAGAATATGTCCTGGAGAGTGGGGAAAAGTGGCCAAGCAACGGGTCTTTGCAATATAACACCATTTTACAGTTGATGTTGTTTTGTGAGAAGGAAAATGGGATGAGGTTCCATATGTTGATTTGTTTTTCCATTTGTGAGATAAGCCAGAATGGCAGACTGAGTGTGGATTGATGGTGGTCAAGGCATTTGCAAGTGATAAGTGTGAGGTCTGTGTAAAAGGGAAGTGTTGTTTAGAACACCTGGCATTGAAAGAAAGTTTGTGTTGGGGAAACGATATGGATGTTGATTTACAAATGGTTCCAACAGGACCAAGAGCACCTGGCCCTATTCCGCCTGCCCCTATTTCACCCAACCCACCTTCACCCAACCCTATTTCACCCTTCCCTCTCTACCCTCCTCTCCCGCCTTCACCTGATCCTTCTTCCCTGGGAGATGATCAAAATCCAACTGTGATACAAGGAAAAGGGAGAAATGTGAGTGAGGAAGACAGCAGTAGTGGGGGTGAATCAGTGACACCAGTATCTCATTGGTCTTGGTCAAAGATTGCCCCGATCCTGTCTAAAGCAGGAAAAGACTTGGGCAGACAAAAGTGGACTGTGATTGCCCCTTTGAGAAAAGGAATAGGAGCGGAGGGGCTGGTAATTGTAAAAGTACCTTTCTCTCCTGTGGACTTGGTAATTTGGAAACAAGCAGCTGGGACTTATAGGGAAAATCCTGATAAAGTGGCAAGGATGGTAAAAATGATAATGAAAACTCAGAATCTGGACTGGGATGATATACAAGTAGTATTAGATACTTTAATGGATTCTACTGAGAAAGAGATGGTGCTTAGGGCAGCCGAGGAAAGAGTGAGAGAAGATATCAGAAATAGGCTGGTGATGGGGACTCTAGATGAAAATTTTCCAACCGAGGGTCCAGGGTAGGATCCTAATATGCTCAGGGGTATACAGAAGCTAAAGAAATATCAGGAGTGGGTCCAGAGAGGAGTTCAGAATGCTGTGCCTAAGACTATAAATTGGTCTAAATTGTATGAGGGATGGCTTGAAAAGAAAGAATTCCCTACTGCATTTTTGGAAAGGGTTAAGGAAGCAGTGAGAAAATATGCAGACCTGCAAATAGATACAGAGCAAGCAAAAGTTCAGCTTGCTCTTCTTTTCCTTGGCCAGGCACAGGATGACATTAGGAAAAAGTTACAGAAACTAGAGGGAGGGGAATTAAGGAACCTAGATAAAATGCTTGAGGTGGCCTGGAAAGTTTATAATAACAGGGAGAAAGAGATTAACAAAGAACAGGTGCAAAGTCTCTTGACAATATTACAAGGGAATTCAAGGGGATGTGGTAGAGGCAGCCAAGGCGGTAGGACTATGGGGAGGGGTGGGTTTGGCAGGGGCTGTGGAGGACCAGTCATGCAAGGGTTAGGCTTAAACTAGTGTGCGTATTGCAAGCAGAAGGGACATTGGAAGAGAGAGTGCCCAGACCAGTTTAACCAGGTGTCCTGGTTTAGGACAAATTAGGGGAAATCTCCAAAAGGGAGCCCCCCAAAACAAAACAAACCTCCAACCACCCCTCCCCCAACACCGGGTTCGGGAAGGAATTTCTCGGAGGAGCAAAGTGGAAAACAAAACCTATTTATTTACAAGTAACAAAAAGAACACTCCCCAACACAAGAAAAGGAAAGAAACAGACTGTGTATGGTGAGGGCTTCAAGCTTCTTTTGCAAGCTCCAGGTGTCCTGGACGTCTCAGGTCAGGTCCGGAACCGGTCCAGTATCTTCAGGGGAGGGTAAGAAAGAGGGAACAAAAGAAAAGAAAAAAACAGCGCAAAAAAGCAGAAAGCAAGCAAGCAAAGCGGCTAGCCAAGCCAAGCAGCAAAAAGCCAAAAGCCAAAAAGGCCTGGTCAAACACTCCCCCCCTCTCTTCCCCGCCCCGCCGCAGCAAGACGGCCGGGGGGGGGGAAGAGAGAAAAGGCACAGCTGCCAGACACAACACACGATATTGGGATAAAGGCTGTCAACCCACGACACTCCACCCCTTATCCCATATCGTGAATATACAATAAAACTTTCATTTCACTTGCTCACACCTTTGACACTTACGCATTCCTCTCATCTTACTTGCTCAGACATTTGACACTTACAGTTTCCTTCTGTCTCACATTCAACAAACAATGACATTCATATATGAGTCTCATCCCACAATCAGGTCTCCCTGAGGTACACACCGTGTTGTTCCATCTTTCTGCATTATCCACCATGTATAACCTGGTCCTTGAGCAAAGACAATCCCACGGATGGGTTTGTCTGTACTCGAGGCAGGGTTGATCCATACTGTCTTTCCCAACAAACCTCTGACATGGGCCACTGGGGCTTTATCCCCATCTACTATATTAAGGAGCTCAGACTGAGCAGGACCTGCTCGGTTGGTGGAACCTCGAGTGTTAACTAACCAGGTAGCCTTTGCTAAATGCTGCTCCCAGTTTTTAAAAGACCCCCCACCCAATGCTTTTAAGGTGGTTTTTAACAATCCATTATACCTTTCCACCTTCCCTGCAGCTGGTGCATGATAGGGGATATGGTATATCCACTCGATGCCATGTTCCCTAGCCCAAGTATTAATAAGATTGTTTTTAAAATGAGTCCCATTATCCGACTCAATTCTCTCGGGAGTACCGTGCCTCCAAAGGACCTGCTTTTCAAGGCCCAAGATAGTGTTACGGGCTGTGGCATGAGACACAGGGTAGGTTTCCAACCATCCCGTGGTGGCTTCTACCATGGTCAGTACATAGCGCTTGCCCTGGCGGGTTTGAGGCAGTGTGATGTAATCAATCTGCCAGGCCTCCCCGTATTTGTACTTAGACCACCGCCCCCCATACCAGAGGGGCTTCACCCGCTTGGCCTGCTTAATGGCAGCACACGTCTCACAGTCACGAATAACCTGAGAGATACTGTCCATGGTTAGATCCACCCCTCGGTCTCGTGCCCACTTATAGGTGGCATCTCTACCCTGGTGGCCTGAGGCATCATGGGCCCATCGTGCTAAGAATAACTCTCCCTTATGCTCCCAGTCGAGATCTATCTTCAACTCCCCTATCTTTGCAGCCTGATGGACTTGCTGGTTGTTTTGCTGCTCTTCATTAGCTCTACTTCTGGGGACATGGGCATCTACATGGCGAACCTTCACAGGTAACTTCTCTAACCGAGTAGCGATATCTTTCCACTCTTCCGCAGCCCAAATTGGTTTTCCTCTGCGCTGCCAGTTCGCCTCTTTCCATCTCTTCAGCCATCCCCATAGAGCATTGGCTACCATCCAAGAATCGGTATACAAATAGAGCTTTGGCCACTTCTCTCTCTCTGCAATACCTAGGGCCAGTTGAATAGCTTTGATTTCAGCAAATTGACTGGATTCGCCTTCTCCTTCAGTAGCCTCTGCAACCCGTCGAGTGGGACTCCATACAGCTGCTTTCCACCTCCGTTTCATCCCTATGACGCGACAAGAACCATCGGTGAATAGAGCGTAACGCGTTTCTTCTGCTGGTAACTGATTGTATGGCGGAGCTTCCTCAACCCGGGTCACTGGCTCTTGTTCCTCATCCGCGACACCAAAGCTTTCACCTTCGGGCCAATTTGTAATTATTTCCAGGATCCCAGGGCGATTTAACTTCCCAATTCGAGCGCGCTGCGTAATGAGGGCAATCCACTTACTCCAAGTAGCATTGGTGGCATGGTGGGTAGAGGGAACCTTTCCTCTGAACATCCATCCCAGCACCGGTAGTCGAGGTGCCAGAAGGAGTTGTGCCTCTGTACCAATCACCTCTGAGGCGGCTTGGACTCCTTCATAGGCGGCCAAGATTTCCTTTTCTGTTGGAGTATAGTTATCTTCAGACCCCCTGTAGCTCCGACTCCAAAATCCCAATGGTCGGCCTCGGGTCTCGCCAGGCACCTTCTGCCAAAGGCTCCAGGACAGACCATGGCTCCCGGCTGCAGAGTAGAGCACGTTCTTCACATCTGGTCCCGTCCTGACTGGACCAAGGGCTACAGCATGAGCGATCTCCTGCTTGATCTGGATGAAAGCTTGCTGCTGCTCAGGGCCCCAATGGAAGTTGTTCTTCTTGCGGGTAACCAGATAAAGGGGTCTCACAATCTGACTATACTCAGGGATGTGCATCCTCCAGAAACCTATAGCACCTAAGAAAGCTTGTGTTTCCTTCTTATCAGTTGGTGGGGACATAGCAGTGATTTTGTTAATAACATCTGCAGGAATCTGACGCCGTCCATCTTGCCACTTCACTCCCAAAAACTGAATTTCTCGGGCAGGTCCCTTGACTTTGCTCTTCTTAATGGCAAATCCGGCTTCCAAGAGAATATGAATTATCTTCTCTCCTTTCTCGAACACTTCTATTGCCGTGTTCCCCCAAACAATGATATCATCAATATATTGTAAATGTTCTGGAGCCTCACCCTCTTCTAGTGCAGCCTGGATCAGTCCATGACAGATGGTAGGACTGTGTTTCCACCCCTGGGGCAGTCGGTTCCAGGTATACTGCACTCCCCTCCATGTAAAAGCAAACTGGGGCCTGCATTCTGCTGCCAGAGGGATGGAGAAAAACGCATTAGCAATATCGATGGTCGCATACCACTTTGCTGCCTTGGACTCCAGCTCGTACTGCAGTTCCAGTATGTCCGGTACAGCCGCACTCAGTGGTGGAGTCACTTCATTCAAGGCACGATAGTCCACAGTCAATCTCCATTCTCCGTCAGATTTTCGCACGGGCCAGATAGGGCTGTTGAAGGGTGAGTGGGTTTTACTGACCACCCCTTGGCTCTCCAGCTCTCGGATCATTTTGTGGATGGGGATCACGGCATCTCGATTCGTCCGGTACTGCCTGCGGTGCACTGTTGAGGTGGCAATTGGCACTCGTTGTTCCTCTACCTTCAAGAGTCCTACTGCAGATGGGTTCTCTGATAGTCCAGACAAGGTATTCAATTGTTTAATACCCTCTATCTCCACTGCAGCTATTCCAAAAGCCCACCTGAATCCCTTAGGATCTTTGTAATAGCCATTCCGGAGGAAGTCTATGCCCAAAATACACGGAGCCTCTGGACCAGTCACAATCGGATGTTCCTGCCACTCCTTCCCAGTCAAGCTCACCTCAGCTTCCAACAAAGTCAACTGTTGTGATCCCCCTGTCACTCCAGCAATGGAAACAGGTTCTGTCCCCACGTGTTCCGATGGCATTAGGGTACACTGTGATCCAGTGTCAACCAATGCTTCATAGTCTTGTGGCTCTGATGTGCCAGGCCATCTGATCCACACCTTCCAGAAAACCCGGTTCTCCCGTGCCTCTTCCTGGCTGGAGGCAGGGCCCCTCTAAGCCAGATTGTCCTTCTTTCCTTGGGCATATGCCTTAGAAGTTCCTTCAAGGGGATCGGACATGTCATCATCATCAGCATACTTAACATCTCGGCTACGAGCGACCGGAGCTGCTATCCTTTTGGTGATACTTTCTCTTTTCTTCAAATCATGCACCCGTTGTGCCAAAGCAGCGGTGGGTTTTCTGTCCCATCTCCTCATGTCTTCTCCAGACTCACGCAGAAAAGCCCATAACTCAGCCCATGGGATGTACCTTCTCTCCCCATCAAAGGAGCGCCAGCGTTGGACACCAGGGCCTCTAATTTGTACAGCTGAGATTTGAATAAGGTCCTCCTTAATCTCTTCCTGGAGTTTCTTATGATTCTCCTCTATTTTGTCCTCTAGTTTCTGCAGTCGGGTTTCCACTGTTGCAATTCTGGCATGAGTTGGGCCATGCACAGCATCTGCATACGCTCGAAGCTTCTTTGCCATATCGAGCACAGTCTCATATGTATCATCCCGCTTCATTATTGCTAGGGCAGAAGCGTATTCAGGTGGTCCAAGTCGCACAAGTTTCCTCCACATTATAGGTGTGCATGGTACCAGGTCCGGATTCCTAGTTGTTGTATCATCTGAGAAAATGAGCTCTGCCACCGCCATCTCTCTCAGGCGTTGGATCGCCTGTTCTATGGTCTTCCACCGTGTCTGCTGCATATAGAGATCATCCGTACACAGGTATCGTTCTGCTACGCTTCTTAGGACCCGTTCCCAGAGGCTGTGAGGGTTAGCCCCCCTCATCATACCTTGATCAATGACAGGATCATGTGACAGGGATCCCAAATGCCTCGCTTCAGTACCATCCAAAATTGTAACCTCCCCTGCAGCATCCCAAAGGCGGACTAACCAACTAATTATAGATTCATCAGGTTGTCGTCTGTAATCCTTTCTTAGGCCTCTGAGGTCCTTCAGAGAAAAGGAGTCAATATTAGCTCCAGATTCTGTGCCCCTTGATGTGGCCTCTGATTTTGGTGAGGGTCCTTCTCCTGCATCATCATCATCATCCTCCACCTTTCGATCAGTCTTGCCTTTACACTTTCCACCTCTTGTATTAGCTGCAACAGCCATGGGTTGGGGCCTATTGTCTGATTCAGCTGCTAGCCTGGAGCCTGGGATGTTAGCTGCAGCCTGGGTCACTGGGATAGTAACTAACTTATCTCCCTGTTCCCTTTCTGCTATCTGCTGCTCCACAGTATCTAGCAGAGTACGGTAAACAAACGCCAAGGCCCAGCTCACTGCAGTAACCCTTTCCTCCTTAGTATTACCATGGCACTTCTCCCTCAAATACTTTGCCACCTCGACTGGATCCTGAATTTGATCAGATGGAAAGTCCCAATCTATAGGATCGGAGAATTCTTTTAAAGTCTGGCCCATGTCCTCCCATTTCCCACTCCAATCAAGATTTTTCCTGCTTTGTTTTACTCCTAAGTCAGGAGTGTCTCTAACCCCTCTAGAAATCTCAGTCTTCATTTTATACACACTCCAGACAGTATAGAAAAGGCTTAATAAATTAAATGCCAGAAAGATGGTTTCTTTCAAACTCAGGGGAAATTCAATATTTTCTAATAGAGATGTCAACAATTTGGACGACAAGAAGGAGGACAGAGGCTGAAAAGCCCCTTCCCCTTCTTCTCCCCAAACAAACTGAGTAAACAACCATAACAGCAACCCATACATTCCTGAAATAAAGTCCAGCATTTTTATCCGACACATCATCACACATAAGACCAGCACAATGACTATTCTGGTTAGTGCCCCCCGCTTACAAAAGCTACTTATTAGGGACAACATCAGAGCTATTTTTGGGTAAGGAAATAACCCCAGGGACCACAAAAGTATTAAAACTTCAAAAACCCCTAGGGACCAGAAATACCGGCAAGCTTCCACTCCAAATGACATTATGAATCACCAATATGCCCACCAAAATAGCCAAAACCAAAATATTATTGTTATAGGTTTTTTTTCCACTGTTTTTTTTTTTTTTTTTTTTTGGCCTCCGTTTTCCCGGCCAATGCACCAAAAAGTATATTGTCCTGGTTTAGGACAAATTAGGGGAAATCTCCAAAAGGGAGCCCCCCAAAACAAAACAAACCTCCAACCACCCCTCCCCCAACACCGGGTTCGGGAAGGAATTTCTCGGAGGAGCAAAGTGGAAAACAAAACCTATTTATTTACAAGTAACAAAAAGAACACTCCCCAACACAAGAAAAGGAAAGAAACAGACTGTGTATGGTGAGGGCTTCAAGCTTCTTTTGCAAGCTCCAGGTGTCCTGGACGTCTCAGGTCAGGTCCGGAACCGGTCCAGTATCTTCAGGGGAGGGTAAGAAAGAGGGAACAAAAGAAAAGAAAAAAACAGCGCAAAAAAGCAGAAAGCAAGCAAGCAAAGCGGCTAGCCAAGCCAAGCAGCAAAAAGCCAAAAGCCAAAAAGGCCTGGTCAAACACTCCCCCCCTCTCTTCCCCGCCCCGCCGCAGCAAGACGGCCGGGGGGGGGGAAGAGAGAAAAGGCACAGCTGCCAGACACAACACACGATATTGGGATAAAGGCTGTCAACCCACGACACCAGGGCAATCAGTTCCAGCAGGAAGACATTGCCAGGGTGATGGCGCTGGGAAATTATGGCAGCTGACTGGAATCAGAACAGAAATCAATACAGGAATCTGTAGTAACCATACAATTAGGGGATTAGGAAGTAAAATTCCTAGTGGATATGGGGGCCATGTATTCTGTACTAAATTGCTTGAAAGGGGAAATTGGGGACAAAACAACGACAAGAGTCGGAGCCACAGGGAAGGAGGAAAATCAGCCATTCTTGCAACCCTTAAATTTGTGTTTTGGGAACAAGGTTTTAATGCATGAATTCTTATATGTGCCTCAGTGTCCAATTCCACTTTTAGGAAGAGAGTTTTTGGCAAAACTTGATGCAGTAATAACCTTTGAGAATGGGGAATTTTAATGAAAATGCCCAAGTCAAAGACAGGATAAATTCTAATGATAAAAGAAAAACTGGTTCCTACCATTCCTAGGGATGTAGAAGATGCAGTGATCCCCTCTGTATGGGAAACAGATATACCAGGAAAATCTAAATTGGCACAACCAGTACATGTGGAATTAAAAGAAGGGACGAAGGCTGTACAGGTCAAACAGTATCCCATAAAACCAGAAGCACGATGAGGAATAGCAAAGACTATTGATAAATTCTTAAAGTATCAAATTCTAGAGGAATGTGAATCAGAATATAATACACCAATATTTCCAGTAAAGAAACCAAATGGTGAGTATAGGCTTGTGCAGGATTTGAGAGCAATAAATGAAATAACTAAAGACATTTATCCAGTGGTTGCCAATCCCTACACATTGTTGACATCCATAAAAGAGATATATAAATGGTTTATTGTAATTGATCTAAAAGAGACCTTTTTCTGCATACCCCTTGACAAAGAAAGTAGGAAACTGTTTGCCTTTGAATGGGAAAATCCAGGGCACGGAAGAAAAACCTGGTTCACCTGGACACGGCTTCCACAAAGATACAAGAACAGTCCAACCCTATTTGGAAACCAACTGGCAAAGGAGCTGGAGATTTGGACTGAGAATGGACAAGTACCGAGAGACCAATACCTGTTGCTGCAGTATGTTGATGATATACTGAGAGCTACAGAAGGAAAAGCAACGTGGATAAAGGTAACGATCAAGATTTTAAATTCACTGGGAATGGGAGGATATAAAGTGTCCAGAGAAAAGGCACAAATTGCGTGACAGACTGTGATCTACCTGGGATGTGAAATTTCACAACTGCAACGAAATCTAGGTACTAACCATATCCAAGCTATTTGCGCTATTCCAGAACCCCAGAATCTGCATGATCTGCGAGTCTTCCTCAGGATGGCAGGGTGGTGTTGCCTGTGGATCATGGACTATGGACTAGTTGTGAAACCCCTGTACGAAGCCCAGAAGACACAGGCATTCATCTGGGGCAAACCACAGGAAGAAGCCTTCCTAAAATTAAAAGAAACACTGACAACTGCTCCAGCATTAGGGTCACCTGATCTGTCTAAAGATTTTCAGCTGTTTGTACATGAAAGGCTGTGCCTAGCACTGGGAGTCCTGACCCAACGTTTGGGAAGCTGGAAAAGGCCCGTGGGCTTTTTTTCCAAACAACTTGACAACGTAAGTGCTGGATGGCTCTCATGTCTGTGGGCACTCGCAGACACTGTGATGCTTATACAAGAAGCCAGGAAGCTCATTATGGGAAGGCACATAGATGTCTATGTACCTATTGAAGTGAAGGGAGACGACCATCCGATTGATAAGCATCGAACTCCAAGTTTATTGATCCAAAAGGCACGTTTTTATAACCGTGTTAATTAAGATCATACATATTGCAAAATTCAAGCTCACGATAGGCTACAGAACAAACACTAACCCCTCCCTTTGTTTTCAATACCTGTGGCTTGTTTATTGAAACCAAGATTTGTGTTCTCACCCTGATATGAAAAGTTCTCAAAACCTCCATGTCTGTTCCCAGACCAGCCAAGGACAGAATGTTTACCTGTTATGAGAAGACTGTCTGAGAATCCTGCTGTTTATAAAAATGTGCCTGAGAACCTAGTTATTTACAGAAATAGGCTTGGGAACTTCTGCTTTACAGCTGCCTTTTACTTTTCCATCAGCTGTATATTTTCATGGCCTTTTTTCCTTCAAGCCATGTCTGAGCAAAATTCTCCAACATGTACCGCACATGGTAACCACTGTCTTAGAGCAAAAGGGGAGCCATTAGTTATCTCCAAGCAGGATGATAAAATTCCAGGTAATCCTGAGTGAACAGGACGATGTCACATTAAAGACAACTAACCTTTTGAATCCAGCCTTGTTTCTAGGTACCACAACTGAAGAAGGCCCATTAGAGCATGACTGTGTAGAAGTGATAGAGTACACCTATTCAGCAAGAGAAGACCTGAAAGACATCCCTCTAGAGCAGCCAGAGTGGGAGTTATTCACAGATGGAAGCAGCTTTGTGGAGAACGGAACCAGATACACTGGACATGCGATAACAGCGATCAGTGCAGTAGTGGAGGCAAAAGCATTACCACCAAATACATCTGCCCAGAGAACAGAACTGGTTGCCTTAACCAGAGCACTAGAATTGAATGAAGGGAAAAGGGTAAACATATGGACTGACTCAAAGTATGCTTTTGGAGTGGTGCATGTACACGGAGCAGTGTGGAAAGAAAGAGGACTACTGTCTTCTCAAGGTATGCACATTAAACATCAAGATGCAGTCCTGCAATTGATAAAAGTGGTACAAAAACCTGAACAAGTGGCAATTACACTGTAAAGCACACCAATCAGGAAGCTCCAAAATTTGTGAGGGAAATCGAAAGGCAGACTGGACAGCCCAACAGGTTCCTTGAGAAGTGAAAGCAACAATGGCATTAATACCTTTAAAACTTAATGTATCTCAATTCAATTTGCCTCCAAAACCAAAATATTCAGTAGAAGATGAGAAATTGGGACGCTTGTTAAATGCAGAAAAGAATTCAGAAGGATGGTGGTATGTAACTATACAGGGGCAAATACTGGTACCCCCCTTGATAATGAGAGAAGTTCTACAAATTAAACATAACAAATGCCATTGGGGTGCAGAGGCATTGGTAAAATTGCTAAAGCGAAATTTAATCTCTGTGCAGATGTTAACAATGGCAAAATCAGTAATGTCAAAATGTGAGGTCTGCTTGAAAAACAACTCAGTGACTAGATGACAGGCACAGCTAGGAAGGATTCTGGTAGGAATAGAACCAGGAGACTATTGGCAGGTGGATTTTGTAGAATTGCCAACAACTAGAGGATACAAATATCTGTTGGGGGGGGGTGACACATTTTCTGGATGGCCAGAGGCCCTTACCTGTCACACAAACCAAGCAAAGGAAACAGTTAAGTGGTTACTACAGGAGATCATTCCCAGGTTCAGAGTCCCTCTAGGAATATCATCAGATAGGGGCCTCCATTTTATAGCCACAGTAGTAAGAGAAATAAGTAGATTGCTGGGAATAACTCGGGGCCTCCACACACTGTGGAGACCCCCTCAAGTGGACAGGTAGAGAGGATGAATCAGACACTAAAGAGGCAAATCAGTAAAATATGACAAAAAGCCAAACTGCAGTGGCCACAGGCTTTGCCAATAGCACTGTTGAGGATTTGGATAAAACCTAGGACTGGAATGACAGTAAGCCCTTATGAGATATCTTATGGGAAACCATATGAATCTCCTGAACCTAACCCAAACGTACATGTCACAGGAAAGCAGGAAGTGTATAATTATGTTCTGTCTCTCAGGAAAACTTTAGCTTGGCTTCGGAGCACTCTCATGTGGAATAGGCCACTGACTCTCAAGAATCCAGTTCATGACATATACCCAGGAGATGAAATATACATTAGGACATGGAATGAAGAACCATTAAAAGAGAGGTGGAGTGGACCCTATCAGGTACTGTTGACAACTTTTACAGCAGTCAAAGTTGCTGGAGTGGATCCCTGGATACACTACAGCCGAGTGAAGAAAGTCCGTCCTGGACAGTGGACTGCACAAACTGTAGGACCAACAAAGCTGCTGATAAGATGTATTTAACTGTTTCAAATGTTATGAGTAGTTGTGTCAATGCTCACTTTATGGTTATTAATGTCTTTGGGATGTGGAATGCAAAAGATCAACTAACCACTCTTCATTCTTGAATGAAGAGGGAGGTACAGGCAGAAACATGGCTGATAAAGGTTTCCAATGCAATTAAGCTGATAATGTAATGATTGGATTAGTCAAATACTTTGCCAAAATGCAAAACATCAGCAGAATAACTGCCTGTCTGCCAATACTGAAGGCATCGGGAGACCCAATAAGTTGGGGAATTGTAATGTCAAAACTACCTGAAATACAAAAGAACAAAACAATTGCATGTAAACAGGTACCGGAGTCGAAGCAAGTAGTCAGAGAAACCTGGAAAGTAACAGGGGAGTGGATGAGGCCTCTGAAGAAACAGGACTGTATTTTAAGTCATGGCAAGGTAGGACAAATAGAGTGGTGGGTTGAAGATCAAGACATCACAAATTGGGAAGGCTTCTTGCCACACTATAAAAAGATTAGACAAAATATCACAGAGACCACTCTGGCGTGGAAGTGTGAGGAAAAACATTGGAAAAATCAAATGGAGCCCTGGGACAGTGCGTGGTCCATGAGTATACTTCAAAAATTCCAATACATGGCAAACACCCCTTGGTGCATTAAATGGGAAGGCTATAAGAACAAAACAGATCCAGAAGTAGCTAATACTGCCACTAGTAGTAGAATGAAGGCAGACAAAGTAAGTTGGTGGTCATGTAATAAAACTTATGATTGCACTTCTGATGACATAGCGATAAAACAAATGCCACCACTGACAGTAGCCAGCCTTACAAATTGGTTGTGCCTGGAGATGGATCAAACACGAACAAGGTAAAATAAATTATAAGGTATTAGTGGGATCTAGTTAAAGTACAATCCGAAGTCCAGGACAATTTGTATGGGCAACAAGTGATGGTACCTGGAGAGCACATCTGCCTGTAGACAGGAAAGTAAAAGAAATTACTTTGGGCCTCCTTACTTTATATCCAATTTGGAAAAAGTCCCCATTCAATGGAAAACACGAACTTCTGCAGATAAGAACAAGACGAGAAGTTCTAGATAATGAAAATCAAGATGAAACTTGGCAAGAATCCTGTTGCCTTCTGGATCAAGGCAGGCGACCTGGTTCTGAGGTACAGCTCGACAGCCCTCTCTCTAGGGCCGTTCGGGCCAATGACATACGCAGACACCAATGTGGTGGACGGTCAAAAGGCATTTATTACTTCTTCTCATGGGGTCTTATAGTCTTAGGGGTCTCTACGTCAAAAAGGGGTTTGTCCTTCTTACCTATGGTTAGTAGGGAATGGAAAAGTACTGGGTAAGGGATGGAAAGCTACTGGCTTCAGTGGAGCAACATTCCTATTGTTAGTGGGACCACATTCCTATGTTAATTTCTTATCTATGAGTACCTGAGGGTCTTATCTATGGGGAACAGAGGGTCCTGGCTTTCCGTGACATCCCGACATCTTCCGCAGCGCCTCTTCCCTAGCTACCACATCTCCCCCCCCCCTTTTCACAAATGAATGAGGTAGTCATGTACATAGATACTGAATTGAGGTATAAAGTTGTAACTTGACAAGGGAAAGGGATTTTGGGAAACCTGAGTAAGCTTTTGCCAGACAAGTTTGGAAAATCTCGTGACTGGCAGTGCTCTTTGGTTGAATTCCCTGGTTGAATTCACAGCAGTTGTCGTCGCCCTATGAACAGGATGTTGGTCCGTTCCAGGCGACTCTGAACGAATGAGACCAGCTTGTTCAGCAGGCATGGTCCGAAGGTAACTGTTAGAAACAGCATCGCCAGTGGACCTATCAGGGCAGAAATCAGAGTGGTTAGCCAAGGTGATTGATTGAACCAGGACTCGTACCAGCTCTGTTGGGCCTCCCTGTCTTTCTGCCTCTGAGCCAGTCTGTTCTGGAGTTCTGCCATGGAGTCTCTCACGACTCTCGTGTGGTCTGCATAGAAACAGCACTCAAGGCGGCACACAGGCCCCCTTGCTGCATGAACAGGAGGTCCAGGCCTCGCCTGTTCTGCAAGACCCCTTCTGAGAATGAGGAGACCGACTTCTCTAGATAGGAGATGGATTTCTCAATCCTCTGCAGGTCCTCGTCAATCGTTGCCTGCAGTTGGGACAGTCCTTGGTGCTGGGTCGCTAGGGCTGAGACACCCGTGGCCGTTCCTGCTGCTCCCAGGCCGAGCAGCATTGCGATAGTCTCTTTTGTGGATCCGGCTGGGTCCCTCAAGAAGATGGTACATCTCTTCGTCTGAGTGGTACAAGACCCTAGGAACAATCAGAACTTGGACACAGAAGTCGTTAGAGTCATTGAATTTGGGAAGGAACACACAAGGACTCACTCCGGATCGCTGGCAAACCCACATCCCAGGTGCGGATGGGACTGCCCACTTATTGTTTTTCCTGTTCAGCTTGCCAATTTTGGTGCAGATGTTACCTTTCCGCTTAGCTAGGGTTGCGTTGCCAAAGCATCTGCCTCGGCCTGTGACTTGACTCAGGGTGATTCTTTTGCGAGGGGTGTCCCATCTGCACTGGTGAGGGGCGTCGGCTGTGGAATAACTGAAGGGAGTGTTTAAAGCGACTCCTTTGAAAAAGGGGGGTTTGACATCGTAACAAGGCCAGCAGGATTCGGTTAGGTTAGGGTTGGATTCGTTCAGGGATACAAAGGTAGCCTCTAACATATGAAGGATTGGGTCTGAGTCTGACTCGGTTAAGCGGCTCATCTGAAAGGTTTCCGCTTGACCGGTTGGGACATTGCTGACCCCTGTGGGTAAGGTTTTGGGGTAGGTTATGTTTCTCCCTTTCGGCACGCTTTTAATCACTTTGTTGGGTCCGACTGTTCGGGGTGCTGACGGCTGAAGCCTGATAATTTGCACGTTCACCCTCTCTTTTGACCCTTGAAGGACCACTGTCCACGTTCTGCCTGTGGCCCAGCTAGGGTGATCTGGCTGCAAGACCGTCATGTTGTGATCAGTGCACGCCCGAAAGTTAGGGATTTTAATTTGGTTTCGATGGGAGTTTTCGCGAAAGAAGATGGGTATTTTGCAGCTGATGGGTGCCCAGGTGAACTGTAAGAATTTGTCTGGCTCTTGTGGATCCCACCCAGGCCCCGACGGTCTGGCATCTGTAACTATGGTTTCGCAGCCCCAGTGCCCACAATATCTCTACCCTGGGTGATTGCAGTAGCTTTTCCCAGGGTTTGAAGCTGGGCACCAGTAGGATAGGTACGAGTGTTTGGCGTGTAGGGAATAGGGGTTTGCCCTTGGCTGTCCTGGAAACAGGTCGGTGATGCGGAGCACGAAGGATGGAGTGTTCGGTGTGGTGATTTCTCTGAGTGCTTTGCCACTACCAAGGTGTCGCATGACCCACCTGAAGGGCTGATGGGGGTGGTGGTCTGGGCTGGCTTGCCCTCTAGCGACAAGCCCCAACAGCAAAATCACACAGAAACACCCTTGGTGGTTGAGTCTCACCCGTGCGGGTCTCTCGGGTGCTGCCTGACGGCTTGGTGGTCTGTCGCTTTCGTCTGGAACCGGGATGTATGCGTCACGAGGGCGTCCCGTGACGAGCAGGTCCTGTAAACAAACACTCGCAATTCTCGTCAGTCTCATTCTGCTCGCTATGAAGGTCCGGTTTAATCGACTTAAGTGGACACCACCTGATTTTGCCGTCCTTTTTGACAGCCACGTACCCTCTCCCCGTGAGCATCAGCCTCCAACCCCGTTCCCACTCGCCTAGCTCGTTTCTAATTACCACCTGTGGGCCCTCTTCTAGCGCTCGAGTGGCCCAGTGTTTTTGGATGGGACTGTTTGTTTCGTCTCCCCTAGGGAATTGATTCAGTGCCAGCAAAGCGGTTGCCAGCATACGTGCCTGATCTCCTGGGGGAATGGCATTGGCGAAGCCCTCTGCTTTTGCCAACACTTCTAGTTTGGTGTTCAGGGTTTGGTTTGCTCTCTCAACTATGGCCTGCCCGGTACTGTTATATGGGATGCCTTGCACTAACGTGATGCCCCATTTTGAGGCGAATTCCTGTACTTGTTTGGAGGTGAAATTGGAACCGTTGTCCGTTTTGATCTGCTTGGGGATACTAAGCCAAGCCATGGCTGTCAGCCAGTGCTGAATTGTGTTTTTGGAGTTGGCTTTGGAGTGCTGTGTGGCTATGATCATCCCGCTATAAGTGTCTACTGTCACTGCAAGCCATGCTCGGGGCTTCAGCAGTTGACATAAGGTGAAGTCCGACTGCCAGATTTCTGAGGGCTTGAGACCTCTCGGGTTGACCCCGCAGGTCCAAAGGGGTGACTTCTGGCAATGAGGGCAGGTGGCTACCACATGTTTCGCGTCCACTGTTGAGATTCCGCATCTCTTCGCCAGTGCTTTGACTCCGATGTGGAGCGACTCGTGCAGTTGACGAGCTCTTTGCAGGGTCCAAACGCCTTTTGCTGCGGCGTCCGCTTTGTCATTGCCGGTCTGGAAGTAGCCTTTGACTGGGTCATGGCTGTTGATGTGGATGACTGACACGGTGCCCTGTCGCGAGGAAAGCGCTTCTTCCAGCATTAAGGCTGCTGCAGATGTTGACACTCCTGGTCCTGCCATGGCTAGGCAGAGCCTTGCCACGAATATAGAGTCTGTTACGATGTTGAGGTGTTCGTCTTGGAAGAGTCCGCACGCCAAAACCACTGCTGCTGCCTCCAGTTGTTGCACCGACAGTGTGGGGTCACACGCTTTGACGCAGTGCCATTGCTCTCCTGCCTGCCACACTGCTGCTGTGGTTGAAGTCGTGGAGGAAGCGTCTGTGAAGACCGTTGGTCCTGGCTGCAGTCTGTCCTTGACCTTCGGTGGCATGTCCATGTCGACTACGGTCAGCAGCTTAGTCCAGGGTGGTTTGGAGGAGTAGGAGATTTCTCCTCCAAAGCCGGAGAGAGCAAGGGCCAGGTACTCTGATATTGTGGCTGACTCCGAGGTCGGCTGCTTGCGAAACGGAAGGTGGATGCTTGTCGGCTCTGTCCCTAGGTGTTTCAAGGCGAGTTTCCTGCCTTTCATGATGAGGCTGGCGATGCATTCTATTCCCGGGGAAAATGCACGAGCGGGTCTTCCGAGGACCACCCATTGGATTGGTCGGGCCTTTTAAGAAGGCCCTTGGGCCAGCGCTCCCACTCCCCCCTTCGGTGTAAAGTGGACGTACAGGTCCAGTGGCATGGCTGGGTTCCGCCTGGCAAGCGTGCCAGTGGACATCTGGTTTTCGATGAAGTCGAGGGAGCTCGTTGCCTGCGGAGTCAGCTCCTTGGGTTCCCAGGGGTTCTTCCCTTTCAGGAGGTCGTACAGAGGGTCCATGACCTCAGGAGGAATCAGAACGATGTTGCGAAGCCACTGCAGCGATCCCACCGGGCGTTGCACGTCGTGGAGCGTCTTGACGTCTCGGTTGACTTTCATCTCGGGGGGTGTCACGTAGGAGCTTGTAATCCCCACTCCCAGGAAGGTCACGCAGGGTCCTCTCTTGATCTTTGCGCTCGCGATCTCGAAGCCGTTGGCCTGAAGGGTCTCTGTGATTGTGGTCACCAGGTCATCTACTTGGCTTGTTGATGGTGCTGCAACCAGGATGTCGTCCATGTACTGGATGATGGTTGCTGGGTGGGATTGGAGTGTCTGACTGGCATCAGTGCTTTGTCCACGGTGATCTGGCATATGGTCGGGCTGTCGACTAAGCCTTGTGGAAGCACTCTCCATTGGAAGCGAAGGTTGGGCCGCTTGCCATTCCGAAACGCCACGGAAAAGGCAAATCGTTCTCTGTCCTCAGGGTGCAGGGGTATTGAAAAGAAGCAGTCCTTGATGTCCAGTACTGCACACGGCTGCCCTTCGGGGATGGCTGAAGTCGCGGGTAGCAGTGTCTGGACTGGACCCAGGGGTCGGATCGTCTTGTTCACCTCTCTCAGGTCGTGGACGAGACGATAGCCTTGTCCGGACCTCTTGGGGATCACGAATACAGGGGTGTTCCATGGGCTGGTGGAGGGTTCTATGTGACCCTTTTGCAGTTCGCGGTCGACCAGTTCCAGCAAGGCTGCCATTTGAGGCTCTGTCAGGGGCCCCTGCTCAACCCATACAGGGTCTGATGATTTCCAAGTCAATTTGATTGGCAGCAGAGGGTGTACGGCAGTGGTCTTCATGATAAATTTGTAATCCGAAATCCGAGCATGGAAAGGACGTCCCGTTTCCCCGGGGCCGGGATGCTTGGAGTGAGGGTGCTGCCAGGGAAAGCTGTGCCGGCTGGGGACAGCTCGCTGAGTTGTTGCCCTTCCTCGGAAGCCTGGGCTAACGCGGTCGTCCTGCCATTCCTGCTTAAATACAGTCCGCCCCGACCCATCAAAAAGCATGCGGCTTATTTGCGTAATATCAAAAGTGAGCAGATCGTTATTGTCAGAAAGGTCATCCTCGAGAGTGGGTACTACAGCTGAGTTGATCCCTATTTCTGAAATCGCTTTGGCTTCTTTTGGGTTTACTGGGGTATATGCCCTTTGTTGGTTCCCCCGCGCTCCGGCAACCCCCCCCCGGGAAAGCGTACATGGAGGCTGCCGGTGCCCGGTCCCCACAGGCTGCTTTTATTTTTCCCCAATTGCTGAGTTTGTGTTGCGATTGTTTCTCGATATTGTTTAAATCTTTATTCGGTTTCGCTCGAAACCGCATTAATTCTGCTCTCTCGGTTTCCGAGTCCCAGCCGGGCTCGGTCGGCTCTTCCGAGCTGTCTGAGCCGCTGTTACTTGACTCTGAGGCGGAAGCTGACTGCCGGTACACTTCCGGCGCTCCGTGCCGTTTTGTGCGGCTTCGACCTCGCTCCTCCCTTTGGGGGTGGTGCTGCTCCCTCCCCCTGGGCTCCCCCCGCCTCCTGCCGGGGGAGGTCCTTACCCTACAAGGACCTAATTTGAATAGAGCGCTCTGGTTGTTCTTACGCTTTTCTGCGGGGGCCGCCCCGTCTCCCCGCTCGCCCGCGCATGCGTTGTTAAGCAGGCTGACTCCGTTTCCGCCCCCCGCCTCCTCCCTTCCGCCCTCGCCATGTGGTTCGGCGCCATTTTTAAACGCACATGGCGGGGACGAGTTTTTACCGATCCCGGCGGGGTCCGAGAATCCGGCCTTGTTCCGCGCCTCCTCCGCAAGTCCCTGCCAGAAGCATCGCGCGCGCTGCTCTGCTTCTTGCGCCGGACCGGCGGCCGGCGGGGAAGAGACAGATAGAGAAACCGCGGCTTTTTCGGACGGTTCCGCGGGGGGGCTAGGACCCGGCGGGCTCCGCGGGAAGGTCGGGGGGTCCCCTGGGGGTTCCGGGGGGTCTCCTGGGAGCTCTGGGGGGTCTGGGCTCGGGCTCGGGAAGGGGTGGAACGCGCCCGGCCCCCGAGTATTCCCGCCTTCAATCCGATCGCTCTCAGAGGCGGTCTGCGTCGCGGCCCCCACCCCCGGCTTTGGTGTAGCTAATAAACGTGTACACGCGGCTTTCCGCGTCTCCTGTTCTTCTAACGTCTTGCGTAGCGCCTTTTCTACTTTCCCCCACGCTTTCAGGTTTTTACCACTGCCTGCGGACTTAGAGTCCTCTGCTGAGGCGGCAGTGCACTTCTCCCGCGCTTCCCAATATAATATATTTACCGGACGTTCGATCGTCCCCAGCTCTAGGAGCCTTGCAATAGCAAGATTAGAGTTCCTGAGCTCACCTTTAATTCCCCATTGCTCATGAGCCTGACTTACGACCTTCGCTGTGGATTCCATTGTCCAAGCTGGTCCGGGGGGCGTCCCCCCCGCTGCGGTCAGTCCTGCTGCCGCAGCCGCCGTCCTCGTTCCAGGAGTGTTCCCCGTTCCCCGGGCGCAAGCCGCTGTCCCGGGTCCCGGCACCAAATGTTGCCTTCTGGATCAAGGCAGGCGACCTGGTTCTGAGGTACAGCTCGACAGCCCTCTCTCTAGGGCCGTTCGGGCCAATGACATACGCAGACACCAATGTGGTGGACGGTCAAAAGGCATTTATTACTTCTTCTCATGGGGTCTTATAGTCTTAGGGGTCTCTACGTCAAAAAGGGGTTTGTCCTTCTTACCTATGGTTAGTAGGGAATGGAAAAGTACTGGGTAAGGGATGGAAAGTTACTGGCTTCAGTGGGGCAACATTCCTATTGTTAGTGGGACCACATTCCTATGTTAATTTCTTATCTATGAGTACCTGAGGGTCTTATCTATGGGGAACAGAGGGTCCTGGCTTTCCGTGACATCCCGACATCTTCCGCAGCGCCTCTTCCCTAGCTACCACAGAATCCTCTAGTGGAGTGAAATTTGGGTGGGCCCTACAGTTTTTGTTCGGTCTTATAGCAAACTACCAGAACAGAGAAAAGTTGCAAAAACATACAGGTCAAGTAGATAGACTGGCAAGAGTCACCCTGGAAGGATTTAAGGACCTAAATGTGCAATTACAAGCTACCACAAAAATGACTGTACAAAATCGATTGGCCTTAGATTTGCTACTCCTGAAAGAGCATGGAGTGTGTGGATTTTTAAAGGGATGGATTGATCATTGCTGCATCTACATCCCAAATGTAACTGCAGATGTAGAATATTATATCAATCAGTTGAAACAAATGGAGCGTGAGGCACAAGAAGAACAAAAAGACTTGACTATGAGCTGGTTAGACAAAATCTTCAAAGGGTTAGGATGGGATGTGAGTTCATGGATTAAGTCTATCATTGAGAGTTTGATAATCATACTAATCATGTTCTTAGTAATTTGGTTAGTTTACAGCATCCTAAAAGGAGAAATACAGAAAAAGACGTCCTGGAGCCAGAAGATAATGAAGGCACTGACACAGGACAAGAATCCACATCCATCATCTTCAGGTCCTCCAGTCCATGACAGCATCCATGACAACGTTTATAACAACCACAGATTTGAAGACGAACATCAAGTATTAACTCAGAAGCCAAAGGACTGTATCAAGTGAAAGCATTTACACTTATTATAGTGAAGTGCAAATACTTTCAAAGGGGCTGAAATGATAGTATAGGGATAAAATGTTTCTAAAATCATGAGATATTCAGGGCAGTTAGAAAGGAAGGATAGGCCTGGTAGGCCCTGGGAAAATGTTAGGCTTTACTGGATCATGCACAACTGCACCTGTATAATCATTTAATGACTATGATAAATTATATGATTGTTAAATGTGATGATTGCTTGGTAATTGGATATAGTCATTGTTTAATCGTAACAAGAATCATGAGAAACGATGTTTGGGGGGTTTGATGGAATTTACAAAATCCATGCTTGGATGAAATCAATGTATACAATAGAACAATACAAGTTTAATAATTATGTAGTTATATAACAATAAGGATATAAAAACGTGTTCATCCCGAACCCATGTCGGAGTCAGATTTGGATCTGTACCCCTGACACCCAGAGCTCTTCAATAAAAGCACCTGCATGTAATCATTTCATGATTATGTGTTTCTGAATGCTAACATGTGGACAGCAGTGACAGCGAGTCAGTCTGATACAGAGGACATTGATCCATGGACTCTAATCAAAATGGAAGCAACTCAGGCAGGGGATTGGGAACTAGCTCAGAAAATATCTGCCTTCCCAGTAAATTATACAAAGGGAAGAAGAGGTGGTTCCACCACTAGAACAATGTGGGAACCTAACACAAATAAAGAACTTGTACAACTTCAAAATATAGCCAAAGAACACAGTAGAGGTTCACATATTTTCAGAAATTTCCTTGAAGGTAATTTCTCAGCACATGTTTTAGTACCCCACAATGTTAAAAATATTGCCCACTGCCTTCTTTTCCCGGCAGAATATATGCTATGGGAAAGGCATTGGAAAAGACAATTAAAAACATTATCAGACACCTATGCTACAGATGCTGATAGGCCAGATTTTACAGTCGAACAGCTGGCTGGAGAAGGGGATTTACAGAAACCCTCTGACCAAACGAACACCTTACCTAAGGCAGCACTACAAGACTTGGCTATTGCAGCAAAAACCTTCTTACTTCTTACCCCAGATGACTCTATTCCTACCCAACACTTTTCTAATATTAAATAAGGAGTAGATGAAAGCTTTATCAAATTTGTGGACAGAATTAAGGATGCTCTGGAAAAACTGATAGAGAGCACAGAGGCAAGAAAAGAACTGTTGTGCAAGCTTGCCATGACTAACACTAACGAATGGTGTAAAACAACTCTGAGGGCTCTACTCTTAGATACAGAACCTACCATAGAGCAAATGGTGGAAAGCTGTACATGTCATTTGTCCACTGAAAACACAGTGGCCCAAGCAGTTGCTAAGAGTATTGCAGGAGTTTCTGGTGCGTTTGCAGTAGTGGCTTCCATAGACCAGGCCCGCTGTTTTCACTGTGGAGAAGGTGAACATTTTATAAAGGACTGGTCAGACAGGTCACCTACCTGAAATTCTTGTAACACCTACCAAAGACCCCAGAATCAGCAGCACTACCAACAGCATTCGGGAAACTTCCAGATGAGCAGGGTAGAGCCCTGTGCAAAGACAACAAATCAAAAGCCATCCAGACCCAATCACCATCATCCCAGGAGATTCCAGATCACATGAAGAGGATCCAACACATGGAACAATATAGATGGGAACCTGGCGCCAGCTGCTAACTGCTCTGTCCATTGACTTTAGTAATGAGAATGTTTATCGTATCTCACAGGCAAACATGGGCCAAAAGGTGGTCCTTTTGACATCCTAATTATAGGTGACACTCTTCCCTGGCCCAGAGGAAATCTTTGTTGTTCCAGAAGTACAAAGAGTGCACTCGGGACAAGAAATCTCTGTCCAGGTGTACTGCATGGACTTACCATTTTTCTTTTCATGGGGAACTCTGATCCCACAAGTCTTTCTCCTCCCAAAGAATCACAAGGAACAGCTTCCTCTCCAACCTAGAGCAATGTGGGAAGAAGTTGCAGGTCCAAGTAAGCCTACCATCGAGTGTTGTCTATCCTGCAGAGGAGAGAAGATCTACTGACCAAGGATGCTGGACACCAGTGCAGATGTGACCATCATCGCCCGTTCAGGATGGCCGGCACACTGGGATCTACAACCTGTTGCAGGCATGATTTCAGGGATTGGTGGAGCTACAGTTTCTATGCGAAGCAAGAACAACATCCTCATTGAAGGGCCTGAAGGCAAGTTGGCAACCATGCGCCCATTTGTGGTTAGGGCCCCCATCACCCTTTGGGGCAGGGATGTTCTATCCCAATGGGGAGCTTCCCTACATATTCCCAGTTGGGATTTCTAATTGGGGCCACTGAGGAGGGTCCACTACCGGATACCCCTTGGCTCACCTGGAAATGCCAAGACCCGATCTGGATTGAACAGTGGCCCCTTCTACAAGCCTTTGTGGAAGAACAGCTTGCCAAAGGCCACATTGTCAAGACCACTAGCCCTTGGAACTCCCCAGTCTTCGTACTGTAAAAACCTGGAACGGACAGGTGGAGGTTCCTCCACAACCTTCGCAAAATCAATAAGGTCATCGAGGACATGGGCCCCCTCCAGCCTGGCCTGCCTTCACCATCGATTCTGTCTAGAGACTGGACACTTGCCATCATAGATATTAAAGACTGTTTCTTCAGCATTCTGCTGCACCCCCAGGACGCTCCATGGTTTGCTTTCTCCCTTCCCTCTCTTAACAGAGATGCTCCACTCAAAAGATATCATTGGTGTTTTCTTCCTCAAGGCATGAAAAACTCGCCTATTATATGCCAGTGGTACATTGCTCACATTCTGTCCCCCATCCGAAACTAATTTCCAGATGCAATCATCTACAGCTATATGGATGATGTCCTGGTCTGTGCATCAGAAAAAGATTACTTAGACAAAGCAGTTAAAAAGACCACTGAAACCATAGAAGAGGCAGGATTCTCGATCCGTGAGGACAAAATACATTACACCAACCCATGGACTTATCTTGGATTCCAGACCCATGAAAGGACCATCGTACCCCAGCAGCTCGCCATCTGAGATGACCCAAAAACCCTGAGAGACTCACACAGTCTTTGCCGATCCATCAACTGGGTATGTCTCCTGCTAGGAATTACAACAGAGGACCTCACTCCCCTGTTCAACCTTCTCCGTGGCAACGAAGACCTGGACTCTCCATGCACTCTCACAACAGAAGCCCGAGGTGCCATCACCAAGGTCCAAGAAGCCCTGTGTTCAGGCCAAGCCCATTGCTTTGAGCCCAACCTGCCTTTCCAGTTTGTTATTCTGGGAAAAGCGCCCCAGTTCTACGGACTGATTTTCCAATGAGATACTCAACTTCGAGACCCTTTATTGATACTGGAATGGATCTTTGCAAACAACTAACCTTCAAAGACAAGTACCACCTTCCAAGAAATCATGGGACATCTAATAAAAAGGCCAGAACTTGCCTACACTCTCTTGCAGGGTGTGAGTTCACATGCATATACTTGCCACTGACCACTGGGGACCTAGAGCATTTGCTTCAGACCAATGAAAATCTCCAGTTTGCCCTAGATAGCTATACAGGCCAAATTTCAGTTCATATCCCAAAACATAATTTTTTTAATCCTGATGAAACCTTTCATCTGACCCTAAAATTAGTCCAAACTAAAACACCTTTTAAAGCTCTAACCATTTTTACAGATGGCTCAGGGTCGTCCTACAAGTCTGTAATGACATGGAAAGACCCTAAGACCCAAAAATGGGAATCTGACATCCAAATAGTGGAAGGATCTCCACAGATTGCAGAGTTAGCAGCTGATGTCAGAGCCTTTGAGAAATTCAAAGACAAACCCTCTTATCTGGTCACAGATTCAGCTTATGTTGCTGGTATAGCTATGAGAGAAGAACATGCTCTTCTCAAAGAGGTTTCTAATCAAAAGTTGTACCAATTGAGTTCTACATTAACATGACTAATCTCTAACAGAAATCAACCTTACCATATAATGCATGTGAGGTCACACACCGACTTCCCAGGTATCATCACAGAAGGGAACAGGAAAGCAGATGCATTGGCCATGGCGATAGAGACTGCTAATGTCACTAACATCTTTGCCCAGGCAAAGTTGTCACACGCATTTTTCCATCAAAATGTACCTGCCCTTATTAGAATGTTCAAGATCTCAAAAGATCAAGCAAAAGCTATTGTCACCACATGCCCGAACTGTCAAAACTACCAGATACCATCTATGGGGACAGGAGTCAATCCCCGAGCCCTAAAAAGCTGCCAGCTGTGGCAGACAGATGTAACTCACTTCTCACCTTTTGGAAGGTCAAAATATGTGCAAGTATCAGTCGACACGTTTTTGGGAGCAGTATTTGCATCAGCTCATCCAGTAGAAACTACAGAGCACATCTTTAAGCCTTTCCTTCTTTCCTTCATGACCCTGGGAGTACCAAAACAGATCAAAACAGATTGTGGACCTGCCTATACCTGTTGTAGGTTAAGAGTTCTTCAGTGAGTGGGGAATAGAACACAAGAAAGGCATACCTGCAAATTCCACAGGACAATCCGTTATAGAAAGGACACATCAAACCCTCAAAAGTGTCCTCAATCAACAGCAAAGAGAAACAAAAATAATATCTCCAGTAGAAAGACTTTGCAAGGCTCTCTACGTCAATTTCCTAAGTTGTACAACATCAGAGCCTGACCTCCCAATATTTTGCCATTTTGCAAATACCACCCAAGGAAAGCTCACTGAGAAACCACCTGTGCTAGTGAAGGACCCAGAAATACATCAAATTTCTGGGCCTTTCCAGTTGATTACTTGGGGAAGAGGGTATGCGTGTGTTCTACTACCATCTGGCCCAAGATGGTACCTAGGAAAAAACAAAACCATACCTAGGCAATGCAAACACTACTCCCACAAACACTGACAGGAATTCCCCTGAGTCAAACACAAGACCTCCTCAAAACCAGACCAGTTCTGCCTGGAGACAAAGGCGTCACCGAATGTCTGCATACGGAAGAAAAGACTGTCCTATCACGCAACAGCAGACAAAATAAAAAGCTGAACAACATTCTGCTGCATCAGTCAAGCCATAAGCCAGACACAGCCTGAACACAAACTCTTCTCTGAATTACATGTCATTACCCCTTTTTTCCCTAAAAGCCCTATTATTCCCCTTTCCCAACTCTTACCAAAAACCCCTAACCTTATACCCACTCCCCCATCCTTAGCAGGGGGGGGAAGGAACAGAGGAAAGGAACAAGGGAGAAAACCCTAACCCTCCCCTCACACCATAAAGCTCCATTCCTGTCCAAAGATGAAAATTATCTCCATTGGTTCTGTCCTCACTACTGCCTGGATGTTCTTCACCATACAGCATGCCTTTGGCTGGATTAGCCCACAGCCTAGCCATAATGTTTGGGTAACCTTAGCAAAAACATTAAAATAGGATAACATGCCTATCCATGAGAAGCCTTGATTACCCCCTTTTCACATGTCTGGTAGGGATTCCCTTCGTAGCAGATGACTGGCCCGTCTATAATTCAGAGCTCCTCCACACCACAGGTAAGAGACCCAACCTGGTAGGTACTTGGGACGAGTGGACAAAAATGTTGCCCAATGCTCTAGAGGAACCCCAAGAATTGGACCTGTTTGGGTCCTCCAAAGCAACATACTGTGTCAAATTTTACTTTAGACGTCTGAAGAATAATTGGCCAGAAATTGACCAGACAAAAAACACATACAGAAAAGACATATCACCCATTAACAAAGCCTATAACTATCTTGATTGGTGTAATTACACCGTTCACATGATCTCTGCATCCTCTCTCCACCCCAAAGTATTACCCAAGGGAACGTTTCTCATCTGTGGTGACCGAGTATGGGCTGGGATCCCCTCGCAGCTCCAGGGACGTCCCTGTACCCATGGAAAACTTTCTACCCTCATTCCAAATATCACTTTGTTGCATAATTGGAAAAAAGAAAGTGAATTAAAATGCCACAAAAGATTCTACATGGAATTTGATGAAAATTGCCATCTCAAATGATATGATTGGAAGAAACCAAAAAAGATTGCTGTATCCCTATTCCTACCATGGGTAGCTCCATCTAAAGCCCTTGGTGAAATCAGTCACCTCGGGTGCTGGCTCAGTAAGCAAGCCAACACTACATCTACTGCTCTGAGTGGTCTTTTAAAGGAAGAAGAAACCACAAGACATGCATCACTTCAAAATCGAGCAGCAATTGACTTCCTACTGCTTGCTCATGGACACGGCTGCCAAGACTTTGAAGGGATGTGCTGCTTCAGTCTCTCTTCACGCTTGGAATTATTCACGTAAACATTCAGAAACTGAAGGAACTTGTGAAGGACTTAAAAGTAGAAAACAACACAGACTGGGTCAATGACCTTTTTGGTCAATGGGGATTAACAGGATGGGTTGCATTTTTGGTTAATGCAATGTTGTGGATTTTCCTTGTAATTGTCATTGTATTAGCTATGATCTCATGCCTTTTCCGTTGTTTTAAAAGAACTATTGGGAACATCTTTTTACTAAATACAGAAAGTGGAGTTGTAGCAGGCACAGGGCCTGCAAGGCCTCCCTGGCGGTCAGCAGTCTAAGATAAAAAATGCCTAGTCATGATGACTGGACCTAAGAAGCCCCTCTTCCACCTTCGGACCCTTGTTATATCTCTGTAAAGCGATAGGTCATTTTCACCCTGACCTTTACTTTTGAACTGTTTCCCAAAACTCCTCTACCCTATATAAACCCCTATTTCTGCCCAGTTTGGGAGAAGAGCTATCACTGGGACCCTTTCCAGAAGATACAATAAAGACATCTCTGTGGCACATCATATAGCACTTCTCCTTTCTCTCCCTGCATCTGCTGCTGCAGCACTTAGCAAGCAAAGAGCTGAAATCACTAATGAGCTGAAAGTCACCAAAGAGCTGATCTCACTTCAGAGGTGAGCAGCTTGCTAAGATTGCCTGTGGCTTTGGAGCCTGCCTGAGGGGCCGGGACAGGTTGTTCTTAACTGGAATTTGCTCTCTGGGACACCTATGGCAGCCGGGGTCGGGAGACCCCGAAAACTCCGGAGCTGCATTACAAGAAAATCACGCAACAATGTTGTGCTGTCGGGGGAAATTAAAATATTGTCCACATACAATTACTCTCCTTAAAAGATGTGCGTACCTCTGGGAACTTCAGGTCCCTTTTTATCCCACTCTCAAATACATATGCATACAATTTCACTATAGATTCATACATATTCCTTTTTATGAATTTTGCATGACATTTGCTGCTAGTTCTTCTTTATCAGAAAGAATTCCTAGGTCAGGTTGACCTGCTTTCACAGCAGTCTCTCTGTCTCTATCACCCTCTGTCTTTCACTGAATCAATTTCCCGGAGCCTAGACTTTGCAGTCAGGCTACAAAGCCATGTTTTCTAACCACAGACTCAAAGATGTACATTTCAGCTAAATCAAAATGGATTTCTACTCTGGAGAATTTCTACTCTGTCTCAGTGATACAGCAAAACAGATGGATATTTTTGCTGTATTGGCTGTATTGCTGAATGACTGACAAATTGACAAATAGTTGTACTGTTTTTCAACCCTGGGGTAGGACAACCCAGTGGTATCATTCCTTGGGGGTTTGATGACTGACAGATGGTAAAGAAGAGGCTAATTTCAGTGCATTGTCAGAATGTAAAGGAATTGTAAAAAAGGGTCTTTTAAACCAATTATGGCCAATCCCCTGTGTTCGGTAATCATAGTGTGGTTGGGTATTCCTGGTTGTAATGACCCCATAGGTGACATGGCTGCATTGACTGCCCTGAGATCCTGTATAAGTCTCGACTTTCCTGATTTCTTAAGAATAATGAAAATAGGTGTGTTCCATGGGCTGGTGGAGGGGACTATGTGACCCAGTTGTAGTTGTTCCTGTACAAGGATTCAGGCTTGGTGAAGCTGTTCGCTTCTTAAGGGCCACTGGTCTTTCCACACAGGCTTACCAGTAAGGTAAGTTTCAGGAGCAGCATTTTGTCAGTGGCCCCCAAATGTACTGAAATTATCAAGCCCCATTGAGTCACTAGATCTGGCCTGTCGCAGACATCTTTTCATTAAAATCCTTTCATTAGGATTTTTCCTGCTGAAGTGGAGAAGTTTCAGCAACAAAGTGTAAACAATGGTTATCTGCTGCTGTGGAATGCAACAGGTGGATCCATGATTGGTCTCCTGTGGATGTTTGGATTTACTGACCACTCACAGCAGAGCTGCCTCTCACTCTCTGCCGAGACACAGATCTTTGTTATTCATTCTTTTCTATTCTTTTCTATTCTTAGCTTAGCTAGCCTTCTGAGAACTTTTCCTTCTATTTATTTTTAGTATAGTTATAACGTAAGATATATATATCATAAAATAATAAATGAAGCCTTCTAATCATGGAGTCAACATTCTCGTCTCTCTCTCATCCTGAAAACCCCTGTGACCACAGTCACACTAGCCCCCACAAAGTGTCTGCAATCAGGAGTACATACGGTTGCAAGGTTGCAGTCTTACCTTCTGGTTCAACAATGTGTAGTTCTTTGGATGATTGCCATGGTATCTGATGTCCACTGACTCCAGCAACAATCACTGTAGAGGGTGCCATGGGCCAATCAAGAGGCTACTCCTGTGCTATGATGGATGATATGATAGTATCAACCCGTCCTGTAAAAGACGTAGAGTCTATTTGGCAGGTGAGTAATGGCTGTTGTATTCCAATGACTTTGGACCAAAAGTTCTGAGGAACACCTGTGCTCCCAAAGCCCCCACTGTTTTGTTGGTGCTTCAATATTGACACTGGATAAGGAATTGTTGGCAGTGGTATGAGTTGTACCAAGCACGTCCCTTCAGGCACAGTGTAAGGGAAGTTAGGAGTCCAAGCCATAATTTTGATTTCCCTTTATAATTGTCCTGGTTTAAGGTAAATTTGGGAGAAAACCTCCAAAAGGGGGCCCCTCCAGAAAGCAAACCCACACGGCCCCTCCCCCAGCCAGTTGGGGAAAGATTCCTTGGAGACAAGTGGAAAGAACCTGTTTATTTAACAGGCAAAGCACTCCCCAGCACACAAAATTAACAATACCACATGACAACACTCTTTCACCGCTCTGAAAAAAGATGACGAATTCAGAAAGTCTCTCCTGGGGGTGGTTGCTTGGTAATCAGTCCCTCCGGCCCTGGGAATGGCTGCTGCAGGCCACAAGGTGCAAACTCTTGGTGTTTCCCAGCTCCCAGTACGGAGCAGGTACGAGTAGTTCCAAAAAAGGAAAGGAAAAACAGTCCAGGAAAACTTCGGACTTCTTAGCTAAACTAACTAATGAGCAGAAGCAAAAAGCAAGAGCAAAGCAGGAGCAAAGCAGGAGCAAAGCAGAATCAAGAGCAAGAGCAAAGTGAAAAGCAAAGCAAAAAGCAAAAGCCGCACTATGTACTGCCCCGTCTCTGTGTCCCGCCAATCGTGGGGGAGCGGCTGATAACAAAACCAAAACAAAACATTCACTCTTCAGAGCCAGTCTTGAAGGCACAGAACATAATATCCAGCATAAACAGAACAGACAACTGGGGATACAAGCATCATAACGTCACCCTAGGACTATAATCTGCATCAATAATCCCCGGTAAAATAAACAATCCAGTTTGAGGGGTAGAAGAGCGACCCACTAATAAATCATGAGTTTGAAGTGGTAGTGGACCAAAATCAGCAGTAGGTAATCGATGAACAGAAGCATCTTTTAAGACTGTTGTAGAGCTAATGGCCACGTCCAGGCTGGCAGAGCCTGGGGTGCCCCTTGCCAAACCTGAGTTTGCATTGGGAGTTGGCTGAATTGGGCACTGTTGGGTTGAGGGGCACCAGCCCACATGCCACTGTTCAAGTTTCCCTGCTTTTGGAGTGGCTTGCCATCGTTGTCAAATTTAAACAGGCATTGGCTACTCCAATGAAGGCCTTTTTTACAGTGAGGACTGGCTTTATTTGGCTTTTTACCAGTTTTCTGTCCCTTTGGGCATTGTTTCTGAATATGTCCCTCATCTCTGCATGCAAGGCACTTAACAGTTGCTTTAGCTACTTGCATTTACTGGGCAATTGTAGTAGCAATTACTTCTGCTTTATATTGTTCTGCGTCAATATTAACACATGCTTTGATGTAATAAACAAGTTCAACATCGGCATGGTTGTGTGTGGAATCTAGGGCTTTTTTACAGCCATTATTAGCATTTTCATAAGTGAGGGATTTTAAAACAGCATCAGCTGCTGCTTGCATTTCAATTTGCTGTCTGATTGCTAATTTCAGATGGTCAGTGAAGGTGATATATGGTTCCTGGGCACCCTGACAAATGGCCACAAATCCTGGCTCTAGGTTTTTTGTATTGGGTACTTACTTTGGACCATGCAAGGCAATAGTTGTGCTTTGGTCCCAGGCCTGGGGTTGTAATTGCAGCTCGGCACAGACAGTGGCATACATTCCAGTTTATGAGAGCTGGGGTGCCGTGATATTAAGTGGCGGATTTTAATGACCATTGTTCAATGCTTGGGTTTGAGCCAAATCTACAAATTCCATCCACCACACAGAGTATTGCCCCCCCAGTAAAACTGTTTTATAAAGAGATTACCAGTCCACCTGTAGCATGGTATGTGTTTCAGCTATAGCATCTATTAAATTCACAATAAAAGAGGAACGCAAGCTTTTTTCCATCACCAATTTCCTTAGTTCTTTAACCATTTCATAGGACAACTGTTCATGATGTGGATTTTGATTGCAATATATTACAGGCATAGCTTGTAAAAATTCAGTATCTCCTTCTTGTAGAGCTCTCCTGTGGCAGCTATGTATGAATCTTTCTGGCTCAGGTTCAGCGGGTAACATGTCTTCATCATCATTAGCAAGGTGACATGTGGCATAGGGAGGAGGACGAGTGGGTGAAAGGATTGCAGCTGCCTTTCGGCATGCTGTCTGTAATATTTCTTCGGTGCTTTGAGCGGTGGCTGCCGTAATGTGTATTGGGGTCAGAGGAGGGTATAAATCTGGTTCTTGGTCAGGATCAACTGACCTCAGATCAAACGGATCTTGTCCTGGTTCAGGGCAAATTTGGGAGAGAACCCCCAAAGGGGCTCCTCTAGGAAAGCAGATTCAATCGGCTCCTCCCCCCAACCGGTCCGGGAGAAAATACCTCCTTGGAGAAAAGTGGAAAAAAACTGCTTATTAAACAATAAAACCTAAACAATATTAAACAATAAAACCCCTTGCTGCTCCAAAAGAGATGACAAACTCAGAAAGTCCCGTCCCCGAGTTGCAGTTCATCTCACTCGGTCTCATATCAATCCCTCCAGTGCTGGAAATGCTGCGGTCCAGGCCCGACCCAGTGGGCCACAGGTGCGAGCTGCCAGTGCTCTTCTGGATGTTCAGTCCAGACCAGATTTAAACAGGTCCAAAGAAAAGGGAAAAAGAAAAAAACACAGTCCAGGGAACTTGTTTGCCTCAGCTAGCTAAACTAACTTAAAGCAAAGGAGAGCTCTGTCCTGTCTGTTCATCCACAGACAACACAGTCCAGGAGCAGGAATGTGGAGGAGTGAGTGCAGTGTCTGAAAACAAACTGTATGCTTCTTATGCTTCTTCTCTCCCCCCTTCACTCTCTGCAACAAGTTTTAAAGGTACAAAACTTATTATTCAGCATAAACAGAACAAGATTATTGGGGATAAAAGCATCATATAGTCAACCTAGGACACGGATCATCCTCCTAAGGAGGAGAGGATAGTGGTTCATCCAAGGGGACATGGTCCACTTCCTTAAATTGTTGCAAGGCAGAATAGATGACACGTCAAGTCACAATATCATCAGGGTGAATGTCATGGCGAGTAACCTGACGAGTCTGTAAACATTCCCCGACTTTTTGCCTATTGTGATTTATCAGTATTTAAATGCATTCACATTTTACTTTTAAATCACTATTTGTATTTTTCCTTAGGTAGATGTTTAACTAGCCATTAGGAAGACGAATTCCTGCCAAAGTCCCTGCTACATCTGTCGCAAAGCCCTTGGAAGCTGGACATGTATTAACAACAAATTCCAAAATGGAACAGAAGATGAACTGGCAACATTTGAGAAAAAAAAAAAAAAAAAAAGCAAACATTTTAAAGAATGACATTGTCCTGTATTGTTTTCTTCTGTGTGAAACACTGAATCCCAGTGAAGGCAGTTGACATTTCAAAGATTTTTGCAAATTCTACTGAGAAAGGCAAGGTAACCCAGGAGGAACACATTGTCCTCTACATCTGTAATTCTTGCCAGCGATGAAGCAATCTGCCCTGAGACTTTGTTCCTCACTATCACCTCCGGATTTTTCCCAGCTTGCTCTGGTGCAGGAGCTGAGTTAGCAGCACTCCCTTGAAACACTGAGGAAAAGGGGAGAGGGATCACAACACTGAAGTACAGAAGTGGTTTCCCCTGCACCTGTAAAATTTAGCAAGGGTATATTTTCCTGCAATGGGCCCTGACCAAATTCAGACTGAGGTGATGCTCAGAAAACTGAGGGCAGATAGGACTATCCTACAAAAATTGTTGGTCAGGTGTGGTGGGTTGAACTTAGCTGGCCACCAGATGCCCACCAAGCCATTCTATCATTCCCCTTCCTCAACAGGAAAGGGGGAGAGAAAAAGATTAAAAACTCATGAGTCAAGATAAGGACAGGGAGACAACAATTATTGTAGGAGGCAAAACAGACTCAATTTGGGAAAATTAGTTTAATTTATCACCAAACAAATGAGAGTAGGATAATGAAAAATAAAACCAAATCTGAAAACACCTTCTCCCCACCTCTCCCTTCTTCCCAGGCATAACTTCACTGCCAACTCTTCCTCCTCTTCCCCCCAAGTGGCACAGGGAGATGGCAAATGAGTGTTATGGTCAGTTTATAATGTAGTCTCTGTTGCTCCTTCCTCCTCATCCTCTTTCCCTGCTCCAGCATGGGGTCCCACTCACAGGAGACAGCCCTTCATGAACTTCTCCAGCATCGATTCTTCCCATGGGATACAGTACTTCACGACCTGCCCCAGAATGGGCCTTTTCCACAGGTGTCGTCCTTCAAGAAATGGACTGCTTCATCATGGGTCTTCCATATGGTCACAAGTCCTGCCAGAAAATATGCTCCTGCATAGACTCCTCTCCACAAGTCACAGTTCTTCCCAGGAGCCTGCTCTGGTGTGGGCTCTCCACAAGGTCACCATTTCCTTCAGAGCACATCCACCTGCACATCTATTTCAGCTTAAGACAATTTAAGGGGTGATGCTATACAGGGGGGACACTCTAAAATGAGTTACCTCCCCTTAGTTTTAACCAATCCCTTTCTACCAATGAGGAGAAATGAATACAAGTAGATATAAGTGAAAAAATAACAGTTTACTAAAAAAACCAAAATAGTAACAAGCTAAAATTAACATCAAATAATCACTAGATACAAAATTGCTAGATCTCACCCCCCCCCAGAACAAAGAGAAACTTAAAATGGTGGACTGACCCCTTCCACAAGAATGCGCTTTCCACAGATGAGCGCATGGCTGAAAAGACAAAGGGAAAATGGTGGAAGCCCCTTCAACAGTCCCATCTGGCCTGTGCGCAAGTCTGACAAAGAATGGAGATTGACTGTAGACTATTGTGGCTTGAATGAAGTGACTCCACTGCTGAGCACTGCTGTGCCGGACATGCTGGAACTCCAGTACGAGCTGGAGTCCAAGGCGGAAAAGTGATATGCCACCATTGACATTTCTAACGCGTTTTTCTCCATTCCTCTGGCAGCAGAGTGCAGGTCTCAGTTTGCTTTCACCTGGAGGGGCGTGCAGTACACCTGGAACCAACTGCCCAAGGCTGGAAACACAGTCCCACTATATGCCATGTACTGATCCAGACTGCACTGAAAAAGGGTGATGCTCCAGAACACTTGCAATACATTGATGACATCGTCATATGGGGGAACACAGAAGAGGAGGTTTTTGAGAAAGAGGAGGAGATAATCCAAATCCTCCTGAAGGCCATTTTTGCTATAAAGCTAAGTAAGGTCAAGAGATCTAACCAGGAAATTCAGTTTTTAGGCATAAAATGACAAGATAGACATTGTCAGATTCCAGTGGGTGTGGTCAACAAAATAGCAGCTATGTCCCCCACTAACCAGCAAGAAGAAAACACAGGCTTTCCTAGGCGCTGTGGCTATTTGAAGAAAGTATATGCCAGAGTACAGTTAGATTGTAAATCCTCTCTATCATGTGTCATGGAAGAAGAACGATTTTAAGTGGGGTCCTGAACAACAATAAGCTTTTGAACAAATTTAACAGGTGATTGTTCATGCAGTAGCCCTTGGGCCAATCAGGACAGGACAAGATGTGACAATGAGGATGGAATGCTCTAGTTATACCAGTCATGAACTCCTGATGTAGCTTGAAATCAGCCACCAGTTACTCTCTCTTTTGTACACTTTTGTTATTAATATTTTTGCTGTTGCTGTTTATCTCATTGCTGTTCCCAGTAATTTTTTCTTATCTCAATCCATATTCTTTACCTTTTGTGCCTCCATTTCTCCTCTCCTGCCACCCACATGAGGGAAGGTGGGGAGTGAGCAAGCAGCAATGTGATTTGGAAAGTATCAGTGGGAGCACTAAATCAGGGAGTACCATTCCTAAACCATGACAGACACCTAGAAGACTAATAATTTTGGACTCATCTCTTGTCCTAGAAAAGTTTCCTAGATTTTAAAGAATTACTAATTCAAAGCCAAAAGTCAGTATAGAATATTGTTCTCAGAAAAAAAGGTTAATCAAACTTGTTCATATTTCAGATTTTTTTTTTTTAGTGTATAGTAGCAAAAGAAACAACAGATTCAAAATAAGAAACCCTTCTGGATAAAAGCATTTTTAAAGAATGTCTTGATAATTTTAAAGCCCCAAATAAATATCTAAACATGACAATAACTGAATCTGATTCCTTGTCAACAGTTTTGATTTTACCAAATGGTGAATTCCAGAATTACGTAAAATATTTCCAAACTTGCTCTACAATAAAACTTTTGATTCCTTTTTTCCTAGATCTTATCTTATATTTTCTTTTCTTTTTTATTTTCTCCTTTTCTTTTCTTTGCTTTGCTTTTCACTTTTCTTTTCGCTTTTCTTTCCTTTCCTTCCTCTTCCTTTTCCTCTTCCTCTTCCTTTTCCTTTTCCTTTCTTTTTTTGCCTTTCTGGTCTGGCAGTTCTGCATAAAAACAAATTAAGAACTTCTGGTGGGGGGTGGGTTTAGACAACTAAAAAGACATATATTCTTTTGTAGGTAGTCAGATCACTCAGTGCAGATGTAAAATGCAATAACCATAAGTCTGTATTTGCTTTAGGTGTGTGGGAGGCAGGGAGACACAGCTGTGAATTTTGATAGCACTTTTACTCACTTTGATAGTTATAGAAAGCATGGAAAAACTACATAATTATTCTTTAATTTTGATGCACCTAAAGGGTTCATTTATGTCTTTATTAGTCTCTTGCCAAAGACAATCTTTGGTCTTTATCCCTTTAATCCTACTCTTTAGTTGCCTTTTTCTCATTTTCTGGAACAGAGCACTGTGTTTTCAAAAGGTTTATGTTAGTGCCAAATTACTCATATAATCTTAGAAAAACCCATTCTTCTTTCCTGTACTATGTTTCCTTTTATTTTTTAGTAATGAGGTAATTATTGAATTACATTTAATGTATTTATTTATTTATTTATTTATTTACATTAATTTATTGTATTGCCTAATAAGATAGATTTGGACAGTGAGAAACAAAACCAAAATTAGAACAACAGCTGCCCCTCACCTCCCCCTTACTTCCCAGGCTCAACTTTGCTCCTTCGGTCCTGACTCCTTTAACTACCCCCCTTCCAAGTAGAGTGAGGAATGATGGCGAATGGTAGGTGGTCGCTGTGGTGCTCGATAAAGGATGCAGGACACACTTTATGGCATAAATAAAAGAAAAGGATCGACCCTGGTCCATTTTGCCTGTCTCTTTTTATAGGGTTTTTAAAGAACATCCCCTGTCTATCCCCAATTGGTCAGTAACAAGTTGCTGCCCTGTATTGATTGGTCACTCAAACCCCCACCGTGTATGTCGTAGGTTGGAAATGGGGGTGTGCATTCTATTCCTATCTGTTAGAGGGGGGGCAGTTATCTTCTGTTAATTGGGCAGTTTTCTTTATCTCTTCCAAAACCAATCGTCCCTCTGGGGAGATATTTTCTGTTAATGGGCCGTTGAGTCTCACTGCATGACTGATAAAATCACATCATCCCATTGTGAAAAGCTACATGCAGAGGGAGTAGCCAAGCATTCCTACCTGAATATAATCTGAGATTTGGAACACCACAGCCAGCCTTTTCCCACTGGATTCCCCAGGGGAAGACTCTGGTATTCACATGTTCTTTGAACAGAGAGAGACATAATTCTCTCTCCCGGGCTTTTCCTGGGAAGCTGAAAGTCTGTGAGAAAGCTCAGACAAAGAAGGAATACAATTCTTATCTCTACTTGCTGCTCCTGTTGTTTGGCACATGTGGAATGTGATATTGAGATTGTTTACCAAAAGTGATTTGTTAATTGGACACAGGTGATGGTTGTTTTGACTGATTGACCAATTAGGTCAAAGCTGTGTCAGGACTGTCTGGAAAGGGTCACGGGTATTTTCTTGAGTATAGTTTAGTATAGCATTTGTATAGTATAGTGTAATATAGTATATAGTATAGTGTGTAGTGTAATATAGTATAGCTTAGCAAAGCATTTGTTCGGCCTTCTGAATCATTGGAGTCACCTGAATGTTATTCCTTGGCTGGGGGTTGTCCTGTATCGATAGAAGACCAGGCCCATCTACACTACCACTAGATCTTCAGAGGAAAACTACAGCCTTCAACAAGATCACTGCTACAACAGAACTACATCTACCACTCCAGGAGGACTGCAGCCACCATTTCAATTGGACTGCTACCACCACCCTGACCAACAGGGTGTCAGGTCATATTCTGACTCTGTCAGTTTTGTTGGGTTGGTTTTTTTTGGTACTATTGCATTTATGTTTTTAGTTTTCCTAGTAAAGAACTGTTATTCCCATTCCCATATCTTTGCCTGAGAGCCTTTTAATTTCAAAATTATTATCATTTGGAGGGAGGGGGTTTACGTTTTCCATTTCAGGGTGTCCTAAGGTGACTTTATGATGCTTGTATCCCCAATCATGTGTTCTGTTTATGCTGGGTATTCTATTCTGTGCCTTCAAGACTGGCTCTCAGAGTGAAGGCGGGGACAAGAAGAAGCACAGAGTTTTTTGTTATCAGCCCCACTCACTTACTCCTCCACATTCTGCTGGACTGTGTTGTCTGGGCACGGATGGGGCAAGAACACAGCACTCCTTTGCTTATTATTTAGTTTAGCTAGCTGAGGCAGAGAAGTTTCCCTGGACTGGAAGAAGGGTCAGATCTCTAAGGAAGTATTCAAGAAGGCTGCTAGAGCATGCAGAAAAAAAATTAGGGAGGCCAAAGCTCAGTTTGAACTTAGAATGGCAACTTCTGTAAAGGATAATGAAAAATGTTTTTACAAATACATTAATGGTAGAAGGAAAGGTAAGACCAGCCTTTTTTATTTATTGGACAAAGGAGGAAACTTAGTATCTGAAGATGAGGAAAAGGCAGAAGTGCTTAATGCCTACTTTGCCTCAGTTTTTAGTGGGAAGATGACTCGCCCTCAAGAAACCTGCCCGTCTGGGCTGGTTGATGGTGACAGGGAGCAGAATGGTTCCCCCATTATCCAAGAGGAGGCAGTCATAGAACTACTGAAATGCTTGGATATTCATAAATCTATGGGACCAGACGGGATCCACCTCAGGGTAATGAGAGAGCTGGCAAACGAGCTTGCAAAGCCACTCTCCATCATTTACCAACAGTCCTGGCTCACTGGTGAGGTTCTGGATGACTGGAAGCTGGCCAATGTGATACCCATTCACAAAAAAGGTGCAAAGGAAGATCCTGGTAATTATAGACCAGTCAGCCTGACCTCAGTACCTGGCAAAATAGTGGAACAGTTTATATTAAGCGCCATCACGCAAAATTTACAAGATGGCCAGTGTATCAGACCCAGTCAGCATGGGTTTAGGAGGGGTAGGTCATGTTTGACCAACCTGGTCACCTTTTATGACCAGGTAACCCACCTAGTGGATGCAGGGAAGGCTGTAGATGTTGTTTATTTGGATTTCAGCAAGGCCTTTGACACTGTCTCCCACAGCATACTCCTAGACAAGCTGGTAGGCCGTGGCTTGGACAGGAGCACTCTTTTCTGGGTTAGGAACTGGCTGGATGGCCGGGCCCAGAGAGTGGTGGTGAATGGTGCTGCATCCAGCTGGTGGCCAGTCACCAGTGGTGTCCCTCAGGGGTCTGTGCTGGGGCCAGTTCTGTTTAATATTTTTATTGATGACATGGATGAGGGTTTAGAGTCCTTTATTAGCAAATTTGCAGATGACACTAAGCTGGGAACATGTGTTGATCTGTTAGAGGGACAGAGGGCTTTGCAGAGGGACTTGGAACAGTTGGATGGATGGGCAGAATCTAATGGGATGAAGTTCAATAAGTCCAAGTGCCGAGTCCTGCACTTTGGCCACAATAACCCTCTGCAATGATATAAGCTAGGAACGGTGTGGCTGGACAGTGTTCAGGTGGAAAGGGACCTGGGGGTGCTGGTTGACAGTTGGCTGAACATGAGCCAGCACTGTGCCCAGGTGGCCAAGAAGGCCAATGGCATCCTGGCCAGTATCAGGAACGGTGTGGCCAGCAGGAGCAGGGAGGTCATTCTTCCCCTGTACTCAGCACTGGTGAGGCCTCACCTGGAGTATTGCGTCCAGTTCTGGGCCCCTCACTTTAGGAGGGACATTGAGATGCTTGAGAGTGTCCAAAGGAGAGCAATGAGGCTGGTGAGGGGCTTGGAACACAAGCCATATGAAGAACGACTGAGGGAGCTGGGATTGTTCAGCCTGGAGAAAAAGAGACTCAGGGGTGATCTTATCACCCTCTTCAACTTCCTGAAGGGTGGCTGTGGTGAGCTGGGGGTTGGCCTCTTTCTCCGGGCAACAACAGACAGAACAAGAGGACACAGTCTCAAGCTGCGCCAAGGGAGATGCAGGCTAGAATTAAGGAGGAAGTATTTTACAGGAAGAGTGGTCAAATACTGGAATCATCTACCAAGGGAGGTGGTAGAGTCACCATCCCTCGAAGAGTTTAAAAAAAGACTGGATGTGGCACTTGGTGCCATGATCTAGTTGAGGTGTTAGAACATGGGTTGGACTCTGTCGCAGACATTTCTCCACAGAAATCCTTTCTTTCGGATTTCTGTGTCTTCTGGAGGCCAGAGGCTTCAGAAGACAAGGTAAACAATTATTATCAGCTGCTGGGGAATGCAACAGGGACACCTTGATTGGCTCATTTCCTATATTTATAATTAAGGGCCAATCACCAGTGCAAGCTAGGGGACTGAGTCCTTGAACACAACTTTGTTTTAGATTCTTTCTATCTATTCTTAGCCTAGCCTAGCTGCTCTGCAAACCTCTCTCTGTATTCTATTAGTATAGTAATAATGTATTATATATAATATCTTAATAAATCAAGCCTTCTGATTCAAGAAACAAGATTCACCGTCTCTCTATCACCACCAGCGCCCACTCAGGGTGCGGTAATAGGACTCGATGATCTTAAAGGTCTCTTCCAACCTAGAATTTCTGTGATTCTGTGATTCTTTCCCTTTTTCTTTTTTTTGGAACTGTTCAAACCTGCTCTAGACTGGGATGTGGGGAAACACCAAGAGCTTGCACTTTGTGGCCTACCGCGACCTACTCTGCAGCCTTTCCCAGCACCGGAGGGACTGATAACAGAGCAACCACCCACCAGAGAGATTTTCTGACTTTGTCATCTCTTCAGAGCTTTGTCATCTGGTGTTGTTCATTTTGTGTGCTGGGGAGTGCTTTGCCTGTTAAATAAACAGGTTTTTCCACCTCTCTCTGAGGAAATTTTTTCCCAAACCGGTTGGGGGGAGGGGCCCCATGGGTTGTCTTTCTGGGACAGCCCCTTTGGAGGTTTTCTCCCAAATTTGCCCTAAACTAGAACAGAGGGAAGGCTCCTGCCTTCCTTAGCAAACACCTGTCTTTTCAAACCAAGACAGTGTACGTGCAGGAAAAGTTGTTTGTGAGAGATGGTTTTCATTTTTCTATCTGACGGTGTAAAAGCAGTTTATACAGGTGGCTAGTGTTTATCACAGTCCTAGAGCTCTTTCTCAGGGAAAGCAGGGTGGTTTTCACTGCTGCAGAACTGTGTTCTCACAATGAGATGTCAGCTTTCTCATGGCTTCTGTAAGCTCGAGTCAGGATTCAGTTTGTAGGCCTTTGGCCTGCTGTTTCACCACCACAGTTTCCCCTTTCTGTTTAACGAGTTCAAAGTTGATCTCCATTGTTCTCTGCACGACTCTTTGAAAACAGGACAACAGACATGGCACAGTGAATGAAACAATTATGATGGCACAGAATAGCAACTTAGATACAATGAGGTTCTTTACCTGACTTCAGAAACCTAATTTCTCTAGCTAATGATCTACTTAAAATCTCCTAGGAGCAAGCAAAAGAGAAGCAACAACAGTATGAAAACATAAAACAATGTATCACACGCTACTTAGTTCTATAACTAAAACACTCAAAGTTAAGGAACTTTCATTCAGTCCTTTCATCGCAAAACAGCTTATCCAAATCACCTAACTTATCAGAATTAACACAACAATTTAACTTATTTAAACTGACAGAGAAACCTAACTTAACTAAATTGACAAAGGCCTTTGTTGTTACTAGTAAAAGGTAGCAAAGATGTACTTTCTAGGATTTCCAAAAAAGAAAGTGTGGCAGTGGGGGTTTGAAGATGTTTAGTCTCTCCCTGCCTGTGGCAGTAGTGGTTTGAAGATGTGTAGTCTGTCTGAAGTTGTTTACCCCATGTCTCGCCGTGGCAGTTAGAATAATTCCAGATTCTTCCCTGTCTATCCTCAAAAATCCTGCCCCTTTGTCTAGAGGATTCTCTGTCAGTTATGATTTTTCCTTTTTGCTATTGGTCTGTGTCTTTCCTGCTCCAGATTATGTTTACAGTTGTCACCCTAGACCCCCCCAAGCTAGCCAGACAGTCCCCTCCTGGATTTCTACCCCCCTCCTCCATAAAAGATGCTGTTTTCATCTTTTTCCTGCTCTCTGCCACTGCCCCCTCTTCGGGCTGCGCAGCACCCATGCCGCTCTGGCTCCCGCACCCCGTCAGCACTCGCGCTGTGCAGCTCTTTTGCAGCCAGCCCCACTCTCTGCCACGAGAAAGAAGAACACCCTCGCGGCATCAGCTGCCCCGCTCCTGCCGCTGCTGCCCACGCCCTGCTGGCACCCACACCCCATGGCACCGATGCTATCGCCCGAGCAGCCACAACTCCTGCAGAGAGAGAGAGATCGCTCATACGGCCACTGCCACTTGAGCGGCCACTGCTGCTGCCATGGCTCACGCAGCCCCTGCCACACGGGGAAACACTGCCACTGCCGCCGCTGCAGCTGTCGCTGCCCGCGGGTGTTGCATCATCTGCCTTGCTCCGGCACTGTTCCTGCCGTGGGAAAGAATAACTCCTGTGCCACACTGCCGGTTCCAAGCAGTGCCACTCCGGCACCACTTCTGTGTGGGAAAGAAATAAAGCGGCTCAAAGAAGCAAGCAGAGAGTCCTTCCTTTTTTCCTTTACCTCAATCCTTCGATGTTGGGTCCATGTTTATTGACCACCTTGTTGGTTTAGGATCCCAGTCAGTGGCCGTACCATGACCCTGCCTGCCGGAGGCTAAGGCAGGGTGTGGCCCCTCTTGGCAAGCGTGCCGATCGCCTCCTGCGATCGGGGTGCAACATCAAGAAAGGAACGTATTTAATCCACACAGTTTAAACTTAAAATAGTTATCTATGTAAATGGTATGAATTAGCATCATTCAATAACTGGAGCAATGTTATTTAAACATTGCTACTTATCTATGGCATCAGCTGCTGGGTTGTCAGGCAGGCATTGTGTTGCCTTCTAGATCAAGGCAGACGACCTGGTTCTGAGGTACAGCTCGACAGCCCTCTCTCTCTAGGGCCGTTCGGGCCAATGACATACGCAGACACCAATGTGGTGGACGGTCAAAAGGCGTTTATTACTTCTTCTCATGGGGTCTTATAGTCTTAGGGGTCTCTACGTCAAAAAGGGGTTTGTCCTTCTTACCTATGGTTAGTAGGGAATGGAAAAGTACTGGGTAAGGAGTGGAAAGTTACTGGTTTCAGTGGGGCAACATTCCTATTGTTAGTGGGGCCACATTCCTATGTTAATTTCTTATCTATGTGTAACTGAGGGTCTTATCCATGGGGAACCGAGGGTCCTGGCTTTCCGTGACATCGCGAAATCTTCCACAGCGCCTCTTCCCTAGCTACCACAGCATTGCTGGTTGCGACCCAGATCAGGGCATAGTGCAGGGTGCACACATCAGGCAGGCACCCATTGCACACCAGCATCTGTAGAAACAGAAGCATACCCACACCCCCAAGTGACAAGGTCCCATGGGCCTTCCCACTTGTTGGTAATGAGATCCCATACCAATACCTTAGGCTTGGAAATCACTGGAGGACTGTAATGACAGAAAATGATTCAAGATAACAGGATTTTGAGAGTCTGGCAACACTGTAAGATGATTCAACATGTATAGGGCTTTAGCTACTCTGTTTTGAGGAGTTTCACCGTGCATTCCCCCTTTTTGTTTATCAAGGATGTGTTTCAAAGTGCCATGGGCACGCTCAACAACAACTTGGCCTCTTGAGGAATGAAGAATACTGGTGACATGTGACACGTCCCATAATTGCAAGAACTGGTAAGCATGTTGAGAGATATAAGGAGGGCCATTGTCAGTTTCAATAGTACGGGGAATGCCTAGGACGGGAAAGGCTAATTGCCACTGTGCGATAATATCATGACCCTTTTCTCCTGAATGAACTGAGGCCTATATAGTAGATGAAAAGGCGTCTATTGAAACATGAACATACTTTAAACAGCCAAATTCAGGAATATGAACTGACGTTTGTTTGTCAGATATGTAAAGCTTGCAGACCACAGGGATTTACACCCATCTGCAATGGTGCAGTGTGGCTTTGACAATCAGCACAGGTGTTAATATTGTGGACCTCAGTATCTCTTAATGAAAACTGTCTTTGTAAGACTCAAACACCTTGGTGAAAAAAGGCATGTGATGCTCTCGCTTGTCCTAACATGTCTGGCTGTGGCACTGTCCAGGCAGGACTGGTTAGTAAATCAGCTCGGGCATTACCTTCTGCTAATGAAACCAGGGAAATTGGTATGACTCCAAACATGTAACATGTAATAAGGGTGATTTCTGGCTTGAATGACAAGCCACAAAGTTTTTAACAACTCAAACAGTGCTACATTATCAACTTCCTTCAGTGGTGCTTGGTCCAGTCACTGTGTGATGTCTACGACATAGGCAGAATCAGTTACAATATTCAAGGGATCATGAGGAAAGTGTTGGAATGTCATGATTACAGCACATAATTTGATCAACTGAGGTGACCTGCTATCGTGACCCTCTAGCGTGTGCCATCCATCATCACCTTTCCAGGTCACAATAGCTTTACCTGTTTTCTCAGACCCATCAGTAAAAACAGTAAGAGCCTTTAAAGGTGTACAACTGCTTAGAGATTTTAAGGACAGCTCAGTGGTGTGACTTAATTGCAATAAGCAGTGACTGGGCAAATGGTAGTTGATTTGTCCTGTGTAATTTAGTAAAGTGCTCTGTAATGGTGTGCTGTTTATAAAGCCCCATTCAAAGTATTCCTGTCTCATAGGAATAATGATGTTAGAAGGATCTTTAGCATTCAACTGCAAGTGCCTGTGATGGTACCTAATTTGCAATTGTGCAACCAATTCAAAAATCATAGGTGCTGTCTTTTTTGTCTGGTGGGGCAAAAAGACCCATGCCAGTATGTGAAGGGGGTCAGACCACTAAGCATGACACTGACCAATAATACCTGTAGGATGGAAATCTGTGTTAACAACAGATATTGTGATGGAAATTTCTGGCCACATTTGATGAACTTGTCTGTTTTTGATAGCCCACTCTACCATCTCAAGTGTGGCCTTTGCTTCTGGGGTTAACCTTCTCTGGGAAGTTAACTCAGGGTCACCTTTAAGCATGTTAAACCAGGGTGATAGTTGTGATGTGGTCAACTCCAAATAGGATCTTACCCAAAAGATGCTTCCCAAAAGTTTCTGTACATCATTCAGTGTCTGGATTTTAGTTGAAAATTGAATTGATTTGGGCCATATTGTTTGGTCTAAAATTTTCACTCTGAGGTATTTCCATGGAGCTTCTTGCTGCACCTTTTTTGGGGCATTTGCAGTCTGAATTCTTGCAATGCCTATATTAATTTTGACTGAATTTGCACAATGCCATCTTTGGTCAGGCTTGCTACTAAAATGTCATCCATGTAGTGATAGCAATAGGCTCTGGGGAATTGTTCCCTGATTGAAGACAATGCCTGTGGAACATACCATTGGCAAATTGTTGGACTGTTTTTCATTCCTTATGTCAGAACTTTCCATTGGTATCATTTGGCTGGAGCTGCATGATTGACAGAAGACACTGTGAATGCAAACTTTGGGGTATCATCAGGGTGCAAAGGAATGGTAAAGAAACAATCTTTTAAATCAACAACCAAAATGTCCCACGTGGGTGGTATCATGGTCAGGGATGGCATTCCAGGCTGTAAAGAGCCCATGATCTTGATTACAGCACTGACCTTCTTTAAGTCATGGAGTAATCTCCACTTTCCAGATTTCTTTTTAATTACAAACACAGGAGTGTTCCAGGGACTGGTTGATGGCTCAGTATGTCCTTGATCTAATTGTTCTTGAACTAGCATGTTAAGGGCATCTAGTTTTTTCTTTTCTAGGGGCCACTGGTCCACCCACATAGGCCTTTCAGTGAGATGCTTCAAAGCCAGGGTAGGGTGCTTTACGCCCTTCATCACAGTGGCCCCCATTAAAAATCTGTACTCAGCCAAACTCCCCATGCTGACAAGACATCCCTCCCCTATTAGTTGAGTGGTGCAACAGTGATGTAGGGATGGCCTGTGGTTACCTGCCCCTCTGGATTTTTAGTTAACACTGAGTTTCTGCTTAAATGGCTTTTTGTGGAACCTCTTACACCAGAAATGAAAGATCCTGCAGCTGTGAGGGGTCATGATCGAGGCCATGCGTCGGCAGATATGATAGTAATATCTGCTCCAGTGTCTATCATTCCCTTAACTTCAATTTGGGGTGGGTTTGCTTGAGGCATGGTAAGAGTACAGACCATATTTGGTCTTCTATCAGACATGACCTGAGTTCAGTATATTTGAGGTTCTCCTGTTGATCTGGAGTCCTGGTTTCCTTGCAGTTCTGAGTCAGTTTCTAAAACACAAGACTTTAAAGGCACAAGTTGAGCAATATGAGTTTTAGCTGGAATATTCACAGCGGTACTTGTCCATACCATAGCATATATCTGTCCAGTATAGTCCACATCTATAACTTCAGGGCAAACAAAACCACCTAATACTGCAGCATTGTATTGTCCTAATAGTAATGCACTTTGTCCATTCCCTATAGGCCCGTAGGCATCAAGGGGAACTTCATGTACCCGCAGTCAGTCTATAGTGATGGAGGTGGCGGTGGAAACATCAATTCCACCAGCCCCTCTTGCTGTCCTTGTGTGGATGCCGAGAGAGAGAAACAGATAGTTTCCCAGGCATCGTTCTGGGAAAAGCTGTGAGAAGCTCAGAGAAAAGAATTAGAACAATTCTTATCTTAAGGCTCTACAGCTGGTGTTTTGACCAGTTGTTTCTCATTAGATGTTTACCAAAGGGTGGTTCCACATTAACCAATGAGTGACAGGTGTTATTAAGAGCCAATCAGGTTCTGGGTGAACCATGTTGTTCATAAATATTGGGAGATTATAATAAAGTAAGCTTTTACGCCTTCTGAAAATGCATGCAGTGTGTCACTCATTTATCCGTTCCTGACTCAACGGTGACATCCCTGTGAGTCGGTTGTACAGGCCTGTATCTGGGGGTGGGAAGGTACTTGTGTCTTTGCTCTCCTTCCCTTCCTGCTCCTGTCACAGTTTCCCTGATCACCAAGAAATTGACCGTTAGCATGGAATTTAGACTTATAGTGCTTGGCAAGATGACCAGGTTTTTCACATCAGCTGAAGTTTTCTACCATAGATGCAGGTTTGGGTCTCGGTCGTGTCTCAAATGAATCAGAGTTGTTGGGGCAGTATGCTTTCATATGGCTTCACTGTCCACAATTAAAGCACTGAAGCAGCACCTTCATTACAGCTGCAATAGAATTGGCTAACAAAGCTAGGTTATGAGGTGCAGTCTCCACTTTAGAGTAGGCATCAAATGTGGGAAATCCAGGACTCCTGTATGACTAAACAATATGATTAAGCAGAAGCCATTTATTGTTTACATTATTCATTTATTTATAGATTGTACAACTACTGCACACGCTAGTCACGCATTTCTTATTGGTGCCTTTGTCTTGTCCACGCATTCTGCACGCACTTCTCAGAGTATGTGATTGATTACAGTCCAGGTGGTTCACAGTCCTCTGTTATCTAATTCTTGTGGTTTTGGTATTCTGTTTCTCAGCCTCTTCTTTCTTATTTTACAACACTTTATGTCTTAGTAACCTTGATGCATTCCAAAGGGCTCTGATAAGAAGAATTACAAGCAGTATGGCTGGTGCACAATGTGGTCCAAGTTGTTCAGATACATTGCTATAATCATTTTGTCTAGAGAATGGTTCTCTCCAGGCATTAGGTCAATAATTTTCCTGTATTCTTCGCTAGTGTTATCTCTGGTTAATTGACGTATTATTTGTTCTTTGGCTTCTTTATTTACTATTTGTTTTTCTAATGCACCTTGCAATCGCTCTATGAACTGTAAATATGGCTCTGTAGCACCCTGTTTTATGGCTGTGTAGCTTTGAGATGGTGTGAACATGTTATCAACTTTTAATATTGCTTGCAATCCCAGATCTTTGGCTTGCTCTTATATGAAAGGGTGGAGTCTTGCTTGTAACTGTGGATTCGCTATGGGTGGCAAGCTCATGATCTGTGGAAGTTCAGCACCACATCGTGGGTCATCTATTGGCAAACTAGCATTAGGTAAGGTTTTCTCTCCTGATAGCCTTTGCCATGTAGATTCAAACATCATGTATTAAACTGGGTTACAAACCAGCTTTGCCAATTGCTTTACATCAAAAGTTATCATCTCCTCTGCAGTTAGAAATCCTAGTATGTTCTTTACAGCCGGAGATGCAAGTCCATGCTTTTCTACTAATTGCTGTAACTCAGAAAGCACCTTCCACTTAAAACCCACATGGGCATCAGGTTCTCTCCTGTTGTTCTGTATTATGGGACATGCTCCAGCTGTATTACTCATTGGTTCAGTGTCACCAGCTGGCATGGGCACAGTGATTTGCTGGGCACATCCTAAGTCTCAGTCAGTTACAGCCATCAATTTGGTTTGATTCCAGAAACTAATCAGATCCTGAACAGGGGTAGTAGCTGATCAGAAAGTAAAGGTACCAGCCTTATTAACAGGAGGGTGAAGGCTAGATTGCCCCAAATTCAGGTCTCTTAAGTCTATCAAAGAGGGAGTTTTACGCTCCTCTTTCTGTTGTGGCTGAGGGATTAACAAGTCAAGAAGCGGCCACTGTTGTTGGTACAGGTGCATTCTAACATTCCCATCACTCATATGCAAAGAGGGATTAACCCAGTTTGTAAGACTAGGAGATGCAGGAGGGGGTACAGGCACCATTGCCGGGTTTTGTGTAGACATGAGCGAGCCCACCTCTCCCAGGCACCGGGAAGGGACAGGTGGCACCACTGGTTCTGCAGATGTGGATGGCCGCCTCGCACCCACCCTTCCTGGGTGCTGGGGGAGAACAGGTGGCCCTGCCAGTTCTGGGCAGGGCAGAGGGGCAGATGGTCCCCCCACATGTGGGCACTGCACAGCTGCAGATATCACATCCCTATCGTGGCACCACGCACGCATGAAGATCATGTCCATCAAACAACATGACACGCCCCTACAGGGGGACTGTGCATGCGCAGGGGTGATGTCTGTACAGGCACTCTGCGCATGCACAGATAGCACGCTCTGTTCCACGACAGGCTCCGCACATGCCCCCAGCAGCTCCAAGTTCGCTTTTTCTCCCGGTGCCGCTCCACTGCTCCTGTCACTCCTCCCGAGTCCCCCTCCATCTTTCGGTTCTATGGGAACACCCATTTCTGCATCCCTGTCTGCCTTTAACAGTTTCAAAGCATCCAAAAGCAATCTCCAGGGAGTAAGGATGTGCCCTGCAGACTTGTCACCCCAAGAGGTGGAGTCCACATCTACTACTCCCGGCTTCTCCTAACAGGCTATGTTAAAGGCATTTTCCAGATCGATATATAAGCCTTGTTTCTTACACCATAATATCAGAGCTGGTAGCATACACTTACCACGTTTTTGCCTTTTCTCCCCAGCACGCCAATCCAGATATTAACTATGGTTTTTTCTTGGGCTGAGACATGCTGACCCATTTTTCCTCCCCTGTATCACCTTCTATTCAACTTACAGTTTATACTTCTGCTGCTTGTCCTTTTCAAGGTTCGTCAACTGTACCCCCATGCTCAGTGGCATGATATCTTCTCTGGTTCGTGACCTTTCTCCCCTGCCTCAGTGGACAGAATGCTGTCTCCGATCGGCGACCCCTTTTCCCCACCTCGATGGATGGAATCTCTTCTCCAGTCTGTGTCTTGTTCACTCACCACGGCTCTTGTCCACTGTTTTTCCATGTCTCAGAGAATGCGTGTAAAGTGACTATCTTTGTGTGTCATCTCCCGCTTGCCGAAGGCAAGCGCTGTCCCGGCACTTCATGCCTGCTGCCCAGTGTTGTAGTGTGTTTTTACACCCAGGGTCCACACCACCCACCTGCAGGTGGGAGTCTTTCCAAACCAAGACAGATTTTGGCACCCAATGTGGTGCTCGTGGGCACAGAAACAAAAAGGGAATAACAGTTCTTGAGTAATCTAATTTTTTGTGTGTGGCTATAGAAACCTCGATAAGCAACACCATGTGGTCCAGCTTACCCTGGTTTGGGTGGCATGTGATCATGGCTATATTTCTCCCATTTGTAGGCCCTTATCTAAACATGGATCCTATAACTAAGGCTCCTGTGGCTATTATCCAGTTTGTTTTATGGGTGAATAAGGTGAGAAATTCATGGATTTTTAATTTCCTCTCGAAGGCAGGCACATGGATTCCCAGCTATCACACACTAACTGTATGTTTTTGGGGTTACTTTATAATGGCACTTGTTGTAAGGAAATGACACTGGGGGAAATTTTCTCCCAACCCTTTAACCATCTCTTTGGATCTGCCCAACCAGTTTTTGAAGGTTTCAGATCCACTCTAAATACTAATGATATCATGCAGTGGCTGGTGCTGCTGATAGGCCTGCTCTATTTAGCATTTAGAGAGAAGGGGAGACTAACCTGGATAACTACCCTGACACCTACCCCAGAACCCAAAAGGCCACCAGAGCCTAGGGATGCTGCTGCCCTAGAGACTGACCCTACCCCACAGCTCACCCCAGATACAAACTAACCAGATTGGGTGGAGGATCTGGTGAAGGAGATAGGCCGGATGCTGAAGGAATACACTTCCCAAGCTGGTGAGAAGCCCTCCCCCTGCCTTGAAGAGGGGGAGTCTAATAGTGCAGCAGCGGAACCCACAGATGTTACAACTGTCCAGGTTCCAGCTGAACTGCAAAGACAGTCACAGCCAGCAGCAGTTGCCCCTGTAGAAACAGATCTAAGACGAAAGCAGAGCACCCAGACAGGGGAGGGCCCTCACAACCCACAGGGGAGCCAGAGGTTGCAATCATCACTGAGTCCCTGATGTACAAAAGTCTCTGTAATCTGCACAAAGACATTGTACCACGGGGACGTGAGGCTTATACAACCTGGCTACTTCGGGTCTGGGATCTTATGGGTACAGGTGTCCAGATGGATGGTGATGAGGCAAGGAATCTGGGACCCTTGACCCAGGACTCAGGTATAAATCAGATTTTTGTAAGGGAGCCAGGGTCCCTTTCCCTCTGGGAGCGGCTTTTAATAAGGGCCAGAGAGAGGTTTGTCCACAGGGAAAGAATGCAGGAGCACCACCATAGAATGCGCTGGAAGAGTCTTGAGGAAGGGATCCAATGGCTGAGAGAAGTGTAAGTATTGGAGGTACTCTTTGGTAGGGATGGACAGCATGATAATGACCCCAACAAGGTCAGGTGCACAGGGCAAATGTTGTGGAGTCTGGCAAATCTAGGGCCATCTCAATACACCACCTTCATTGCAATGATTAATGCCGATACCAACCTTGAGACAGTGGGTTCTGTTGCGAACAAGCTTAGGAATTATGAAAGTATGATCAATGGCCCAATGCAGGCTCATGTCTCCGCCGTAGTCCAAGAACTCAGAGAGGAGATGAGGGAGATGAGGGAGATGAGGGAGGAGGCGAGGAGGAACAGTTCCCACATTTCACCAGTGCGAGTCACAGGCCCCAAAGTCAAAGCCAAATGTTCTCCAGCTAGAGAGAGAGGGTACACCCCACGGACTGACCTATGGTTCTTTCTGCATGACCATGGGGAAAACATGGGAAGGTGAGATGGAAAACCTACTTCTGTCCTGGCAGCACAGGTGCATCAACTCAAGGAGGGAAACACTAACCGAGGGAATTCCAGTAAAGTGAAGGTAGCCTCAACCTCCCATGACCGAGCTGCTGAGTATGATCTGTCAGATCCCCTGGAAGGTACCTCTACCATGTATGCCCTGGAAAGAAATAATAACCAGGGTTAGAGGGGCCCTGCCTCTAGCCAGGGAGAGGCACAGGAAAACCAGATCTTCTAGACTGTGCGGATCCGATGGCCTGGCACATCAGAACCATAAAAGTACAATGCCTTAGTTGATACTGGTGGGCAGTGTACCCTAATACCATCGGGACATGTGGGGGCAGAACCTGTTTCCATTGCCGGGGTGACAGGGGGATCACAGTAATTGACCCTGTTGGAAGCCGAGGTGAGCCTGACTGGGAAAGAGTGGAAAAAACATTCTATTGTGACTGGCCCAGAGGCCCCGTGTATTCTGGGCATAGATTTCCTTCGGAATGGCTATTACAAAGACCCAAAGGGACTCAGATGGGCTGTTGGCATAGCTGCTGTAGAGGCAGAAAACATTAAGCAGTTTGACACTTTGCCTGGACTATCAGAAAACCCATCTGCAGTAGGTCTCCTGAAGGTGGAAGAGCAATGAGTGCCGATTGCCACCTCGACATTGCACTGTCGACAGTACTGAACGAATCGAGTTGCTGTGATCCCCATCCACAAAATGATCCGTGAGCTGGAGAGCCAAGGGGTGGTCAGCAAAACCCACTCACCCTTCAAGAGTCCCATCTGGCCTGTGCGCAAGTCTGACAAAGAATGGAGATTGCCTGTGGACTATTGTGGCTTGAATAAAGTGACTCCACTGCTGAGTGCTGCTCTGCCAGACATACTAGAACTCCAGTACGAGCTGGAGTCCAAGGCGGCAAAGTGATATGCCACCATTGACATTGCTAACCCATTTTTGTTCAATCCTCTGGCAGCAGAGTGCAGGTCTCAGTTTTCTTTCACCTGGAGGGGCATGCAGTACACTTGGAACCAACTGCCCCATGGGTGGAAGCACAGCCCCACCATCTGCCATGGACTGATCCAGACTGCACTGGAAAAGGGTGAAGCTCCAGAACACCTGCAGTACATAGATGACATCACTGTGTGGGGGAACAAGGCAATGGAAGTATTTGAGAAAGGAGAGAAGATCATCAGGATTCTGCTAGAAGCCGGATTTACTATCAAGAAGAGAAAAGTCAAGGGACCTGCCCGAGAGATCCAGTTCCTGGGAGTGAAGTGGCAAGACGGATGGCATCAGATTCCCACTGAGGTCATCAACAAAATCACCGTGATGTCTCCACCAACTAGCAAGAAGGAAACACAAGCTTTCCTGGGTGCCATAGGCTTTTGGAGGATGCACATTCCCGAATACAGTCAGATCATGAGCCGTCTTTACCTGGTCATCCGCAAGAAAAATGAGTTCCACTGGGGCCCTGAGCAGCAACAAGCTTTTGCCCAGATCAAGTAGGAGATCGCTCATGCAGTTGCCCTTGGCCCAGTCAGGACAGGACCAGAGGTGAAGAACATGCTCTACTCTGCAGCCAGGAACAATGGCTTGTCCTGGAGCCTTTGGCAGAAGGTGCCTGAGGAGACTCGAGGTCGACCACTAGGATTTTGGAGTCAAAGCTACAGAGGGTCCAAAGCCAACTACACTCCCACAGAGAAGGAAATATTGGCTGCCTATGAAGGAGTCCAGGCTGCCTCAGAGGTGATTGTCATGGAAGCACAATTCCTCTTGGCACACCAACTGCCGGTGCTGGGGTGGATGCTTAAAGGAAAGGTTTACACCACACACCACGCCACTGATGCTACATGGAGTACATTGATTTCTCTTATCACACAGCACACCTGTATTGGAAACCTGAATCGCCATGGGATTTTGGAGATAATTACAAACTGGCCAGAAGATGAGAACTTTGGTCTCGCTGATGAAGAAGAACAAGAGCAAGTGCCACGTCCTGAAGAAGCTCCACCATACAATCATCTACCAGAAGAGGAAACACACTGAGCTCTTTTCACTGACAGTTCCTGTCGCACTGTAGGGATGAACCAGAAGTGGAAAGCAGCCGTATGGAGCCCCCCACACGACAGGTTGCACAAGCTACCGAAGGAGAAGGTGGATCAAGTCAACTTGCTGAACTCAAAGCTGTTCAGCTGGCCCTGGACAGTGGTGAGAGAGAGAAATGGCCAAAGCTCTACCTTTATATTGATTCATGGATGGTAGCCAATGCTCTTTGGTGCTGGCTGGAGAGGTGGAAAAAGGCTAACTGGCAGTGTAGGGGAAAACCAATCTGGGCTGTTGTTGAATGGAAAGACATTGCTGCTCAGTTGGAGAAGCTACCTGTGGAAGTCTGCCATGTAGATGCCCATGTCCCCATGAGTCAGGCTAATGAGGAACACCGAAACAATGAACAGGTAGATCAGGCAGCAAAAATAGAGATGTTGAAGACAGACTTATATTGGCAACATAAAGGAGAGTTTTTCCTAGCTCAATGGGCCCATGATGCCTCAGGTCATCAGGGTAGAGATGCCACCTATAACTGGGTATGAGACCGAGGGGTGGATCTAAACATGGACAGTATTTGTCAGGTCATCCATGACTGTGAGACATGCTCCCATCAAGCTGGCCAAGCGAGTGAAGCCCCTATGGTATGGTGGGCGATGGTCCAAGTACAAGTATGGCGAGGCCTGGCAGATTGACTACATCACACTGCCCCAGACACACCAAGGCAAGCGCTATGTGTTGACCATGGTGGAAGTGAGACAAAGTGGAAGTTTTCCAGGGTAGAAATCCATTTTGATTTAGATGAAATATACATCTTTGAGTTACATCTGTAGTTTGAAACATAGCTATGTAGCCTGACTGCAAGGCCTAGCCTCAGGGATTCAGTGAAGGACAGAGATAAGGGGGAGGAGACAGAAGGTGATAAAGAGAGGCAGAGAGACTGCTGTGAAAGCAGGTCAACCTGAACTAGAAATTCTTTCTGATAAAGAAGAACTAGCGGCGAATGTCACGCGAAATTCGTAAAAATGCATATGTATGAACCTATTGTGAAATTGTATGCATATGTGTTTGAGAAGGGAATAAAAAGAGACCTGAAGTTCCCAGAGGTACACATGCCTTTTAAGGAGAGCAATCTCTGCATGCTTCCGGCGCTGTAATAATAAACATACCAGCTTTACAACTTTCACAAAGTTGTGGAGTTTTTGGCTATCTCTGCAAAACAGAAGCCACCACTGGATGTTTGGAGACCTACCCTGTGCCTCACGCCACTGCCTGGAACACCATCCTGGGCCTGGAAAAGCAAATCCTGTGGAGACATGGAACCCCTGAGAGAAGTGAGTCAGACAACGGGACCCATTTCAAGAATGGCCTTATCAACACCTGGGCCAGGGAACATGGTATTGAATGGATATATCATATCCCCTATCATGCACCAGCTGCCGGGAAAGTTGAATGGTACAATGGACTACTTAAAACTACCCTGAAGGCACTTGGGAGGGGGACTTTTAGAAATTGAGAAATGAACTTAGCAAAAACCACCTGGATGGTCCTGCCCAGAGGGTCCATCAATCGAGCTGGTCCTGCCCAGTCTGAACCCTTACACACAGTGGATAGAGATGAAGTCCCTGTTGTACACATGAAAGGTATTTTAGGAAAGACTGTTTGGATTACTCCTACTTCAGGCAAAGACAAACCCATCAGTGGAATTGTTTTTGCTCAAGGACCTGGTTACACTTGCTGGGTAATGCAAAAAGATGGGGAAAGCCGTTTTGTACCACAGGGAAACCTAGTCTTAAGTGAGAACTGTGTGTAAGGTTTCATTGTGATGCAGACGGAAATAGAATAAGGGGTGGTGTTGTATGGCTTTGCAAGGGTTCCTCAGGGTGAGAGAGATAGACAAGAATCTTGCTTCATGATCAGAAGGCTGGATTTATTATTTTATGATATAAATTGCATTAAGACTATGCTAATAGGAATAGAGAGAAAAGTTCAGAAGCTGCTAAGCTAAGAATAGAATAGGAATCTAATAAAAAGAGAGCTCTCTGTGAATCTGTCCCAGAGAGCTTGGTCCTGTGACTGGCCCTTAATTGTACACGTGGAACATGAGCCAATCACAGGTGCACCTATTGCATTCCACAGCAGCAGATAATTATTGTTTACATTCTCTTTCTGGGGCCTCAGCTTCCCAGAAGAGGAAAAAATCCCAAAGAAAGGATTTTTATGAAAAGATGTCTGTGACAGGGTGGATAATGTTCCAGATTGCAAGGCAAGACGTACTCTATTACCATCTGTATGGCAGTTGTCTTTTGTCAAGTGGGCCGTTTGCCTTATCTCTCTCTCTGAGTGCTCACAATCACTCCTCCCTCAGGAGGGGACATCTGCTGATAACAGGCTATTGAATGTCAGTGCATGACTGATAAGAACTATAACATCCCATTGTGAGATGCTCCGCCCAGAGGGAGGAGCCAAGCATTGCTACGCAGATGTAATCCGGAGGTTCTGAAACACCAGCATGGCTTCTCCACTGGATCTTAGGAGGAACAGCAGCTGTCTCTTCTTCCACTGGATATTCAGAGGAAGACTACACTCTTTTCTACGGGACCCCCTGCTCCAACAGAACCACCCCTGACACTCCAGGAGGAGTGCAGCCACATTACCAATTGGACTGCTACCAACATCCTCACCTACAGGGTGTCAGGTTGAGTTCTGACTCTGTCAGTGTTGTTCTAGGGTACTGCATTGTTTATTTTTTCCTTTTATTTTTTTCTTCCCTATTAAAGAACTTGTCCTGGGGTGACGTTATGATGCTTGTATCCCCATTCATCTGTTCTGTGCCTTTAAGACCGGCTCTGAAGAGTGGAAGTTTTGTTTGGGTTTCTCTTATCAGAGACACAGAGACGGGCAGTACATAGGGCTGTTTTGGCTTCTTGCTTTTGGCTTGCTGCTTTGCTTGCTCTCTTTTCTGCTCTCGCTTCTGCTCTGCTTTGGCCTCTACTTATTAGCTAGTTTAGCTGAACAGTCCAAAACCCTTCGTGGACTGTTTCTCCTCTCCTGTTTCTGTGACCATCTCGAACCTGCTCCAGACTGGGACCTGGGAACACAGAAGGTTTGCACCGTTTGGCTGCAGCAGCTGCCACAGTGCCGGAGGGACTGAGAACAGAGCAACCACCCCCGGAAGAAACTTTCTGATTTTGTCATCTTTCTCAGAAAGGTGTCATCTTGTATTGTTCATTTTGTGTGCTGGGGGGTGCTGTGCGTGTCAAATAAACAGGTTCTTTCAACTTCTCTCCGAGGAATTTTTTCCCAAACCGGTTGGGGAGGGAGGGGCCGTGTGGGTTTGCTTTCTGGAGGGGCCCTCCTTTGCAGATTCTTTAAAAAATTTGCCCTAAACCAGGACAGAACTGTTATTTCCTGCTCCCATATTTTTTGCCCCTTAATTTAAAATTTATATCAATTCGGAGGAGTGGGGAGGGTTTACATTCTCCATTTCAGGGGAGGCTCCTGCCTTCCTTAGCAGACTCCTGTCTTTCCAAACCAAGACAATTGTTCACTCAAACCCCCAGTGTGTACGTGCAGGAAAAGTTCTTTGAGAGATTGTTTTCATTTTTCCATCTAACAGTGTAAAAACACTTTATACAGGTGGCTAGTGTTTATCACAGTCCTAGAACTCTTTCTCAGGGAAAGCAAATTGTTTTTCACTGCTGCAGAACTCTGTTCTCACAAAGAGCTGTCAGCTTTCTCATGACTTGTGTTGGCTCGGGTCAGGATGCAGTTTGCAGGCTTTTGGCCTGCTGTTTTACCACCACAGTAGGTTGCAGTCAGCATGATGCCTTTTTCAACCTAGAAATGAAACAACGCACACTGTCGAGATAATATTAGTATGGGAGATGTAATATATGTTATAAAGTAATTAATGCTGAAAGGGAAAATGTATATTATAAAACTGTAAAATCCAACGAGCTTCTGACCACAAGCAGCCCAAGGACAGATAATTACTTTGGAATTTCGAAATTCCCGAAGGCAGCAGGAGAACAATGCTCCATTAGCCCATGAATAGATGTGGCCAGCGCGATTATGGGCTTCCTCCGGGGCCATCAGGGAACACCCAAGGGTGATCATCGCTTGATAGATACCATCAATCAAGATAACCAAAGTCGCCAAGAAAGATACATCTGAATATGCGACTTCCCCTGACATGATCAGCGCCTGCCACTACTCAGGAAACAGCAATTGTCCAGCCGTGCACAGTGAAAGAAACTTTCATACATATGCTAGTTTACAAAAGAAATCGGGGCACCTCTGCCTCAGGCATAAAAACTGTATAAAATAGCCTCGCTGGAAACGGCATTTGTGAACAGAGGGAGATCTGGTGCGATAGAAGTTGGATCTAGGTTCACCCAGGGCCAATCCCAGGCTCGATGCTGTCTCTTTGGCTGTGGTTTTTGAGGACTGTATTTTGGTCATGAAAATAAAATCTTTCGCATTTATTAATTTGGAGTTCTGGCTGATCATTTATAACAGAGGTAATAAAAAAGTGAATCTTTATTGAAAGCCTTCAGGGGCAGTTATGGAAAAATTTCCACAAAAGCTTACCCCCCACGGGGGTGCATACAGTTTTATGAGTTTGGTAAGTTAGCATAAATGAAAAAAAAGCACCAATTAGGAGCACAAGTGGTGATGCAATTCCCTCCAGTCTAAGCCCCTTCTAAATTCTCCCCACCCTCAGATGGGTCCGGACTTTGTTGATGAAAATGTGCCTGAAGAGCTGTTTTTAAACCTTGTGTCGTGGTTTCACATAGACAGGAAGTAGTTTTTTTGGGATATGCTGTGGTTACCAACAGGTGTTCAGATTTTAATATTGGCACCTGATGTAGCCACTGAGGTTCGGACACGCCTCTGGGAAGACACAGGGGTTAAAAGCAAAGCTGCTCCCCTGGGAGGCTCTCTTGGGACTTCTGTGAGAAAGAGATTGGATCTCTCTCCCCTGTCCAGCTGCTGCTGCTGGGCGGGGGAGGGGCAGCCCTGCGGTAGGCCTGGGCCTGGACAGAGAGGGGAGGTGAAGAGGCCCTTGAGGATGGAAGGGTGGAGGAGCACCAAGAGACATCAGGCAGACACCCCCCCCTCCCCCCCAGGGAAGAGAGAGAGGGAGAGCCAGCATCTGAATTTGATAGCGGCCGGCCCAGGAGGAGAAGGGGGGGGAGTGTGGCAAGAAGGTGCCCGGCAGGGCAGCGTGGGAATTCTGGAGCTCCGGACAGGCATGAGACTGAGATATTTAACCCTTTTCTTGCATGATAGAAACCTTTCAAATGCTGATCCTCCTGGAGCTGAATGGGAAGAGAGATAAGAGATAAGAGGGGATGGGCCACGAGGGAAGTGCAGAAGACTCTTGAGTGGGGGAAGAGATGATGAAGTGGCCTTTTGGCTGGACTTTTCTTATGTGGCCATGGATGGAACCATTTTTTTTCCTGTGACACAGAGACTGCATTTAGGGGGAGGCAGTGCCTCAGAACCAGGAGGGTTCAGTGTGGCTACCCATTGGCCCCAGGGGGTGCAAAAATTTTGGGGGGACAGATGTCAAGAAGGAGAGACTGTGCCTTTTTTGGAGTGAGACAAGGCATCCTTGAAAGACAACCCTAAAAGCAGCTCTGGTCCATGTACAGTGGTGTGAGCACTTGGCATGGAAGGAAGATGTCACGATGGCAAAGGATTTTCCAGGTGGTGCTGAGACACATGGAAGCACACGAGGTTTCAACGGTGTTTCCAGGGGAAGCCTATGGTGCAAGAAGGACTCCTCTCCTCTTGATGAACTGAAGATTGAGTGTTCTAAAGGGTGGTGCCAGACTGAGAGTTGGTGATTTGGGGGAATGTATTGCATTGGGAAATTTGGTGGGGGGGAGGAGGAAAATGCTTTTGTAAGGTTGACATTTTCCTTGTGTTTTTCTTTTCTTTTAGTTTAGGTAATAAAGTTTTCTTTATTTCTAAGTAGGAGCCTGCTTTGCTTATTCCTGGTCACATCTCACAGCAGACACCAGGGAGAGGGTATTCTCATGGGGGCACTGGCATTGTGCCAGCGTCAAACCATGACACCTTGGTAGCCAGGGAGAACCAAGATAGGATAGGGGCCCTTGGAATATGTTTTGTCTTTCTGCCTAGGGAAAGGGCATGGAAAACTACTGGGAAAACTAGCTAGAATACAATAATAGGCTACAGGGCTCCAAATATATGTGTATAGAACACAGATAATACATAAAAGAAAAAAGACAATAATCTAAACGGCATCAAGCGCATAACACTTCCTCTCTTGCACACCTTTCTCCTTACAATTTTAATCATCTCTAGAATGGGTCTTTCCAAGGCCTGCTGCCTTTCAGGAAAATTCTTCTCCAGCATGGTTCCTCCACAGACTGCACTTCCTATCAGGAGCATCTGGTCTAGCATGGTCTCTCCATGGGCCGCAGTTCTTTCAGGAAATATTCACCAGCTCTGTCATGGGGTCCTCCACAGAACTCAATACAGGTATCTGCTCCAGCACTGTCCTCTCCACAGGCTGTATTTCTTTTTCTCTCTTCTTTTTGGAATTTTTGCCTTTTCTAAGATATGTTTTCTCAAAGGCACAACCATCTTTGCTGGTTGTCTCAACTTTGGTGTGAGGTGGGTCTGTTTATGAGCTGGCTGGAACCAACTGTGTTCAGCACAAGGCACCCTCTGACCTCTTCTCATAGAAGTCACACCTGCAGGCTCCCTCCCCCTGCTGCCAAAACTTTGCATGTATACTCAATACAGCACAGAAGAACAGTCTGCTTTCATGTTTTATTATTTATATATTTCCATTGCTGGATTCTCCTTTTATGTGTTCATGGTTATCCAAAGGTTAACAGAAATTCATTGGCTTGTATGTTACTTGAGGCAGATACCCAGTAACAAAAATATCGACACCTATAAGAAATATTTTTAAAGTTAATATTCTTTGCTTATGAGGGTTCAAACATGGAACAAGTCTAGGTTTTGGACAAATTAGGAGGAAACATCCTGAAATTAACGTGTCCTCTAATAAAAGGCAGATTCCCACAGCCCCTCCCCCACAGGTTTGGGGGAAAAAATCCTGTAAGAAAGTGAAAAAAACCCTAAACTGTTTACTTAACAAGCAGGGTGCTCACAGACACGAAAATAATGTTAGATAATAAACCTTCTTGTTGTGGAGAAGAGCTGGTAGATTCTGAGTCCTTTCTTTAGGTGTGGCTCAGCTCCCTCTGAGATCTGGAACTGGCATCTGGGCTGCTGTGTTGGGGGGGCCTAGTAATGTTCTGGTGTTTCGGAGTGGAGAAAAGCCGAACAGTTCTAGAAGAAGCAGCCACAGTCCCAGGAAAAACTTCTCGCCTCAGCTAAGAAGTGAGAAGCCAGCTAAAAAGCAAAGATGTCCTCCCTCTGTTGGTGCTAGACAACACAGCTGAGAGAGAGCCTGGGGGAGGATGTGTGAAAAACTGAGCTGAAAGAATTTCACTGGTTCCCTCCCTTCCAGATCTTGCTTAAAGGTACAGGATCTGTGTCTGGGCATCAAGCAGACGATAGGGGATACAGTATCATTACATCATCCCAGGACATTCCATCCCTTATTCCATATCGTTGGCTTAATGCCCAAACTAATATATTTTAACTCTAAACACACCAATTTATACACACATGCATACATATATACAGCTATATACAGATATTGTCAGTGGCATTCACTAAACAGTGGTATTTACACATGGTTCTTACACAACATCAAATTTCCCTCTGGTACACAACATGTTGCTCCATCCCTCTGCATTACCCACCGTGTGCAACCTGGTCCCTGAGCAAACACAATCCCATGCATGGGTTTGTCTGTACTCAAGGCAGAATTAATCCAAACAGTCTTCCCTAACAGTCCTCTGGCATATACTACTGTGACCTTGTCTCCATCTACTGTATGCAGGGGCTCAAATTGGGCAGGGTCTGCTCGGTTGGTGGAGCCTCAGGTGTTAACTAACAAGCTGACCTATGCTAGATGCAGCTCCCAATTTTTGAAAGATCCCCCACCCAGTGCCTTCAAGGCAGTTTTTAACAATCCATTGTACCTCTCCACTTTGCCTGCAGCTGGCGCATATTAAGGAATATGGTGCACCCATTCAATGCCATGTTCTTTAGCCCAAGTGTTTATAAGGCTATTATTGAAATGAATCTCATTGTCGGATTCAATTCTCTCAGGGGTGCAATGCGGCCAAAAGACTTGCTTTTCAAGGCTCAGGATGATGTTACAGGCAGTAGCGTGAGGCAATGGGTAGGTCTGCAGCAATCCAGTGGTGGCTTCTACCATTGTGAGCACGTAGCACTTGCCTTGGCAGGTTTGAGGCAGTGTGATGTAATCAATTTGCCAGGCCTCCCCATATCGGAATAAATCACGCAAGTCTCCATTATCTTCATGGTAGAAAAAGCCTTGTCTTTATTCACATGACTCATTTTTATACAGTTTAACAGACCTCGTGTCTAACTCCAGTTGGTTAGCAACTATCTTGCCAATCACTCTATTGATTGGTAAAAGATATTTTACTTGGCAATCAAATCTCTCTACTCTTAAATTGTTTAGATATTTTCTTTACTGGTTCTCATGGGATAGATTTAATGTTTATGCTGGCACTAGTTGTTTTTCACCCAGGAATCGATTGTTATGTTAACAAACTGTTCACACCAGGATTGCTTTCCCATGGGAACTTGCAAAGTGCTAGCTTGACAAGGCAAGCCACTGATTTAACAGAGCAGGCCTGATTTTGAGACCTTTCTTTATAATTTTTCTACCTTACTACATGTCATAGTTTGATGCTGGCACAATGCCAGTGCACCCATGAAAATATATTTTTCTCAAATAAGTGCTGTGAGATGTGACCAGGAACAGAGCAGAGCAGGCTCAAGCTTAGGAATAAAGGAAGAAAAAACTTTATTAACCTACAATATAATAAGAAGAACACACAAAATTCAAAATTAAAACCTTCCAAAACATTCCTCCTCCCCCTCACCCAGTTTCTACCCAAGCACAGTGAGACAAAACCTTAGATTCTCAGTCAAGTTACCACCCCTCAGACAATCAATTCTCAGTTCATCAAGGGAGAGAGGAGTCTCTCTTGTACCATAGTCTTCCCCAGGAAAACACAGTTGAAATCTCTTGCGTTTCCATGTCACACATGGCACCACCCGGAGAAAATCTGCCATCGTGACATCTTCCTCCCATGTACAGTGCTCTCACCACTGTTCATGGACCAAAACTGCTTATAGGGTTCCCCTTTTAAGGATGCTTTGCCAAGTACCAAAGAACAACCATCTCTCATCTGGGAACAACTATCCCCCCCATTCTCACTTCCCCTGGGGCAGAGGGTCTCGAGAACAGTGATCTTCTTCCCTGAAGACAGAGGGAACCACCACACCCTTCTCATCCTTCTCTGTTCTCTTCACCCCTGCACTTGGCATCACTGCAGCAGGTAACTCTCTTGGCTCAAGCCATTGCATCCCCTTAAGTGCAGTCTCTAGGATTCTTCTCCATCTTCTTCTGACATCCTTCACTTGCTCAGACCTTCACCACACTTGCCCATTTCCTTCTATTTCATGTCTGTCTCTCTTCTCATTCAAATCAAGGAGGACTCAACCCAGGCCACATGGCTTCCTCTCCCCCGCCCAGCCCATGGCTGGGCAGGGGAGGCCTGACCTCTTTCACCGACCTGAACCAGGAGAATTTCCCTGGGAGTTCTCTGCTTTTTAACTTCCTGTGTTCTCAGAGGCGTATCCATGTCTTCAGTGATCACACCAGGTGCCAATATTCAAATCTGACCACTGACTGGTTTGACCAAATTGGTCCGAAAAACCCACTGTCTTGTCAACCCAGGACACTACAACATCCCCATACTCCTATTTGGACCACCGTCCACCTTACCACAGGGACCTCACCCTCTTGACCTGTTTGATGGCAGCACGTCTCACAGTCATGGATAACCTGAGAGATACTGTCCATGGTTAAATCCACCCCTTGGTCTCATGCCCACTTATAGGTGGCATCACTGCCTTGATGGCCTGAGGCATCATGGGCCCATCGAGCTAGGAACAACTCTCCCTTGTATTGCTAATTGGGCTGACCTGGCTAATTCTAGAAAAGAGGTAACAGAGACCTCAGCCAACACTGTTGTAGTGGTTTTGGTTTGCTAATTTTAGATTTCTCTAATTTTTAGATTTCTTAATTAATGTGCTGATGAGTGTGGTGGGTTTCAGTGCTGGCTAATTACTGAGAGTAGAAATTCTCCAGAGTAGAAATCCATTTTGATTTAGGTGAAATGTACATCTTTGAGTCTGTGGTTAGAAAACATAGATATGTAGCCTGACTGCAAAACCTAAGCTCAGAGAAACAAATTCAGTGAAGGACAGAGATAAGGGGAGGGAGACAGAGGGTGATAAAGAGAGACAGAGAGACTGCTGTGAGAGCAGGTCAACCTGACCTAGGAATTCTTTCTGATAAAGAAAAACTAGCAGCAAATGTCAGGCGAAATTCATAAAAATGAATATGTATGAACCTATTGTGAAATTGTATGCATATGTGTTTGAGAAGGGAATAAAAAGAGACCTGAAGTTCCCAGAGGTACACATGCCTTTTAAGGAGAGCAATCTCTGCATGCGTCCGGCACTGTAATAATAAACATACCAGCTTTACAACTTTCACGAAGTTGTGGAGTTTTTGATTATCTTCGCATAACATTCTGGCGAGCCAGGCTGGAGCAACCGTCTCTGTCTCCACAGAGGAAGAAGAGAACAGACGGATTCCTAGGCATGCCCCAGGATTTTCCTGGAGGAGCTCTGCTTGTCTCGGCTTGCCTCCTGCGGAGACAGACAAAGACATGCTGACGTGCGGGGGATACGGTATGTATTGAGGGCCCCCCGGGGGAAAAGAGAGATAGGATGGCTGAATAAGTCACTCAGAGACATCTGGGTGCTCAGCCTGTGCAACAGCCCAGTTGATAGAGTGACTGGGAGAGTTCACTGTCTGATAGAGTGGTTGCTAATGACCCTGGAGGTGGGTTAGAGTGGACTCGTATGTGTGTGTGTGTGTGTGTGTGTGTGTGTGTGTGTGTGGTGTCCGAACATTGTATCGTTGTGTAGTTAATGCATTGTGTTTGTAATCGTGCAAGTGCATGGTGTACAAAAGGAAGAATATCTACAGTGCAAGGGGGTTTCTACCTGTGACTGAAAGGGCCGAGTGAGACCTGAAGCACTGGCTGGGGCAGGCTGTGGAGGCAAGGAGTGCCTAGCAGAAAAGTAGAGCAAGTAGTGGAGAAGCGTGGGTGAGGATGTTCATTGAGTAAAGGTGAATTGTAGTGTAGATTGTGCACACTTTTACCGTGGCTAGACGAACTCAAGGAATTCCTCTCCCCAGTGGTTTGGACTCGACCCCTGAGAGTTGGTGAATCCTGTGAATTATTAGGTAGATAGAGGAGATGAACGAGTTCATTTAGAGGGGCTTTACCAGACTTCAGCTAGTACTATAGTAAGTCTAGACCGGGAACAACCTGCTGTAAAGGATTTAGAGTTCCCTGTAATAAACAGAATAGCCTGCCTCTGCGAGCAATTCCTGAGAGCCTTTAGTGCATCAAGAGGCTGGCATGCTGCATGGGTATTATTGCACTGCAGAGTTTGTAAAAGACGCTGGTATTGCTGTTCTAATAAGTGTCAAGGCACATGCCCCGAGTGTAAATTAAAGTTTCCTGATCAAGCTGATTCAGAACCTAAGATCTTAAAGCTTGCATGTGAGAAATCACACCTGATACCTGCCACCTGGAGCTGTGTGTGGGAGGAAGACTAGAAAACTACTGTGAAGCTCCATTAAGAGAAGTTTAGGTAGAAGCAAGATAGAGCAAAGAGAAAGAGATAATAGGAACTAACCAGAGCAAAGAAGTTCCTCAGGCTAGCCCCTTGAGGTGCAGCTTGGCTCACTGGAAGGAAGTCACCAGTAGAGGGGGCTCTGAGAATAAAAAATATCTAATCCAATATTGCACATGCTGTTGGCCATTATACAGGTTAGAGGACGGAGTGAAGTAGGCACCCACTAAAACTTTAGATTATAATACCTTACTGCAGTTAATGTTTTTAAGACAAGAAAGTAAATAAAATGAAGTTTCGTATGTTGATATGTTTCTTGTTTTAAGAAATTACCAAGAATAGCAAAGGGCCTGTAAGATCAGACAGCCCTCAGACCCACTGGTCTTAGCCCTCGAAAAAGAAAACAAGGCAAAGAGAGGGCAAATCAAACGTTGTTGTTCAGCATGCAGTATAAGACAACGGTGTATGAGATAAGGTTTATCATTCTGAAGAGCAAGAACGAAATACATTTGAGTAGATGAAAGCTCCTCCAAGGAGGAGGGAGATTGAAGATGAAGATGAAGATGAAGATGAAGATGAAGATGAAATATACTTCCTCAAAAAAGAAGAGGACTCAAGCTGAGAAGGCACATCCACTAGAATCCACTCCCCCCGACAGTCCAGTTGCATCTAGAACTAAGAAGCAAGCAGTGTTGCAGGCCCCTCTGCGAGAGGCAGTGAGACCAGAAGGAGAAAGATTAATGATTAAAGTGCCATTTACCACTCTTGATTTAGAGGCATGAGAAAAAATTGCTAAAAATTATTGTATTGATCTGATACTTACTGCCAAATGTCTACGATATGTTATCAAGCAACACAATCCAGATTGAGCTGACATCCAGTTACTACTAGATGCTTTCACTGAAATGGAAAAACAGCTGATCTTAATAACAGCAGGCACTCCTTGCTGTGGGATAGGATTAGGAGAAAGGTAAAGCAGGTTCAAAACTTTTAAAGGGTATAAAGAAAATTTTATTAAAAGTAACTAAAAAGGGAAAAAAAGTACTAAGAATTAGAACAAACCCTTCAGACCGCTTGTCCTCCCCCCACAACCTTTTCTTTTTTATTGACAATGTAAAGAAAGTAAACTTAAGATTTTTAGTCAGTTTACTACTTCTAAAATAGTCTTTCTTTGGTTGATTTAGGGAGAGAAGGTTTTTTTGTTAAGGTGTCCTGGATTGCCAAGCAAATTGTATTCTATTTGCCATCTGTATGGCAGTTGTCTTCTGTTAAGTGGGCAGTTTTCCTTATCTCTTCCACAACCACTCCTCCCTCCGGGGAGACATCTGCTGATAATAGGTTATTGAATGTCACTGCATGACTGATAAGAACTATGTCATCCCATTGTGAGATGCTCTGCCCAGAGGGAGGAGCCAAGCATTCTTACCAAGATATAATCTTGAGATTTTGGAAGACCAACATGACTTCTCCACTGGATTTCCCAGAGGAACAGATGCCTCTTCCACTGGATCTTCAGAGGACGACTACACCCTTCTACAGGATCCCTGCTCCAACAGAACCACACCTGACACTCCAGGAGGACTGCAGCCACAATTCCAATTGGACTGCTACCAACACCCTCACCAACAGGGTGTCAGGTTGAGTTCTGACTCTGTCAGTGTTGTTTTGGTTTGCTGCATTGTTTATTTTCTCTTTTTTATTTTCTTCCCTAATAAAGAGCTATTATTCCTGCTCCCATATTTTTCCTGAGAGCCCCTTAATTTAAAATTTATACCAATTCTGCAGGAGGGGGTTTACATTTTCCATTTAAGAGGAGTCTCCTGCCTTCCTTAACAGACACCTGTCTTTCCAAACCAAGCCATAAGGTTATGGAGACTTCACTACAAGAAGAAAGAAAACAGTTCTTTTGTGGTTTTAAATTTTGTTACAAATAACAGCTGCCTGGGGAACCTTGCTGTTGTGAAGTTTTTCTTATTTCTACAAGCTTATTTACAGCTTGTTGATGGGCCATGTTAACTTGTGGGGTATTGTTTTAAAGACGAGCTGTTTAAAGGTAAAAGTTCTCATTATCTATCTCTAAAATTATCTTCATCCCTGGGAACAGAGATTTTATTTGTCTTCTTCTTGGGGGTATAGGGTTTCATCACTCTTCTCTCTTTTTCTGTTCAAACTTTTAATGGGATCACAGTTACTTTAATATTTGCTTACTTTAATATGGAGGCATTTACTTGATATGAATTTGAACATTTTCTCTATAGTTTCATGTGATATAAGGAAAAAGAGTCTTTTCTCTATGATCTAGAGGAGGATTTCAGCTTTAAAAACAAGGTATCTCCTCACTTTTCTTATTTGGGTCTTAACTTTTTCCCTGCTGACTTTGAAGTCTTCATGTTGTTCCTTTATATGTTTGTATCTTGTTCCTTTCTCTCACTCAATCCTCCCTCAGAGGATTGAAGCACTGAAAGAGTTAATATTACGCTTGGGGCCTACCTGACTCCCTGGTAACTTGTGGTGGGAGCTGCAGCTGAGGCTGTGTCAGATTGGTTTTATTGTTGGTCTTTGGTTTTTTCTGTGTTCAATTCTAGCTGCAGGGCTACTCTGCAAAGGCTGTAGGAGTCTCTGGTCTCAGCCATGCTAGGGGAAGTGGGCTTGACAGTAAGATTGTCACAGCCATGGCCAGCCTTGCTCTGGCCTGTGATTTGCGGAAGGAAACAAACTTCACAACTTTTGTGAAAGTCGTAAAGCCGCCATGTTTACTATAGCACTGGACGCATGTGGAAATCATTCCCCTAAAATGACGTCCATACCTCTGGGAACTCCAGATCCTTTTTTATCTCCCTCTCAAATACATATGCATGCAATTTCACAATAGGTTTATACATATTCATTCTACTGATTTCGTGTGACATTTGCCACTAATTCTTCTTTATCAGAAAGAATTCCTGGGTAATTTTGACCCTGCTTTCCCACAGCAGCCTCTCCATTTCTTTCAGAGTTCAAGGGACCCCCCTCTTATCTCTGTCCTTCGGCTGTAGCAGTTTCTTTGAGCATAGGTTTTTTTGCAAGAACAGGCAGACTAAACAGCAAGCTACAGACTTAACTCAAAGATGTACATTTCACCTAAATCAAAATGGATTTCTACCCTGGAAAATTTCCACTCTGTCTCATTTCCCTCCTTTCCTAAAAGGAATAAGTAAATTATTTTACTTAATGCAAATTCCTATGACAATAAGTGGGCCTTGGTGCTTTACCGTGTACGTTGGATAAGGAGGTTAACACAGCTACTCGCTGTAGTATTCTCCAATTCCAAATTAGCCATATAAAGGATAACCCTAAACTTAGTCCAACTAATATTAACAAAACTACAATGCGATGACACAACTTATTAAAGATTCCAAATGCAGTTGATGACCACCCAAAGATTACATCCCACCAGTGACGATCTTCATTTTGTTTTATTCTTTGCAGAATTCTGGTTATTTCTTTTGTATCATGTCAACAGTAATTAGGGTTTTCTCTCCGCTTTCTTGGATTTTCTTCAAGATCTCCAGTAGGTCTTGGTGTTTAAGTAATTTTGTTTTACTAATGTGAAGTCTATTGCAATAGGAGTAGGTGATAATCTGTGTTACATTGTGTAATTGCTTTTAATCAGCTGGTGGGATGTCACTGGGGCCAAGTATGACAAATCACACCCCATAATCTTAACAAAATTATGAATACAAAAATTAGGATGATTTCTACTAGACAAAATAACATCATTGCTATCAATTGTTACAATAGCACAAGCAGTTCTCAAGCATAAACAACCTTTACCAGTATATACAAGCACAGTCTTCTGATCAGTGACTGGATGAATCTCGAAGTAGCAAATACTTTGTTCGGTGTCAAGACACACATCTTGAGCATTAATAGTATTGCTTTCACAAATGAATCCTACTTGTTCCCTAGTAACACAAGATTCTAAGTTTACTGTTTTCCACTTTTCATTCATCTTTCCTGCCCACACCCTATGTTCTGAAGGGTGGAGCTCTCAGGGTCTCTAGCTGATCAGAGCGACCCAGAGACACGTTAAACAGTCTCTTTTTCCAGCCTGGCGCTTGAAGAAGGAGTCAGAGCTCTTCATTTCTTGGTCTCAAGACTGTTTATTGTAACTTATCTGTAAAATTTTTTTCTCCTCTCCAGCCGAGGTCTGCTCGGCAAGACAGTCCAGGGCACTCTGCCTGCCCCCGGGGCAGTGTTATGTCTTTATACTAAAAACTACGTATAAAATGTTTACAATTACTTTCCAATACCTATCACCTATGTTACACAGTGAGCTTCTACTCTAAACCAATCTAAAAGTGTCAAGATCACAGCAGAAATGGAGGCCAAGAAGAAGAAGGAGAAAGGCTGGATACGCCCAGATTCCCCCATCTTGCCCCCGGAACCCCCATTCTAAAAACCCTGAAAATCTATTTTTTCACCCCGTGATAAATTCACTATTATTCTACTTAATTTGTCGTGGCTTGCAGATCTTCATGTAAGGTTGGTAACTTGCTTCACGGGTCATAATCAAAACCACAGGCATCTTGGGCTCTGTGCCAGGGTCTCTGAGCCCCCTGGAAGGGGTCTTGGCCATTCAGGACAGCCAGAGGGATGTCCTGGGTTCCGACAAGAGGGCTGGTTTTTCATGATTTAATGCTAGTGCAATGATGGGGTGGATAACATAAACAGTGGCATTATGTATGGTAAGCACAAAGGCAGTGGCCACGCTAGAAGCAGGATCATAGGTGAAATTTACCATAGTCCATCAGGATTGAAACTTCCTTTCAAAATCAATCACATTATTCAAGACAATCTTCTGAATTTCAGCTGGAAAATTACCTTCATCCCCTTCCCGTATGATCAAAGCTGCTGTTGCCTGCATCCATAACTGTGCTTGTGTACAAATGAAAGCTAAAGACACATCTTGAACCATAATAAGCGCTTCTACTATTAACTTGTGGTCTTAGTCTCTGGCCTTTTCCCACTTTGGCAGTACTTTTGAAATCTGCCACTGGCTAGTTCCTAATGCCAATAGAGATGACTAAAGGCTGCTTCAATTTTGCTAGATCACCTGCTGTATTGGCCAGCTTATTTATCAATATTTCTGAGTTAATTCTATTTAAAACTCCCAATCCTATCTCAAATATTCCAGTTAGATCTTTTCTTATTGTGCTCCTGAGGAATACTTGTCTTTGTAACTACGTTGTCCAGCTCTCGAAAGATGTTCTTAGGAAAGAGAAGTAGGCTGGTTGGATTTTTGAGATGTTAATTTGCATTAGCACCTCAACACGTTTGAGAGACCACTCTGGATTGAGCAACAGTTGTTGTTCACCTGTCGGAACTCAGTACATCCCTCTGGGTGTCCAGAGTTGCCGAGGACCCGGTCAGGGAGCTCGGAGACCCTGGCATGCTGCCCAGAACACCTGGGGATTTGATTTTGACCCTTGGAGCAAGTTACCAACTTTGTATGAGGATGTGAAAGTCACACAGGTTTGAATAGTGTAATAACAAAATGATCACAGGGTGAAAATGTAGATTTTAGGCTTTTTGGTATGGGGGTTATGGGGACAAGATGGAGGAATCTGGACGTGTCTAGCCTTTCTTTCTTTTTCTTCTTGTTCTCCATTTTCTGCAGTAATGTTGGCACTTTGGGATTGGTTTAGAGTAGAAGTGCACTGTCTAACATAGTTGATAGGTATTGGGAATTAAGTGTCAATATGATATACGTAGTTTGGAGTATAAAAGGACAACACTGCCTGGGGGGCGGTCAGAGTGCCTGTGGCTGCCTTGCTGAACAGACCTCAGCTGGGCAGAAAGAAAATTTTATAGATAAGAATTAATAAACAACCTCAAGACTGAAAAGTGAAGAGTCCAGACTCATTCTTCAGGTGCGCGGGGTGAAGCAGAGACATCCCACGCATCTAGGGGCAGCAATTACCAACAGCAACCCGAGATTCACCCATATTCCTCACTACGTAGGGGCTTATTTCATACACTTTAGGTTCAAGTTTGGATTGGGTCTGAACTGCTTGAGTACTGGTGTGGGTTGTATAGGGTCCTGCCTTTGTAAAAAGTGTAGTATCTATTTTAAATTTAAAATGAGAGCCCGATAGCATAATGAGCCTAAAGGCACGTCACTTCTTAATACAAGGCTGTATTAAGGTGAAATTACATCAACAGTCTAATTCACTTGAGCTATTACAAGCTTCCTGGTGTCTGTATACAGGAGAGGTTGAGACACTAATTTGCATCTGATCTCTCATGAGCTGTCTCATTGACGACCCGGCACCCGACCTTGATTTCTTCTCCTCTGATCCCTTGCACAGCTCCCGTTCCTGCCACTCCTGCTCCTCATATACCTGATTCCCGTGGATTACTACAGTAGATCGGTTTAAATTTTTCTCAGAAGGTTCTCCCATAGATCCAGTATACTGATTAAAAGCCTCTGACCAATACCAATCAGCATTGCTTTGGACAGAGGTACTCTCTAAGACTACAATTATAATTATATACGAAACAATTCTGAAAATGAAATTACAAACTACCCCCGGCCGCAATATATTCATTTTGCTTGAGTACATTTTAGTCTCAATTCATTGTTTTGTTCTGGGGAGAAAAGAAAAAGTGCTTCACAACTTTGTGAAAGTTGTAAAGCCGGTATGTTTTATTACAGCGCTGGACGCATGCGGAGATTGGTCTCCTCAAAAAAGGCATGCATACTTCTGAGAACTTCGGATCTCTTTTTATCTCCCCTCCCAAATACATATGCATACAGTTTCACAATAGGCTCATACATATTCATTTTTACTAACTTTGTGTGACATTTGCCGCTAGTTCTTCTTTATCAGAAAGAATTCCTAGGTCAGGTTGACTTGCTCTTACAGCAGTCTCTGTCTCTCTCTATCATCTTCTGTCTCCCTCTCCTTATCTCTGATCTCTGTCTTTCACTGAAATAACTTCACTGAGCTTAGGCCTTGCAGTCAGGCTAAATAACTATGATTTCTAACTACAGACTCAACTCAAAAATGTACATTTCACTTAAATCAAAATGAATTTCAATCCTGGAAAATTTTCACTTTGCCTCATTCCCCCCTTTCCTAAAAGGAGGAAGTAAATTCTTTTACTTCGTACAAATTCTTATGACAACAAGTGTACTTTAGTGCTTTACCATGTACGTTTGATAATGGATAATCTTAAACTTATTCTAACTAATATTAACAAAATTACCATAGGATGACACAACTTATTAAAGATTCCATTTGCAGTTGGTGACTACTCAAAGACTACATCTTACCAGTAATGATCTGCATTTTGTTTTATTTTTGGCAGAATTCTAGTTATTTCTTTTGTATCATGCCAGCAGTAATTAGGGTTTTCTCTCGGCTTTCTTGGATTTTCTTCAAGATCTCCAGTAGGTCTTGGTATTTAAGTAATTTTGTTTTACTAATGTGAAGTCTATTGCAATAGGAGTAGGTGATAGTCTGTGTTACATTGTGTAATTGCTTTTAATCAGCTGGTGGGGTGTCACTGGGGCCAAGTATGAAAAATCACACCCCATAATCTTAACAAAATTATGAATACAAAAATTAGGATGATTTCTACTAGACAAAATAACATCATTGCTATCAATTGTTACAATAGCACAAGCAGTTCTCAAGCATAAACAACCTTTACCAGTATATACAAGCACAGTCTTCTGATCAGTGACTGGATGAATCTCGAAGTAGCAAATACTTTGTTCGGTGTCAAGACACACATCTTGAGCATTAATAGTATTGCTTTCACAAATGAATCCTACTTGTTCCCTAGTAACACAAGATTCTAAGTTTACTATTCGAAGTGGGGTTTTGGCAGGAAATCAATAGGCACTTATATTTCTTAGCGACAAAAAAAGACGAGACAGCGTTAAAGCTGCTCTCGCCGGCAAGAGTAATGCTAGAAGGCATATCGGTACCGTCGAAAAGACTGGAAGAGCAACGAAATTTGCGGCACCCTCAGAAGGAGGAGGGGAGCAAAGCTCCAGGAAAAAATTAGCTCTGGCCTCAAGAAGCCAGGGGGAAAGGGCTCTCGAGAAAAGAGAGCAGGAAATAATATTAAAACCCCCGGTCCCAAAACCCAGAAACCCCAGAAAGCTCCTAAAGCGTCCTGAAACTCCGGAGATTACAGGGGAGTCAGGATCGGAAGGGGGGGTGCAGGGGGCAGGGAAGGGATCGGGGGGGGGCGCTTCCTCACGGGGGGCACTGCGCGGCAGTGGCGGAGCAGGCGGGGAGCGCGGGTGAAGAGATACTGGGAGACACGTGTTCCGGTGCGGCTTTAGTCAGCGCAGCACCGGGGGTGGCAGGCGCCCCGGCAGGCAGAATAGCGGGGACGCGCGGGGCGGGCAAAACTCGCAAGAACCGGGGGGGGGGTGTCACATACCAGCGCGGGGGCGGTAAACACGGGCGGCGAAATGGCGGAAATTGCGCAGCCCCAAAGGGCCACCGTAGTGAGACGCGGGAGGCGCGCTGTTGTGACGTCAGACCCGGTGCGGAGGTCGGCTCGTATCGCGGAACGCGCTCGGGTGCCGGCGGGGGGCGGGCTGTACACACCGGCGGGAGGAGTGGACACAGCATCAGAGGGGGAGGAGACAGAATCAGGGACAGACCAAGGGGAGGAAACCTCGGAGGTGGAACAAGGGGGGGAGAGTGACGTCAGCTCGGGAGAGACAGGGAGCGGCTCGGAGAGCACGCATGCGCAGAGAGAAGAGCGCGGGCGGGGGCGGGCCCGATCCCCTGTGACGTCTCGGGCAAGGAGGGGCCGTGCTCGGGACTCTACCTCCCCCGGCACCACACCCTCTCCAGACTTGGTACCTTCGGATTAAACCCTCGGAGTTCCAGTCCCTTCCCTTCAAGGGAGACGTTCTGGTGTTCAAGCTCCATCTTTAGCTGAATTAAAAGCCAAGCAAACACGGTCTCAAATGAGATCGCCGACACGGCAGCCGACCGGAAAAGGAAGAGCAGTCGAGCTCATTCCGTCATCCGAGCTGGGGAGGCCGGTGACAGCGCCACCTAGTGGCAGGAGGACAGAAGTGCACGACATGCCGGACCGGTTCGGTGGAGCCACAGCGCCATCTCGTGGCGAGACTGCAACAATGCAGCAATATTTTCCAACATTATATAAAAAGAAAAGCACTTTAAAGAAAACAATATTAACACAACAAAGGGACTATCCATCGACTTCGGGATTTCATGAAGATGATGAAAGCTCAGATGAAGAACAGCTACAAGGAGAGGATGTCATACAGATCACAGCATCAGAAGGTGTTCCGACATGGATGCTGTCAGCAGCAGAAGCAGCAAAAAGCTTCTTGCATTCAGTTGATGCAGCGAAAAAGAAATATCAACAGGATCCTCGAGTTTCCTTTTCGGATCTAGGAGCGAGGCCAAAAACCTCAAGGCGAGGAATGAGGCACGATGAATCACCAATAACATCCACGACACCATTATTCATGCAAATCCCAATGGAACCTCAAGAAGAGGAATTTCAAGAGCCAGTGAAGACGATGGATTGGCAGCAAATTAGAAAAGCATTAGCAAAGGAAAAACATTTATTTCCAGGATCAGGAGATTTGACAATGCCAGTGACATATGATGCCCAGGGGCAGAACCCAAGGTGGGAAAGGATGGGTCACGAGATACTCAAAGACTTGGGGAAGGCGGCTCAAACTTTTGGGCTGAATTCACAATACTTCAAACAACTTTTAAGAGGGACATTCACTACATATGACCTTAAACCATATGACATTCGAAGTATTGTGGCAATGATTCTTACTGACACGCAAAGTCTTGTCTGGGAGAAAAGGTGGAGAAAATATCTTGTTGAATTGCGGAACAGATATCAAGGTGGGCCAAACGCGAACCTCACAGAAGGGCAGTTAGCAGGAGATCCTCCGGATGACAACCCAGGGGAACAAGCAGTGCGGCTTCCACGAAGTGTTAAGTGACATCAAGGAAGCAGCGCGAAGGGCAATCTTGCAGATCACACCAACAGGAGCTCCAGAAGTCCCGTTCTCTTGCATCAGGCAAGGTCCCACAGAGCCATTCATCGATCGACTCACGCAAGCCGTGGATCGACAGCTGGCGATGGAAGAAGCGAAGGGGCCTCTCTTGGAGAGCTTAGCTTTCGGCAATGCCAACCCCGATTGTCAACGGGTGATTAGCACCATGCCAGGACGGCCATCCTTGGCAGAGATGGTGGAGGCATGCAGCAAGGTGGGGACACCTCAGCATGTTGCATCAATCGTGAAGAGTGAATTAAGAGAGGAATGGGAAGAACAGTTAAAGGGACATTCAGAAAGGCAAACAGAGAACAAGACACTGGAAAAGATGCTCGAAAAAATACTGCAACAGCAGGACGAGAACATCAACAAAGTTCTTGCGACGATGCAGAAAAAGAACAATCCCCCGAGAGGACAGTGCTACAAATGTGGGGAGTTTGGCCACATGAAAAGAAATTGTCCACGGGCACATACGCCAGCGCCAGCACAGAAGGCGGAAAGGCCAGTTTGTGCGCAGTGCGGAAGAGGAAGACATTCAGCTAAAGAATGTTATTCCCGGACAGACGTGGACGGAAACCCGCTACCGCATCGGGGAAACGGGAAGCGGAGCGCGCCCATAAGCCAGCGCGCTTAGACACAAGTACTGGCGGTGTCACAAGAGCAGACAGGGCAATCGTCAGCGAGCGACAAGCAGATGCCCTCAGCAAAACCCTTAGTCGGTTCCACAGTGACCCAGACCTCCTCCCACCAGGGGCACAGTGTGCACTGGCAGCTTCAAGACTAGTATGCTTCTTAGATGATAGTCATGCGGAGATACCAATGGGTATCCGCGGGGACTCATATAAGAAGCAAGATTTCCTGATAATCGGACAAGATAAGTGCAGTATTCTTGGACTCATTGTCTATCCAACAGTCATCTCAGCGGACAAAAATACACAATTAACAGTCTTGGCAAGAGCGCTTTGTCCACCATTGACTGTACCAGAAAATACTGTGGTTGCGAGAGCTTTCGCGTTGCCGCCACACGCAGTTGGAGAGGTCATGTCAATCTTCGACGAAGAAGGTTTCCCTATGAAAGAACATGTTGAAGTACATACAACATGGGTGAAACACATAGGTCGAGACCGACCCACGCTCACGTGCCAATTGACATGTGGGGACAGGACAATAGCGATCAGAGGTATTGTTTTGCGGAGAAAAGAAGAAACCTCACAACTTTATAAAAGTTGTAAAGCCCGGTATGTTTATTTACGACGCGCGCCGGACGCAAGTCCCCCAACAAGGCATGCGTACTTCTGAAGACATGGGGTCTTCTTTTATCCCCCTTCCAAATGCATATGCATACAGTTTCACAATAAGTTCATACATATTCATTCCGCGTGACATTTAGCACCAGTTCTTCTTTATCAAAGGAATTTCTAAGTCGGGGGCAAAACGACCTTGTGGTCTTTTCTGTTTTTCTTTCTCTGTCTCCTTGCTGTCTCGGCATGCGAGTTCTTCCTTCAGCTTTGGCCTCACAGACTTTTCACCTTTCTTAGACACTTCACCTAATTCAGAATGGATCTTTACTCTGTCTCATTCCCCCCTTTCCTAGGAAATAAGTAAATTCTTCTACTTAATGAAAACCTTCACAAAAGTAAGTGTCTTTTAGTGCTTCACCATGTACTTTTGACAAAGATGTTAGTACAGCTATTCGTTGTAGCATTCTCCAGTTCCAAATTAACAATATAATAGATAATCCTAAGCTTATCCCAACTAATAGTAGTAAAACTACAATGGGGTGGCACAACTTATTAAAGATTCCATTTGCAGTTGGTGACCACCCAAAGATCACATCCAATAATCTTAACAAAATTACATATACAGAGATTAGAATGGTTTCTACTAGGCAAAATAACATCATTGCTATCAATTTGTACAGCAGCACAAGCAGTTCTCAAGCATACACCCTTTTCCAGTATATACGAGCACAGTTTTCTGGTCAGTGACTGGATGAATTTCAAAGTGACAAATACTCTGTTCAGTGTCCAAACACACATCCTGAGCATTAATAGTATTGCTTTCACAAATGAATCCCATCTGTTCTCTAGTAATGCAGGATTCCAAGTTTACTGTCTGCCACTTTCCATTCATCTTTCGTGCCCACACTCTATGTTCTGAAGGATAGAGTATTGTTTTTTCATGGTTTAATCCTAGGGCAATGATGGGATGGATAACATAAACAGTGGCATTATGTATGGAAGCACAAAGGCAGTTGCCACATAAGAAACAGGATCACAGGTGAAATTCACCATAGTCTGCTAGGATTGAAACTTCCTTTCAAAATCAATTGCATTATCCAACACAATTTCTTGAATTTCAGCTGGAAAATTACCTTCACCCCTTTCCCATATGATCAGAGATGCTGTTGCTTGCATCCCTAACTGTGCTTGTATACAACTGAAAGCTAAAGACACATTATCTTGAACTATACTAAGTGCTTCTACTATCAACTTGTGGTCTTGGTCCCCGGCCTTTTCATACTTCCTTACTTTGGCAGTACTTTTGAAATCTGTCATTGGCTAGTTCCTAATGCCAATAGAGATTACTATAAAGGCTGCTTCAGTTTTGTTAGGCTACCTGCTGCAGTGGCCAGTTTATTCACCAGTATTTCTGAATCAATTCCATTTAAAACTCCTAATCTTGTCCCTAATATGCCAGTTAGATGTTTGTTATGGGGAACAGGAACTGCTTTCTGTTTATGACCATCCCTCCCTGCCAGAGAGATGTGCTGGGCTCACACTGCAAATTCAGACACACTTCACAAGTGTATCTGACAGAGGTTTAGGTCATATTTGAGGCAGATGTTTGTTCTGAAATGTAGAGACCTCAGGAATCTCCTTCCCCCTCCAGAGCACCTGATTTCCCAGATGTGTGGCAAGCAGGAATGTCCTCAGAAGAAACTGGGATCAGGTTTCTGCTACTTGAAACACTCAGCACAAAAGTGATGCTCAAAATCCTACAGCCTGCTGCTGAGCTCTGAGGGGGAGTCTCTCTCTACCTCTTTTAAGCAGAATCCAACTGCCTCAGACTGGGACAATCACTGATCCAAATCTCAGTAGGAAAAGGGATAGCTATAAATAAAGATAATCACCTTTCTTGCTTGGGTTAATTCACCACCTGCAGTTCAGCACCCTTTACCAGCCATTGCCTGGGTGTTCAGCCAACCGGCTTGGAAAATGACCTAAGGAAACTGATTTCTTGGTGTTCCTGGTTTTAGGCACCAGGAGAGCTGGCTCCTTCCTTTCTTGTTCTGCTCCTGAGATAAGCCTGTTTTTGTAACCATGTTGTCCAGCCCTCAAAGGAAGTTTTTAGGAAGGAGGAGCAGGCTGGTTGGATTTTTGAGATGTTAATTTGCATTATCAACTCCGCACATTTGAGAGACCATTCTGGATTGAATAATAGCTGTTGTTCAGTCACATCCACTTTGAATTCAAATGAAAGTCTGATATTAATTCGAGCTCAAAGGTAGGTCACTTCTACAGGCTGTATCAAGGTGAAATTACACCAACAGTCTGATTCACTTAGGTTATCACAGACTTCCTGGTGTTTATATACACCAGGAGAGGTTCAGACACTAATTACATCTGGTCTCTCATAAGCTACCCTATTGATGACTTGGCACCCTACTTTGATTTCTTCTCCTCTGATTCCTTGAAGAGTCCACAGTTCCTGTTCTTGCCATTCTTGCTCCTCACATATCTGATTCTCGTGGATGACTACAGTAGATATGTTTAAATCTTTTATCTCAGAAGGTTTTCCTATGATCCAGTATACTGATTAAATGCCAGGGATCAAGGCCATTTAGCATTACTTTGAACAGAGGTACTCTCAAGTTCTGAAACTTCAGTTATGATTACACACAATACAATTCTACAAACTAAAATATGAGCTACTCCCGACCGCAATATACTCATTTTGCCCGAGTAAGTTTTAATCTCAGTTCATTGTCTCCTGGCGTCACTCCTTAAGGGGTTTCTGGGCCTTCTTCACCCGAGAGTGATGGATCCAGGCATTCTGCTCCTTGATTTTGATTGCAGTGAAGGTGGTGAGAAGTACTCGCAGTGGTCTGTCCCACTGTGGTTCCGAAGTCTTCTCTGTAAGAGACTTAATATATACATCATCCCCAGGCTATCTAACTCCCTGCTCCGAGTTCCAGCCACATGTTTCTCAATTACTCTGAGCTGTTTGCTTAATGCCACCATGTAGGTGGACATTCTGGACATTCCCTTTGTATTCTATATGGTCTTCTATAAGGCATTCCAAAAGGACTCAGCATTCCTTTAGCTCAAGGTTTAGTTCGAATTTGCAATAGTGCTAGTGGAAGAGCTTGGGCTAGGGTAGATTAACTTCTTGCCCCAGTCTTATGATTTGCTGCTTAATCAAATGATTCATTCTCTCCACCTGGCCGCTTGATTGGGGGTGGTATGGGGTGTGAAGTTCCTGATCTATGCCCAGATGGCTACTAATCTGTTGCACTATTTTGGAAATGAAATGTGATTCTTTATCTGAGGATATCGTGGCTGGAACTCTGAAGCGTGGTATTATTCCTTATAAAAATAATCTGGTCACCTCTTGAGCTTTGACAGTTCTGGTGGGGAATGTTTCTGGCCACCCTGAAAATGTATCTATCAATACCAGTAAATACTGATACCCCCCTTTCCTTGGGAGTTCTGAAAAGTTAATTTGCCACTGCTGTACAGGCCCATGGCCTCTCCCAGTCTGACCGAGTTTTGGCCGGGGGCGTATTTTGGGGTTAGTCTGGAGGCAAGGATCACATTGTCGGCTTACCTGAGTGATAGTGGCATATAAATTCCTGACAACGATACAACGATTGTTTCAATCAGATTTGTGTAATGCACTCTGTATCACTGGCAGCCTTGATCATTTCGAAAAAGGAGCCACACTCTATAAAAGCCTTCTAAGTAATTAGGCCCTAGTGTGTTTTCTAGTGCCCTTCCTTCACTAGTAACCACGAAAATGGGAAGGGATTACTAGCTCTCTTTCAATGGTAGCCCACCCCTTGCAGTTGTATGTCTCTTTTGGTTAGTATTATTGTATTATGGCTTACCTTCGAGGAAAATCTGTACCTCACCCTTTGCTGCTTTCTTTGCCTCTCCATCCGCCAGCTCATTTCTTTCCTCAAATTTTAAGCTCACTCTCTAGTGTGCCTTAATATGCCTTTTCAGGTAGCTGAACTGCTTCTAGCAGCTGGATTGTCTCTTCTTTCCCTGTGAGGTCAGCAGTCCCCTCTCATTCCAGATGGCTCCATGTGCATGTATGACTCCAAATGCATTCCTTGGGTCTGTGTAGATGGGTATTCTCCTCCCTTTTGCCCTTTCCAGGGCACGGGTCAGGGCAATTATCTCAGCCTTCTGCGCAGAGGTACCTGTTGGTAAGGATCCAGACTCGATTACCTCTCTGCAGGTAGTCACTGTGAACTTTGCAATGTCGCTTTCCTGTCAGTGAACCAGGTCTCTGCATCGTCCGGAGGTGCGTCCTTTAAGTCTTAGCGGCTGGAGTAGGTAGCTTCGGTGGTCTCTAGGCAACTATGGTGTCCACTGAGAAAAGAAGCTGAGTTGACAATATTAGTCACCACTATCTCTACATCGTCTTGCTCTACCATGATGGCCTGTCATTTCAGAAACCTCTGTGGTGAGAGCCAGTGGCTGCCCTTTACTTCCAGTGCTGCGGACACTGTGTGGGACACTAGCACAGTCATTTTTGTCCCAGGGTAAACTTGCATGCCTCTTGAATATTCCGCACGACTGCTGCTACAGCTCTGAGGCAACCTGGCCATCCTTTGGCCGTTGCATCTAGTTGCTTAGAGAAGTAAGCAACTGCCCTTCAGTAAGGGTCCAAGTCCTAAGCCAATATTTCCTGGGCAATTCCTTGCGTGGGAAAAATAGAAAGAATGGTTTACTTACATCTGGAAGTTTCAAAGCTGTAGCTGACATGAGGGCACTCTCTCTAGCTGGCGAAAGGCCCATGTGGTGTCTTGTGTCCACTGGAGATCTCTGTTTCCATTGGCAATAAGAGCATAGAGGGGTCTGGCGAGCAGTCCATAATTATAAACCCACAGCTGGCACTACCCTACCACGCCTAAGAGGGTTCGGAGTTCTTTCGTTATCTGGGGTTTCAGGGTTTGGCGTAGGGCTTCTTTGCTTTAAAGTCTGCTGCTCAGCACTCACTTCTTACCCCAGGTAGATTACCTTCTGTTTCACTACCTGTGCCTTTTTCTTTGAGACTCTGCGTCCTTGGAGTCCTAGGAAATTCAAAAGGCTTACCGTCCAGGCTTCTCTCGCTTCCCTCATCCGAATGGCTACTAGAAGATCATCCACGTACTGCAACAGCCTCCTTTCCTCTTGTGGAGCTTCCTGGGACTCTGGGTCTTTGCAAGCTGTTCTCTAATCGGAGTGGGGAATCTTGAAGCCTTCAGGCACATGGACTATGTGAACTTGAGTTTGAATGCAAAAATTCCCGGGCTGGCTTCGTGGATAGGGAGGCAAAAGAAGGCATCTCTTAGGCCTAAAACAGTGAACCAGGTTAGCTCAGGTGTTAAACAAGTCAGTAAGGCATATGGATTTGCTACCACAGGGTA